>NC_057843.1:59130000-59760000 GCF_910594005.1 Cervus elaphus
CTTTGAAAGAGAAGGTAGTTACATGTAATAGTATATGTTAGAGAAAGCATCCTAATATTGAATTAAGCAGAAATTAAAATGTGATAGGTTATAATTTTTAAATATTTGTAAATATTTAAGATTTCTCACTGAGAAATTAGTGTAAAATAATTAAAATCTGAATTATAGAGTATTTTAATTGTTCTGTTTTTGTTTTTATTGAAGTATAATTGATTTACAATGTGTTTTCTGGGGTACAGCAAATGATTCAGTTATATATATTCTTTTCATATTCTCTCCATAATGGTTTATTACAACATATTTAACATAATTCGCTGTGCTATACAGTAGGATCTTGTTGTTTATCTGTGTTATACATAATAGTTTGTATCTGCTAATCTCAAACTCCTAATTTATCCACCCCGTTTTCCCTTTTGTAACCATAAGTTTGTTTTCTTGGGCTGTGAGTCTGTTTCTGTTTTGTGAATAAGTTTATTTGTATATCATCTTTTAGATTCCACATATGAATGATATCATATGCTATCTTCATTTAGTATGATAATCTCTAAGTCCATCCATGTTATTGCAAATGGCATTATTTCATTCTTTTTTTATGGCTGAGTAGTATTCCTTTATATATGTGTATATATATTACATCATCTTTATTCATCTGTCCACGGACATCTGGGTTGCTTCTGTGTTTTAGCTATTGTAATAATGCTGCTGTGAACATTGGGGTACATATATTTTTTTGAATTAGAGTTTTTCTGATATATGCCCAGGAATGGGATTGCTGGATCATATGACAGTTCTGTTTTTAGTTTTTTAAGGAACCTCCATACTTTTTTCCATAGTGCTTATACCAGTTTACATTCCCACCAACATTGTAGAAGGGTTCCCTTTTCTTTACACATTCTCCAGCATTAATTATTTGTACACTTTTTAATGATGGCCATTCTGACTGGTGTATGGTGATACCTCATTGTAGTTTTGAATTGCATTTCTCTGTTAATTAGCATTGTTGAACATCTTTTCATGTGCCTATTGGCTATCTAGATGTTTTCTTTGGAGAAATGTCTGTATAGGTCTTCTGCCCATTTTTTGATGGGGTTTTTTGTTAGTAAGTTGTACAAGCTTCTGTAAATTTTGGAAATTAAGCCCTTGGAGGTCACATCATTTGCAAGTACTTTCTCCCAGTCTGTAGGTTGTCTTTTTGTTTGGTTTATGGTTTTTTGCTATGCAAAAGCTTTTAAGTTTGCATAAGTGCCATTTATCTATTTTTTCTTTCATTTCTATTGCCTTGGAAAACTGTTAATTATTTTGTAATCTTGACTGATCCTAATAAAATGTCGCTAAGTGAGATTATTTGGGGAATGCATTTGAAATAATGGGCTTCCCTGGTGGCTCAGATGGTAAAGAATTGGCTTGCAGTGCAGGAGACCTGGGTTTGATCCCTGGGTTGGGAAGATGCCCTGGAGAAGGGAATGGCTACCCACTCCAGTTTAATAGTTTAAAAATGATGGCATATTTTCCCCCTTTTTTGGTGAATGAAAGATTTTAAAAATTCTGTAGTGCTTTACAGTTTTAAGGGCTTCCCTGGTGACTCAGTTGGTAAAGAATCAGCCTGCAATGTGGGAGACCTGGGTTCGGTCCTGGATTGGGAAGATCCCCTGGAGAAGGGAACAGCTACCCACTCCGGTATTCTGGCCTGGAGAATCCCATGGCCTGTATAGTCCATGGGGTCGCAAAGAGTCAGACTTGACTGAGCAACTTTCACTTTTACTTTACAATTTTAAAAAGTTTCACGTAGATAATTTCATATAATCCCATAATAACCCTCCCCTTTCCCCGTCCTATCCCTCTTCTGCCCCTCCTTGCTTCCCTCTTCCCACTGCTGGTAACCACTAGTTTATTCTCTGTATCTGCTCATCTTCTTCTTTTTTGTCTTATTCACCAATTTGTTGTATTTTTTAGATTCTATTTGTAAATGATATCATATAGTATTCATCTTTCTCTGTCTGACTTATTTCCCTTAGCATAATGCCCTCCAAGTCCATCCATTTTGCTGCAGGCAAAATTTCATTCCTTTTTACGTCTGAGTATTCCATATATATACACCACATCTTCTTTATCCATTCATCTATTGATAGACACATGGGTTGTTTTCATACCACAGCAGTTGTAAATAATGCTGCTGTGCACATTGGAGTGCATATATATTTTTGAATTTTTTTTTTCAGACATATATCCAGGAGTAGAATTGCTGGGTCATATAAATCTAATTTACTTCTTTGAGAAACCTCTGTTTTCCACAGTGCCTGTATCCATACAGTCCCACAAGCAGTGTATAAGGGTTCCTTTTTCTCCACTTATATACCAACATTTGATATTTATTCTTTTTGATGATAGCCATTCTGACAGGTGTGAGATGATATGGTGATTTTTAAATTTATGTTTCCCTGATTATTATTGATATTGAGCATCTTTTCATGTGCCTGTTGGCCATCTGCATTTCAACTTTGGAAAAATGTCTGTTTTCCTCTGCCCATATTTTAACTGGGTTGTTTGTTTTTTTGATGTTGAGTTGTGTAAGCTGTTTATGTATTTTGGATATTAACCCTTTAACAGTCATATCATTTGCAGTAACTTCTCCCATTCAGTAGGTTGTCTTTTCAAACTACTTTGTCAGTAATTTCCTTTCCTGTACAAAAGTCTTTAAGCTTAAAAATTTTTTTTATTAATTTATTAATGTGGTTCACAAATTATACATAGCATAAAATTATTTTGAAATATATATAATCACTAAGGAACAACATCTTCCAACCCTAAGTCCTTTTTTTCATTTAAAAACAAGACTGTAGCTGGTTTACAATGTTGTGTTAGTTTCAGGTGTGCCACAAAGTAGTTTAGGTTTTATATATAATATATATAGTTACGTGTATGTATGTATATGTATGTGTATATGTATGTGTAGGTCCTTGTTGATTATCTGTTTTATATGTAGTAGTATGTATATGTTAATCCCAAACTCCTACCCCCTTTCCCCTTTGGTAACCATAAGCTTGTTTTCTAAGGCTGTGAGTCTATTTCTGTTTTGTAAATAAGTTCCTTTATATTATTTTTCTAAAATTCCACACATATAAGTGACATTATATGGTATTTGTGTTTTTCTGACTGATTTATTTCACTTAGTATGATAATCTCTAGGGCTTCTCAGGTAGCACAGTGGTAAAGAATCTGCCTGCCAATGCGGGAGATGCAAGAGACACAGGTTCAATCCTTGGGTCAGGAAGATCCCCTGGACTAGGAAATGGCAACCTACTCCAGTATTCTTGCCTAGAAAATTCCACGTATAGGGGAGCTTGGTGGGCTACAATTCATGGGATCCCAAAGAGTCGGATACAACTGAGCATGTGTGCACGATACTATCTAGGACCATTATGTTGCTCCAACTGGTATTATTTCATTCTTTTTTTTTTCTATTTATGTTTCTTAATATTTGTATTATTTCTGTGCGTCTATTTTTTTATACGGAATTCTAGAGTATTCTTTTTTATATCTGAGTAAGATTCCATTGTATATATGTACCACATCATTTTTTTTTTTTAATTTGAAGTATAATTGATTTATACAATGTTGTACTAATTTCTGCTGTATGGGTGACTCAGTTATATACATATATACATTCTTTTTTTATGTTCTTTTCCATTATGTTTTATCCCACCAGATTAGAGATAGTTCCCTGTGCTATACAACGTATACAGGTAGGACCTTGTTGTTTATCCATTCTAAATATATTAGTTTGCATCCACTAACCCCAGTCCATCCTTCTCCTGCCCAGCACCCCCACCCCTTAGCAATCACAAGTCTGTTCTCTGTGTCTGTGAGTCTGTTTCTGTTCTGTAGATAGGTTCATTTGTGCCATATTTTAGATTCCACATGTAAGTGATATCATGTGTTAATAATAATTTCTCTAATAATTAGCAGTGTCCAGCATGTTTTTCAAAAGATTAGCATCTTTTCATGTGCTTTCTGGCCATTGGTATACCTCATTGGTATGCCCCTGCTAATGGCATTATTTCTTTCCCTTTTATGGCTGAGTAGTATTTCATTATATTGGATTGGCCAAATGAACTTTTTGGCCAACCCTGTATATATATATGTTCTTTATCCATTCATCAGTCACTGGACATTTAGGTTGCTTCCATGTCTTAGCTGTTGTAAATAGTGCTACAATGAACATTGGGGTGCAAGTTCCAAATATTTTCAAAGTATGGTTTTTTCCTGGATATATACCCAGGAGTGGGCCTGTTGGATCATATAGTAGTTGTGTTTTTAGACTTTTAAGGAACCTCCATACTACCCCATAGTGACTGTACCAGTTTACATTCACAGCAACAGTGTAGGAGGGTTCCCTTTTTCCCACACCCACTCTAGCGTTTATTGTTTGTACAATTTTTGTTGATGGCCATTCTAATTGGTACCTCATTGTAGCTTTGATTTGCATTTCTCTAATAATTAGCAGTGTCCAGCATGTTTTTCAAAAGATTAGCATCTTTTCATGTGCTTTCTGGCCATTGGTATGCCTGCCCTCTTTGGAGAAATGTCTAGATTTTCTGCTCATTTTTTTGATTGGGTTGTTGTTTTGATTTTGAGCTTTGTGAGCTGTTCGTATATTTTGGGGATTAATCCCTTGTTGGTCAAATCATTGGCAAATATTTTCTCTCATGTCTTTTCATTTGGTTTATGGTCTCCTTTGCTGTGCAAAAACTTTTAAGTTTAATTAGATTCTATTTATTTTTGTTTCCTTTGCTTTAGGAGACAGATCCAAAAAAAAAATAATACTGTGTTTTACTTCAAACACTGTTCTGCCTTATGTTTTCCTTTAGGAGCTTTATAGTATCTGGTCTTACATTTAGGTCATTAATCCATTTTGAATTTATTTTTGTATATGGTGTTAGAGAATGTTCAAATTTCATTCTCTTAGATGTCTAGTTTCCAGCACTACTTACTGAAGAAACTGTCTTTTCTCCATTGTATACTCTTGCTCCTTCTCATAGATTAACTGACCATAGGTGTGTGGGTTTATTTCTGGGCTGCCCCTCCTGCTCCATTGATCTGTGTGTGTGATTTGTACCAGTACTATAGTGCTTTGACTGTTGTAGCTTGGTAGTGTAGTCTGAGGGCTTCCCTGGTGGCTGAGATGGTAAAGAATCTGCCTGCAGTGCTGGCGACCTAAGTTCGATCCCTGGGTTGGGAAGATCCCCTGGAGGAGGGCATGGCAGCCCACCAGTATTCTTGCATTGAGAATCCCCATGGACAGAGGAGCCTGGAGGGCTACAGTCCATGAGGTCACAAAGCGTCGGACACAAGGAGTGACTAAGCACAGCAAAGAATAGTCCGAAGTCAAGAGAGCATGATTCTCACACCTCTGTTCTTTCTCAAGACTGCTTTGGCTATTTGGGGTCTTTGTGTTTCCATACAAATTTTAAAATTATTTGTTCTAGTTCTGTGAAAAATGCCACTGACATCTTGATAGGGATTGCACTGAATCTGTAGACTGTCCTGGGCAGTATGGTCATTTTAACAATAATAGTAGGTCTTCTATCCCAAGGACACATATCTTTCTGTGTCGTCTTCTCATCTTCAGTTTCTTGCATCAGTGTATTATAGTTTCTAAGTATAGGTCTTTTATCTCCTTAGGTAGGTTTATTCCTAGGTATTTTATGCTCTTTATTTTACATGATGGTAAATGGATTGTTTCCTTAATTTCTGTTTCTGACAGTTCATTGTTAGCATAGAGAACTGCAACAGATTTCTGTATATTTTGTATCCTGCAACTTTACCAAATTTGTTGATGTGCTCTAATAGTTTTCTGTGATATCTTTAGGATTTTCTGTTATGTAGTATCATGTCATCTGCAAGCAGTGAGTTTTACTTTTTCTTTTCCTATTTGGAGTCCTTTTATTTCTTTTTCATCTCTAATTGCTGTCAGAATGGACATCCTTGTTTTGTTTCTGATCTTAACACCTTATTGACTGGGGGATTTTGCAGAAACTAATGCCTGTGACTGGTAATTTGGTATGTAAATGAATATTGAAATGTCTCTGGTAAACAATTTTTGGGTAACAAAAGACATATTGATATGTCTCTGATCAGTAATGTGGTAAAAGGAAATGCCCTCAGCTTTTCACCATTGCATATGATGTTAGTTGTGGCTTTGTCATATATCACCTTATATTAAGCCAGATTCCCTCTATACCTTCTTTCTGGAGAGTTTTTAATCATACATGGATGCTGAACTTTATCAAAAGCTTTGTTTGCATATGTTGAGATGATCGTACGGTGTTTATTCTTCAGTTTCTTAAGATGGTTTATCACACTCATTCATTTGTGGATATTGAAAAATCTTTGCATCCCTGGGATAAAATCTGACTTGATTATGTTGTATGATCCTTTTCATATTGTTGTATTTAGTTTGCTAATATTTTGTTGAGGATTTTTGCATCTGTGTTTATCAGTGATACTGGCCTGTAATTACTATGTGCATGTGTGATATCTTTGACTGGTTTTGGTACCAGGGTACCAACTCATAGAATGAGTTTGAGAGTGTTCCTTCCTCTGCAGTTTTTAGAATAGTTTGAGAATGATAGATTTTAACTCTTCCCTAAATGTTTGGTAGAATTCACCTGTGAAGCCATTTGGTCCCGGACTTTGGTTTATGGGGAGTTTTTATTTTTATTTAAAAATTTTAAAATTATTTATTTATGTGCTTGGCTGGGCCATGTGGCTTTCAGGATCTCGGTTCCCCATCCGGGGATGGAACCTGGCCCTCAGCAGTGAAAGCAGAGTTCTAACTACTGGGTCATTAGGGAATTCCCTGTGAGGACTTTTAAAATTATGATTGAATTTCATTACTGATAATTGATCTGTTCATATTTTCTATTTCTTCCTGGTTCAATCTTGGCTCAAGACTGTACCTTTTTAAGAATTTTTTCCATTTCTTCTTCGTTGTCCTAGAAGTGAGATTATTTGGGGAATGCCTTTGAATTAATTGGGCTTTCCTGGTGGCTCAGTTGGTAAAGAATCTTCCTGCAGTGCAGGAGACCCAGGTTCGATCCCTGGGTCAGGAAGATCCCCTCGAGAAGGGACTGACAACCCACTCCAGTATTCTTGCCTGGAGAATTTCATGGACAGAGGACCCTGTGGGCTACAGTCCATGGGGTCACAAAGAGTAGGACACAACTGAGTGACTAAACACTTTCACTTTGATTAAAATTTTTTATATGTAAATATATTTTAAAGAGAAATGTACACTAAATAGAAAGTGATGTTATTTGTAATAAAGTAAATATCTGTCATAATTTTGAACACTTTATGCTTAACATGTTTCACCTGCAATTAAGTATTCAAAATCTCCTTTGTCTCCTATTGTCTACCATTTGTGTTTTCTATACAGATTCTAAAATTCATTTTCTCTAGCACTGTTCTCTAAACACCCACCTCTATTCCTGGTTTTCAATAAAATAACACAAGTAGATAAAATTACAACATGGTCCTCATTAACTCCTAGTATCCTCTGGTTATGTGAAATATACTTACTACTATTATATATTAGAATCACTGGGTTTGTACAGTGAGTTTGTAGTCCTTTGGTTTGTTTTCTTGATTAGGTAACGTAGCAGTTTTCTTTAATAAGAGATTAAATAAACCAGTTTTTCTTTTCTGCTTTGTAGATTTCTTGATAACCGGCTGTTTGCTACCTGTTCTGATGACACTACAATAGCCCTGTGGGATCTGAGAAAACTGAACACGAAAGTATGCACTTTACATGGTCACACTAGCTGGGTGAAGAACATCGAATATGATACTAATACAAGACTCTTAGTAACGTCAGGATTTGATGGAAATGTCATTATTTGGGACACCAACAGGTTTGTGAATAGGAGACTATGTTAGGATTATGAACAACAAAAAAATGTTTTTAAAATGGTAAAAAAAAAAACAACTCAGTGTTCTGTCTTAGCTCTCATGTTTCTTTAGAAGAGAGAAACTGGCTTTGGGGAAAACAATCAGAAAGTGATTCTATCTTTAGTTCTTTGCAGTTAGTCATATATCATGACTAAAAAATTTGGAGAAAATTATGTAGAAAAGAGACCAAGTACCAAATACTTAACCAAGACCAAGTTAATGATGAAAACTGGTTTATAAGATGAGTTTCCTGAATTTAAGGAAAAATATTTTGTTATTTCCTTCTTGGAACTGAAATGTTTTCCTTTGATCCTTCAATTCTAAATCTACTTTGTAAATTTTGAAGTTTGTTTTCACGCATTAAAAGAGTAGTTTCTCAGAGTAGTACTGATGTTAGGGGAATGTTTAGAAATAATGCGTGGTGCAGTTTTAGTTGTCACTACAGGAGAAGAGAAGAGGATTCCTACTCACATTTAGTCAGCAGAGATCAGAGTTTGCAAACACCCTGCAGTGCATGGGGTCGTTTGCACAGTGGACCCGTCATCCCATCTAAGTTGTCACTAATGGCTGTGTTGTGAAACACTTCGATAGAGTATCTCCTGATAGAGAAATGAAAGAGCTGAAGTTTGGGAAAGAATTATAACATTTCTGAGATATTATTTTTAGAGCTCATATGTAAAACTAGGGGAATATTCTTAAACATTTCTAGTTATGCATAGTGTTTGAGCCAAGCATAGAGCTACTGATTATTTTTAAGACAAGCATATCAAAAAAAAAAAAAAAAGACAAGCATATCTGTTTAAACTTAGAACTAATTATTTTTTAATTTAGAAGATTTTAATGTTATTAATAATGTTGACTTAGTTGGCAGATGTAGAATTCTGCTGCCAAATAATAGTGAATACATCCTCTGAGGCAGAGTTTGAACATGTACAAAAATTGAGTGTGTTCTGGACTACAAAGTAATAAGTCTTAACCAGTATCAAAGAGTTGTTATCACACAAATCTTTTCTTTGACCTCAGTACAGTTTAATTAACTACAGGTAAATTAAAATTCCCAGGTTTGGAGACCTATAAACTTACATCCTAAATAATTGATGGATCAAAGAAAAAAGTCATAATGAAGTCAAAAGATAGACTAAAAATTAATGAACTAAACATCTTACTCAAAAAACTTGAAAAAGATAAAAAAGTAAATCTGATGAAAGTAGATATATAGAAATGATTAAGATAAAAGGAGAAATTAATGAAATAGAGAATGAAAGTACAATAAAGATTTTTTAAAAGCTTGTTCTTCTCTGGTAAGATACATTAAGGAAAAAAGAGAGATGACACAATCTTAACAATGAGAGACAATAAAAAATACAATATAGAATAAAATAATAAGGTCACTTTTCTGCCAATATACTTGAAAACTTTGATGAAACTGACAGATTACCCAAAAAAATACACCTTTGCAGAAGTGATCAAGGAAGAAATAGAAAACCTTAAATAGACATTACCAGGACAGATATTTAACCATTATGCACTGGTTCAGCTGAAAAGGTTGTTAAAAGATTGAATTTCTTCCAAACTAATAGATAGTTACTGTCATGAATCATCCTCAGGTGTCATATCCTAGCACCTTCTGGGTACCCTCGAACCTCTCTGGAGATACCTCCCTCAAGATCTCTCTTTATGATCTAGTAGCCAAAGTCCCTCTTACATAGTAGGCTAACTGCAGGATCCAGTTCCAGCACTGAAACTCTGGAACTTAGGATCCAATTCCAGCATCAACTCTGGCTAGTTTTCATGCAGGGCTGGTTATTTAAATATTCTGAACATCACCTCTGCTTTAACCATTAGAGAAATGAAAAAAAAAAGTCAATTAAAACATATTTACTAATAAAACAGCAGCATGTCAGTTTTACAGGTGACTACTGCCAAATACTACAAGAAACAGAACATTCCAATTTTATTAAGCTGTCCAGATTGCAGAAAAATGGAATTCTCCTTACCTTAGGTATGAAGCTGGTGTGACCTTGATACCTAAATTCAAAATGAAAGTTCAGTCTGTAATATGAATGTAGATTTGAATATTCTAAAAAAAAAGATCCTGTAAGAAATTAATCAAAATAATCATGACCACTTTGGGTTTATTCTGGAAATGAAAAGACAACTTATCAGTAGAAATTCTGTTAGTATAATTTATCACATTAACAGATTAAATAGATAAATCTTTATGACTGTATCAACTGAAGAATAAAATTCAACAATCATTCATAATTAAAACAAAAGGTACATCATTACAGAAATTAAAAGGATTAAAAAGGAATATGTGCTTAGTTGCTCAGTTGTATCCTACTCTTTGCAACTCCTTGGATTGTAGCCCACCAGGCTCCTCTGTCCGTGGGATTTTCCCAGCAAGAAGACCAGGGTGCGTTGCCATTTCCTCCTCCAGGGCATCTTCCCAACCCAGGGATTGAACCCCTGACTCCTCTGTCTCCTGCATTGTAGGCGGATTCTTCACCCGCTCAGCCATCAGGGAAGCCCCACAAAGGAACACAATGAACAACTTTATGGCAACAAATCAGACAACTTAGATAAACAAGTACCTGCAGAATCACAAATTATTTAAACTAACTCAAGAGCAAACAGAAAATCTCTAGACCTACTGACCTATATAGCAAGTAAAGAAATTGTATTGGCAATTTAAAAATCTTCCCACAATGAAAAGCCCAGACTCATAAGTCTTCACTTATGAAGTTTGGTGAATTTTACCTGACATTTACAGAATAAATAATATCAATCTTTCACAAAGTATTACAGAAAATAGAGAGGAAGGGAGAGCACTTACCAATTCATTTTATGAGGCTAGTATTACTCTGATACCAACCCAGACAAACATCATAAGAATAGAAAACTACAGACCAATATCCTTCTCCTGATAGTTTGATAAAAATTCTCAACAAAATATCAGCAAATCTAACCTAGCAACATATATAAGGGATTATATGTCACAACCAGTGGAATTTATTCCAGGAATATAGATAGGGTTGGTTAAACATCTAAAAATCAATTAGTGTAATATATTAATAAAGGTCAAAGCCCATATATATGATCGTCCAAGGCAGGAAAAACACCTGACAAAATCCAGTTCCCACTGTGATGAGACTCTCAGGGACCTTTTCAGCTTGATAAAGGACAGCTGTAAAAAGCCTACAGCTCAAATCATACTCGGTGCTGAAAGACTAAAACACCCCCACTAAGACTGGGAACAAGGCAAGGGTGCCTCCTCTTACCACTTTTATACATCTTACTGGACATGCACTGAAAGTAATTCAGACAAGAAAAATAACAGGCATTTAGATTGGAAAGAAAGAAGTAAAATTATATAAGATATGGTCTTATATATTAAAAATTTTGAATTCACAAAACTACTAGAACTAATAAATTCAGCAAGGTCATAAGATATATAAGATTCATATATAAAACTGTATTTCTGTTCATGAGCAATGAATAGTCCAAAAAAGAATGAAAAGAAAAATTCCACTCATAATAGCATCAAAAAGAATAAAATATAAGTGAATGGAGAGACCATTCCATGCTCATGGATCTCAATATCATTAAGATGGCAATTCTCTCAAATTAATATATAGATTGAGTGCAATCCCTATCAACTCTAGCTGCCTTTTTTTTTGGACAAATTGTCAAACCAATTTTAAAATTTGTATGGAAATACAAATAACCCAGAATAACCAAAACAATCTTCAAAAGGAAGAATGAATTTGGAAAATTCACACTTCCTGATTTCAGAAATTTCTACAGAGCCATAGTAATCAAGGCAAGATGGTACTGGCATAGGATAGATATCTAACATAAATTAAGGGAACAAAATTGAGAGTCCAGAAATCAACCCTTACATTTATGATCAGCTGATTTTCAACAAAGGTGCTAAGGTAATTCAGTGGTACAGGAAAGGATAGTCTGTTCATATGAGCAACCAGATACCCACATGCAAAGAGATGAATTTAGACCATTATCTCGCATCACAGAAAGGAATTCAAAATGGATTTCAACCTGAACATAAGAGCTGAAACTATATAACTCTTAGAAGAAAACATGTGAGTAAATTTTCATATAACACCAAACTGATTTTAAAAATTGATAAAATGGACTTCATTAAAGTTAAAAAGCTTTGTATATCAAATGACACTAAGTATTTCTGTAGAAATACTACAGAATGGGATAGCATATTTGTAGATCACATTTACTTAAAGGATTTGTGTCCAGAATGTATAAAGAACACACTTCCAGCTCACTTATATGTATACAAATAACCCACTTTAAAAATAGGCGAGATATTTACATAGACATTTCACCAAGGGCAATATACAAATGATTAATAAGCACCTGGATAGATGTATGACATCATTAGTCTTAAAAGAAATGCAAATTAAAACTGAAATAAGATACCACTTCATATTCAATAAGATAGCTCTAACCAAAAAGACAGCAACAGAAACTGGCAAGAGTATGAAGAAACCGGAATCTCACATATTGCTTGTAGGAAAATAAATGATACAGCCATCTTAGAAAACAGTTTGGCAGCTTCTTAAAATGTTAAACATAAGAGTTGCCATGTGATCCAGCAATTCCACTTCTAGGTATCTACCCAAGAGAAATGAATACATATGTCTGCACAAAGAATGCTTATAATAGTATTATTCATAATAGCAGAAGAAAATAGAACCAGTTCAAATACCTATCTACTGGTAAAAGGATGAACAACATGTGATGATATTTTTATACAGTAGAATACTACGTGATAATGAACAGACTGTTAGGTGCTACAGTGTCGAAGAAGCTCAGAAAAGTTAATTGAAAAAGCTAAACCAGGCAATTTATGATTCTATTTATATGCATTGTCAACAACAGATCTACAGAGACAGGAAGTAGTACTGGCTGCCTGTGGCTGGGAGTCGGAAAGGGAGCAACTACTAATGGGGAAGAGGGATTTTTAAAGTGATGAAAATGTTCTAAAATTAGGTTATATTGATGACTGCACAACTCGGTAAATTTACTAAAAAAATCATTTAATTGTACACTTAAAATGAATGAGTTTTATGGTATGTAAATTATACCATGATAAAACTGTTAAAAACAATCTGTTAATTAGCTAGACATAGAAGGAAACCCATTAAAAGTATGCACTAAAACCCTATGGCACATTTTTAAATGGTGAAATTTTAGAAGTTCTCTCTAAGATCAGGAAGAAGAATATGCCTGCTCTTGCTGTCACTGTTCACTGTTGTTTCAGTGTGGAGGGAAGCAGGGTCCTAGTTGGTGCAGTGAAGTAAGGAAGGATTGGAATATATAAGGACTGGAGAAGAAAAAAGGAAACAGCACTCACAGATGATATGATTGTCTATATCAGGGGCTGGCAAACTTTCTATAAACAACTGTGTAATAAATATTTTAGACTTTGTGTGTTCTGCTGGGGCTTCCCAGGTGGCGCTAGTGGTAAAGAACCTGCCTGCCAATGCAGGAGACTTAAGAGATGCAGGTTCGACCCCTGGGTTGGGAAGATCCTCTGGAGGAGGAAATGGCAACCCACTCCAGTATTCTTGCCTGGAGAATCCCATGGACAGAGCAGCCTGGTGGGCTACAGTCCATGAGGTCACAGCAAGTCAGACAAGCGAAGTGACTTAGCATGCACACACATTCTGTTGTCTCTGAGCAGTCATAGATAATACATGAATGAGTATGGCTGTGTTCCAACAAACTTTCTATGTAGAAACAGGCAATGAGAACTTCCCTAGTGGAACAGTGGCTAGGAATCTGCCTGCCGTTGTAGGGGACACGAGTTCAACCCCTGGTCCAGGAAGATTCCACATGCCACAGAGCAGCTAAACCTGTGCACCACAACTACTGAAGCCCATGCGCCTGCCGCCTGTGCTCTGCAACCAGAAAAGCCACCACAGTGAGAAGCCCTGCTCGCTGCAACTAGAGAAAGCCCATGTGCAGCACTGAAGACCCGGCAACCAAAAATAATAAGTTAATTTTTTAAAAAAACAGGCAGTAATCCAGATTTTGCCCATAGGCCACAGTTTTTAGACACATGGACTAGATAGAAAACCCTAGAAATTCTACTGACAAATTATTAGAGTTAATACAACTGTTTATATAAGATCAAAATATAAAAATAACACTACTAGGAGACGCCGCAGACCCGGGACCCGGAGCAGCTCAGAGGCGGTGAATAATAGCTCTTCAAGTCTGCAATAAATAATGGCCTCCAATAAAACTACATTGCAAAAAATGGGAAAGAAACAAAATGGAAAGAGTAAAAAAGTTGAAGAGGCAGAACCTGAAGAATTTGTAGTAGAAAAAGTACTGGACCGCCGTGTAGTGAATGGGAAGGTGGAGTATTTCCTGAAGTGGAAGGGATTTACAGATGCAGACAATACTTGGGAACCTGAAGAAAATTTAGATTGTCCAGAGTTAATTGAAGCATTTCTTAATTCTCAAAAAGCTGCTAAAGAAAAAGATGGAACAAAAAGAAAATCTTTGTCTGACAGTGAACCTGATGATAGCAAATGAAAGAAGAAAAGAGATGCTGCTGATAAACCGAGAGGTTTTGCCAGAGGTCTTGATCCAGAACGAATAATTGGTGCCACAGACAGCAGTGGAGAATTAATGTTCCTCATGAAATGGAAAGATTCCGATGAGGCAGACTTGGTACTGGCAAAAGAGGCAAATATGAAGTGTCCTCAAATTGTAATTGCTTTTTATGAAGAGAGACTAACTTGGCATTCTTGTCCAGAAGATGAAGCTCAATAATTGTTTGCATTGCCTTTTATATATATTTATATATATATATAAAATGTGGGTCTTGGTTTTTTGATTTATTAGTGTGAAGAAATAACTACATTCTCTAATGAAAATCAGGTTTGATATGTTTGTTTTGAAGTAATATTGGGGAAGTTACATTGGGTTTTTTGTTTTTTTTTTCCATCTGTAGCACTGGTTACTTTGAACAAATAAAAGCTTTCTGTAGTTGCTTCCTTCAGTAGGAAAGAATTTGATACCATGGTATATTATTTCCTCAGCATTAGAGAACAGTTTTTCTAAATGTTCGAGGAAATCTCCATAGTCATTACTCAATCAGAATTTAGCATTTAACTCATATATGCCTGAGGACCATTCTAAGTTTTTTGTATGTGTATACATAAAAGACACATGTAAATGGTTTGGAGTTAAAAAAAAAAAATAATAACACTACTAAGTAATTTAAAATTTTTAACTACATAAATTTTAATAATTAAAAAATTTAGCTGGGGACTTCCCTGATGGTCCAATGGTTAAGACTCCATGCTTTCAATGTAAGGGTCATAGTAGGTTCAATCCCTGGTCTGGGACCTAAGACCCTGTATGCCATGTAATGTGGCCAAATTAAATAAATAAAATACTCTTAAAAATTTTAGTTGGTACAGAGGAATAAATTACAGCAGAAGATTTGTATATAACCATTATGGAGAAAACTAAAATTTTATTTACATTATTATAAAACCTAAATAGAGCCTGTGAATGAGAAGATTCCTCTAAAATACAAACAAACTTTAAATGAAGGGTATAAACTCGTAAGATGGGGAAACAGGAAAGAAAACAATGACAATAAAATTTTAAAATCTGTAAAGCAGGAGGATGAGTGACAACCATCTTAGCAACTTACTTAAACTTAATAAGTACAACAAAGCCGAATCCTAAACTAGCAGTGGAAAATGTTAAGAACTTAAGACAGTTTATACAAAATCCTCAAAAATCACGAGAACTGGCAACTCTGAGTACTCTGTAGTAGAAAGGGTAGCTAAAATAAGGATTTAAATGAAAGATATTTAAGAACTTATATCTCTTCCCTTAATCCATACTGCTGGATGATTTACCTCCTTGTATTTCAGCATAAATCTTAAATCTTATTCTCTAAAGACGGTAAAATAGAAATCCCTCTATATTAAAGGATGCCAGACACAGTTGAAGGCTTTGAGTACCTGACCAAAATCAGGGGGACTGAATAACCATATGCACACTGAATATTGAATTCAGAGATCCTGAGAGTTCTTTCAGCTCTGAACTAAAGATACTGACATTAGAAGTTCCTCAAAAAATGGCGTCTCCCTATTTAGTGAAGCTCAAGCCTGCCCTTGCACTCAGAGTTCCCAGTCACCTTTTTAGTTCCCCACTCTTAACTACGAGCAGACAGTCAAAAGATAATCAAGCATTTGGCAAAAGTGTCTAATATAAAGACCTAAACAAATGGGGAGATATTTTGGAAAATAGAGACTAAATTTTAGAAAAACTATACTCTCAGATAAGAAAAGACATTGCATGCTTGAAGCGCTGCAGGCTGACTGAAGGATGCAACAAGGGGAGAGAAACAGGAGACTTTTTTAAAGTATTGGTATTGTTCTACTTCTTAACATGGGGGGTGAGTCACAGATGTTCACTTTTCTTTAAACTCTACAAGTGCTTTATCTATGTACTTTTCTGTAAGGATGATACATTTCACAGTTTTAAAAATAATTAACAAGGAAATAAAATGGGGAATAAAAAATATTAGGCAAGGAATAAAAATCTATCCAAAAGATCATGCAGGTTTGAAATAAAGCCAAATAGAACTTAAAGAAGTAAAAAAAAAAAAAGTACTGTTGAAATTTATAAAAACAAGTGGCAGAAACAGTTTATACAACAGATTAAGAGAGATACTGAAAAATTACCCAGAAGGCAATATATGGAGGTGAGGAGATAGAAAACATGAAAGAGCAGTTATGAGACAAGAGTCTTATGGGAGTGTTTCAAGTATCTATTTAAAACTCCAAAAGAAGTGAGAAATAGGTGAGAGGCAACTTTGGAATAATGACGTACAGTCTTCCAGAATATACAAACAATTTGAATCTTAAGATTTAGAAAGTCAAACGAATCTCAGTGAAGATCAATAATAAGAAATCAACATTTACAAACATCAGAGTGAAACTGCAATACTCCAAAGACAAGGGAAGATTAGTCAAGGAAAAAAAAGTATCCAAAGTAACAATTCACGTGATAACAAACTTTAAAATAACAACAGTGGAAGCCAGAACTCAATGAAATATTATCCTATTTAGAAAGAAATAATTATCAACCCTTATAGATAAGCTCAGCTAAACCTTTAATCAAAAACAGTGAAATAAAGACTTTCAGAGCAATAAAAAGTGAGAGTTTTCCTCAACAAAGTTTTACTTAATATACTTCAGAAAGAAAGAATAATCTTTTTTTAAAAAATTAAAGAGATGGAAAAAGGAATGGTGAGCAAAAATTTTTCATCTGTATAAGTCTGAGTGTACATTGAGTGTAAATTCTAGCTGGAAGGGCAAAAATATAACTATCACTGAATGTTTGTGTTTATCATAACTAGGTTTTCTTGGTTTGATTTCTTCTGAAGGTGTACAGAAGATGGATGTCCACATAAGAAATTCTTTCACACACGTTTTCTCATGCGGATGAGATTAACACCAGATTGTTCCAAAATGTTGATCTCAACGTCCTCTGGATATCTCTTGATTTTGCATGATCTTGACTTAACCAAGTCTTTAGAAGTAGGCAGCTATCCCATTTTGAGGGCAAGAAGAACAACATCAAGTTCAGGTAAGCTTTCCTTTTTTGATTAAAAGAAAGAGTTTTCTAAATCTCAGACGTGGGGAGGGTATGCATTTCTATTTTGAGAATGATAACAGGAAGAAGGGAAGAAAATTAAAAGACATTCTTTGGAAAGCTCAGTGAGAGCTTTTTTCCCAAAGAAGTATACTGATCTATATGTATCTTTGATGTAGTATTAGTTTGTGCCTCACAAATGATCTAGGAATAATAACTTCAAACTCTAAAAAAAAATTTTTAGCCTTCTGCTAGCCAGAAAATATTCATCAGTGTTTGTAAATCATCATTATCTCAAATATTAGTGATAGCCCAAAGTACTGTCAATCTTTTTACGTCTTTCTGATGAATTGCCATTTAAAATCAGCTTCAAATGGTTGGAATCTTTCTCTCTGCATGTGGCCACTTTTGAAGATCTTTGGGAATGTATAGGCCTCTTTGTATTGCAGTTGCCTAATTTCATTGCTGAAAGTAGAAATTTAAGTTTTACCGGCTTATTTGCAAGCAAGAGATTTCATTAACATGTAAGTACAGTCCTTTTAATATCAGAATTTGTTAGGTTAAACATTAATAATCAACTTAAGCTTAGTGAGAAGTAGTGATTTAGGATATCTAGTTGGCATGTTTTGCTTAAAAACCAAGAAGGTTTTCTGTCTTTTAAAGGTAATTCTGATACTTAATACCATCAAAAGAAATTAGATTAATAAGAAGTCCCCACAGATGTGTGGGGCTATAAGAAAAGTGTGACATAGAGACTGCTGTTTGAAGTAGTACATCAGACTCCCCTATCTGATATTCATTTTATTTTCTCAGATTTCAATGTTACGTTTGTATTGCATTTCAAAGATAGTATTCACATAATTTCAGTAAGCATGATAGAAGTTGTTGGTATGCTTTAAGGAAGATCTGTTCGTGTTTTCAGTAATGGGCCTGTTGTTTGGATGCTATTCTAACATAAAACAACAGATTGAGCAGCTCAGTTTTCATTCATGCTGAATTTTCTGATTCCATTTCACTACAGAAATAATGGGGAACCTAAGATGTTGGAGAAGGAAGTGGCAACCCACTCCAGTATTCTTGCCTGGAAAATCCCATGGATGGAGGAGCCTGGTAGGCTACAGTCCATGGGGTCGCAAAGAGTCGGACACGACTGAGCGACTTCACTTTTACTTTTCAAGATGTTCCTGTGTTTATTTGGTTTTTCATTTTTATTTCACTTAAGGAAGTCATTGGTGTAAAGAGTTTTAGAAAGGGACTAAGCCTTGGAATGGACAGGACATCCCAAAGAAATATCTTGTCCACCTCAATCTTAGTTATTTATGGACCACTTTTAGGTGGGTATGTACTTGGCATGCTTCAGATGAACTTTAAAAATATGACTCAAGTAGATAATTAAAAAGTTGAGACACTGCCAGCATTCACTGTTAGAATGTTTTGTATTTTCAAGATCTTACTACTTTGTCAAGTTCATCTGGTCCTAGAGTTTCTGGTTCACCTTGTCATCACAGTGATTCTAATTCATCTTCTGAGAAACACATGTCACGCACCTCACAAAGAGAAGGTAGGTTAAAAGTTGGATTTCATAATCATGTGTATAGATGCTAAAATAGCTTTCTTTGGTTTGATTTTAAGCCAAAAGAATGAGGTTATTCCTTGCCCCTCAGTAATCATTTTCAAAAAGCTAACCAGGGAATTTCGTGGTGGTTCAATGGTTAAGACTCTGCACTTTCACTGCAGGGGGCATGAGTTTCATCCCTTGTCAAGGAACTAAGATCCCATATGTCCCTCAGTTTTTGGCCAAAAAACAAACAAAACCCCACAAAGCTAACTAGAGTCTCTAGGTTGAATATCGTGGGCTTAAATTTTTGTTGGAATTTGAATCTTGGTTTTACTTCCTGGATTTAGTTTGGTCTAGTTTGGAGAGGGAATAGTTGGAAAATACAGACTCCAATGAATATTGTTACAGAAATTAAATGAGACAGCATCATGCAAAATGCTGGGCTGGATGAATCACAAGCTGGAATCAAGACTACTGGGAGAAATATCAACAGCCTCAGATATGCAGATGATACCACCCTAATGGCAGAAATTGAAGAGGAACTAAAGAGCCCCTTGATAGAAGGTGAAAGAGGAGTGAAAAAACTGGCTTAAAACTCAACATTCAGAAAATGAAGATCATGGCATCTGGTCCCATCACTTTACAGCAAATAGATGGGGAAAGAATGGAAACAGTGGTAGATTTTATTTTCTTGGGCTCCAAAATCACTGCAGACAGTGACTGCAGCCACAAAATTAGAAGACGCTTGCTCCTTAGAATAAAAACTGACAAACCTAGATATCGTATTAAAAAGCAGAGACAATACTTTGCCAGCAAAGGTCCATGTAGTCAAAGCTATGGTTTTTCCAGTAGTGATGTACAGATCTACAGTGATGTGAGTTGGACCATAAAGAAGATTGAGCACCAAAGAATTTATGCTTTCGAACTGTGGTGCTCGAGAAGACTCTGTCCCTTGGACAGCAAGATGAAACCAGTCAGTCCTAAAGGAATCAAGCCCAAATAGTCACTGGAAGGACTGATGCCTGAAGCTGAAACTCCAATACTTTGGCCACCTGATGTGAAGAGCTGACTCACTGGAAAAGACCCTGATGCTGGGAAAGATTGAGGGCAGGAGGAGAAGGGGGTGGCAGAGGATGAGATGGATGGACAGTGTCATTGACTGAATGGACATGAGTTTGAGCAAACTCTGGGAGATGGTGAAAGACACGGAGGCCTGGTGTGCTGCAGTCCCTGGGGTTGCAAAGAGTTGGGCACAACTTAGCAACTGAGTAACAGCAATGGATATGATAGTGCTATATAATATATAATATAAAGGGATGATTTATCAGGTGCTTGTGAAAGTCGCCAGGTTCCAGCCCAGTAGGCTTTTTGCTCTGCTGTTTCCTTACCTCAACAATGCCTGGCAGCCTCACAGGGGTTGTGGGATAAAGTGAGCTACAATGTGGCCCCACTTAGCTTTTGCCAGTTTTTCCCCAGCCAGTCTGGTAGAACCATCTGGTTAGACTAGCCCATGTACCCCTCAGTTGAAATGCTTTCTACCTCGCAAATTTCACTCTCCATCCCTCTCCATAGTAACCCACATCTGAGGTCTTACAACACTTCTTGTTTGTTCTCCTCCTGGTGGACTGATGGCTAATACGGGGGGCGGGGGGGGGGGGTTGTTTTTGTAGCTTTGGGTCACCTCACCTTTTGGAGATATCTTGTACCTAGAAATTTAGAGAGACCGTACATTAGACTTCTAATTAAGGTTTTTCCTGGGTGGCCTTACCTGGTAAATGCCTATTTGATTACTTGATTACTATTAGCCATACAAATGGCTACTTCCAAGAATGGTTTGAGAGTCTTTCCTAACCTAACCTATTGACTATCCATCATCCAGTCCTCTGGATGTTAAAGACTGTGCTGTCTCATTTTAAGGTTAAGTATTCCTCCTCTTAGAGATTTACGCCTGGATATGTAACATTTCTCCTGTGGGTTTTTAGGGATGTCGCACAAATAGCAGGAGCAGCAGCAGCACAAATAAAAGCAGAGTAACTGACCAGGTGGAATCAGAGAGGCCCTGGCCCTCCAGTCTCCCTATACCCCGTCTCTACTCTGGCCAGCTCTTAGGCAACCTCCAAGGAGCAGAGACTCAAAAACCCCTGCCTACCTATTCAGAATGAGTTTCTTTTCTGCTTTGGTTGTAGATTTTCAAAATTAATTCTTGAAATATGATTTTTTTCCTAAAATTGTTAAAGTTTAATCACATGGGAAATTATTTATATATAATTTGGTTGTAACTTTAATTTATAACATCACAGGTTTTTGTCAGTGCAGTAATCTAAAGGGAAGCTTTCAAAAGAAGAGACCACATCTAAGAGACATAATTCACAAAGGGTCTGACAGAGGCAGTTCATTATTTTTAAATTAACTCCTTCTATAGGCACAGAACTGTTGAAATATTTCACTTGGTATTAAATTTAAGTTGCTTCCTTGCACTGTTTATGAAAGTGGTTTTCCACATACTTGAGGGATATGGCATACTCCCACTTGTAACAGTGGCTCGCTGCAGCAGTCACCGTCGCTGGTGGCTGGGCAGGAAGAGGTGACGCCACAGCAGAGCACCAGCCAACAGTTCTCCCAACCCTTGTCTTGACATGTCTCTGTGTGAGTTGTCGTCTATTACCTTCAAAATTATAGGTCAATTTGTTGTTTATAGTACATTCCTAGGGGCTGTAAGTCCTGCTTCTTACATACGTCTTTAATCTACATAAAGGCAGTCCTCATGGCTTCCAAGTATTTCTTTCTCTGGACTAGAGAGCATCAGATCTTCTGAGATGAGAATTGTTATTTTTTAATTTTCCAGATTCCTTTCATACCATATAACTTTGATTCTTATATAGCTTTCTGAGATGTAGATTCAAATCAAAAGGACTCCTAGTCAGCTTGACTGCCTCGTGTGTGTCAGTCACTCGGTCGTGTCTGACTCTTTGTGACCCCATGGACTGTAGCCCACCAGGTTCCTTTGTCCATGGGATTCTCCAGGCAATAATACTGGAGTGGGTTGCCATTTCCTTCTCCATTACTGCCTTAGCCATAGGTTACGTTGATTCCTGCTGCAGGAACTTGGATTCTTTCGTTCCTGTCATACCCTTTCCCCTACACCCACCTCCAGAGACATAGCCCATATACTAAAGGGCACCTCGGTGTATTTACATGTGGTAGCATAAAGGGTAGATGAAGAAACAAGAAAAGCCCAATGGGGTAGCTGCCAGAAATCAAAGCTTTGATGAGCTGCCTTAGTCTTTTAATAATGCAAATTCCACATCCTAATATTCTTATATCTCAGGAATTTCACCACGAAATAGTCTTGAAGTCTTAACCCCTGAAGTTCCTGGTGAGAGAGACCGTGGAAACTGCATCACATCCTTACAGCTGCACCCAAAAGGCTGGGCCACTCTTCTTCGGTGCTCAAGCAACACTGATGATCAGGAGGTATGGGGCGGCAGCACTGCTCCTTCAACGGGGCTGACTGAGCAAACCGCCATGGCCATGTGTGCTCATGGTGTCTTTATCCCTTCAGAATGCTTCTTCCTCCTCTCTGGCCCGGGTTTGGCAAGTGGGAGATACTTTAAAGCAGTCATCAGCTCAGATTAAGCCCAGTTTAATTCTTGCTTCCTTCATCTCATTGTAAAAAACCTCTTACATAGTAAACCCAGGACTAAGTTAAGCTGACTAAATGGGAGGTTTTGCTAAGTCAATGGAGTATTATGATTTTCTCTTTTTAAAAACTAGGGAGGGAACTTCCCTGGTGGTCCAGCATCTAAGACTCTCTGCTCCCACTGCAGGGGGCCAGGGTTTAATCCCTGGTCAGGGAACTAGACCCTACATGCCACAACTAATATCCTGCATACTGTAACTAAGACCCAGCACAGACAAAAAACAAACAAAAACGGAAAGCTCTGGGAAAGGACGGGATTGAACTGATGACTAGGGGGAAAGGTCTTCTATGACCTTATGATCCTCCTTACTCTAGAAAGCTAGTATCTTCCAAGAATCTCACTGGCTCCGAAGCCACAGCTAACAGAAGGAGAGAAGTCTTCGAAGTGTGTAGAAGGAGAGGTAGTCTAGGGCTTAAATATCTTAACCCTAAAATATCAAGATTGCTGTTACTGTCAGAAAGGGGAATTATTACTTTAGAAGTCACAGTAGCCTCAGAGAATAAAATGCTTCAAAGTGTCACAGTACAGCAATAACCTTGATTTGAATGTAGATAAGACTGTGGGGCCTACGGATTTTGTTAATTGGGAGAGGGGTAGCATTCATCTGGATGTTTTCTTGCAGCAGGGATGTAGCTGTGGCATTCTGTTGAGCCTTTGGGAGAAAGAAAGATTATTTGTAGCACTGTTTGGGGCTCTATAACTTTGGTTTTGAATTAATTTTAGTTGAAGTATAGTTGCTGTACTGCATTATATAAGTTACAGCTGACTATGGTTATTCACAGTTTTTAAAGATTATACTCCATTTATGAGGCTCTGTAACTTTGATTTGTCTCTCTTCTTTCCCTCTAGTGGACTTGTGTCTATGAATTCCAAGAAGGGGCACCCGTGAGACCAGTCGCACCTCGCTGTTCTCTACGCCTGACTCATTACATTGAAGAAGCCAATGTAGGCAGGGGTTATATCAAAGAACTTTGCTTCAGCCCTGATGGGCGAATGATTTCGTCCCCACACGGATATGGGATCCGCTTGCTGGGGTTTGACAAACAGTGCAGTGAACTTATTGACTGTTTGCCCAAAGAAGCCAGTCCCCTGCGGGTGATCCGTTCTCTGTACTCTCACAATGATGTGGTACTGACGACAAAGTTCTCTCCAACACATTGTCAGATCGCCTCTGGGTGCCTTAGTGGACGGGTTTCTTTGTATCAGCCAAAGTTTTAGGCACAACTTACGTCAAATAAGGAACTCTACTGGTGTTCAACTTCTATATACTTCAATTTAGGTGAAGTATTTTCTTTTTAGAAGATCTTAAAAGTTTGGGTCAAGATCCTGGTTCTTATGGGTCCACAAACATACCTGTGACCTGAGTACTTGATCATCCAGCATCACGAGGCATCGCCAAGTTAGACTCCAGGCAGCAACATCTTTTGCAGCGTTCCTCTGCTCCTGCTGACCTGTGCCACTACACTCCAGCTCTGCTGGTAGCTTTGTCAGGTCCCTCTCTTTTAATTTTCTTTTCTGTTTTTGATTTTGGTGTGAATTTTGTGGACATTTGGCAGGAGTTTTGGTTGGATTAGGAGAAACTCATGATGCTAGTATTGAATAAAATCTGGAAGTCTGATGTTGGCATAGTGGTTGCTGAAAAGAAATTTCATCTTCACTTATCAGTATTCTTGGCCTTTAAAAGTTGCTGTTAGTTTCTCTATAATGAGCACAGATGATGGCATTATCCTTACGACTGTGACAGTCTTGCAGCAAAATGTCTTTTAGGTTTCCTGTCAAAATCATACATGTTTTTTACCATGAGAGGAATTTCGTTGTGAAATTCTAGAAAAAAACATTACCACCTCTCTTTGTAGTTTACTGTATTTGTATGCATTCTTAAATCTACAGCGTATGTCCTTAGTTGACATTTTGTTCCTGTCAATCGCATTAGAAAGGAAAGGAGAGGAAGGAAGGGGCTGAGGTCACTTCTGTTGTGTAAAGAGGGTTTCTTTATTAAGTTAGCATACTGTCTGTCTGGCCACAGAGTGATGAGAACAATGTAGCTTAGATTTTCTGTTTCCTCCACCAAGCTATTTGCATCACACAGAATGACAGGTGGAGGGGAAATTGAGAGTAAAGAGAGTTGTGTTTTTCTCGTTTTCCTTGAGTTCAACTCTTACTATTACATTAAGGGAGAACTTCCGCTTGTTTTCAAGCTGTTGTCATGACTGTGGCAGTCAGTGACTTGGTTGTCAAGACCTTTTGTTGTGTTTTGTTATGGAACACAGCAAGTAAAAAAGCATCATGCAGGGGCCAGGCATAAGACTGACTACTCTGCTGACGCAGGCAGCTTTTTTCTAGTCTTCTCCGCTTTGAATGGGATTGTCTTTAAAGGAGATTTTGCCAGAGGTTGGAGTAATTTGAGCCACATGCTAGTTTTTTCCCTCTTAGAACATATTCTCTTAGGCCAGTGGTTCTCAAACATTTAGGGTGCATTATAATCATTGATGTGAAAGTTGCTCAGTCGTGTCCGACTCTTTGTGACCCCAGTGGACTATATATAGTTCATGGAATTCTCCAGGCCAGAATACTGGAGTGGGTAGCCTTTCCCTTCTCCAATAATCATTGAGGAGCTTGTGAAAAATAGAGGAATCTGACCCTCACCTTAGGAGGTTCTGATTCAGCCTGGGAGAGGACAGGAATCTGTCTTTTTAACAGTAACCCCAAATAATTTATATTCAGATGGTTCCTAGATCACAGCTTGAAACATTACTACATCAGTAAATATTTCTGTACCCATCCGGTGCTTACCACAACTCCCAGAAGGTGTTTTGATAGTTTAAAAAAATAAGCAAATGAAAGCAATTTTAGAGGTCTTAAAATGGACGCAATCTCATTATTTGATGAATGTAGAAGTTAAGTGACTTAGCTAAGGTCATCCTGCAAAATTAGTGGCAGAGCCAGGACTTGAATTCAAGTCTCTCCATTCCTTGCTCAGGGCAGTTTCTACTGTATTATGCTGGCTGTTAAAGATTTATGAACACTTTTTTTTGTCTTTAAGTTGTATTACTGTGGATACCCTTAAACTGGCCAATAGACTGAAAAAGAAAGGCATGGGAGTATTGATGCTGAGAATTCCAGCAATAAGGAGAAACTGTTTTAAATCTTATAGAACTATTTAAGCAACCCAAATGCATGAATAAAAATGACATTTTTTGTAGAACCTACCAGACAGCCATTTACACACATAGAGGTTACATATCAGTTGGCCCTAGGACAAATTTTAAAAATTAGATCTTTTTTCTTTACCATGATTGTTAAAATAAAAATTGTAAATTTTTTTAGTCATCATAAAAAGTACACAGTGAAAAACAAATTTGCCATAAACTTTTAAAAAAATACATATTTAAAAGAAAATAAAGTTTTGGAGACAAAAATACCTAATGCTGATAGTAAAAATAAGCTACTAAGTACAATGGTTATAAGAAGTTTCTATATATTGCATCTCCTTTGGAGAGCACTCCATGTTAGATACTGGGCCCAAATGTTGCCCAACTCTAAATTTCGGTACATGATTCTTAAACCACTATAGAGTATCTATCATATGTCAAATAATGTACATACTTTACTACTAACCTTCACAAAAACTGCAAGGTAGGTGACGTGAGCACCCACTTACTGTGGAGGAAATGGAGACTCAGGTTAAGTGATTTGCCCTGAGCACAGAGCTGGCATGTACTAGATTTCAAACCCCGTGTCTTGGTTCCCAGCCTGTGCTTACCACCCAACCATTCTGCCCTTTAGTTTGTAAAGGATGGTGAACTGGCCTATTTATTTACCTATCTAACACCCTCTGGCAGTCCTTTATTACAGAGCTGGCTTATCTTCTTTACTATGCAAAAGAATATTTACAAGACTGACAGTTTCTATTAGAATTAGTGCCACAAACTGCAGGGCGTACATACAGTCCATACCTAACTAAAAACCCTCAAGTAGGATAAATAACTATAAAGAAAAATGGAGGATTAATAGCCTTGTACAGAGTCACACAGATGAGAATTAAAAATTAATAGCCAGCAAACTCAGTAAAATTTTTGTCTTCTTTGAGGTATAGAAGGAAAACGAAGTCACTCAGTCGTGTCCGACTCTTTGCGAACCCATGGACTGTAGCCTACCAGGTTTCTCCATACGTGGGATTTTCCAGGCAAGAGTACTAGAGTGGGTTGCCACTTCCTTCTCCAGGGGATCTTCCTGAACCAGGGATCAAACCCGGATCTTCCACGTTGCAGGCAGATGCTTTACCTTCTGAGCCACCAGGGAAGCCCCCTCTGAGGTATGATCATGATCAAAAAGTCATCAGATAATATTAAGAAATTAAAGGGCATCAGGAATGCTATACTATTAATATTGGGGGATATTACACTTAAGATTTTGAGGTCCCATTTCACTTACAGTATAAAGTCTAATTTGGTGTTTTTTAACTCAAAAATTTTATTTAGTTGTTTTTATTCATGATAATTGGTAAATGTATTATAATTGATAAGTAGTATAATTGTTGGTAAGTATAGTATAAATTATACTTCTGTTTTTAAAAGCTTTCTGCAGAGTAGTATATTTATGGCAAAGCTATGTTGAATGACTTTAAAAACATCAACTCCACAGTAGTTCTTTATTTTCAATTGTGAAAATGAAATGGCTGATGCAGAAGAGACCTGTATTTTAATCTTTTGAAAATGTCTGTGGTCTTTTTTTCTCAGAAGCCCAAAGAGCATGTATATTTTGTTGTTTCTCCTTGTTACATCCCTGAAGAGAGGCTATACCAAAAACTTTAGGAAAATAAGCATGGAAAAGGTCAATCACCCATTCTGCACTCCTATATCTAGAACCAGGATCACATCACATCATTGTTAAAGCTGTTTTCTAGAAAGTGCAATATAGGAAAAACACTCAGAGAATCTTTTAGGAGCCTAGTGTTTCCCATATTAGAATATATGGTGTTGGCATCCATAAGTACCTGTTAAGCTTGTGTTTAACAGGATAGTCTGATAACTTACTGGTGACAATCATCCCCATTTAATGACCAGCAGTCACTGAGAGCTATGAAAATTCACTCAGTAACACCGTGTTGGTCATGAAGAAAAACATATATATTAATTTTGGGGTAATAATGCATATCTCTTTAAGTGCCAAAATTTAAAACCTGTAATTATTTTTGATGCAAGTCTTTCAGATATGTCGGTATACCTTACCTGCCTTCTTCTTAAACAGCATGCTCAGTATAATTCACTTTTTCATGATAAAAAAGTAAAAGTTATATTCATGTGTTATTACAAGTATCTAATGAGCTCTGATGTATGTAAAATAGTTCATAAATTGTAAAGGGCTATAATAACAAATTGATATTATTATAAAGTGGTTCCCTCAGCCCCAAGGTATATATAATCATTTGCCTCAGACTGCTGGTGTGGTTTTTTTTTTTAATGTAAAAAATTTTATGTCTGCTAAGCAGTTTGTTTTGCTTATATAGTGGTTTCTTACTATACTTATCAATACACCTGCTTCTAACAGGCTCCCACTTCCTTCTAATATGCTGTGTTCATCTGTTATGAGCTGGGAGGTGAGATAACCAAGTCTGCTTAGTGTTTAAAGAGCTGGATGAGCTCTGGGTGCACAATCTGTGAGAGTTTTTTTGGCTGCTCCACCTTCCTGACAGTTCCACAACAACCTTCTTAAGTTCACAGCTAAAGCCCAGGCTAGTGATTTTCTTCAGTTGCCACTAAGTAAAATATTACAAAAGCTAAGGATGCTGCTCTATTAAGGAAAGCAATGCACCGAAGTACAGGGAAGGGAGAACAGGCTCTCTATTTGCACGGGGCCTTTCATGCTCTGAAGGAAAAAGACGAGTGCAGAGTGAAAAAGTAAAAATCCAGGTAGACTTAAGAGTATTTATTCTTGATGCCATTAAATTTTGTCGATAACTATTAAAATATATGGTTATCACATTGTACAAAGACAGTTTAATCTCAGTGCAAAATGAGATTGTACCAAAATTTATAACCTAAACACAATGCTTAAGAATTTCTCCCATTCAAATGATATGAAATTATTATCAAAATGAAAGTCTTAAATTTACCTGTGTGCTTTTTTTAGTTGTAAATGAATTAGTGATGGAAAAATGGATTTTATTAATGGATTTTGTCAAAAGTTCCAGGGAATATATCTCCCATGCACATACCCTCCTCTATGTATGTGTATATAAATGTCACTATAAATGAAAATGCCAGAGATAATAAAATAACTTTTAAAGTTTAAATCTGGTCCAAAGTACTTAAAAAGAATTTTCAGCTTTCCTGAGTTTTTTCCCTTAGATTTCAGTTTTTACATTAAAGGTTGAATATTTGAATTTTCTTTTAAATTTCACTGCATCTTTTATGTCTTCACTGTGCTTTCTGAAAATCTTAAGATTTAACACTCTCAGGAAATTTAGAGTGTCCCACATAATATGCCAAACACCAGAAAGTTTTCTCACTAGATTCTTACACCAGACTGTAAGATCCTTGAGGGCAGGGACTCTATTCCCAGTGCCCAGCAGGATCAATCAAATGAATTGAATGTTGGATGAATCAAATTCACCATTATGTGGCCTCAAGTTCCCATGAAGCCAGAATTTTGATGTGTAAATTATTCAATACTACAGAAGTCCATCATTTATTATAATGAACAGACTATTCATTGGAGTAAGGTTTTTTTACTGACCATAGGTCAGAAAAACTAAGCATTTCTCATTGTTCTGGAAAACTGCAAGATTCAGTTTTTCATTCAACACACATGTGACTCCCTATTAGATGCCTAGTCTAGTACTAGAGCTCAAGGGACAAAGATAACTAAGGTTTTGGTATTCCATAACTGCAGGTGACACAGATTCAGACCCAGGGCTGGCTTCATGGGTGTGTGCCCTGTGCAGTCACAAGGGCCCTTCACTAGGAAAGCCGCACACTTAGTTTACTGCTCTGCTGAAGCAACCTTGACATTCTTAATTTTTTTAACAAGGGGCCTGCATTTTTATTTTGCACTGGGCTCACAAATTATGTAGCTGGTCCTGCTTGAATAGTATCATTTTGACCTAGTGAAAACAATAAGCATTAGAGTACCTTTTATCTACCTTCTAGTAAAGATATTCACATTCATTGAAAACTAGCCATAAAATAATTTAGTAAAGTAACTTCTAAAATCTAAAATTGAAACAAAACTTCCTTCTTCCCACAGTTTTTTAACAGATCAAATGTTATTCATTTCAGAATTAGAAAAGGTTTCTATAAACATATTAATAGGTTTTTACCTTTTCTGGGTTTTCAAATGGATGGTAGAATTGTAGGTGAACTTACCTACATACATACCTACATCCAATTTTAAGGTTTTTAATAAATGTCTAATATATGCATTGAATAGTTTAAGTCTACCTCATAATGTGCTTTAAAAAAATAAATGCTACTTTGAAACATCTGACACACGTTTTGTGTGTGGTTAACCTATTTAAAAGATTGATAGCAAACTTGGATTTAGTATTAGTTTGAAAACTTGTTTACATTTTGTTCATTTTTAGACCAGAATCAACCATAAGGCTATGACAGAGGCAGTGGTGGCTCTTGTTAGTGGTATTCTAAACTTTTTTGATCATGTAACTCCTAACAGAAAAAGTTAAGAGAAGACACTGTAAATTTTGGTTATTTATAAATTATATACATATTATTATACTCATCTATTATATACATCATAAAACATGTATAAAGGAAACTTTAGAAGGATAAGATGTCTAAAAAAAAAAGTTCTACATTACCTCCTGCACTTCCACGGTTCACCTTGTCTTTCCACTGGTGTATGACACTCCCCTTTGTGAAGGCTGCTGCTCTAAACCACAGAACTGGCATTTTACACTGAACACACATTGAGATCTGAACCATTCACATCTGTGCACTAAAGCTCTGGCCATTTACAAGTGTATTCAATATGAATGTGTGTCATTTCACAAATGATTTATTCCGTGAAAATTATTCATACCAATAGGAAGCAGTTGATAATTTTTTGTCAAGTTGTAACCAGTGATTAGTTCTCATACCAATTTAGAACATGTTTTACTTTTCATACTGCTCCCTAGAATGACATCTTATATTATTTAACAGTGTGATTGACAGTTCATTTTGCCATACTATTTTAAATTTACTAGAAAAATGACAATCCTACTTGGGATGCTAACTTTTGGTAAGTCATTGAAAAAGAAAATAGAGTGAATCTCTTTCAGATTATTTTGAGAAATTAATCATTCTTTAGATAATTTAACCATAGCATTAATGATCACTATTTCAATTATCCCTGAAATATGACTGACATACTTTAGATTATTTAAATATAGTTTATTTAAATAGAAGAGATTTGGCATGCATTAATACTAAAGAATTAGTGATTTATGTTAGTTTCCTATTACTGATATAACAAATTTCCAAAAACTTAACGGTTAATAGATTTCCTTCTAGGCCCTTCCCTTCCGGCAGAGAACATGAAAAGTGGTGCAGGCATTAGCACCACCAGGAGAGCTTGTTAAAAGACTGCTAGGCTGACATCCAGGCATGTTGACTTCACAGGTCTGGGGTAGGAACCCCTATTTTGTATTTCTAGTCAGTTCCCGTTGATGCTGTAGATCTGGGGACCACAGTTTGAGAACCAGGGATATAGAAAATGTAGTTCAGGTTTAGTTTTTTCATGGATGACAGTTCCATGAATCTCTGTGAAAATAAAGAAAGCCAGTTTGGAGAACATCTTAACTTTGGAGACTGAGAGAGGGATAACCATGCTTCCCGTCAGCTACAGCGTCCTCCTTCAGCGAGAGCTAGAGCTCAGACTTCCCTATTTTCAAATGGTACTTATGTTACTGAGCAGTTAATTATGCCAAGATCATCTTATCTTCTCAGGAACAGACCTGGTGCTGTGTGGCCTATCTTCTAACTACACGAGAGGAGTCACTACAGAAACACAGGGACCTCCAAACAGCTTGCAACAGCTGCGGACAGGGTAACAGTTCAGAACAGGGACAGAAGTTCTAACCAGGGCACAGACCACACAGAAGAGCTTCTAAACCCTTTCTGGTGGGTGGGGGATGGACGGCTGTCTCTTTTGAAAGCTATTTAAATTACGGGTCCATGAGCCTGCTCTGTTTAAATTAACTTGCAAAAGCCCATCACTATAAAACATTAGTTTTTGGGTAAAATGAAAAATTCAAATTTTGTTCTAAAAGGATTACTTTCTTAAAGTTAAATACAAAAGTGTCTGATTGGTTCTGAATACATTATTCTTAGGGAGCTATTACCTTAAGAGATTTTGTGGATGTATACAATAAACGTTTGTATAAAAGAAGAACTTCCTGGCCTTTATTAAAAAGTTGCAGAGTATTGGCAGGAAGATCATGATGCCCACCTACCTCGGTCACTTCAGGTGTGAGTAAACCACTCACTTGCAGGGTAGTCTTAAGGAAAACGCTAATAACAGCGTGAGCTTATCACAAGCCCTGTCCCAGTTCGGCATGTGTCCTGGGCCTGAGGAGTGGGAGCTGGTGGCCACCACATCATTAGTAGGACTAGTGGGAAGGCTAAGTGAGTAACATGCCATAGGCTCGTGTTCCCCTCCAGCAGGTGTTTCTATGTGGTGTCCTGACTTCATGGCAACCTAAGAATTAGTAGTATAGTAAAAGAACTGAATCGAGTCTCTCAATATGTTGCTGACATCAAATACTGTGATAACACCCTAATGATTTTTCTTAACATTTTATTATGAGATGTTCAAAACATACAGCAAGGTTGGAAGAATTTCACAGGGAATATATGTTTACCAAGACTCAAATGTCAACACTTTACTAAGTTTGTTATATCAGTTATCCAATAGTCTATCCACCTATCAATCATCTTCATTTTTGATGTATTTTCATAAATGAATTGCAGACATCTACACCCATCCTTCTAAAACTCCTTGGCAATACATATCATTAACTAAAGTTCAATATTTTTCTTTTGTTGTAAAATTTCCATACAATGAAGTGCACAAATATTAACGGTACTTTTGCTAAAGAAGTTTAGGCAAATGCATACACCTATATAATCCACACCCCTATTCAAAATATATTCTTATTTACCATCACCCCAGAAAGTTCCTTCATGCCCCTTCCCAGAGACAACCACTTTTTTTCCCTACCAGATTTGCCTGTTCTAGGACTTCATATAAATGGACTCAGACATTACGTATTCCCCATGATGATTTTTAAAAGACAAATTCCTAAGCGATTCAAAGTGTCTCTGAAACAGAGTAGTGACAAAGACAGCTTCTGGGATCAGATTCCGACGCACTCACTGAGCAGCTGCCATGAGCGCCTCTACTCTGGGGACACAGATGAGACAGATCATCTCTGCCCCAAGGAGTTCACACCGTCCTGAGGGGACACAGCCCACACAGCCTGGTCAGAGTCCTGGAGTTGAGACAGTCATCGCCACAGGAGACCTAATCCAGTCTGGAAACCAGTAGGGAATCAAGGGAAATTTAACGTTGTACCTAGGAACTTGTCTCAGGCAGCCAATACTCTGTACTATCCGCAATTCTAGAATCTTGTAAGTCAAAATGATTTGCCCTTAAAAGGGCAGTTTTACAGTACTGAGACGTCAGGCGTTCTGCCAAAAAAAACGATAAAAGTTACAAACTGATATTGGGGTTACTGTTTTCTCTAGTTTGAATTGATATAAACTCAGATGCTGTATTCAGCATTGCTTCCAAATGTAAAAACACCATGCTTTTCTGTTCCCAGACCACAAGTGGCAGAAGTTTTGATGGGCTCCAAACAGCAACAGCAAAGCTTTAAATCTTCCTGGACTTTGGCTTAGCTTTCTGAAGGCTTATCACACCCATTATATCTCCAAGTTTAGGTCCTCACTTCCTAACTCGTTTTCACTCATTACCTTCAAATTTTGCACACAAATTAAAAATGAAAAGTACTTGGATCCCTTATATACCAACTTTCCCCAATGGCTGTTTTCTAGTGGGGAAATATGAGGAGGGGAGCCCAAGAAAATGTGATGGTATTGGAATTTGTTTAATCTTTTTCCAGCGAAGTATGACAGGGATAAGCAAAGTTTGGAGGCTTCTTTTATCCAAAGGGAAAGGAGAAAGCTATACACCAGGAGCCACCTATTGCTACAGATATGATGACCCTTCAAAGAAATTAGTTTCTTTTTCCTATCATTTGAAACAAAAAGTTAGCTAGCATCTCAGTGTAACTAAATGCATTCCCCTTTTTTGGTGTTCTGTCAGAAGCAAGTCACTGCTGACTAATGACTGGAGAGAACGTGAACTGAACACTGATGGTAAAAGGGAGAGCAACTACCGAGGTGGTCTGCTTTAAACAACTCATGGCACTTCTATAGAAACAAAGCAGCAGGCAATGACAAACCAATTTTAAGGAATACTTTCTTCTTGCCCTTCTCAGTCAGCCTGACTCAGCTGAGTTCCACAGTTCACAAACAGCTGCAAGAACAGAAAAATGAAGTGCCTGTCCATTGGAATCCTGCTGCAGTTGCAGACCTCCCCAGGCCCCCCACCCTGCGTCACACCGTGAGAAATGCTCTCTACTGGCCTCACTCTGCCCGCAGTTTACAATGACATTTCATCAGAGGATGTGCTGAACAGCCCTTTTATGATAAATTTCTTAAAAAATTCTAAAACTGGAATGTTTTAGAATCATTATTAATATATGGCAACTGCTTCCTCATCTGGTGGTCCTCATCAGGCAAGCTCAACTATCCCTAGGGTCAGGGAGCACCTTACAATTTAATGTGTAAACCAACAGTGCAACTCATATGATTTCACAGTCGCCTAACAGAAACAAGCAGAATGAAATTAAAAGCAGATATAAAAAGCTCAGAAAGCACCAATATCCAGACCATTTAGCTTGGGAATAAGCACGACCTGAAGGTAAGTGAAGTTGCTCAGTCGTGTCTGACTCTTTGCGACCCCATGGACTGTAGCCCACCAGGCTCCTCCATCTATGGGATTTTCTAGGCAAGAATACTGGAATGGGTTGCCATTTCCTTCTCCAGGGGATCTTCCCAACCAAGGGATTGAACCGGGTCTCCTGCATTGCAGGCAGATGCTTTACCGTCTGAGCAACCAGGGAACCAAAGCTTGAAGATACATTATTATAATACAAAGTATTAATAAGCTGACTTTACCAAGACAGTTTATACTCAGTAAGGGAAGAGTTTATTTGGAAAAAAACCTTAAAAACAAAAAAGCTTTGCAGTCAACCTATTTAGAAAAGAAACTTACTTGACCAAACAAAATGGATCAGTGAAGAACTGTTTTACCTACAAAGTTATCAGGTGGAGTCACTAAGAGTCAAGGTAGCATGCTAAATGGTCTACCAAGAAAAAGACTGAGAGACTAACCTACTACAAAAAGCAAAGTGCTAGTGACGGTAACCCAACCACAAGAGAAGACCAAATAGAAAGGCCTTTAAAAAAGAAAAACAAAAAACTTTATTCCAAACAGAAATACCAAAAGAAGCACATTAACTCAAACATTTAACAGATTTCATTTAAAGGCATATAGTCACAAAACTCAAAATATCAAACAAAACCAGCTGTGTGTGCTTAACCACTTTTAATAATGAAACTTTAAAAAAAGAAAACATATAGAGACCCCCCACAATCTGGGAGCCATTTAGGCAAGCATATATTCAGTATTAGGCAAAAAGGCAGCATTAAAAACTAAAAATCCTCAAATTTAAGGAGAAAGCCTATTCAGGTCTTTGATACTCATTTATTAGCACACGAGAAAACAGATTATTTTCAAAGCATCAAGTCTGAGTGCTTACCCTTTCTTTAAATGTGATCGCCACTGCGCCTTCATCTTGACTGCATACCCCTCACACAACAGTACTTCATCTACACTGAATAGTCTTGGTCAGTCTGACTGGCTTACCGTGAAGGCCTCCAGGACCACTGTCGTCGTCTTCTTAAGGTCTGTATGGCCTTAGTTATAACTGAGTCTCACCACGTTCTCAGCTAGGGAACTTCAGGTCTTCAAAGCTGTTTATATATACACAGTTCTGTTTCATTGCACAGTTCACAATATATAGCAGGTGATTATATGTAATATTGACTATTGAGACAAAAGCACCGACTATCTCCAACTACAAAAGAAACAAAAGACACACTCGCCACCACACAGAGGCTGTGTTTACTCTGTAGTGCGTCCTGAGGGCTCACACCACGCTAAGGGTGCTAAGTATAGAATCTATCCCGTATTTTTGGTGGCATCAGAATGAAGTACAGGAGGCAAGACCCAAACTGCCCTCTGCTCGGAGCTGTCTGCACCACACGTGTAACAGAAAGGCCACTTTTAAAGCTTTTCAGATAAAGTTATTCCATCATTATATGCCTTTTCAAAATCATTACCATACTAGTTCACACTAAAGGTAAAAACAATAGTTAGAATCTCTTACTTACTAATAACACATTTTGACTTCTTTTAAATTTCAGACAAAGCTGTTGGCTACCACAAGTTCTGTTGAGTTTTCCGTCAAATTTAAGAAACTATAGGACAACACAAAACCATCCCTGGTAATGTATTTGCAGTTTGGTCTTCAAAAGCTGTAAAAAGTGACAAAGAAATCAATAAAGTGAGTTAAAACCATTAAAAAAGATTTATTGTTTTTAAATGCCACATGTTTGAGATAGCAGAAACCAAAGCAGCCTTCCAATTCTCACTTTGCTTCTATTTCACAAAAGTGCTTTAGAGTTTAGATTTCTATCACCTACATGGAGTGTATAGGCAAAAGGAAGCCCTGTAGAACTGAGTGAACTGGAGCCCCCCTGCAGGGCCAGGGCGTGACCGCAGGCCGACTCACCCGCACACGCCCGAGCACCCAGACACGCCCGCGAGCGCAGGACACACCAGAGAACCAGAGGTCCAGGCCCCGCAGGGCCTCTGCTGCCCATCCCTGAAACCGGTTCAAATCCTGACTCTGCTCCACAGGCCACAAGACGCCACTCACATTTACCTGGCGTTAAATCCTCACTTTCTCAAACGCTTGCACCCGCACCTCGGTTTCTAGAATGAACTGCCACTTCCAGCACAGCATTACCAAAGAGCCTCTGCAGAGCTGGTGAGCTTCATCACCACCTGGCAAACACGTGACGACCCCCTGACCCCTCACAGCGGGAAGGATGATGGTCCTGTCGCCTGGCCAGCCGTCCCGCACTGAGACGTAAACATCTTTTCTGGACTGCCTGTCCAGGAACTGAGTAAACTACCATTTGGGGCCCTGGTTTGATTTTGGTCAGCATGTGCACATATTCACATGCAATCATCCAGAATGATGAAAGACTAATAAAAGCTAGGTGCCCTGCCCCATGTCAAATGCTAGAAAGCCATCTTAACTACGTAATAGTTACACACGTGGATTTTTTAAAAGCTGATAAACCATTTTTCTAGGATATCTGGTATGTTTTACTAGTTATTCAATACCAACTGAATGAACCAACTTTGCTTTTTTATTTTAAAAAAATATTTTAAAATCTGATTCCTTTGACAAGCAAATTTGTCTGTTAGGTGACGGATAACTATGCTACTCAGCTATCACCAACTTCTAGAATTTAAAACTAATATTTCACATATCTTTATTTAGGCCTTATCCTCTCAAACTGTCTTACTATTTAAATGATAAGATGGCAAAACTGGGTTCCCAAAATGTAAAGATCCTAACAGAAGTTTCTATTTCCAAGACTAAAATTTAAAAAGACAGCTTAACACTGTGGGTGAAAGTTATCCTGAGTTTTTTCCCCTCCTTCTCGGGAACACTTAGAAACCAGAAGAAAAAAAAAAAAAAAATCTGAGGTCCAATTAATAGACTTCCAAAATACAATGGAAGCACTTTTGTTGTTTTTTAAAGGGAGTTTCAAGAGAATAGGATACCTGAAAATGACAAACTAATACTCAAAGGAAGAAAGAAAAACAAACTTCAAAGTTCTTCACTAAGTTGGCAAAAACAATTCAAAGTTGAGCTAAACAGAGCTAGATCTGAAATACAATTACAGGTTTCCTCTGCATTCCCACGGAACCTTTCGTAAGCCGAAATGGCACAGAGTGAAGAAGCAATTACTTTTTGTAAAAGCAAAAATCATCTTCAGATTTCTTTTGGTTAGTGGAAACAGGTACTAATGTAGGTCTTATGTAAAAGCAAAGTGGCATAAAGGAAACTCTGGAAAAGTGGGGATACCTGTAATATGAAACTTAATGGGATGAAACAAAATTAACAAAATTTAAGTCTCCAGATCTTTTGGCAATGAAATAAGTGAAATATAAAAATATTTTGGAAAGGTTTAAGGTCAAGTTCAGAACTACACAGAAAACTTTCAATCCTAGAAAGCAAACCTTAAATGCTTGAGTCTACCATGTCTAGACAAATAACTCAGAAAATGACCATCACAAGAAGTGCTTAGTTTCAAAACAAATACAAGCAATTTATCATGAAAAGCCTACACATAATAAACTATTTTTCTTCTCTCTTCTGCTCCATTGTTCTACCATGTACATGCTTAAGTTCACAAAACCTACCCTTTGCAACTCCCTCTAAGAGCAGAGAAGCAAGAAATAGAATAACAGAAGGAAGCCTGAGAATTCATGGGACCCTAAAAGCCTTTTCTCTGGCTGGTCATGGCCACTTATGTTCCAGTACAGAAGACTTCTGGAAAAAAGAATCACACCTTGGCTGTTTGTTTCCTTGTCAAAAAGCTATCAGAGAGACAGCTAGTAACAAGGCAACTGGCCTAAAGGTCTCAGATAATGATTTAAAAAAATCCCACCCCACTCAAAAAAAACCTTTAAATTTTCCAACTGAAACCTTTTATTCTGAATTTGTTGGGGCTTAAGGAAAATAGCTTTGCCCAGAATTCACTGTGCCCTGGACTTATGACACCAATTTGTATTTGGCCCATTAGAAACAAGGCCAACTTGCATCCATCTTAGGTCTATTCAGTCGACAAATGGCACTGAACCAATTTCCTTCATATAATCTTTAACAAGAACTCGTAAGTCGCATTAATTATGCCCCAAGAGATGAGGGACCGATGGTAATTCAGATGGGCACCTCGGAAAAGATTTGTTAGCTTCCTGTCCCGTTCTAGCCAGATTTTTTGGAAAACCTTGGGGAAAGACTGAAACTCCCCGCCAATCTGAGACTGCATGCGCGTCTTTACAACATTGACTGGAAAAAACAAGATTCCCAACATGGCACCCAGCAGGCCCCCACAGATAAAATCATTGACCAAGTGAGCACTGTGAGTCGTGGCTGTAGGCAGGTGCTCCTTTATGGGGCCGCGCAGGCCGAAGAAAAGCACGTTGCTAAATCCATTACGGAAGAGGACGGGAACCAAGCCTCGATAATACTCTCGAATTCCATGGCATTTCAGCGCCTTGAAAGCCTGGTACGTGTTTGTAAATTTGTCATGATGCCTGTGGTCCTGAAGCAATGTTTGGACTCTTTCCAGTGGAGTGAAAATTGCTTCTGTTGTCCCTGCAAGGACTGCGGCCATGCTGCGGGTCGCAAACTCTGGGGAACTGATATGCTTACGGAGAAGGCAAGATAAATCCTCATACAGACCAAACATCAGTGCCAGTGTGGTTGTCTTCTGCATTAATGGGGGGAGGATTCCGCGATACAAGTTTCGAAATCCGTCCCTCCTCAACTGCAGTACAGCATCCCGGGTTTTGATTCCATAGAGCTGTTGCCGAAAGAGGACCTTCTGGATGGGAAATGTGATCGCGATGTTGTTGAAGGCCGCACAGCAGCCGCACAGGTAATGCTTCATCTCACTGACACTTGCGATATGAGGTGCTATATCTTGCTTTGAAGATGTTAGGATTGGGGGCCTCTTTTCATGAGCTTCTGAATCCATCATGTTGCTTAAGATCTTTCTCCGTCACAAAGGACCTTTTTAACCTACAAACAACCAAATAATAATAGGTAAACCTTTATATACAGTACTTAACATATGAAAAATTCCCCTAACTTTTCCTCCAATTTTTGGACTCTATTACATTTGGGGGGAGGGGGCAGCCTGAAGCCCTTTCAGCAGTCCAGGGGGTCCTCTCTTTTCCAGCTACATACCTGCATGAGGCTGGATTTTCTGCATATACTTCAACCAAAACAATTTACCACAACAGATCAAATGCAGAGGTAGATATGAGATGCCACTCACCTTTTAAGCTGTACATTAAAGAGACTTACAAAACTGTAAAACATATTTCTCATTAATTTTTTGGGAGGGAAAGTAATTATTTTTCATGAAAACGTGTTGCTTATGTTAACATGTAATGGGTTTATTGCTGTTATTCTAAAGTGAATTAATATTTTAAAACTTTGTTTTTATTTCTAAGACCATGACTATTAATCCATACAAATAAAGGCTCTTTGGGGATCCACAAAATTTTTTTAAGTTTGTAAAGGGACCAAAAAATTTGAGAACCACTGGACTAGATCATATGTAATGCCTAAATTACATAATGGTACATGGTATTATCCTTCTGAAACAGATTCAAAGGGCTCTTGTAAGTAATAAAATAACAAGACACACATTCAATCATTCTGTCTGCTAACACTTACTTAGTATCTACTGTAAACTAGGTCCTCTGCTAAGTGCTAGACATTCAAAGACAAGGAACTTGCAGTCCAACAGAGGACTGCCAAGGTAGACAGCCACTTCAGTGTAGCACCTTCTGTGAGAAGCATCTCCTGTGGGAACACGGGTAAGGGGCAGCAAGTGCATACTCTGTGACGTGGAGGCTGGGAGGACAGGGTCCAAGACAGCCTGCAGGTATATGCTATACACCATTGTCACATCCTTAATTCTCAGAAACAACTCCGTAAACACTACTTCCCCAGTTTTACCAACGAAAAACCAGTATCCCCTTCATCTAAGGTACAGTGAGTAGCTGGTGGAGCTGCCGTCTTGAGATGAAGTCTGCCTCCGAGTTCCCGTTCCTCTCGTCACACCACAGACGGCAGTGACGTTGGTAGGCTGTCCTGGGACAGGCTGGCCGTACCAGACCGTGCTGAGAAAGACCTGAAGCCTCAATACCGAGGCTTAGCCCACTGAAGAGAATGAAGGCAAGGGCCTACCCCTGGAATACATACACTTTCTAAAAAAAGCCAGATTACTCCTTGCCAGTCATCCACAACCTGATTAAAAACAAGCAAAGGACTTGAACAGACATTACTCCAAAGATCTACAAAATGACCAATACACATACAGAAAGAGGCTCAACATCACTTATTGTCAGAGAAATGCAAATGAAGACCTCAGACTCATTAGGACAGCTGCTATTAAAAAAGAAAAGAGCAAGTGTTTAGTGTCGATGAATGGTGCATCCACTAGGGCAAATAGTATGGCAGTTCTTCAAAAAATTAAAGACAGAACTACCTATGAGATCATCACCAATCCCACTTCTGGGTACACATCCAGAAGAATTCATCGCAGGGTTTCCAAGAGATTGCTGCACATTCAAGTTCACAGAACTATTCACAGAGCCAAGAGGTGAAAGCCACCCCAGGCTCTGGATATATAAACAAAACATGGTATATACATACAATAGAATATCATGTAGCCTTTAAAAGGAAGGAAATTCTGTTACATGCTACAACATGAATCAACTGTGAGGATAAGGGGAAATAAACCAGTTATAAAAGGACAAATAACCATGTAATTCCACTTACACAAGTACCTAAAGTAGTCAGATTCATAGAGATGAAAAGTGGGATGAATGGTGGACCAGAGGCTTGGGGAGGTGGGAACAGAGCTCTACTGTTCACCAATGTGTATAGTTTCAGTTCTGCAAGATGAAAAACTTCCGGAGATCTGTTTTATAACAATGTAAATATACTTAATGTTACTGAATTTACACTTAAAATTGGTTAAGATGGTAAATCTTAGCATACATTTTTTTTTTAACCACATACCTAGAAAAGAATACATGTAAGAGTTTCAATTATAAGTAATTACAAGAATAAAATAGGCCACTTAAACCATCTAGGTCTTTGACATATGACCAAAAAAAAAAAAAAAAAACCACCTCCCTTCCTAAACAAATTTACTGTTCTTTCCTCCGCATACCACACACACGCTGCTGTAAACTGCTAACCATTCAGGACAGAAGATGTTAAAGAGAAACGTCATCACGTGAAGTTGGAGCAGAGTGAGGTGCAGAATCAGAGAGCGTACGTCCAGCCTGCATGTGCAGGAGCCACAGACACGGGTCAGAAAACACAGAACATACCTACACGTGTGACTCTAGTTTTCCTTCTAGAAATACAGCCTGGGGACACAGTTATTAATAGAAGAGGTACACAAAGACTCAACTACAGGACAATTGCAACAAGGCTCTTAACAGAAATACAGGGTCAAAATTAAAATGTGGAACAGAAAGACACGCACTGCATAAATGAAGATGTAGCCAACTGGCAGGATGTCATACAGGTACTCAAAATAAAGGAGTATTTACATTTACGGCTCAGTATATTAATTTGAATTTTTAATGGTGTTAATGAACTGTTGGATAGCAGTGAGTCCTTTTTTGGATAAAGTATCACAGAAAAAAATAAAAAAATAAGGGAGAATACTTTTATTGACATGGCACAATCACATTTTTATTAATATATTTAGATAACAAATAGAAAAGCCAAAATTAGTTTTATATTTTCTGATTTCATAATAATGCTATATTTTCCTTTTCTGTATTTTTCAAGTTGAATTAGTTGGAGACAGTGATAAATCTAAAGGTCTAATCAGGACAAAAGGCCAACAGTGACAGAGGGACGTGACAAAGTTCCCAAGTGACCAAAGGCAAGCTGCCGCCCTCCCTGAGGCTGCTTCCACACGTACAAGCAGCCGAGGCTACCCACCCTCACGCTGGGGCAGGAGTCAGCTGCCGAGGGCAGCTGCCAGGACCCGTGCGTGCTGGGGACACAGCGAGCTCTGAACTGGGTTCTTCTGTTTGCTTCACTCAGACTCGCGTGGTAACATCATCAAGATGTTGTTTTCATTTACTTCTGTGAGGAATGTCTTCTTTGCCTGCTTTTACACTGGTCTCCTCAGTCTACTAAGAGATTTTAATTCAACCCCTTTATTCAACTCCTGTAATGTTCAGAGGTTAGGGATAAACGACCTTGGCCTCAGGGGAGATATGACATGCAGATGACTGGATCACAGTGTGATAAATGCACAGGAACGCGTGCGAGGTATAAGCTGTCTGGAGGGAAAGACAGGGTGGGCTGGGACTCCCGGGCAGGGCTCTGAAGGTGAACAGGACCCTGGTTGTACCTAAGGGTGAAGCACATTTTGGCCAAAGGCAGCACAGGCTACGACGGAGGCCCCGTATCAAGGAGCAGCAGCATCACATTCCCGAGGAGTGTGTCTGGCTGGAGCTCACTGTGGAGGGAGACGGATGAGTGGCAGTCTGACACAAAAGCTGGCTAGGACCTGCATCACCAGAGACCTCGTGACGATCCCAAGGCCCTCTGATGCTATGATGTTTTGTTTTTTCCCTTTCTCGTGTGAAGCCAATAGAAACAAACTATTTTCCTTAGGCATGTTATACCAAGATCTGTGTGCCCTTTTCCCAGAAGACAGACTATATTAAGTAGAAAATGTAACACCTATATACTCTAGCCCAATGGCTGTTTGCAGTTGGAGCTGGCTTGCTATCACATTTCTATTAGAAAAGATAAACATGCCCTCAGTTGAGAAGAATTATGCCTGGAAACCACTGCAGCCCCAGTGGACTGTAGCCCGCCAGGCTCCTCTGTCCATGGAATTCTCAGGCAAGGATACTGCAGTAGGCTGCCCTGCCCTTCTCCAAGGAAAGCCTGCCCCAAAGGAGGTAATAACAGGAGTCAGGAACTCCCCTCTCTGCAGCCACCTGGTCACACCTGCAAAATGAGACAGCGCCAGGGCCCTGACCCTCCCTGTCCACTCCCAGCACCAGAGAAGCCGCACCACCCCTGGACACCAGAACACTGTGTCCACCTGGACAAACGTCACCTCTGGCAGAGGCTGGAGGACTGGGACTCACCTCTAAATGCGGCTTAGTCCTATCACGATGGGGAAAAAAGGGACGGTAAAAACAATGGGTGCTGAGGGGGTTGGGAGAGGGATGCAGCACCAGTTTAGGATCAGCAGATGCGAAGCTATTACACAGAGAATGGATAACAAGGTCCTAGCATACAGCACAGGAAATTATGTTCAATATCCCGGGATAAGCCACGATGGAAAGAATACGAAAGAGAATGTATATATACATGTATAGATAATGGAATCACTTCGCTGTAGAGTACAAAATAACACTGTAAATCAACCATGCTTCAATAAACTAAAAAAACCACACATTTAAAAAAGATGTGAATTTCTCAAGAGAAAAATAAAAGTGTAATTAATGAAATACACATGTCCTCTCCTCCAAGCTCACTGCCCTATCCCAGGTCCTCTTCATCTCCTGCCTGACCACTGACAAACCCTCTTTACTAGTCAGTCTGACTCTAATCACACACTCCATCCCATCCCCACCAACCTCTCCATCATTAAAAAACCTGGTAACAGCAGCAGATACCCCAGTGTTTTGAATGGTCATATAGTAGTTTATCCAGAGAAGGCAATTGCACCCCACTCCAGTCCTCTTGCCTGGAAAATCCCATGGATGGAGGAGCCTGGTAGGCTGCAGTCCATGGGGTTGCGAAGAGTTGGACATGACTGAGTGACTTCACTTTCATTTTCACTTTCATGCACTGGAGAAGGAAATGGCAACCCACTCCAGTGTTCTTGCCTGGAGAATCCCAGGGACGGGGTGGCACAGAGTCGGACACGACTGAAGTGACTTGGCAGGCTTAGCAGCACAGTAGTTTATCAAATGGATATATTATATGTAATTTATTCTATCTCTTATTTATGGTCGCTGTTTCTGATTTTTTCCTTTTAAACAATGCCGCAATGGGCAACTTTGTAACTACACCTGGGGAACTCTCACAAATTTACCTGTAGGGTAAAATCTTTAGAATGGACTGCTGGCTCAAACTGCAGTACATTTTAATTTGAAAGCTATGCCAAATTGCCCCCAGAAAGCTTACCTGTGATTTACATTTCCATTAAGTGTATGCGAGTTCCCAGTTTCCCTGCCATTTCTAGCACCACATATTAAACAGTAATTTCTGCCCATCTGATGGGTGAAAAAAAACTTGCCACTGAAATTTCTTGATCAAATTGAGCATTTTTAGTATTTATTGACCATTTGAATTTCTTTTTACTGCAAAATTTCACATTATCCATTTTTCTGAAGGCATTTTGTTTTTTTGTTAATTTGTAAGATTAATTTGTATCTGAAGAAAATCAATCCTAGTACATTAAGTAAGTTGTGGCAAATACTTTCTCCACTTTGTATCATTTTTGTGATACTGAAGTTCCTACTATGGATATGACACCTACTGATTTTGGCCTCTAGGTTTTGTGTGCTCCATAGAAGGCCTTCACTATTCTTGAAGTATAAACACGGATTATAAGTAATCCACACTTCCTTCTGCAACTTCTGTGGTTTTCATTTACCACTTTAAGTTTCCAGGTAAACTTGAGTGTATTTTTGTCATATTCTTCTCCAAAATCTTGGTATTTCATAGAAGTGACTTTATAAATTTAAATAACTCACTTTCTCTAAATTGAACCTTAAAAAAAAAACTGTCCCTTACCAGGATGTGCTTTCTTCCTATTTACTTTTTAGAAACTTTAGCGGCATTTAAAATTTTGTTCACGGATCTTGAAATTTCTCATGACCAGGTATTTTACCTTTTTAGTCCCTATTATGAAAGAGTTATTTTCTTCCAATTAATTTTCTGCTCTTTGTCTGAGTATTTTGAAACAGTTACCAGTTTCTGTGTATTAAGGTTAAAGGTGGCCAACAGCCTCTATTTCTCAGGTTTTTTTGGTCGATCTGTTTGTTTCCACTACATAAAATATCAAATAACTTTGCCTTCTCCTTTATAGTATGTATCTTTCTTATCGGATTGGCACGTACTTGCTGAACAAAACTGAACTATGGTAATAGTAAACATCGTAATACTCTGACATTTGTGGGAACTCCGGTATGTGAAGCATGACGCTGGCTTTTGGTTTGAGGAACATGAAGTTCTTATCATCTGACTGTTTATAACCCAAGTCCTAGCAATTTCAAGTTTATGTGGGGAAACAAGTCATCATGATACAAAAATATTCACTGATCAACTGGACCATATAAAATTTGTTCCCACTCAAGCAATCTGTTTACCATCTCTCCCTGCCCATCTTTAAGACTGGGCTGCCAACATGAGGTGATAATGTCTTCCCAGAGCTATTACACAATTTTACCTGACAAATTACACTGTAACCCCCAACACTTCATTCTGCATACACCTACAATGATAATTTAAGCCCCTGCCCCCTGCCATTTACTAGGAAATTTGTTTCCCATTAAAAACGGATTCCATTTTTCTAGCACTCCGTTCAGTTGTTCAGTCATGTTACTCCTTGCAACCCCATGGACCGCAGCATACCAGGCCTCCCTGTCCATCACCAACTCCTGGAGCCTACTCAAACTCATGTCCATCATGTTGGTGATGCCATCCAACCATCTCATCCTCTGCCATTCCCTTCTCCTCCTGCCTTCAGTCTTTCCCAGTATCAGGGTCTTTTCTGATCAGTGGGTTCTTCGCATCAGGTGGCCAAAGTATTGGAGTTTCAGCTCCAGCATCAGTCCTTCCAAGGAATATTCAGGACTGATTTCCCTTAGGATGGACTGGTTGGATCTCCCTGCAGTCCAAAGGACTCTCAACACATGTAAATCCATGGCTGATTCATGTCAATGTAGGGCAAAAACCACTACAATATTGTAAAGTAATTAGCCTCCAACTAATAAATAGGAAAAAAAAAAGTGAATCTTTTCCAACACCTCAGTTCAAAAGCATCAATTCTTCTGTGCTCAGCTTTCTTTATAGTCCAACTCTCACATCCATACATGACCACTGGAAAAACCATAGCTTTGACTAGACAGACCTCTGTTGGTAAGGTAATGTCTCTGCTTTTTAATACACGATTGGAAAAGACCCTGATGCTGGGAGGAATTGGGGGCAGGAGGAGAAGGGGATGACAGGATAAGATGGCTAGATGGCATCACCGACTTGATGGACATGAGTTTGAGTAAACTCCGGGAGTTGGTGATGGACAGGGAGGCCTGGCGTGCTGCGATTCCTGGGGTCGAAAAGAGTTAGACACAACTGAGTGTCTAACTCAGTCAGAACTGGCTGACTGAATCAGGTTGGTCATAACTTTTCTTCCAAGGAGCAAGTGTCTTTTAATTTCATGGCTGCAGTCACCACCTGCAGTGATTTTGGAGTCCCCCAAAATAAAGTCTGTCACTGTTTCCATTGTTTCCCCATCTATTTGCCATGAAGTGATGGGACTGGATGCCACGATCTTAGTTTTCTGAATTTTGAGTTTTAAGCCAACTTTTTTACTCTCCTCTTCACTTTCATCAAGAGGCTCATTAGTTCTTCTTTGCTTTCTTCCATAAGGGTGGTGTCATCTGCATATCTGAGGTTATTGATATTTCTCCCACCAATCTTGATTCCAGCCTGTGCTTCATCCAGCCCAGCATTTCGCATGGTGTACTCTGCATGTAAGTTAAATAAGCAGGATGACAATATCCAGCCTTGACGTACTCCTTTTCCTATTTGGAACCAGTCTGTTGTTCCATATGCAGTTCTGTTGCTTCTTGACCTGTATACAGATTTTTCAAGAGGCAGGTCAGGTGGTCTGGTATTCCCATTTCTGGAAGAATTTTCCACAGTTTGTAGTGATCCACACAGTCAAAGGCTTTGGCGCAGTCAATAAAGCAAAAGGAGATGTTTTTCTGGAACTCTCTCTGTTCTGATGATCCAGCAGATGTTGGTGATTTGATCTCTGGTTCCTCTGCCTTTTCTAAATCCAGCTTGAACATCTGGAAGTTCACAGTTCACGTATTGCTGAAGCCTGGCTTGGAGAATTTTGAGCATTACTTTACTAGCGTGTGAGATGAGTGCAATTGTGTGGTAGTTTGAACATTCTTTGGCATTGCCTTTCTTAGGGATTGGAATGAAAACTGACCTTTTCCAGTCCTGTGGCCACTGCTGAGTTTTCCAGATTTGCTGACATATTGAGTGCAGCACTATCACAGCATCATCTTTTAGGATTTGAAATAACTCAACTGGAATTCCATCACCTCCACTAGCTTTTGTTTGTAGTGATGCTTCCTAAGGCCCACTTGACTTCACATTACAGGATGTCTGGCTCTACCATTGTAGTTATCTGGGTCATGAAGATCTTTTTTGTATAGTTCTTCTGTGTATTCTGGCCACCCCTTCTTAATATCTTCTGCTTCTGTTAGGTCCATACCATTTCTGTCCTTTATTGTATTCACCTTTGCATGAAATGTTCCCTTGGTATCTCTTAACTTTCTTGAAGAGATCTCTAGTCTTTCCCATTCTATTGTTTTCCTCTATTTCTTTGCATTGATCGCTGAGGAAGCCTTTCTTATCTCTCCTTGCTATTTGGAATTCTGCAAATAGGGGTATCTTTCCTTTTCTCCTTTGCTTTTCGTTTCTCTCCTTTTCTCAGCTATGTGTAAGGCCTCCTCAGGCAACCATCTTGCCTTTTTGCATTTTTCTTGGGGACAGTCTTGATCACTGCCTCCTGTACAATGTCACGAACCTCCATTCATAGTTCTTCAGGCACTCGATCAGGTCTAATCAATCCCTTGAATATATTTGTCACTTCCACTATATAATGGTAAGGGATTTGATTCAGGTCACACCTGAATGGTCTAGTGGTTTTCCCTACTTTCTTCGATTTAAGTCTGAATTTGGCAATAAGGAGTTCATGATCTAAGCCACAGTCAGCCCCTGGTCTTGCTTTTGCTGACTGTATAGAGCTTCTCCATCTTTGGGCACAAAGGATATAATCAATCTGATTTCTATATTGACCATCTGGTGATGTCCATGTGTAGAGTCTTCTCATGTGTTGTTGGAAGAGGGTGTTTGCTGTGACCAGTGTGTTTTCTTGGCAAAACTCTATTAGCCTTTGCCCTGCTTCATTTTGTACTCCAAGGGCAAATTTGCCTGTTACTCCAGGTAGCTCTTGACTTCCTACTTTTGCATTCCAGTCGCCTATAAAAAAAAGGACATCTTTTTTGGGTGTTAGTTCTAGAAGGTCTTATAGGTCTTCATAGAACCTTTCAACTTCAGCCTCTTCAATATTACTGGTTGGGGTATAGACTTGGATTACTGTGATACTGAATGGTTTACCTTGGAAACGAACAGAGATCATTCTGTTGTTTTTGAGACTGCATCCAAGTACTGCATTTTGGACTCTTTTGTTGACTGTGATGGCTACTCCATTTCTTCTAAGGGATTCTTTTCCACAGTACTAGATATAATGGTCATCTGAGTTAAGTTCACCCATTCCAGTCCATTTTAGTTCACTAATTCCTAAAATGTTGATGTTCACTCTTGCTGTCTCCTGTTTGAGCACTTCCAATTTGCCTTGATTCATGGACCTAACATTCCAGGTTCCTATGCAATATTGCTCTTTACAGCATTGGACCTTGCTTCTATTACCCGTCACATCCACAACTGGGTGTTGTTTTTGTTTTGGCCACTAATAATCAACTAATAAGGGCCTCTTAGTTTTTTCAAACATGAGAAGGGAATACACATTTATTTCTGTTTTACCATCACCTCCACCCTTTTCCACCACCACTACACTAGGAATCCATCTTGAACTCTGGTCAGTTGCTTTCAGGAAGCTACTGAGAGGATCCTATGGACCCTGGAGACAGAGCCAGTTAACATTTAACAGGTACAGATAATTGCCTGGGTTCCTGGGTTCAAATCCTGGTTGAATTATGTATATACTGTGTGACTTTCAACAAGTTACTTCATGTCTCTATGGCTTAGTTTCCTTGTTTATAAAATAAGAATGCTATCTACTTCACAGGCCAGCCAATTAATTGAATAAATACATAGGAAGCACCCAGGAAAGTAATCTACGGCACAACAGATGGCTGGACAAGGATAAAGTACTATTGTTCTTTTCTGATGTGTTTGTTTGGTATACACGTGAGTGCATTGCTTGACAATTTGTCACCCTTGCAATCCTACCTGGCCACAGTGCAATATTCGTTGAATGTACCACTACAGTTGGCTAATATTTTAAAATTTCACATCATTATTGATAACATACTGAGTTTCCGATTTCAGTACTACCTTCATGTAAAGTTCAGATGTCAACGTTCCATTCCCTTTGTAAAAGAATCCTGTCATTTTTCCTTCTTTAAGCTGGTAAACAATTTAAATCTTATCATAATTATCTTTTTCTTGAAAGTTAAAAGAATTCACCTGAAACACCATCTGGGCCCGGTGTTTTGGGGGATGGTAGCTTTTCAAAGACCTTCTCAATTTCTTCCATTGTTACTGGTCTGTTAGGTTCACTTTCCAGAGCCAACTGTGATAACTGGATTTCCCTAGACAGAACAAAAAAAAGTCTGATTTACTTAGTTTTATAAAGCACTTGTTATTTAAAAGAACACTTTTAACCTCGTGTGTCTATATTCCCTTTTTTCTTGAGCAAGGTAGCCAGTTTAACTAATTCACATTTCTCTCATCACAACAAAGAACCAGTTTTTAAATTTACCAATTTTACTATGTTTCAGTTTTCAAAAATTTTGTTTTTCTTCTTCATCATCTTATTTCTCCTGCTCTGGGTTTATTTTCTTCTAATTTCTTGAAGGGAAATTTCTTATTTTATGTATTCTTTGTTTCATAATTTGAGTATTCAAGGCTTTGTATATTTTGCTTTAATTAAAACCTTTACTATTCCTTTTTAAGCCATTCCATGGAGCGTTTTGGTCTAATTGGTGGTTACCTTACCATCTGTATCGTCTCCTGTTCTTCACCACAGTGGCTTTGACTGGGGATGACATGCACCCTTTCCAGAGTCCAGGCCTGTTTAGGGTTCATGCATCACAGCATATCTTTAACTTATGCTCAGGAGAAGAGAATCTTTCTTGTGTAGGAAAGATCCTATATGGATGAACCTTGCTATCTGACAACTACCCTCCAGTCTGAAAAGGTCCAATGACAAAAACACCCTGAGGGTGACCTTCACCAGTGGGAGAACAAAGCAGCCACAAGCAGCCAAGCTCACCAAGTCCACGGCTGAGGGTTTTGACCACAGTGGGACACTGGTCACGCGTGTACATGAGCCTGGAGTATCCAGGCTCCGTAACAGACTCGCCACAGAAAGAAAATCAAACAGAGACTTTTCAAAGTGGCCATCTTTCTGCCTGATCATGCTGAAATACAGAGTGAGAGGGAAAGAAACTGAGATCTTAAAATGAAGCCAGGAATGTTAAAAAGTCCCTGTTCTGTTCTGAACTTTTAGTCCATCCAGGACAAACAGGATTTTCAAGCACAGATACGAGAAGCTGCAGATCTGGTATCTAGTTGGGGCCTCCTTGACCTGCTGACTGCATTATTTTGACTTTTTTTCTGGAAAAGCACTTTTGATAAAAGCTGTATAGACTTCCTCCTTCATACCGAAAGTAATTTATATAGTACTGGCATTGTGCCATGGAGTATTTGAAGACTCAATTTTTAAACTTGTTAACCTGTTTCTGACAGTGCTAACTCCCCTTTCAACAGATGTCTCCCTTAATTCAGGATATGATCTGTATGTATGACAGCTGTCCTTCACACACAACTTTTGTGGGTATGCATAAATCTGACTTTGGGAGAACTAGAAAAAAAAAACACAGTTTTTTAATTTGTTTAAAACAGATCTACTATTACATTTTGTGCTCTTAACGAACTAAAGACATCAACAGCATTTTTAGTTTAAGAAAAATTGTCCTATAGACGCCTGAGAAGTTTGCCAGGGCATAGAGTTTGATAATTATTAATCAATCAGTCTTCTATATCCTTTCTTACCGTTTCAGCTGCCAGACATGAGTTTAAACTCTTACTAGTACTACACTTGTCAATCTAAGATTAACCAACATTTTAAAAACAACTTTATCATAGAAATACTTTATATCCATGTAATGCTTTGCTCTTCTTCAGTTTCAGGAATAACCAATGTTAAAATCAACAAAAACATCCAGATTCATGTATGCTGTTATGCCATAACACAGTGACAGTTTGTAAATGTAAAAAAATTTCATTTTTACATACAAAACACATAACAATTATAAAGTCACAACCTACAAACTGTTCTAACAATATACATCCCTGATAACACAAACCAAAATACTTGTACATCTGAACAACAAAATTTTGTTCATGTTCACTCTTAATTACTGGAATGGTACTTGCATTAGTTTACAAAATTTTGCAAATTAAAGTACTTCAACTAGTTTTGTCATGACTCTTTGGGTCTGCTATTAAACAAACAGAAAACTGGTTAATATAAGCCAGTCAGTCATTTCTTGACTACTGTACTAAATTATTTTAAGAAATCTAAAGAACATATGTACATTTAGGGTTTCAGATTTTTAAAAAATAAGCCTGGACTTAGGAAAAGGAACATAATTAAATCTTTCCAGACTTCACAGATTTACAGCTTTCTCCCTCATTTCATCCTACACAACAGGATAGTGTGAAGAGGTTTTCAATTCAGCAACAGAAGGAAGGCTACTGTGCAGGATATTCTTCTGTAGCAAAATTTAAAATTTTGCATGTTTATCTAGAGTGTGAACATGACTAAATTTCTTTGCTAAACTGATCTATATATTTAAATGTTTTAACATGGATACTAATTCTTTGCAATTTATTGCAAAACTTATTTGCCATAAGTTTACATTTGCTTGCTACCTAAAACACTCAACTTATGTCAACATTAGGAAACAAAGTTAATTAAGCTGACTTTTATTAAACTCCAAGTGTCAATCAAACTTCTGTGGCAGAAGAAAACAGTGTAAAGTCTAAATGCTCACTGTAATTTACAGCCCACGGGATAAGACCGAGATGTGATCCAGCACAAAGGTCTTTGTGCAAAAACTGGGGAGAAAGCAACTGTAATTCTCAAAGGATGTTGACTCCCGCAAGTCAGCAGGTCTGAGTCAGCATTCAGAGCAAGATTAATCTGGGTTCTAGTCCTAGTTAGGACACTATCTTGCTACTATAAATACAAAGCAATGTCTATAATTTAAAAATTCCACTTCTCTGGGCTAACTTTAATCTACCAAAGGAGAGACCAGATAAATGCACTCTCTCTTAAAAGTAACAGCTTGTGATCTTTCCCTGGGATGCACTCGAGGTGACTCCAGATCCAAAGCGCCTAACCTGTGCTCTGACACCACTAGCGGGCCCAACCAGTCCTGACACCTTTTGATTTTATGGAATTCTTTCAAAACAAGGGCACTACAGAGTTACTTTACGGGCTTCTGTTTCACTGCTTGCAGGTGGGGATTAAGACCAGGTGTGTACAGCTGTAAGGGGCAAAAAAAAAGCGTAAATAAAGCTGAGACATCGACACGCTCCACCTAGATAAGCTTAGTAATTGGTACAGAGATTTTCAATTAACAATGCCCACCGCCACTTCCCCACCATCACCAAAAAAAAAAAAAAACCAGTCTAGTACAACGGAGTTTCTCGCAACGCGAAGCAACATGGTGTCGCAGAACAAGCATTGTTTGGCCGGGTAGCTGAACTTACCGCTCCCCTGGCGTCCATTTCCCCGGCCTGTGGTTAAGGGGGAGGGGAGGGGAGGGGAGTGGACAGGATCGTCCAGGCCTCTCCAGTCCCTGACATTCAACGGAACCAGAGGTCCTGGAATCCCAGGCCCCGAGATGGCAGGAGCCCTTCAGCGGTCCCAGCGCCGCTCTCCCAGGACTCAGGCAAAGCCCGGCCCCTCCCCGCCCAGCTATCAGGGCTCGCCGGGAGGCACCTCCCCGCCCGGGGCGCGCCCAAACGAACGCACAGCCTCCTCTGCCGAAAAGGCTCTTCCCAGCAGCCAGACGGCGCCCTCGGCCCGGAAAAGCCCGGTGGCGGGCGGCAGAGCAGGGAGCCTAGAGCTGGCCCCGGCGACTGCGGACCCCACCCGGGATGGCGCGCGCGGGAACAGCGGGGCGCACCGAGGGGAGGCAGTGCGCGCGCGCGGACGGGGGTGGGCGCCCAGCAACCGCGCCAGAGGGCCGGACAGACGGCCTCCTCAGAGCCGCCTTCGTGCTTCCACTCACTCCATGCGGAGGCCGGGGACACCCCGTGCTTTCCTTTCGCCTGCCTCCCCACTCACCCATCGCCGCGGGCGCCCGGCTTCCACGCCCGGCAGCGGCCCGCCCGCAGGTTGGTGAGCCTGCGAGCCGGCGCAGGCGCAGACCTTGACCGACCCAGCGCTCTGGGCGGGGCGTGACGCGTGGGCGGGGCGTGACGCGGTGGGCGGGGCGTGAAGCGTCCGGCGCCGCCGAGCCCGGTCACGTGAGGGAGACGCTGACGCACCACCTCTCCGTAATCCCGCGGAAGGTCAGGTGAGGCCGGCTAACTCCTGGCCTCGGTTCGCCGCCGCAGGGCAGGTGTAGGGTCACCCATCACACCTGTCGTCAGGCTGTGGGGTTCCGCTTGCTGGACTAGCGTGCCCTTGGTGTACGGTGGCCCTGCCGCGCCACAAACAGCCAACGCTTTTGCTAGTGCGCAGCCTGTGGGAGGACCCCTGGGAATCGACAGTTGTGGATGCAAGCTTGCACGTGGGCCTAGGCCTGCAAAGTCCCCACCTCGCTACCCTTTGTGTCATTGGTTAGATTTCATCAAACGCTTGGAGTTGCCTTTGGTCAGCTACTGATACTGCAGTTCACAGAACACCTTTAGAGTATACAAATGTGTGTGCTCTAAAATACACAGATTATTTAAAAAGCCCCGTTTCCTTCCATTTCAGACAACTTGCACTTCTTGGACTCCACTGCACTCAGAGTTAGGAGGCCTAGGTCAAGTCATAGGGATCCTTGAGCCCCAGATCTCTGGAAAGGAACGCCTGCCTTACATCTTGGCCTTTGTAAGAATCACTGGGAATAACGATCAGACTCTTTTATCAACTGGAAGGCACACGCATGTGAGGGACCGAAGGAAATGGAAAGGTCAGCCTGGGAGCGAGGTCCTCTGGAGGATCGTCAAATATGTGATGGCGTACCAGGTGGCTCGTTGCTAAAGAATCTGCCTGCCCATGTAGGAGGTGCAAGAGCCCCTGGTGCATCCCCGGGTCGGGAAGATCCCCTGGAGTAGGAAATGAAAACCCACTCCAGTGTTCTTGCCTGGAAAAGTCCATGGACAGAGGAGCCTGGCGGGCTGCAGTCCATGGGGTTGCAAAAAAGAGTCAGACACCACTTACAGCTAAACAACAACGACACGCTCTTGCCTTGGGGTTTGTCCAACGAGCAGCTCCACTGGGTGAAACAAGGTGGGGAGGGGGGGGGCTCTCCCTGTGAACTTCCCCTGAGAGCGCTTTGTAGATACTGACTGCTTGAGCTGGTCTGATGAACTGCTTCTTGTGAGGTGGGAGGCCATGCTACCTAATTTCAGCCAGTGCTCTGCTGAGGTACCTACTGTGTGTCACTGTGTTCTCTTGGGGGAGCTTAGAGTGCAGAGAAGGCTGTAAAAGCCATAACTCTGAAAATTCAGAAGCATGGGGGGCCTTTCCCCTTAAGAGAGAACCAGGGATGGCTTCATAGAGGAGGAAATGTTGAATTGGGCCTTGGAGGATGAATGAGTGAAATTTGGACTAGTGAGGGAAGTCATAGCAGAAGGAGATAAGATTGTAAAGGTCAGGAGGTGGGGTCTGTTATTGCAAACCTTGACAGTTAGATGCAGGCATCTGGCATCTAACTAGTGTGCAGAGATAGATTTCAGGCTCCACGGATAATGACAAGGCCATTCTGTACCTTGGAATCATTAAAATCGGGCAACAGTTGGGGAAAGGCATTTATGCCAGAATTATGTTTGCCCTGTCGTGTGTGAATTCCTATTTGGATGTATTATTCGAAAAATAAATAAATTAGGCAGGCACCCAGTGTGTTCATAGCATAAATAATTCATTTCTGATTAGAATGGAGAGGTTATTCTCCTGTGGTAAAGCCTGAAGAGGAGGCAAAAATGGAAACTAAACACACAGCTGGGTCACAACAGACTCAAAAGAGGGGGGAATCCCCTCAAAAGAGGGCAGTGTCGACAGGAACACTCAGCTCGGGAGCTAAGCCAGTCTTTCTTTTATGCAGTCGGTCACAGCACTGGCCTCTCCCCCACCAGCTCTTAGGTCCTTGTCAGAAACCTCCCAGATCCTTAATTGGCTATTCTTGGGAGTATGAATGTTGGAGGTCAAAAACCTCTATTATCTGATTCAGGATTCATCATAAAGTTATCCTTTCATTTCTCTATCCTCATCCACCCATTGTTGTATTCTTTCTTCAGTCTCTTAAAGTATTCTCTATACCTCCAGCTTCCACAGCATCTGTCAGATAACATCCTCTAACCGAGTTGTTTTTTTTTTTTTCAGGTTGCAAATATTAATCATTTAATGGTTTTCTTTTATTTATTTGGATGGTATTTTATGTTATTTTGTCTGATGGAGAAAGTGAAAGTCGCTCAGTCATGTCCAACTCTTTGCAACCCCATGGACTATACAGTCCATGGAAATTTCCAGGCCAGAATACTGGAGTGGGTAGCCTTTCCCTTCTCCAGGGGATCTTCCCAAACCAGGGATCAAACTCAGGTCTCCCGCATTGCAGGTGGATTCTTTACCAGCTGAGCCACAAGGGAAGCCCAAGAATACTGCCCATCTGATGGAGAAGTCATCTCTTTTTCATATTTTTTTCACTTAAAAATTTTTTAATTGGAGGATAATTGCTTTACATTGTTGTATTGGTTCCTGCCATATATAAATATATAAATATACATATTTATAGCCTGCCTCTTGAGCCTCCTTCCCGCATCCTACTCCACCCTTCTAGGTCATCACAGAGCGTCAGGCTAGGCTCCTTGTGTCTAACCCAGTTTTGATTATCTCACCCCTCAGCTTAAAAACTTCTAAGGGCCCCATCTGGTTTCCGCAACAAATCCAAACTCCTTACCTTGGCTTGTGGGCTCTCGGAGTCCTGCCGCTTTACTATCTGCCCACCTCATCTCTAGCTTCATCCTCTGCTTCAGTGTTGCGCAGTCTCTCAGTGTTGCAAACCCTTGTTTCTTAAACCTTTCTCCCTCTTTCATCATTGACTCTCAGTAGTCAAACATGTTAACCATTTAAGGCCCTCTGCCTTCTCCCTGGAAAAGCATGTCTTATTAACCTGGGCAGACATGGTTGCCCGTGCCCTGCCCATCGCACACAGTTTGGGGCACTTCTAATGTCTGTTTATGTGACAATCATGTGTGAGGGTGGCTCGCTTTTCTACTAGGGCAGAGCTGTCTGACGTTTCTGACCCTCTGACTCAGTGCTTGGCAAAAAGGGTGTTTCCCCAAATGAAATGCTGGTGGAGAGGGTCTGGGTTCTTGGAAAAAGGGCCATGGGAGTGTTGCAGATGAATCTTCGCTTAAGCACCCTCTACTCCCCCTTCAACCTCCCCCTCCCATTAAGATGCTTTCCAGAAATGTGTCCAGTGCACTTATCAGCCCTTTTGTCCACAAAAACAGCTTTATGCAAGCTGTCGTCAGTGGAGCCTTGGCTACCTTGAGAGGCTCTGCCCGGATAAGGTCACCGGCTCTGTCCCTAGCAAGGGGTCAGTGACTTTTCTTTCCCTTTCTGGCCACTCCCCGACACATCCCCAGGCTCCAGCCACGGGCCAGCCACTTCTGGGTCCCTTCCCTGAAGTCTCACTTCCCTGCATTCTTTGACGCGTCCTAGAACCATGTCCAATTTGTCCTCTCCTCTTTGAAGGCTCTGCCTGCTTCATGACAAAGTTGTATTCACCCTTCACTGCTCAGCTTATGCAGAGGCTTCTTGATGCTCTTCCTGACCTCACGGCCTGACACAGAGCTCCCTCACAGGGCTGTCCTCTGTGCCTCGTATGCATGTTACAGATCAAAAAGTTGGATCCTGGCAGATGCGCTGTGAAGCCAGAATTTCCAGGGGAGAGTCATGTTGGCCTCTCTAGCTCAAACACAAGCCTCACGTGGTTCCTTGTAGACACGTTAGGGGAACAACAGCTCTAAACTGATATCCTGACCCATAACAGTAACCTAAAGTTTGAATTCTTCAATGGCAGGGCTCAGGAATGCAGCCCAGAGAGGAAACTGGGGTTTAGTCTTAACCAGAAATGAGCAGGGCTTGAAACAGACATATACCATGCACTGTGAATGCCAATAGAAGAATGAAAATGCCCTAGCTGCAATCAGGGAAGGCTACCTGGAAGAGTTGATCCACAAAACATAACTAGGACTTAAAACAGGGCCCAGTTCAGTTCAGTTCAGTCGCTCAGTCGTGTCCGACTCTTTGCGACCCCATGAACGGCAGCACACCAGGCCTCCCTGTCCATCACCAACTCCCAGAGTCCACCCAAATCCACGTCCATCGAGTTGATGATGCCATCCAACCATCTCATCCTCTGTCGTCCCCTTCTCCTCCTGCCATCAGTCTTTCCCAGCATCAGGGTCTTTTCAAATGAGTCAGCTCTCAGCATCAGGTGACCAAAGTATTGGAACTTCAGCTTCAGCATGAGTCCTTCCAATGAACACCCAGGACTGATCTCATTTAGGATGGACTGGTTGGATCTCCTTACAGTCCAAAGGACTCTCAAGACTCTTCTCCAACACCACAGTTCAAAAGTATCAGTTCTTCGGCGCTCAGCTTTCTTTATAGTCCAACTCTCACATCCATACATGACCACTGGAAAAACCATACCCTTGACTAGACAGACCTTTGTTGGCAAAGTAATGTCTCTTCTTTTTAATATGCTGTCTAGGTTGGTCATAACTTTCCTTCCGAGGAGCAAGCGTCTTTTAATTTCATGGCTGCAATCACCATCCGCAGTGATTTTGGAGCCCAGAAAAATTAAGTCAGCCACTGTATCCACTGTTTCCCCATCTATTTGCCATGAAGTGATGGGACCGGAGGCCATGATCTTAGTTTTCTGAATGTTGAGTTTTTAGCCAACTTTCTCACTCTCCTCTTTCACTTTCATCAAGAGGTTCTTTAGTTCTTCTTCACTTTCTGCCATAAGGGTGGTGTCATCTGCATATCTGAGGTTATTGATATTTCTCCTGGCAATCTTGATTCCAGCTTGTGCTTCCTCCAGCCCAGCGTTTCTCATGATGTACTCTGCATGTAAGTTAAATAAGCAGGGTGACAATATACAGCCTTGACGTACTCCTTTTCCTATTTGGATCCAGTCTGTTGTTCCATGTTCAGTTCTAACTGTTGCTTCCTGACCTGTATACAGGTTTCTCAAGAGGCAGGTCAGGTGGTCTGGTGTTCCCAGCTCTTTCAGAATTTTCCACAGTTTATTGTGATCCACACAGTCAAAGGCTTTGCAACAGTCAATAAAGCAGAAATAGATGTTTTTCTGGAACTCTCTTGCTTTTTCAATCATCCAGCAGGTGTTGGCAATTTGATCTGTGGTTCCTCTGCCTTTTCTAAAACCAGCTAGGACATCTGGAAGTTCACGGTTCACATATTGCTGAAGCCTGGCTTGGAGAATTTTGAGCATTACTTTACTAGCGTGTGAGATGAGTGCAATTGTGCGGTAGTTTGAGCATTCTTTGGCATTGCCTTTCTTTGCAATTGGAATGAAAACTGACCTTTTCCAGTCCAGTGGCCACTGCTGAGTTTTCCAAATTTGCTAATATATTGAGTGCAGCACTTTCACAGCATCATCTTTCAGGATTTGAAATAGCTCAACTGGAATTCCATCACCTCCACTAGCTTTGTTCGTTGTGATGCTTTCTAAGGCCCACCTGACTTCACATTCCAGGATGTTTGGCTCTAGGTGAGTGTGAGTGATCACACCTTTGTGATTATCTGGGTCATGAAGATCTTTTTTGTACACTTTTTCTGTGTATTCTTGCCATCTCTTCTTAATATCTTCTGCTTCTGTTAGGTCCATACCATTTCTGTCCTTTATTGAGCCCATCTTTGCATGAAATGTTCCCTTGGTGTCTCTTATTTTCTTGAAGAGATCTCTAGTCTTTCCCATTCTATTGTTTTCCTCTATTTCTTTGCATTGATCGTTGAGGAAGTGTTTCTTCTCTCTTCTTGCTATTCTTTGGGACTCTGCATTCAAATGGGAATATCTTTCCTTTTCTCCTTTGCCTTTTGTTTCTCTTCTTTTCACAGCTATTTGTAAGGCCTCCTCAGACAGCCATTTTGCTTTTTTGCATTTCTTTTTCTTGGGGATGGTCTTGATCCCTGTCTCCTGGACAATGTCACGAACCTCCATCCATAGTTCATCAAGCACTCTATCAGATCTAGTCCCTTAAATCTATTTCTCACTTCCACTGTACAGTCATAAGGGATTTGATTTAGGTTATACCTGAATGGTCTAGTGGTTTTCCCCACTTTCTTCAATTTAAGTCTAAATTTGGCAATAAGGATTTCATGATCTGAGCCACAGTCCGTGCTGACTGTATAGAGCTTCTCCATCTTCGGCTGCCAAGAATATAATCAATCTGATTTCGGTGTTGACCATCTGGTGATGTCCATGTGTAGAGTCTTCTCTTATGTTGTTGGAACAGGGTGTTTGCTATGACCACTGCGTTCTCTTGAGAACTCTGTTAGCCTTTGCCCTGCTTCACTCCGTACTCCAAGGCCAAATTTGCCTGTTACTCCAGGTGTTTCTTGACTTCCTACTTTTGCATTCCAGTCCCCTATAATGAAAGGGACATCTTTTTTGGGTTTTAGTTTTAGAAGGTCTTGTAGGTCTTCATAGAACTATTCAACTTCAGCTTCAGCGTTACTGGCCAGGGCATAGACTTGGATTACCATGATATTGAGTGGTTTGCCTTGGAAACGAACAGAGATCATTCTGTCATTTTTGAGATTGCATCCAAGTACTGCATTTTGGACTCTTTTGTTGACTGTGATGGCTACTTCATTTCTTCTAAGGGATTCCTGCCCACAGTAGTAGATATGATGGTCATCTGAGTTAAATTCACCCATTCCAGTCCATTTTAGTTCGCTGATTCCTAGAATGCCAATGTTCACTCTTGCCATCTCCTTTTGAACACTTCCAATTTGCCTTCATTCATGGACCTAACATTCCAGGTTCCTATGCAATATTGCTCTTTGCAGCATCGAATCTTGCTTCTAAAACAAGGTGGGCTCCAGAAAAAGCACGGGACAGGAAGGAGTGTGTAGGGAAGGAGACAGCAGGCTTCTCATTCTCCTTGATCTCATCCCTGTCCCCCAGCTTTGCTTTTCTCCCAGTCACATCTCTGAGCAGAGCCTATGCCCCCTGGTAGCCTTCAGGGCTCAGAACATTGTTGACCTTGGGGTGGGATCCTGGGACACCTTGCTTTGTATCTAAGTGACACATACTTGTGAAATACAAACACATTTCTATCTGGCAAGGGCCAAGTCAATAGAACAACATCAAACATTTGCACAACAGTCTTTGAATTTTCCAAGCAGTGACGCAATAGCTATCCCCTCTGGTTTTTGTGTAATTTGTGTGCGCAGGGAAGTCCTGTGACCTGCTTAAGTTTAGCAGGCATCCAGAGGTGGGGCTGGGCAGCCCCGCCTCCCACCGTCTCTGAGAACAGAAGCACTGTTGAGTAGCTGGTGCCTGGCACTTGGGGAAGACTCTATGGGTGGTGAGCTGCAGAGCAGCGAGGAGACTGGCCCTTCACCCAGGACGCGCTAATCATAAGGCACCCGAGTAGCTTGTTGCCAACACAGGCTCCTGGTGCCCGTCAAGACCTACTGGCTCAAACTCTCCCAGAAGAAGGGCTTAGGAATTTGTAATTTACAAGAGGCCTGAGTGAACCATATGATGAGGCTAAGGTGGGACCGTAGATGTGGCACGTTGCGAGATCAGCAGACCCGGGTCTGAGTCCTAGACCTACCACTTCCCGGCCGCGTATCTGGGGCAGAGCTTGCTCTGTCTCAGCGCCTCGACATCCCCGCTTTAGAAGGGGGCTCCTTCCTGAGCCCACCTTCTCCTTCCCCGAAGGGGACTTCCCCAACGGCAGACCCAGCAAGACGGAGGCTCACTCTCCTTCACGTGAGGTATGGAGCAGGCAGAGGAGGCCCAGGGACTGTGTCACCTGATGCTGCAAATGTCACCCTCTCTCCTGATCCTGGGAAGAAGGGACAGTGCTTCCGTCTGCGTGTGTGCAAAGTTGCTTTAGTCGTGTCTGACTCCTTGCAACACTGTGGGTTGTAGCCCGCCAGGCTCCTTTGTCCATGGGGATTCTCCAAGCAAGACCACTGGAGTGGATTGCCATGCCCTCCTCCAGGGGATCTTCCCAACCCAGGGATTGAACCGTATCTCTTAAGTCTCCCGTGTCAGCAGGCTGGTTCTTTACCACTAGCCCCACCTGGGAAGCCCCGTACTTCCCTCTAGACCCTGCTAACCTCTGGGCTATGACTCTGCTCTGGGGTGTGAAGTACAGAGGAACATAGGGCCCTCACCACTAAATCTGACTTCTGCTTTTCCTCGCAGCCACTTCACCTCCTAAACCTCCTGCTCTCACACACACAGACCGGTGTGTGCACAGCGTGTGGGGCACACACAGCAAGCCCCCCGTATGTGGGAACTTCTATCATCATTATGTCATTTAACAAATACTTATTAAGCACCTACGATGTGTCAGGAGCTCTCCCAGACCTCTGCTTGTGTGGCATGCACATGCTGGTGGGTGGAGACAGACAAATAATGAACATGATATGTGTTTAATAAACAGTCAAGACACTGCATGGATTTGATGCTTAAACAGTAAAGACAATAAATAGGTTTAATATTGAAATAAACAGCTGTGATAATTATTTAAATGGTAAACACAACAGCTGCTTATTATTTAAGTAATATAGTATGTGAGCATTAATTTAAATGCATAAAGATGAGACAGCGGGAGAGGCAGAGGTAGGGGGATGAAGAGAGCAATTCTGGACTTCAATCTGGACAGAAAAATGATCTTGAGGCCTGATCCTTCATGATGTTCAGTAGTGCTGGGGCACTTCTGATTTGTAAAGTGGACTCCTCTGTCACCTCCTACAGGAAGCCTTCCTGGAAACCCAGATCCTCGCCTTTGAAATTGTGTGGCTGTAATGACCCCTGCCTTTGCAGAAAGCACACCTTGTTCTCATCCTAGCTGATGCTGTCTGTAGGTTGAAAAAAGCTAAGACGTGTGAGCGGTGTTTATCCAACACTGCGTGTAATCTTTGCAATAACCCCGTGAGCTCTCTTCTGACGCCACTTTACAGCGGGGAAAATGGAAGCTTTTTACACCTTGCTCAGGCCACTCAGCTGGAAAGCAGGAGCCTGGGCTTCAGTTTCTGTCTAACAGGCCCATGGACTTGCAGCTGCCTTCCCTTCCCGCTGAGACCGGCTGCGATGCTGAAGAGAACCACACGAGGGCGCCAAAACCACACTGGTGACGTCCTGCCGCCCAGTCGGCTCCCGGTCCCTTCACATTCGTCCCCCAAAGCCAGAGATGATCCTAGTCACTGCGAGCTGGAACGCTCCCACTCAGGACGGAGCGAGAGGGGAGGAGCTGGCTCACAAACTCTCCTAGAAAAACCCCCACTCCTACCCCAGCCTTGCCAGAGCGGCGGCCCCACACCCACGGCATGTGGAGACGGACTCGCGGCGTGGCGCTGAGCGGCCCCCTGCCCTCTGAACCTCAGCCTCGGGCCCTCGATGCTGGGCCCGGTGCAGAGATGCAGGGCGGCGGGCGGCAGGTCGCCCACCACTTCCTGTCGGCTAGTTAGGGAACGTGTTACCTGGTCTCACCTTCCTGCTCCTCGTCACCAGCTCTTCCCAGGCCCTGTTTAAGCCTCACTGTTTGTTAAACCGAACCAAAATAGAAATTGGAAAACTCCCCCAAACATGAAATAGGCAGGTAGAAGTGACCACCAGAGACATTTGCTCCTCTCTTCAGGAAATATCCCTGGTTTCAGAGCACTGGTGTTTGCCAGTGTTGGGCCCAGGAACATGCCAGGGCTTTGCCCTCCCTTGAACGTGGGCCTCCCACAGCAAGCCGTGTGTGTGCGTGTAAGCCGTGTGTGTGTGTAAGCTGTGTGTGTGTAAGCCGTGCGTGTGTGTAAGCTGTGTGTGTGTGAGCCGTGTGTGTGTGTAAGCTGTGTGTGTGTAAGCCGTGTGTGTGTGTAAGCCGTGTGTGTGTGTAAGCCGTGTGTGTAAGCCGTGCGTGTGTGTGTAAGCTGTGTGTGTAAGCCATGTGTGTGTGTAAGCCGTGTGTGTAAGCTGTGCGTGTGTGTAAGCTGTGTGTGTGAGCCGTGTGTGTGTGTAAGCCATGTGTGTGCGTAAACCGTGTGTGTGTACGCCGTGCATGTGTGTGTGTAAGCCGTGTGTGTGTAAGCCGTGTGTGTGTGTGTAAGCTGTGTGTGTAAGCCATGTGTGTGTGTGTAAGCCGTGTGTGTAAGCTGTGCGTGTGTGTAAGCTGTGTGTGTGAGCCGTGTGTGTGTAAGCCATGTGTGTGCGTGTGTGTGCATAAACCGTGTGTGTGTACGCCGTGCATGTGTGTGTGTAAGCCGTGTGTGTGTAAGCCGTGTGTGTGCGTGCGTGTAAGCTGTGTGTGTGTAAGCCGTGTGTGTGTGTAACCCGTGTGTGTGCGTGTGTGTGTAAGCCGTGTGTAAGCCGCGTGTGTGAGCCGTGTGTGTGCGTGTGTGTGTGTAAGCCGTGTGTGTGTGAGCCGTGTGTGTGTGTAAGCCATGCGTGTGCGTGTGTGTGTGTACGCCGTGTGTGTGTGTGTAAGCCGTGTGTGTGCGTGCGTGTGTGTGTGTGTGGTGGGGAGGGGTGTGCTCTGACGGGCTCAGGAGTTGGCCCTGTGGATGGAATGTGGAATCAAGGCCTGAGACCTGGGGGCGGTGGTGCAGGAAGCGGCCTGCTGGGGGCAGAGGGCCGCACCCGCGGGAGGGCGGGAGAGACGGGAGTCCCCGCGGCCCGGCGGGCTGGGCTCCACAGCAGCGCAGGCTTCCAGGCGAGCTGGGGTGGGCGGTGTGCGGCGGGGAGGGCCTGCGCCTCCTCAGGTGCTGACGTGTGAGGGGGGAGGAGCTGGGGCTGCAGACCCCCGGCCTCCCTGTCTCAGGCTGCATAAGGACATCATCGTGATCGTGACTCGGGAACAGACAAGGGAGACTGTATGCCTGTCTGTCCGACCTGCCTCTCCCCAGAAAGCAAAAAGTGAAAGTGTGAGTCGCCCAGTTGTGTCTGACTCTGTGACCCCATGGACTGTAGCCCGCCAGGCTCCTCTATCCATGAAATCCTCTAAGCGAGCATACTGGAGTGGGCTGCTATTCCCTTCTCCAGGGGATCTTCCTGACCCGTAGATCAAACCCAGGTCTCCCGCATTGCGGGCAGATTCTTTACTGGCCGAGCCACCGGGGAAGCCCTCAGCGGGCCAGCATCTCTCCGCCTTCAGGAAGACCAAGAATGGCTTCCTGCCACAAGCGATGAATGCCCCTCTCCCTGTCTCCAAGGGATGAAGCCCTCAGAGGCCCAGAGACCTCGCCACCTCCTACTCTGCAGGCTCTGCTACACCGTGACCCCCCACCTGCTACCTCTGCTGGGAATATCAGGCTTTCAGGCTCCTGACTCATCCTCCAAGGCCCAACTTTTCCTGACTGCTGCAAAAAAAATTCAATCCCCCCTCATCTGCCCCCGACCCCTGGCCTGCCTCTATTGCATCACATGTAGTTGCCCGTTTCCCCTCCACACTGGAAACTTCCTGAGGGCAAGGGCTGGGTTCTGTTCTCTGTATCCACCAGGCCTGAGGACTCAACAAATGTTTGCTGAACAAATTAATTTGTTTTCACTTAACAAGCTCATTAGGGCTCTAGCTTCCTCCTAATCATGAAGCAGGAAGTTTCCTTTTTTTCCTTAACGATCCATCTTTGGGGAATGACAGCAGAACTTCAACTTCCGCAAGAAGAAGGCAATCAAACTAGACCCCGGGCACACGTTTGCATTTGAAAGAAAGAAGACATGCAGGCTCAGTGAGGTACAGTTTAAACAAAACACGTGTATATTAAGAGCTTCACATTAAAAATGCATTATCATACAGCTCATCACACAGAGTTAGATCTTTACAGGACACTTTGAGCAGGAGGCGGTGGTCACAGGCTCCTGGCAGTAACACAACAGCCCGAGAAGGGGAGAGGCTGGGGGCTGCCGCGCCCAGGGGGGCCTGAGGGGGTCTCTGTGGGGTTCTGAAAGGTGCTCCTGCATCTGGGCTCTGGGTTGTGCTGGTTCCACTGGACAACTTGCCCCATTTGTCTCTGCCGGCAATCGCTGGGGGCAGGTAAAAGGACAGACGTGGCAGCTTGCTGGATGACCATCTGAGCCCGCCAGGACGCTTCACGGGCAGCGATGGGCCAACTCCAGACGCCAGCCTGCCCTATCTGCCCGTTTCTGCAGGCACTGTCCTTGGGGTCTGTGCGAACACAGGGTAGGCCTGGCTGGCTGTCCCTGCTGGGCCCTTAATCAGTGACATCAACCGCTTCCCTGAGCGTGTACTGGAGAGCTGGTCGGAGCTCAGTGCTCTGAATCTTTAGAAAGGCAAGCTCCGGGGCCTGTGACCGCAGAAGCGTACCACCTGCCAGGGGCCCCACCTGTTGGTTCCCAGGCCCCCGCCGGAAGCTACATCAAGATGGCCCTCTGCCTGCCCGCCAGAGCCGCTCTGGGAGGGGAGGCGCAGCTCAGCTGGGATTGGCCCGGCCTTCTGAAGAGGGGCCTTTTCACCTCCTTCTTTAGAAGGGCTGCTCTGTGAGCCTGTCTCCTGACGGCAGGTGGGCCCTCTCTCCCCACAAAGCCTCCTTTCTTTCTGGGCCGCCATCTTGTTCTGGAGGGGCTGCCCAAAAGGCCTTGACTCCTCGGTGCTCAAGGACATCACTGCTGAAGTGGCTGGGGCATTATGGTCAATAATGAAGCCAGCAATGGAGGGAAAGAAAAGGGGAAAAAAAAACACAACAGTCCTGTGGCTCTGAGCAACACAGCCTGTTAGGGGTTGGAGGCTGTGCTCTGAGACAAGATGCTGAGGCGGGATATTGTGTGGCAGGGAGCTTTTTTTTTCCCCCCTCTAAGAAATCCAGCTCATTTTCCCCCTCATTAATTGGCAGCAGATGAAGGAAAAAAAAAAAAAGCCAAAACAAAACCCAAACCAACGCCAATAACCTGAATGTGAGTGTTTCTGAAAGGGAAAAGCTGTTTCAATTGTTAGATGTCCAAGAAAACATGAATACACGCCGCCAGAGGAAACGGTCACAATTAGAGGAAGAAGAGGGAGAGGTTCATAAAATTAAGGAAAAAAATTCCTTTTAGCGGCTCCCATCCTGTAAGCTGGCTCCTCTGCCGACCTCAGTCCCCAAGGGGAGCTGGAGGTTGGGCCTCCCAGGGAGACTTCAGGAAGATGGAGGCAGGGCCCAGGAATCCCTTAAAAGAGTAAAGGCAAGAACAGAGGGTGAAGCATTCTTGTTTTCCCTCAGACCACGGGGCGGAGCCTTTTCTGAGGAGAAGTCTGTTCTGAAGTCTGTTCATTGAGGATGGTCCTGGGCTCCTGCACTGCCTGACCTGCGGTTCTTAGGAAGGGCCCTGGGGAAATCTGGATTTGCTGGTGAAGGAGGGGCAACCGGAAGGTTCATGCCAACGCCCTGCTCCGCGGGCTACCTCCCCCGTCTCCAATCTCTAACTGGGTCCTAGGGATCCACTCTCCTTTGGCACCTCTGTTTGGACAAGTGCCAACACTTCACTCATTTTCTCACTCACTAGGGAAAAAAGAAGAGGAAAACATGAGGTACTGTAGCCTCAAAGGATGTTTTGGAAACAGCAAAGGAAAGGTCAGGATTGAGGTGTTGGAGACTAGGCCCAGGTCACAGGCAATGAGGCAACCATGAGGTGGGTGGGCCTGCGGGATTCACGGATGGGAGGGGCTGGGGCTGCCGGGACTGAGACAAGGACTCGGGAGACTGACCTGATTGGTTGAACTGGGCAGGAAGCAGATGCTGAGGGAACAGCTTTGGCCATAGCCTGCTAAAATCCACCAGACACCTAAAGAGACACGGCTTCTAGTCCTGCTTTGCACTGGCTTAATGGGCGGCCAGGGCAAGTCCTCTCCTCTCATGAGGCCTCCATCTCCCACCTGGACAGTGAGTCGGGAGCATCTCGAAGGCCTGGCAGTGCTGGTGATGGTCAGACTGGACTCAGCCCCCTCCTACTGGGGACGATGGTGACCAGACTTCCATTCCTCTTGGCCCGCTGGCAGGCAGGATGACATGTGCTTGGTGAAGGTGCTGAAACTCGCGACGCATCTGGACCCCTCACACCTCCTTCAGTAGGTGAAAGCCGTGCCTTTCATGCTATTCCATGAGATTCTTTTGTTTCTTCCATCGCATTTAACTGTGGTATGGTGGTGGGTGGGTCGGAGGAGAAGGAAAGGCAGCAACCTCGCTGAATGTCTGCTCTGTATGAGAAGGATCTGCCCCCTGTGAAGGGCAGGGGCAAGACGGGGGTGGAGTGTGCAGATGTTCCCATCTGTGTGGAGGCAGCGCAGATGACCAAGAGGACTCCATGTCCCCCGAGAGGTCAGGATTTGCCTTCCTCCAGGGGCAGGGTGACAGCCAGAGACAAAGAACTGGCTCAAGAGTCTCCTCTGCTTGTGGACCGGGTGAACTTGGACAAATCACCCTCCTTCTCTGAGCCTCCCTCTCCCCACACGTGAAGTGCCTCCTGGGGTGGCACTGACCCCAGTTAATGGGGAGAGCGCGTTATGGACTGCTGGGTGCCGTGCGCCTGTGGGGTTAACACAGACTCGCCATCACGGGGTGGTGGTATGCAGAAGAGGGAGCGTGGATGCTGGATCAACACTGGAGCCTGAATGCCCCTTCCTGTAGGTTGACTCTCGAGGGGGCAAAGAAAAGCCCTCTGCCCTGAGCTGGGGGCTCTGCCTCCTTTCCACGTGCCCAGGAGTTGCACCTTGCTCTGGGAACGAAACTCACAGGTAATCACTTGACCCCGTCAGAGACCCACTGCAGTATATTAAAAAAAAAAAAAAAAGGGATAAGAATATATATTAAACGACTATTTTATTTACACACCCTATTCATAAATAATTGAATCCTTTTTTGACTGCACAACGACCCCTCTGAGATCTCCTAGTGATTACACTGAGTGACTGGAAGTGGATTAGTGGGCTTACATCTGTGTGTGGTCGTGTTCTCCCACCAATGTGCTCACGCGCGCACACACACACACACACACCAGAAGGGAGGTGGGACTCCGGGGCCTTCTGGGCTCTCAAAACACCAGCACTCGGCTCCCAGCGCCAGGGGGGCCCCCGGTGGGAAACACTGCGCCCGGGACACAGGTGTGAATTCCTGACGGCTGGAGAACAAAGCGCCGCGACCCGGGAGCTGCCGCCCCCGCCCCTCGGAGCTGCTCTCCTTTGTTCATCCTGGAAGGCATCTCTTTGGATTTGCAAATATTTTAATTCACAGAAACTCGAGGAGGGGGTGGGGGTGGGGGCTGGGGCGGCGCGCTGGCTGTCCTTCAGTCTCTCTCCAGGCCTTCTCCAGCCCCCCGCGAGGGGCGACAGCATTCTAAGACATGCAGTGGTGTGCTAGTACCATACACACGACACGAACTGGACACGCCGGCGGCGGCGGCGGCTCCTCCCCGCCCAGGCCCGGCGGGGCGGCGCGGGGCTCACAGGGTCCGCACCGCCACCGGATAGAGCAGGGACAGGTGCTCGGCGCCTTTGATGGGCAGCTTCCTGGTGGTGTAGTAGTGGATGACCTCCGGGACACTGTCGAACGGGGGGCTGTTCTGGCCCAGGACGTATTTCTCTTTGGTTTTGGCCAGTTTCATGTGCATGAAGCCCTGGTTGCTCCTGTGAACAAAGCGCAGAGGTCGGTTAGGATCCGCAGAACGAGGACGGCAGAGGCCGCCACGCGCTCGGGAGGAGGGAGGCGGTGGGAGGGCCGAGGGTCCCTCAGGGAAGCAGTTCCCAGGGAGCCTCTGGCTTCTGCTCTGAACCAGCTTGTCACGAACTCACACTCGTTACCGAGAGAGCTCTCCCTCTGGCCGCCCTCCTGTGGAGGCGCGGAAGACTCCTTGCTGCCTGGGACAGACGAGAAACAGCCCTGAGCTGCCCCTCTCCCAGCCAGGAGTGGGGCCCAGGCCCAGCTGAATCGGGGCCTCACCCGAAAGCCCCTCAATCCTAGCAGCAGACACGGCTGCAGGAGAGTCGTCAAAACTCAGGGGACTTGAGGGACTTCCTCAGGAAATCAAGCGACCCCCCAAACGTGGCTCCCCTCCCTATTACTGATGCAGAGGAGAATTGAAGCCTGGCCTGGCAGGCACCATGCTTACATCCCCAGCGCCCTGACAAGTGGGCGGGCAGGGGTTACACCTCCAGTTTACCGACGAGGAAACAAAGTGTGGCAGGATGACGGGTGAACTGTTTCCAAAAAGCTGATGCTCTCCCTTCAGTAACATGGAACTGTCAGCAGGAAGGGGCTGCCCAGCCTGAAACTACATTTCCCAGCCTCCCTTGCACCCACTGTTGTCACGTGACTAGCTGTAGCCAATGGAACGTGGGGAGACCGTGTGCTCCCCAGCTTTGCCCCAACGCTGGCAGCCTTCTCTAAGTGCGCTTCCTCTCTCTGCTCAGTAAACCCTGCCTGCCTCCTCCAAGGCCCAGCCTGGATGTCTCCTCTGCCAGGAAGTCTTCCAGGTTCCCACGGGCAGAGCTCCTTCCTTCCTCCAACGGCACCAGGGATGTGATGCCTCCATCGGCACTTGCCCTCCTGAACTGTGATTACTTATCCATCTTCTCGATTCCCCTGGGAGCTCCAGAGCAGGGTGCAGGCTCTGCGCCCACCATGCTTGGCATCTGCTGAGACGGGCAGTGGGTGGTTCCTCGGAGATCAAAGCAGAGCCCTGAGCTCGTGACATGTGTGCTGGGTGGGGCGCCGCGTCCGCCTGGCCCACGTGGACCTTCCCACGTCCCACCGAGGACTCTGACCACATCCGTCACTAACCCCCAGCCAACCCCTCTTTGCTCAGGCTGCCCGTCCCCTGCTCACTCAGCTCCAAGCCTGGCCTGGCCGCCACACCTGTGGATGCCTGGTTTCCAAAACACCGTCCAGATTTACTGTGTCAGTGAGAAACCTGGGGCTCTGACCTGCGCCTTCTCCAGAGCCCATCTCTTGTGAGCAGCCCTAGGGGCCGGCTTCCAGACCAAGCCCATCCCAGGCGAGGCCGAGAGCGCTGCGTGGACGCGGGCGTGCAGCCTACAGCCCTCCTGAGCTTTGCTTCTTGTTTCAGCTGCTCCCACATCTCTTCCATCCAGGACTGGGTTCTCCTCCCTTACCGGTGCCCGCTCTATTAATGCATCAGTTTGGACTCCAGGACCATTTTCAAATGGGCAGAGTAAATGCTTAATGAAGTGCAGGCACTGAGTAATACATCTGCTCATAATAATGTATTTAGAGATGTCACCCTCAGCTTAAAGGAAATCGTTCAGAGAGCAATTATGTTTCAAGAGAGAATAATTCCTGTAAAGAACTGAAATTTAAATCAAGATTTTTTAAGGCTGACAATGTTCTAATTACAGAGCCTGTGGCAAGCTCTGCTCCTCAGTGAAGGGTCATTTCACTGGAGAATTGCCTCATCTGAGAAGCAGGAGGCGCACTTGCTTAAGCCGGTGTGTGCATTAAAATACGAGCAACTCCCTCTGAGCCCGACTCAGCTACCTGCTACCCACCTCCGTGGAGAGATGGCAAATCTGTGCTGGCCTAGAAGAGTCTGTAACTGCTTGAATGCAGGGCTGAAATTGTATGGCTAATAAAACCGGGGACAGTTAAGAAGCCTTGCAGCCTTGGAGGCCATGTGCTCAGTTTTACCTGGAGAAGGGGTGGGTGGGTATGGGGGCAACAGAGCTGGAGCAGAGGTGAGTGACCTGGGTGGGTGGGTGTGGCCTCGGACATGTCATGCCCTCTGCCTGGGTGATATTTTGGGCTCTACGGCTGGTGATGCAAAGCACAGGATGTGTTAGGTCTCAACAACTAGCTGTGAGCTGGCCTGAACGCCAAAGCTTTCATGGCATTGCAGGTATGAAGTCGCTAGGGGAACCGATTTAGTATCTAAGGAGGTTAAAGAAAATAACTCATGTGGGTTAATGGGATATTTTCACACCAGTTGTTCTGAAAACATTCAGTGAGGGAAGTGGGCAGGGGTGCTGACAACAGGACAGAGCCAGAGAAGGAAGCTGAAGCTCCTCTGTGCCCAGATCGAAGGCTCTCGAGGTCACCACATACTCGGAACTCCACACCAATGTCTCCATCTCAACACACGTGGGCAGGCACTGGGACCTCCCTGCAGTCCTTCCTGACTCTCCAGGCCCACTGGATTTTCCTCTGATGCAGGTATTTCAGTACATACTAGTTTATAACCCTGAGCTGGGCTATGCTGAGGGGGCAGGCGGTCATCAAGTTCAGAGCTCAAGGCAGAGAACTCAGGCCTGTGACTGTCCCCGGCAGAGGGAGAAGGCCCACGAGCTAGCCCTCAGGCTGCAGTCCCTGCAGGACGGCCCTTCCCCTTGGGCTCATGCACTGCACTCTGGTTCTCTGGACTCAGGCGCTCCTTGGGCCCTACTGGGCTCCGCTCTACCCACACTGGACCTGGGAAGGCTAACTGCATGGCTTCTGAGGGCGCTTCTAGGCCTAAGGTCCTAGATTCCACGTCTATGAGCATAATCTGCTGCCCATGAGGTGAGGGCTTCCTGCAGGAAGGGATCAAGTCAGCCTCATGCCCCCTCCTCTGCTGCACTTGGCCTCCAGTCCCGCTCTCTCAGGGCGTTGGCCTGGATGGCTCTCAGGGCTGATGTGTCCTGGGCACCTCCTGTGAGCCAGGCCACGTGCCCAGCACTGAAGCTCAGGATGGGAGGTAGCTGACTGGGGGTCACGCAGCCATCAGCTGCTGCTGCTTCCCCCGCTGGGGGCCTTTCCCAGAACCCATGCTCCTGACCTCAGCACCGTGAGCTCCAGGAGAGGGCCCAACCTAGCCCCCAACACTCCCCGTGAGGCCAGCCGGGGGCAGGAGGGCGGGTGAGAGGCATCAGACCCTGAGCAGGTGACTTCTTGACTGTCAGCTTCAGTTCCCATGGCACCCACCCTGCCGGTAACAGTGGCTCAGAGCAGCACAGGGGCTGGCAGTGAATGGCCGTCCCGGGGACCAGGGATGGTGTGTCCCGACTGGTGGAGTCCTCAGCCACGGAGGGACCGTCATACAGAGTTGGTGGGCCTCGAGAGGTGAGCGGGGCTTTCTTTCTGAGACAATCTGTCAAACCCCGACTTAATGCAAACGTTGGGCAGAGCCTTGTCAACACACACCCAGGGGGTGTGCTGCAGTGATATATCCTGATCGGTCACAAGGTCCCCACGAGTGAGATGCCACCTAACGACAGCTGAAGATTTAAAAACAGCTGCCAGGGATGATTTTAATAACTGCCAACTCAGAGGAGGAAATCCAGCACAAGATTAAAATTCTCAGGGAGAAGGGAGGGTACATCGGATACTCAGCAAGCACAGGGGTGTGTGGGGCTTTAGGAGCAAGAAGTAGCCTGGGGACCATGCATCCAGGGCCGGGTTCCTGGCCTGGCCACCTCCCCATCATGGCTTCTGAGAAGGCATGGGTCCCTGGGGAGCTCAGACAGGCTGCCACCTCCTGCCAAGCTCCTGCACCAGCCCTGTCTCCTTTGATAGGGCATCCTGAGAGAGCTAAGTCACAATTAGGGGTGTCTCCAGCGGGTGACCTGTCTAATGAGTCTTGTAAGGCTGGTGGAGGCTGGGGATGCTGGGGCTGTCAGGGCCTTCAGATCGCTCATTACCATCACAAAAAGCACCTCCTTGTATAACCGGGATTATCAAACGTGCCTGGCGCGTCAGGCCTAATAACAGGCCCCACCTCGTCTCATAATCACGGGCTTTAATAAAACATCACTCAGCCCGCAGCTGCCGGCCCGAGCAGGGTGCGAGGCCTCACCTCACGCTTTTAGACCTAATTGCTTGATGCATATTTCATGAAGAATCTTGGGTAATAGTTATGTTAAATCGCTTCTTTTCATGATGAAATGACTTAAAAAAATACTTGATATAATATTTATGTGGGAGAAGTCGAGGAAATTGTCCTTTGGGATTCGTGTGTAGTACCTGGTTATAGGAGTCCAGGCTCAGAGGTATTGACTCAGGTTTACCTCTTTTGAAAGGTGGTTGGGGAGCTGCTCTCTTCACGGAGATGCCCCAGCACATTGTCCCTCAGCTCAAGACCACCCAGGGGTGTCCTTGGGGCCCTGCAGAATAAAGGCTCAGCCCCACCATGCACCAAGCTGCTGCCACATGCTATCTCATTTAGGCCTGTGGCAAGGCTGACACGTTGCTTGGTGTAACTACCGTTGTTGACAGATGGGGAAACCGAGGCTGAAGCAGGCTGTGTGCCTCCATGGGCACCTCGGGGCCCACACGACAGGTACGTCCTGCGGCAACGCTGCCTCTGCAAGCAGATGGCTCTGATTCAGCACATCTGCTCTTTGACCTCCAGGGAGATGTCTACAGAGAAGACACTTTTCCTCCTCATCACACCTGTGAGCAAGCCTCTCCAGAAACATTCATGTCTGCAGAGAAGCATGCTCCAAGGAGAGCCCTGGGGCTGCTGTGGAAGAAACCGCCCAGACCTCCAGTGATGGGGGCCTTCAGGGGAAAGGCACTGGGGTGACATCTCCTGAGGACGCTCCGCGTGCAGGCTGGCCCTGCACCAGCTATGAACTTCCCGCTTGGGGCCTGGGAACCTGGCAGAACAAATGTGCGCCATGTGATCACCACTGCTGCCCTTGGTCGGTGACTGGACCAACCTGTGGCTTCACAAAGAAGCTGGCAGGGCTGACATTATCTGCAAGAGCACCAAGGGGCAGAGGGAGAAGCAGCCTGCCTGGATCGCAGTGAGAGGACAGCAGGGCTTTCTGAGTCCTGACAGCCGTGTGGTGGGGTTCCCCAACTGTGCCATGCACGGGGCGGGGGGCACGAAGGCCCCTTCCAGCTGAGACGTTCTAGGGGCCGAGGGAGCTGGGGGAAGGGGTTTATGTGGTCACACGCCTTTTGAAACCGCCTTCAGGGGGACAAGCCAAAGACACACGCAGCAGGTTATAGAGCACAAACATCTAGATGTGAACACTGCTGAGCCAAATGACTTGATTTAGAACCAAATAATCAGACTTTCAATAAGTGCATTGGCAGCGACTAGCCTCCCCAAGAAGCCCAGGCATTTCTCAAGCTCTAAGTTGGCGGCTCAGGGTGAGCTCTTCAGTAAATCATGGGGAAAAGCCATCTCCGGGGGGAAGGAGGGCGGCCGATGCCTTCTGCAGCAAGGTTGGTTTGTGCTGCACAATGCAGCGGGTGGGTCAGAACGAACCCATCGGGGGCAATTTTCTCAGGAGTAGACTAACAAAGTGTCAGACAGGAGGACTGCAATGATCCAGACAGCTGAGGACGTGAGCCTCCAGTCGCTGGAGGTGTGTGACTAGGAGGGTAATGATGCTTGGAAGACTTTTGTAATTCCTCTGGTCGGTGTCCCTACATAGGCTTCAGCAAGAGCACATGAAAACTACAAGGCGAGATGTGGATGCAGAACAAAGGGTGACATGTGAAATGGTTCAGAGCTTTAGGAAGAGGAAAGAGGACTTTTCTAGGAACATGAAGACCCTTCTGTGTTTGAAGCACGTGGGGCTGATGGTGATGGCTGGACTGAAGTCAGATGCCTGGGTTCAAACTCTGATCCCACTACGTCCAGTGGCTGGGCAGGTCCCCTCTCCCTGGGCCTCAGCATTCTTGTCTGGAAAAGATAGAGGGGGTTCCTCCAGCGCTGAAGTTCTCAAGCCGGTGAGAGGCATCACGGGGCGTGGGAGCAGCACCAGTAGTGCCAGCAGGACTCACACAGGCATGGAGCATCTCCGGGCTTGGGGACGGCACAGTGCCAAAAGCAGGCTTAACATCTGTGCCAATGGGATGGACAGAAAGCATTCAGGCCTGGGGGGTGGGGTGGGGGTGTCTCCTTCTACAGGACAAGCCCCTCTCTACCCATACTCTCCTTGGGGCACGGGTTTACCTCCTTCCTGGGGGCACTTGGCAACGTCTGGAGACGGGAGCCGCTGGCATTTCTAGGTGGAGGTCAAGGATGCTGCAGAGAAGACAGATCCACAGCACAGAATAACCCGGCCCAAACTCACAGGTCACCAGTGCCTCAAATCCTTCATCTGTGAAGTGTGGCTAACATGAATAGATGTGAGGGAGAAGCGAGAATGTGCATGTGAAGGAAGGAAGGACACCTATAAAGGTTAGTTGTCCGGCTTCTCATTCAAGGGCTGAAGACACGGCACAGAATTTGCCAAAGGGATGCAGAGGTTCCAGGCTGTTTCCAAGGACCAGCGCCCCACCGTGACTCGAGCCAGCAGGTGCAGGGGGAACCTGAAGGCAGGTCCAGGACAGGGGTCGGGCAGATGCTGCACAAAGGCAGCTGCCGAGGCAAGCACCAGCTGCCACGGAGAGGACTTGGAGGGGCACAGCGGTTTCCATAGGCAAAAGGGGAGCCGGAAACCTGAGGCTGAGCCAGGTGATGCTGAGAGGGAGATGAGGGGAGCACTCCGGGGTGAGGAAGGTCAGACAAGGGCAAAGGGATCACTGCCTGCAGATCCAGAGGGACCCAGACCTGGGCTGAGTCTCCCAGGTCTGAGAGTCTCCCAGACTGCCACTTCTGAGCAGCGCCTCTCTCGGAGCCTCAGTTTCCTCACTGGCGCTTCCACTGCCCACCCGTGAGGACGGTCCCGAGTCCCAGCTGGGTGGGGCATGAGCACATTTGGCAGGTGCTCAGGCCTGGGCTTCTTGGCTTCGTTCCCACCCGCGCGCTGCAGGTGCCCTCATAGAAGGTGCTGCCCGGGCTGGGCACTGAGGTGCCTCCCCCCGCCTGGTCTGCCGTTCGTGGCCATGCTGGCGGCAGGCCCACCTCCTCCAGGCAGCCTGCCTGGCTGAAGTGGGAGGGCCGGGTTCTGGCCCCAGCTCTGTTACCAGATGACAATGGGCATGGTGTGTGCATCCCCAAGATCAATTTTCCTAAACATTGAGTGGTATTTCTCAACACTCTCAAAAGCACACTGTTATACACCGGGGTCCACGTGAGAACAGAATGGGGATGATGAGGAAAGAGCCTTCTCTGCTTAAAAAATCCTGGTCTAAGGCGGTCCTGCGGGTACTGCTTTGCAGTCAACATTTCTGTGGGACACGAGACGCCAAGCAGAGGCTTTTGAGGCCATGTGTTTCCCTGACCTTATTTTACCTATGACGTGAGGCCCAGAAAGGGGTGGAGGCTTGCTCCCCTTCTCCAGCGAACCCGGTACGACCCCCACCTTGTGCCATCAGCCACAGGGCACTACCCATAGCCTCCGTATGCTCTGAGAAGGCAGGGATGCCGCACCGGGTGGAGAGTGGAGGTGGGCGTGCAGGGAGGGGCAGGGAGACAGCAACCCACCTGCACCCCAGTTCTCATCTCCTAGGACCCAACTCCTTTCCTGGTGGGGCTGTCCTCCATACCTGAACAATGGATTCATTAGCACAGCAAAGAAGGGGACTCGCCCACAAAGCATCTGACCCAACTCACAGTTTTACTTAAAAAAACAAAAACAAGTAAAGAAGGAAAATCCAGAAAGGTCTTTAAAAACTGCAAACTAAAACAGATCTGTTCGCTCAGCGGCCCTGCCTCTAACCTGAGGATCCATTCTTCCTTCCTGGAATTTCAAAGGCACACACTTGACTCTAAGCCAAAGTGGCCCTGGCCAAAGGCCTTTTGCAAATCATGTGAAAGACAGTGACCGGTGGTTTTCAGTGGAAAAGCTCCCAATAAGCCTTGGGGATCTGGGCCACAGTCTCCTCATCTGTGAAATGGGGAGATCTTTATGATGTTCCCTAAACTCACTGAAAGCAAGGGAAAAGAGCCCTGAGCAGGAAGTCGAGACCTGGCCCACCCCTGGCTCTTGCCCTCTTGGGCCTTGGTTCTCCCATCTACACAACAAAGGGAGGGGACGAGGTGACCACTGAGGCCCCACAAACTTCTAAACCTTTGAAACTCAGCACATAGAAGATGCTCACACCATGCGATGAGGAAAGAATGACTTCAGATATTAAACAGAACGATTGACCTTCACTGCAGATGCCCCAGAGTTCCAGGGCTGGAAGAGAAGTGCAGGTTTCTCAAACACAGAGTTTCTTCAAATGTGCCCTGGAACGCCTACATCAAGGTCCCCGGGGATTTGCTAAGCCTGTGGCTTCCTGGGCTTCTCTGGAACTAGAATCAGCCTTTGACACGCTCTTCAAGAGATTCTGATGCACATTCAAGTTTGAGAACCACCATTCTAGCTCTTATCTGGTGATGCAAAGTCCACATTCACATCTCACATCCAGCGTTTGCTTTTTGCTCACCCACAGCACTGGGCAGCTCACTCCTTACAGGGATGACCTTTTCCAACCTTTGATGGCTCTCCCCATGAGAAAGTCCTTCTATGTTCTGAGCTGAATTGTGACTTCGCACGGTCCTGCAGGCCACAGCTGCTCCGCCTGCCCTGAGAAGGCCTGCCTGAAGAGCGGGGCCCAGAGCAGGTACAGACCCGAGGCTGCTCCTCTCTCCAGCTGTCCTCAGAGGGCAGAAGCTCCTAGCCCTTCCCATCCTGGCCCCCCTGCTGCTCACGATCTCTCATATGCCAGGGGCTGCAATTGGACATTGCTCCCGTGGGTCTACCCCACTTGGCCATTAGTCCAGCTGTCTGGACATGACTGCACCATGTTACACCCCAAGCCTCCACTGAACTCCTCTCTGGTGTCTGCTGACCTCCAGAGTCCACTGTCTTCCTCCTCCTCCTGATCCCAAAGGACAGGATCTCACTGGCTTGAGAGTGTCAGTGGGTCAGGCAACATGCACCTCTTGACCCAAACCCCAAAGGGCACCAGCCCAAGAACATGAAGAAGCAAATGCCCATGGGCTGTGGCCACACTTGGAAGGTTTGCAAATGTAATTTTGAAAGGTCACTGTCAGCCCTTCGTAATCTGGGCTCTGGAGGGTGAATCCTCTCACGTTGGGCATCCATTCTGGCAGCTTCTTGACAACCTCCGTCCACAGGGTAGAGCGTTCTCTCAAAATTAAATCGCTGGCTCTTTGCTCCCTAATGAAATTGATTTCTGCCTTGATACACAACAAAGCTTCCATTTTATTATTTGGCTAGGGTTTGACCACATTAATTACAGTTTTTTTTCAGCATGGCTGCAAGTAATTGAGTTCCAAAAAGTTACTGACTATTGGAACTGATGGCTTTTTAAAAGCATAACTACCACAGAAGTGAAATGGTCAACTTTCATTTTGTCACAGAAGATTTCTGGGGGGTAAGACTGGAACAATTCAGGACAAGAAGAAGCATTTCTCTAGTTTGAAAATCTGAACTCAAAATGGGATTATGCTCACATTTGGAGACTGTTTTTGAAATGCGGGTGCGCCCGGCACATACGACCTCACGCATTTGCTGCCTCAGTGGTCTGATCATCACTTGTGTCAGAACTCATAAACTGCCCCAAGTTTTTAATCGTTGTTATTGGCACAAGTCTACCTGCCTTAGAGGATACGCTGTGGAAGCCTCTTCAAATCAGTTTCTGACACCAGGTACCAGGGACTGCAAAGCGCCTACCTGGCACCGTGTAAATGCATTTTCCCCCAGGAGGCTGTGTTCAGCCAGGGTGGGCTGTACACCTTAGTGTCAGCTGGAAACGATGGGCACACAACTGCTCTGAGCAAGCTGGGGGGTGGGAAAGGATTGTGGGTGAGAGAAAGGGCCAGAAATGCAGAAAGCTGTGGGGAGAGAGAGAGAGCTGACCAGGACTTCAGAGTTTATGAGGCACATCTTTGTCCACCCGGGCCAAATGTCTAGTCGCCTTGGCCAAGGGGGGCTGACATGGAGGGGACAGCTGGAAACTCAAGTTGGCACCACAGGCAGAGGGGACACTGCAGAGACCTCTCCCCTAATGCCAAACCCAACTGCCCTTCGGCCTTGCTGTTACTTCCCAATACATTATTATCCTCCTAGGCCTGCTCACACACCACCTCCTCCAGGAAGCCTTCCAAGATGCCGCCAGTCGGACTCACTTTCTTCTTATTTATTCCCGGCCACGCTTCCCTCCACACAGCCCTCACCTACTCTTGTCCTTCTGTCTCCCTGTCCGGCTGGAGGCCTGGTGCCCGGCGGGAATGCAGCAGGGACACCTCGGCTGCTGACCTGTCACCTGCCCTCAAAGTCTGCACTGAGAATGGGACAGGCTGATCCCCAAGCCGCCTGGAGCCGTGAGCAGCGTGTGGATTTTCAAAAGGAAAATAGCAAAAAAAAAAAAAAAAAGTTCTAATTAAAGCATTTCTAATAAGCCAGCTTTGCCAAAGCCAATTGTTTCTTATATTCCTCCTGGGTGAAGCAATTTTTTTTTTTTTTTTTAAAAGGCATTAAAAGTGGCAGAAAGCACCCTCGGCTGGAAGGAGGTTGGCGGCTGCTCACTGTGGGGGGGTGGGGCGCGCCCAGCAAAGGACGGGTTTGAGGCACAAAATGTGTGCGTGTGTGTGACACACACTCAAACACAGCAAAACATCATTTTTATAGCTTAGAATTTGAACTGTGGGAGCAAAGACGAGAGCTATAAAATCTGACATCCGATTTTATAAACCTGCCGCAAATACCAAGAACGTTTATGGAGAAAATGAGAGAAGAAAACATAGTGCTACGGGGCTTCAGAAGGGTAATAACCCTGGGTTGGGAGTCGAGCCATCAGGGCTCCGCCAGCAACTCGCTGCGGGACCTTGGGAAGGTCTTCTTCCCTTCCTGTGCCTGTTTCTCTCATCCGAAAGCCAGGGTCTTGACCTGGATGATCCAAGACTCTTCTGGTTGCTAGGGCCTGAGGGTGTGGGGAACAGGAAACCTTGAGATTTTACTGAATGAAGCTGGGTGCTTCAAGCCCCACCAAATGCCTCAAGGAGGGGGCTGGTTATATTTCCTCTGGGGAACATCTAGTTATTTACCTAGCTACTAGCAAAATAAGACCCCCAATACTTCCCTGGGGAAGGCACAAGTCTCTGTAAATAACACCACCTGCATTTATACAGCCACTCGGGGTTTACAAAGAGATCTCCCTTCCGCTGTGTCCCTGGACCTCGGGGGTGAGGCTCAGAGACGTGAACTAATTCACTGGGTGACCCCCACAGCCGGCAGAAGCAGAGGGATTCAGGCCCTGGTCCTCCGGCCCCTGACTGCGTCCTTCACGTTTCTGCCCTGTCCCTGATGGCAGCGATGAGGTCTGTGTCCGTCACCACGGCCTGGACCTGCGGTGCCCTCCCAAGTTCCCAAACAAGCCTTTCCCAGATGGCTTTTGCAAAAACATTGTTAAATAAATCCTATTAACAAGATGTTAGAAATGTGACTGGAAAGAAATGTTTTTCACATTTGGAGAGACCAGTGCCTCAGAAAGGAAGCTGTCCCCGGGCACGGGAGGCTTCCTGGCCATGGATGGGCAGTTGGAACCGCCCCCCAATTGCCACCCGGCAGGCGAGCCTCGCAGGCAGATTTATGTGGGCTGATATAAGACAATTAAAAACCAGCTGGAATTGTAATCGGGGTGGTTCAGACGCTGTCGAGGACTAGGGAGCTCTCGGGGGAGTACAGGGCGGTGCGGTGTGCCTGGCTGGGAGGGGCACGCGGCAGGTCAGGAGGGGAAACCCCAGCCCGTCAGCGGGCACCCGGGGCGCTGCCAGGCCGGCTGGTGCTCTGGACAACGGGCGGGCAGTGAATGCAGGCGCCTCTTGCCTCTGGGTTTGGGGCAGCGACTGGGGCAGGGATGAAAACGCGTCCCTGAGTTAGGATGAGTCTCCTAGGTTTTTCAAAACTGACAGGTCCAGGTCCATGTTGCAGCTGGCGGAGTCACCACTCACCCGGCCGTTCAGAAATCTGAACGAGGCCCCAGGCTCCCTGCTCTTTCTCACCCTCTTCAGTTCGACCAAGACACGACCTCTGTTTACTCCCACTGCCCGAGTCCTTCGCTGAACTGTTGCAGCCTCCTCGGCAGCCAGCCATCCACCCCGACCTGCCTTCCAGATTCAGCCACCGTCAGATGCGGCTTCTGAAAACCTCTGTCTCTAGAGTTCACTGTTTTCATTTCGTCTCCTGCACAGAACGTTTGAGGAGCCTCTTGTTTTGCCTATAGCAGTAGCTCCTAATTGCACCATTTCCTTTAAACCTTTTAGAGAAGGCGAAAACATGCTGTCCACTAATTGAGCAGAAAGTTCATTTTCCCTCCATCAGCCCTGAAAGGATGTGAAACCCTCTGTGTAGCAAGAGCAAAGACACAGACACCCCCCTCCCCTGCTTGCCCTTTGTCTCAGGCTGACGCAAATGCTGCCAAAACACGGGGCCTGGCTGAGAAGCTAGGAGGCAGACAAGCTTCTTCCTCTCTCTGGCCTTAGTTCTGCCTGCCTGTTGAAGTGGTCATCATCTTCAGGAGCTGATGAGGAACCGGCAGATCAGAGAGGTTAAGTGACTTACTCAAGGTCACACGGTCATCAAGAGGGCAGGCAGCCTGGATTTAACATGAGCCCTGTGATTTGTCTCAGTCATAGCATGCAGGATTTTCTCCAGAGGCAGTCTGCATGGACTCTGAGATCCTATCACCATAAAGGGCAGTGGATGTGGGCACAGACACTCAGGTAGTTCTCAAGGTACTGAGCCACACCGAGCTATTTTCTCAATGACCCATGGCAGTAACCAAGTCTGTAACAAAGACAGTGAGCTACCACTAACTTACTGCCTGCTGGGCACAGGCCAAGCACTTCGCAGACATCATCTCTTCATGAATACCTCTGTAAAACCCATTTTATAGATGAGGAAACCGAGGCTCAGAGATGTTAAGTCCCTTTGTCCAAGACCGTCCTGCTAGTAAGTGGCAGAGCTGGGGTTCAAAAGCCCACGCCAGACCGATCCAGAGCTCATTTCTTCTGCTACCCCGAGCTGCCTCCATTCTGGGGAGATGGGGGAGGATGCTAGTGACTGGATCTACTGAAAACTGGGCTGGGAAATAGGCAGCTTCTCTCCTCCTGCTCTGCTGTTTCCCCAGCATGGGCAGCTCCTTACCCTGCCCATTCCCAACTGTCTCAACCCTCCTCATTCCTCAAGGCCCAGGTCAAAACCCTTCCTTATCGCATCCTCTCCTGCCATCACTGTCTGCCTGGAGTCAGCCAGCTACCTCTGGGCCAGTCTGCCTGACCCCCGCCTCTCTTTCTTTGGCACCCCCCCACCCCCAGCCCTCACACCCACCTGGAAGCGCAGAGAGTCAGGGGGTCATGGGGGCAAACAGCCAGGAAACTAGGGCCCCGGTCATCAGAGCCGGGCAGTGCCCCGGGCGGTACATCCCCGCCTTCCTTGAAGCCCTCAGGGGCAGCCTGGGGAGGAGGGCAAGTGGGGACAGAGCCCCACATTCTGGGGCAGGAGGTCATGCTGGGCAGGGAAGCCCACAATGGCTGGAAAGCCTCCACTGTGGTCTGGGAGACCACCCAGGGGGCTCGCCCATGGGAGCAGCCACTGTGGAGCTAAGAGGACGAAGCCTCAGATGTCCACTCAACAAGGGAAAGCTCAGACGGCGGAAGGAGGTGAAGTCCGTGCTCCCTCTGATGATCGAAGGGCGAACAGTCTTCGCATTCCCTCACCTCTCCCCACCCCACAAACTGTTATTATTTCTTGCTCCTGGCTGTCAGCAGCAACAAACTAAGATTAATCACTCGCCCGCCTGCCTAGACCCAGACATGCCTACTGTTTGAAAACTCTCTCCTTTACCATATAAATCAATGAGGGGAGAGAAGAAAGAAAAACAACCCTAACAGAAACGCGCCCCCAGCGCCCCTGGAACACAGCCCATCATCTCCTCTGGCCCTGCCACACACACCACCCTCCCAGGAAGCATATGCTGGGTGAAGACTGGCTGCCCAACGGTCAGCACACCCTCCCAGCTCCAGGCGGGAACCTGAAGGGCCTCGTTTGGCAGTCAGACCAGGAGGCATTTTCTCGATAAATTGTCCCGCCCCCTCCTCCCCGCCTGAAGAAGGAGGTGGGGCCTTCCCACTGTCCTTAGGACGGAGCAGAGAGAAAAGCTGGTCCTGACCGTGGAGACCGTGACCGGGAAGCAGATCTATGAATCAAACGCTGGACCCTCTTTCTACGGCACTGGGGGTGGGGACAGACACCGGCGCAAGTCACCCGGAGGCAGCCAGAGCCCAGACACACGCCCAGCGAGTGTGACCCGGGGCAGCCTTGCCCCACGCTGGCTCCGCGGCAATGTCTACAGGCTCTGGGGAAGCTGGGAGGAGCGGGGACGGGCACACACCGAGGACTTGCTGTGGCCGGACCTGCCGGGCTGCGTTAATTGTTATAAGAACTTCATGGGGGTGGCCTACACAGCTTTCCCAGTGATGGTCAGGGAGGTGAACCCATGTGGCCAGAACCGCACAGCAGCTGAGCGGGCAGCAAGGATTCGAACCCCTGTATCGCTGGCTGCAGAGCCCATGCTTTTCTACATCTTCACTTTTTTTTAAAAACAAATTTTGGCCACACCACGCAGCATGTGGGATCTTAAGTTTCCCGACCAGGGGTTGAACCTGAGCCCAGACTCTTGACCACTGGACTGCTAGGGAAGTCCCTCCCTCTGTATCTTTAAAAGTGGTCTCCTCCGGGACTCCCGCCCGCTTCCTGGACTGTGCCAGCTTCAGTGGCATGTCTGTGACATGCGAGGGCACGGGCAGGCAGAGTGAGGCTCCACTTGACACCTGGTTCACGAATGGTTCTGGAGCACAGCTCTGGGGTCCTGACTGCAGCCCTGCTCAAACCCCCAGGAATGCTCCCTGACGTACAGGATAGAGCCCCAACCCCTCGGCTGGATGACCAGCCGCCCGTCTCCTTGGCTCCGGCCAGTGCTACTTGTTATTCTTACACAAGCTCTGCATTTTCCTGTCTCTGTGCCACCTTCTCTGCCTGGCTGTCCTCTCTGCCCTGTCCACGGTCTAAGACCTGCCCAGCCTTCCAACACCCGCTCTTCTGGTTCCTTCCCTCTTTCACGGACCTGAGCGCTTTCTGCCTTGAAAAGTGAAAAAGTGAAAGTGTTAGTCGCTCAGTCGTGTCTGACTCTTTGCAACCTTATGGACTGCAGCCCGCCAGGCTCCTCTGCCCATGGGATTCTCCAGGCGAGAAAACTGGAGTGGGTAGCCATTCCCTTCTCCAGGGGGTCTTCCCAACCCAGGGACTGAACCCAGGTCTCCTACAACGTAGGCAGATTCTTTACCGTCTGAGCCACCAGTGAAGCCCATTTTCTGCCTTAGGTAGCCCTAAACATGTTCTGTGCGTATCTGAGTCACCGGTGTAAATACCGCTTCTTCCCCACTTGGGCTATGAGCTCCTGGAGACTGGAGCCCAGTAACTGACAAGAAATGAAGGGACAGAGCTTATGAGCCGAGGAAGACTCTTGAGAGACCTGGGCTGAGCTGCAATCTGATGGAAAGGTCAGAAATGTCTCTTGAGGTCGGAATCTGGGCCACATTTGCAAGGTTGTTGCGCAGTTTGCCTGTGGGGATTTGAAAGCTGAAGGCACCTTTCGAGGCCTCCCTGGGGCTGTGTACCCTCAGGGCCTAAAGAGAGCTGGGCTGGGCCCAGGTCAAAGCAGCAGGGGCACCTCTGCTGCGGCCAGGAGGGTCGCTCTGTCTGTCCCCTTCCCAAGCATACGAGGAGGCCCTGGTTCTCCCTGCCTCCCAGCTGTAAACCCTCCAGCCTTTGAAGTCCTGTTTCCCTCATCTTGTCCTGATTCCTTTGCAAAAACTCATGAAACTAGAACTTGCAAAGAGTCATTCATACTCTGAAGTGCCTAAAGAACTCTTTTAATGAGGGTTTTTTTTTTAAATCCCTTTCTCCCACTGCTTGCCTTTCCAGACAGGAAACTGTGTAAGAGGGTGATGTTTTCTTGCCAGCTTCTAAAAGCTCGACCTTTTGCTTTCCCGAGGCTAGAGTGAGTGTGGCAGGGGTCACTGGTGTGTGCTGGCGGCCGATGGCCCAGTGCCCTGCTGGGTCAGGCTGGAGATGGGAAGACGGAGTGTTCTGCAGGAGGGGTTGAGGACAGTGTTGAAAAATGACGAGGCAGGACCTCTGTGCGACTGCTTCATGGTGGGGGCGGCTGCCATGGAGGGACGTGGGAAACTGAGGCAGGCAGGCACCGTGTGGATTACCGCGGGCGCAGGGAAACGTTTCTGGGGAAGGGGCACATGGGGGGCTGCTCGGCCTGGTCCAGGGATCCGACTGGTCCCCACAGTGGGACGCAGACACCATCTCTGTTGTCTGTGAGGTCACTTGCCGCTAGGTGGCTGGGTTGGTCATGAGTCTCCTCTGGGTCTTGGCCTCCCTGGCCACAAAGCCAAGGAACTGGACCAGCTGGGCGTCTAAGGTCACTAGAGGTTCGACACTGATGATGAGGGTGGTGATGCCTGCCCCGACCACCCCGTGGGGCTGTCCCGACACCAAGGTGCAGGATTTCTAAATTGTGAAGCACTGTGAGTACTCAGGGTGAGGTGGGCTTTAGGCATACTGATGGAAGCCTGAGGGTGGCCCCGTCACTAAGAACTGAGTCTCAGCTCCTCTGTGGGGCCTGAGCCCTGCCTAGGCTCTTCTGCATCTCCAGGGCTTTGCCTGGCGTGTCCCCTCCACCTGAGATGCCTACCAACTGTCCCATTCTAGGGAATACCTACCCTCTCCGTAAGGTTCAATGTACCTCTGCCCTGCGGCTTCTCCAGACCTTCTCATCCTTATGCCAGCTCCGGCCCCCAAACCCTCTGCAAGTAACAAGGCCCAGACTGGGAGCTCTGCTGCCTGGGCGAGACTGTCTTCACCTCTGCTCCCAACTCTGCCAAGGGATGGATGGATGAACTCTGTCCTCTGGGCTGGAGGGGTGGAGAGCCCTGTCCCCTGGGGCCACGCTCCCCCAAACTCTCTCTCTTCCCCAGAACACCCTCGCAGCAGGGCCCAAGGCTCACATGATAACATAGCTAGAATTCCAATGTCACTATGCCCTGCAATCCTGATAATGCCACTCCCCACCCCACCCCTGCCAGGAAGCCTTCAGCATCAGAGAGACCCCAAACCTCCATGGTGGCTGGCAAAGCTGGCACCTGCCCCAAGCAGCTGGGACGTTCAGTAACAAGGCAGTTCCACTTGGGGTTGAGATGATGAATGCCAGGTGTCTCTCCCTGGTTGGCAGCCTGGCTGGCTACTGGGGCTGCTCTGGAAAACAAGCCCAACTCCCCTTAGTAGATTGCCCTGGCCAGCCATGGACCGTCCAACCCTCCTCCCCACTTCTGGCCTCCTCTGAGGGAAAGCTGATCCGGTAAGACCACCCCTCTGGCGTTTGGGATCTAATGGCTCTAGACAGGCATGCAAAACTAAACCCTCTACTCGGCATCCGCGGGCAGAGAGCAGCCACCCAGACTGCACTTCCCGATAATGAGAGCAGACAGGACGGTGCAGGAAGACAAACCCGGGCTTGATGGCAGAGTGCTCTGACCCAGGTTCCAGCACAGGCCCCCCGAGCTGTGCCCGCGGTCTCCCCCACCTTCTCCTCTTGCCCGGGAGGTGCAGGGGATCTGGCCGCAGCAAGCCAGGGGAAATCCGGAGAGCCAGGGACACTGATGGGCCTCTCTGTCTACGCGGAGAACAGCACTGCCTCTCGTGTACAGGTGAGGACACTGAGGCTCAGAGAGGTGATGTGGCTGCCGAGGCCACGAGGTCGGGGAGTGGGAAAACCCGGCTCCCGGGCTGTATGCCTGTGACAGAGCAGGAGGGTCCGGGGAAGGGAGCAGTCCAGGGACGCAAAGGGAACTACGCCCTTAGAACCGCGACACACACTCTTCTGAAGACCACCTGTGAGCCAGCATTTGCGTCTGTCTGCAGGACGGATGGCGCTGGCTCAGGGTGCTGGGGAGCGGACCTTGCTGGTGTGAGCAGTTCCCACCCCCGGTTCCAGACTCCTCGTGTGCTCCCAGTGAATAAACAGAGGCGCCGGGTCCCTGCCACTCACAGCAGTGACTGGGCTGGAGTGGGGCGCCCCACCCCCTCCTCTGTGCCTTCAATCAGCCCTCCCGGGAAGACGCTTCCGGCCTGGTCCCAGATGACGGGATTCCAGGAAGAATGAAATACACTGAGGAGCTCAGAGACGGCCAGTGTGACGAGTGTGAGGAAGACCAGGGAGTGGGCAGTCTGTCCGGGTCAACAAGGAAGGATGGATGGTGACACGGAAGCCCATCTCTGATGTCACTCACCTCTCTCACCTCTTGCAGCCCAGAAAGGCACAGTTCACCTTGAGGTAGGAAGGTGAAGATCTGGAAGCATCACTCATGGACCTGGGTTGCTAGGTTACCTCGAACAGTGGGGGCGGGAAGAGGCAGCATGGAGCAGCGGGGAGTTCAACGCCCCCGGCCCTAGCAGCGGGGTGCACCCCTCCCCGGTTGCCCTCTCCCCGGGGCAGGGACAGCCCTTTGACTGTGGCTGCCACCAGCCCAGCTACAGGTTAGTGCACTGAATTCTCCTCGGCTGCAATAAAACCGGCCTGATTCTAAGCTGTCAGGCCTGATGGTGGAGAATGAAGTACCCATGTGCCGCTTGCCCTGAGTGCCCTCCCAGAGACTCAGAAATCCCCTTGACGTCCTCCCGGACAAGGCAGTTGTCCAGCTCCTGGTTGCACACCCCCAGTGATGAGACACTCACTACCTTCTGAGGCGGCTCTGATTCCTGATAGGCTTGAAGGGTTAGAGAACTGCGCCTCTCACTGACCTGGAATTCACCTGCCCATAACACCCCATCTACCACTTCTGCCCTGATGTCCTTGAGCGATGTGTGGCAGTCTGTGCTGGCTGAAGGACCTAGGTTTATATCTCAGTTCTGTCACTTAACTCTAAATCCTGCCTCTCTCCCAGCCTCACTTTTCCTATCTGTAAAATGGGTTTTAGTCAATCGGTCGAGTTCCATCCAGCAACAGCACTGAAGGATGAAACCCTCAATCAAAAAACCCTTTTCTTATTTCAGGGCCACCTACCCTGAAAGCAGCATCTTGTGGATCACAAAGACCCAACAGCTGACAAAGCAGCTGCAGGTGATCATGTCAGCAAGATTCTTCCTGGCTCTCCGTGGGGTTCCTTACAACCTTCGTGTGACACATAAAAGGGAGACTTTCCCAGACAGTAGCCAAGGACATAAGGAAAGGGTGGTTCTCACGGGGGCAGCAGGAGCAGAGGGGTGTCAAACACCCGGCCTTGAGTACTGACCCAGCCCCTGCGGGGCAGCCCTGGCCCGCCTCTGAGCCTCAGTTTCCTCATCTGCTCAAGAGGACAAGATGTTTCCCCTCAAAGGGCTGTTGTGAGGCTTGAAGGAGGGACGGGACACGCTAAGTGCTTCTACAGTCCCTGGCTCATGGCAGATGTGGAAGCTATTCTTGGATATTTAATGTAAATCCTAGGAAAATGCCCCTCCTCTTCAAGGGAGACAGAATTGGAGAATAAAAAAAAAAAAAAAAACAAAAAAAAAACCTCCTTTGTGTCCCAGGAGAATTAAATCAAATTGGAAAAGCAAGGCTTGAAATCACTCATGCTGGCAAGTTTCCCCGGGGGGACACCGGCGGGTCTTTCTGCCCGACAGCCGGGCCGGGTCGCACGTCGCGGGAGGCGGCCCTCGGCCGGGGGCGGCCGAGGTTACTCACTTCAGGGAGAGGGAGTAGTCGTGCCTGCTGGTCTGGCTGTTCCGGACAAGGTAGCTGCATTCCTTGCAGAGGCGCAGCAGGTTCTCAGCGTCGCCCCTGCTGATGGCCCCGTGATACCATCTGCGGAGGAGAGATGGGGTCAGAGCTCAGAAGGGATAGACCCCCCGGAACCCCTCTGCCCCGAGCAGGCTCAGCCCCGCTGGAGGGCAGCTGTGGGCGTCCTGGCCTCCTCGTCACTAGGCGGCGTCCCCGTCCTTGCCGACGTCCCGTGTGCGCTCGCTCACTAGACATCGGCAGAGTGCCGGCCGCGTGCAGGCCTCGGGGACAGGACGGTGAGCACACCCGGCCTCCACGCCGTGCATCACAGTCTAGTGTGGCTGCCACGAAGGACACGGAGCAGGGTGGCCTGGCTTGGAGCTGGCGGGAGGGACTGCTGTCTCAAGCAGCAGCGAGGGAAACCTTCTGCAGGGGTGACATTTCAGTATGGACCCGAAGGAGCTGAGGGAAGATGCCACAGAGGAGGAAGCTGGAATACAGCCTAGGTGGCAGAAGAAGGGCAGCGAGAGCAGGATGCCCGGCATGTTTTGGAAACAACAAGAAGGCCAGTGACAGCTAGAGTGAGGCAAGGGGGCGGTGTGGGTGCTGGGGCCCAAGAGGCCCCGTGGCAGGGCCGGGTTGGGGGCCTGGTGCATGAGGTGATGCGAGGACTCTGGTTTCTCTGAGAGACACGGGAGCCGTCAGAGGGCGCCGACAGGAGGGATGCGTGCCGGCTCTGCGACATCTGCGGGACCGAGGGCGGTGCTCGTCACTCAGGAGAGCAGGCGGTGGGGTGGGGTGGCCAAGCCAGTGCTCCCGCCAAGTGCATCTGGCATCGGCCGGGCACGTGGGGATCCCAGCGGTTCTGCTTCCAGGCAGCACGTGGTGAGCGGCAGAATCACATGGGAGGGGTGCCGTGGCAGACGCCTGGCTAAGGCCCCGAGTGCAGGACAAAAGGGGGACGTGGGTTTTCAAGATTGGAAGAGTTGAAGGTAAAATTTCAGCGGCAGAGTGAAGATCCTAGGACGCTGGTCAGCAGGTGTACTCAGAACAGGTCTCCGCTTACTTACATGACGGTCTCTGAGGGATCGGATCAGTGGGAAGGCCAGATGTGGTTAGGGAGGGAACCAGAGGTACCAGTGGTCAAGGACAGATCATGCTTTAGCCGTGGAGGCGCAGACCTGGCTCTGCCACTGAATGGCCGGGAGTCTGGGGCAAGAGGCTAAATCTGGGTGCACCTCAGTTTCCTAAGTTAAGTCACTCTATTGCTGTTTTGGGGTTGGGAAGATTAAACAGAATGATGCATTGAAGGGCTGATGGAAAGCCTGCAGTGGGGTGGGTTTCAGCAACTGGCAGCTACCAGCATCAGCCAAAAGAGAAGTGAACTTGTAGACAGCCAAAGGTCACTTCCCCAACTACCAGTATTTCAGGCTGCCGCTGTGTAGACTGCATTTTAATTTCGTACCTCCCCCAGGGGTACGGAGGAGCCTGCCTCCGGGACCTGGCCCAGGACTGCCCTGGGAACAGTACCCGTGAGAGTTCTGGGACAGACATCCTGCGTGGAGAAAAGCATCACACTGCCTTTCTCTGCACGTTCTGCCATTTATAAGGCAGTGTTCTAAACAGTTAGCAGCAGTGAAGATGACATAATTATAACCTAAAAAAAAAAAACCCCAACTCAACCAGCTCTAGGAAAGCAAGGACTGCAGAGTGAGACGTGAGTATCCCCGTCCAGGGAGCTTGTGACAGAGTCACTGATGGCCCCAGAGGTGACAGCTCACAGGTCAGACCCGAGGCTGGACATCTGGAGGGGGATTTGCCGAGGGAAAAGGCAAGGGGAAGTGTACACTGCAGACCCGCCTTCCTGTCTACACTTACACACAAATTAACAGGATGTGACGCTGGGAATTGCACGGGTTGCCATAATTAAAACATTCCCAGAGATGTGAAGGGCCAGTGTGTGTTTAAGAAAAGATACGTGAGTGTAACTGGGAGACGTGGTTAGACAAGGATGGAGCTGACTTTAGAGATGAGAGTCAACAGTTTTGCCAAGGTTGTTTTCCAGGAAGTTTCACCTGTGTAACACAGCCCCAGTGAGCTGACAAAATGCTGTTTTATTAGCCACGCAAGTTTCAGCTATTTGCAGCAGAGCCGTCCTCAGGGAAGGCCAAGAAGCGGTCTCCAGGGAGGCGCTGCCTGAGCCTGGCTCCCGGAGCACAGGCCACGTGGCGGTAAGGGAGGCAGTGGCAGATGGGCCTTGGGGGGCTCTGGATCCTCGTTAAGGGTGATCCCTGGTGGGTAAACAGAGTAAGTTGCTGGTTCCTTCCCCAGCTGCTCCAGCCATTCCACACGTAGAGAAAGGCAGGGAACTCGGGGTCGAGGATCAAAAGAGAAACAGGAGGAGTTGGGGAGAGAAGAGGCAAAGGACACTCAACTGGGGGATGGGGAGAGGGCAGCCTGTCAGGATGAGGATAATTACCAGGAGACAGGATGGGCCTGGCTGGTCCTCGGGGCTGGGGGGCAACCCCTGGGCCCAAGGAGGACCTGCCTGAACTGAAAAGAGAATCCAGGCAGGAGGCCATCTTGGGGACGCCTTGGACTTTGTAGAGCTGGCCACTCAGGCCTGAACCATGGGAATTAAGAAGACTCAACGATCGCCACCCAGTCCATCCAACACCCATGAGATCATCCAATTATTTACTCACCACTTACTATACCCTTGTTCTCAAAGGGCTGATGCAGGCAGATAGAGAGTCAACCAACAGATTCAGGAAACAATTTCAGATAGTGACAACTGCTATGTAGGAATACTGGGTTTGTGATAAGGCAGTGACTGGGGTCCGGGAGGTGCCGACTATGGAATGAATGGACGGGGGGCAACCCCGAGGAGGTGACATTTGACCTGAGAATCTGCACTGAGAAGAAGCCAATCATGTGAAGAGCCAAAGAAAACACATTCACTGCAGAGGCAGCAGCAAGTGCAGAGGTCCAGAAGTAGGAATGAGCTTGGGGTGTTCACGGAGCAAAAAGGCAGCCAGAATGGTCCAGTGCTGGACTGTGGGAAGTGGGACAGGATGAGGGTGAATGGGGGTGGGGGTGGAGGGGTGGGGGGGTGGTGGGGGCAGGGCCCAGTTCCCCGAGGCCGTGTGAGCCGCTGGAAGAAGTCTGATTTCATTGTAAGCAAAAGAAAATGCAATGAGAGTTTTAAATAGAGATGTTAAGAGATACTTGCTCTGGATGATTTTACAAAAGGTTAGCCAGGCTACCCTGAAGAATGGCCAGAGAGGAAGTGCAGCAGGAGACAGGCGAGGAGGCTCCTGCAGTGGTCCAGATGGGAGGACCCGAGATGACGGGAACGGATGGATTCGGGGTGTGTCTTGGATGGAAAACGGGCAGAGCTTCGTAACGCACTAGATGCTGGTGTGACGCCAACAAAGGCATCAAGATGACGTCAGGACTGTGGCTTGAGCAACATGGTAGATGTGATGCTGCTGGGGCGGGATGGGGAAGGTGGACAAGCTGGGGAGGAGCAGGTGTCCAGGAGATCAGGAGTCTGGTTTTGAACGTGTTAAATTTAAGACGCCCGTGCGTCAGCCAAGTGGAGATGCCAAGGAGGCAGCTGGCCGTAGGAGTTAGGAGTTCTGGGAGAGGTGTGGGCTGGGGATGACTCACCACCAGCATCCTGAGAGACTACCCAGGGAGAGCACGGAGCCCTGGACAGTCTAACCTCCAGGTCAGCTTGAGGTGAGGAGCCGGCGGGGAGGGCAGAGGAAAACTGGGAGCAGAGCGCGTCTTAGCAGGAGTGAGCCATTTACGGTGCTGGCTGCCACAGGGGCCAGAAGAGGTCAGCTGGTTACCCAGGCAGAAAAGGGAAGCAGATTGGGGTGGATGAGAGAACGGGAGGTGATGGAAGGCAGAGAGAACACGCTGACGGCTCTTTGGGGACTTCGTTCACCGAGGGGACAGCTGCCTATTCACTGAGCACCTATTACATGCCGGGCACCCATCTAGGCTCTGGGCACACAATGGTGACCTAGACAAGTTCCCGCCCTCATGGAGGTTACGTTCCCAACAGGGGCTGGAGCCAGATGGGGGTGTCTAGTCGAGATTTATTTATTTATTTGTTTTAAGAAGTTCATAAAGAAGGTGAGCGCCCAAGAATTGATGTTTTAGAACTGTGGTGCTGGAGAAGACTCTTGAAAGTCCCTTGGAGAGCAAGGAGATCAAACCAGTCCATCCTAAAGGAAATCAAGACTGAATATTTACGGAAGGACTGATGCTGAAACCGAAGCTCCAATACTTTAGCCACTTGATGCAAAGAGCTGACTCGTTGGAAAAAACCCTGCTGCTGGGAAAGATTGAGGGCAGGAGAAGGGGGTGACAGAGGATGAGATGGTTGGATGGCATCACTGATACAATGGACATGAGTTTGAGCAAGCTCCGGGAAATGGTGAAGAGAACAGCGAAGCCTGGTGTGCTGCAGGCCATGGGGTCGCAAAGAGTCGGACATGATGGAGCGACTGAACAATACTAAGAAGTTCATGACTAGGACACGTTTATGGTAATAATAATGCAGAACGGAGTGGGTGGTGGGCTGCCTCCAGGAGGCCGGGGAGGAGTCGCCTCTGAGTACCTGAGCAGCCTTTCCACTGTCCCAGGAGGGCCAGCGAGTAGTTTGGGTGCCTGGGCAGAAGCGTGACTACCCACCCCTGACAACCCTCTAAGACGGGGTGCATGCTCAGCATGCCCACCTTCCCTCTGCCCTGCACTAGGGTGGGGAGAAGTCGGGATTTGGAAGTGCCTACTAAATTCCGAGGTAGTATCAGCCCGGGTGGGATACAGTGAACTTCTCGGCCTGGGTCCTGGGTCCTCAGGCTCTGCTGGAAGTGGGATCTTACCTAAGCCCACCACCCTACTTCTTGGGTGATGAGGCAGGCCTCTAGCAGGCTGGAATAATCCCAGGGAGATGAGACGATGGGGAGGAAAAGCCAGCCACAGCTCTGGATTTGGCCGAGGGCCTTTTGGGTGGGAACGGGAAAGGAAAGGCAGACCTGCCCTCACGGGGCTCACGAAGTTCCGTCCGGGTGTGGGCAGAGAGGGGGCTGGGCCGCTGACCCCAGGCAGACCTGGGTCAGGATGCCTGCTGAATAGCTCCCAGGCGTCTCTGGATTATATTTTGTTTGTTGATTAAAAAGCACACAGTCTGATCAGAAATAAGCAAAACCTGCCACCCAATCTGTGTGGCTGGGAGACATAAGAGATTAACACAACACCTGCTGGGCGCCTCCCCCTCCCCCTCCACCCATGTGCGCGGTACAGTAGGCGCAGGGCTGCCACAAAGGAGGCTGCAGCGCATGCTTAAAAAGGGCACACAGGCTCATGACATCATTCGGGCATCCTGCTCAGCGAGGGAGCATTTCCTGTGAGGGATGCACTGCCGGCTACGGGAGCCCAGAATCCCCTGGGTGGAGACGAATATAGTACGTGATGCACTCGACGCGGTCTCACAAGGAACCCGCTGAGTGTCCGCTAATCTCCTGGCCTTCCTGAGTGCCTACTCTGTGCTGGCCATGTGCTCAGGGCGAGGGAAAATTGCATACAGGAGGGAAGTGAGAGGAAGGTGTGGGGTCGAGTCACAGAATTTGAATCCTGCCTCGGCACTCTGAGCCAGGAGATCCTGGCCGAGGCCCCACATCTCTTGGGGTCCCGGTTTTCTCACTTTGCAGGAAGATGACAACCCCACTTATCCCACTTTCACTTGTGAAGGGGGCGATACACCTGATGGCAGGAGCATGGGATCCAGGACGCACTCTGTTAAGTTTCTGGAGAAACTTACTTTAGGGCAGGTATGTGGAATGACGAGAAACTGAGAAAGCAGTCTGGGGGGCAATTCACAGAGCGAATTTGGCAGTTTGGGGAGGTGGGATTTTATCCTGGAGGCAATGGGGAGCCATGGAAGGTTTCAGAGCAGAGCAGGGACCCGAGACCAGAGCAGAGCAGGGACCCGAGACCCCAGCAGAGAAAGGAGACGACCACCTCGGTCAAGGGGATGGAGACAACACTGACCAGAGTATCACGGAGAAGCAGGGGGCAAGGGGCAGCAGGGGTGGGACTCGGACGCTGATTAAAGCTGGGAACTCTCTGGGGGAAACCCAAATCAAGAGTGCCAAGGTCTTGTCCAACTAAGATCAAGCAGATGTGGGGCAAAAAGATCACTCTTGCTATAAAATATAGCTAATAGGAAGCAGGATTTAGCATGTGTTATGTATGTGTTGGTCGTGTCCGACTCTTTCCAACCCCACGGACTGTAGCCTGCCAGGCTCCTCTGTCCATGGGATTCTCCAGTCCAGAGTACTGGAGTGGGTAGCTATTCTCTTCTCCAGGGGACCTTCCCAATCTAGGGATCGAACCCGGGTCCTATATGGCAGGCAGATTCTTTACCATCTGAGCTTCCAGGCATGTAGGGCAAAAACATCACTCCTGCTATATAATAAAGTTAATATGCAATCAGGCAGGAGGGTTTAATATACATTTAGCTTTTTAAAAGCTCACTTGCTGCATGATGAAACTAGAAAGGAGGATACGAAAGTAAGGAGAACACCATGTGGATGATCTCACTGTCCTTCCTACTAGCCATCCAAAGGCAGGCAGGTGATACAGAGGAGAAAGAGGAAGCACAGGGCCAGGAATCAGGAGAGGTGCGCTTTAACCCTGACCAGACAGACTTGACAGTGGCCTCGGCCTTCTATGAGCGTCGACAGGGACTCCGTGAACTGGCCCCCGAGACTGAGCTTCGCTCCCTGCGGACTTACATTTGCTTCTCCAGTGGCACGGCGGGATCCACTCTCTCTCCCAGGATCCCACAGAACTCAGGGCTCCCATGTTTGATGGGCTTGAAGCCGCCTCCGGGAGCCCGAAGCTGGCGCCGCCGGTCCCGGGAAGGCGAGGGGGATGACTGCCGCTTCTCACTGCCATTAAACTGGGCTGTGGGGGAGAGAGAAAGAGCATGGTTACCCAGTTACCCAGAGCTCAGCCCCACAAGTTACGGGCGGCACACAGTGGGGCCAGGAAATCAGCACAGCTGGTTGATGATTTACAGTTTGCAGGCAGAAGAGTTCTCGGCAACGAACAAACACGGCTCAAAGGCTGTGGGCTTCCTAGACCAGGATGTGAGGTGCCGTCCCAGTCAGATGGTGCAATCGAGGGGCTGGCTCAATCGACAGAGGCCACTGAGCTCAGGCTTATCCCCAAAGGAACCCTCCCGCAGCCCCTGTCCAAGGGGACACCGTACCCCCAGAGGGGCTCTGCTCCCTAGACAGTTGTCAGGGGCAAAGTTTTTCTTTATTTTGTGCCAAAAACCTGCCTCCAAGTGGCTCCTCTCCTCCTCCATTCTCCCATCCTCCCCCCAACCCAGGGCTGCACTGGCCACATCTGCCCCCTTTCTCCTGGGACAACCAGAGAGTTCCAATCGAGGGGTGTGTTGCATCACAGCCGTCTGCTCCTCTACACTCACCCCACTGCATGGGCCCTCCGCACAGCCAGCCCCTGGCGCAGAAGGTAAGGGGAGAGGCATGGAGCAAGGAACACGATCCAGGTGAGGCTGGAGCAGTGCCCAGCACGGTGGGATGGGCCCTCCAATGTGCCTTCCTTCCAGCCCTGGACCTGCAGGAGCATCCTTCACCCCATGGGCTGGGGAGGTACCTTTGGAGGGAAGGACCCTGGAGACACCCCACAAAGAGTGGAAAATACTGAGCTAAAACTGGAATTCCCAGGACACCCCTGGTGGTCCAGTGGCTAAGAATTCACCTTCCAATGCAGGGGATGCAGGTTTGATCCCTGGTCAGGGAACTAAGTTTCCCACATTCCTAGGGGCAACTAAGCCCGCATTCTGCAACTACTGAGCCCACGTGCTCGGGAGCCCCCGTGCCACAGTGAAAGAGCCTGCATACCGCAACTACATAAATAAGTATTTTAAAAACAAACAAACAAAATTGGAGTTGCCAGAAGTGTTGGTAGAGACCAGTAGTCCACCTTGCAAGTCATGACTCTGGGCTTCGGTTGCCTCTTCTGAAAACGAGGGATGACAACCGTACCCAACGCGTGGGGCAGTTGTGCGGAGTCTGCCAGGGGATGAATAGCCATCTCAGCAGAGCGCCTGGCGTGTGGTTAGTCTGTGTTCGGTCAATGCTATCACAAAGGCTTGCTTTCATTACTCTTATCATGCCTACTCAATGTGGACATGTACTACGTACTTCACAGAAGCTTCCGAACTGCCCTGAGTCCCCCTCTGAAGTTGGCCATGACCAGCTGTGTGCCTTGGCTAAGCCACTCCACTTCTCCGAAGCCCTATTTCCTACCGTACCGACTGCGTGGGAATCAGGTGAGGGACCACCTTTGATTGGCGCAGCATATACTAAGCGCCTAGTAAACCGGGCCAGGGCCTGCGGAACCGCGTACCCAGGGCCACGTCCAGCTACAGGCCCACAGACGCACAACGGTGGAAATCTCCCCAGCCCCAGCCAGCAAGCAAGGACGTGGCGAGCCGGCCTCCGACCCCAGCCACACAGCGATCAACCTCATGTTCACGGAAGGTGGTGGGAAGCTCCTGCCCTGACAGTGGTGATGTGCGGTCTACGGACCACCGAGGATGGTGAATGAACTTGTGGCGCGTCTCTGCCACGGAGCCAGATTACCCATCAGGGCGGCGAAGCATTTCCATCCCTCTGAGACAGGCTTCTCTATTAATCAGTACAGAAAACAGTGGGGAGGGAGGGCGGTTCCCGCCAACGGAAGGCTCAGGACAGGCTGGACCCACGTGCTTGGTCACTGTCATGACTGCCGCGGGGTCTGGCAGGCTGTCCCTTCCAGACTCATGTTCGCGTGGGCCAGGCGTGGTCCACAGTTGGGGAACAGCACTGAGCAGAACAGAAAGCCCCACTTCTGGAGTTCAGGGTCTGAGAGACAAGTAAAGTCAATCAGACCCACAGCACACCAGCTGGAGCTAAGTGCTCTGGAGGAGAGGCCAGCAGGACAAGGCAGGCCTCTCAGAGGACAGCATCTGAATAAACGCCTGCAGGAAGGGGGCCGAGCAGCGTGGACGGCTGGGGGAAGGACACTCTGGAGAGAAGGAAGAACAGATTCCAGGCCCTTGACTTCAGGCATGGGCTGAGAGTGACAGAGAAACAACACAGCCCAGGGGAACGGGAGCGGATTGCACTGGGTGGGATTTGAGGCCCAGGGGAGTGGGAGGGAGCAGGGCTGTGTGGTTGGGGGTTTTGTGGACCCTGGGAAGGACTTCGGTTTTATTTTGAGAGAAATGAAGAGCCATTCTGACTTTTGATTCTGAAGTCAGAAAGCTGAAAGCTTCTGGGAAAGCGTTTGACCTGGTACTCTTTAACAGGACTGCTGGGCTGAAAAGGGACGGAGGGTGTGGGTCTAGGGGAACTCTCCATAATTTCATCTCAATTTTGCTGTGAACCTAAGACGACTCTTAAAAAAACAAAAGTGTTAATTAAAAAGAGAGAGAGTGAGATGGACAAGGAGCAAGGCCGAGCAGTGAGGAAGCTCCTGGAGCACATGCTGGCATTGGAGAGGTGGGTGGAAGTGACTGAGAATCGGACTTGTGTATGTCTTCAGATGGAGGGAGAGAGAGACAGAGGGTCAATCACTACCGGCTTTCGGCCTGAGCGCTGGAGGATGAGGCTGGCCAGTCCAGGTGAAGAAGGCCAAGCCCCAACCTCCAGACGCCCACAGCCTATGATGCCAGGGCTGGGGGCAGAGTGGGGGCCCGCCTGGGGGCTCCCTGCCCTCGTCTCTGGCTACAGTTCTGTCCTGTGTCCAACCACGGGGACAGGCAGCCAGGTGGCAATGATCTCAAGGCCCTTCTAGGGGACAGGTCCTGGGGTTGGATGTCTGAGAAACAAACATCCTCCTCCATCCGGCTGATGAGCTGAGCTTTCAGTGGTGATAAAGGGGTGATGTTCAGAGCTGGGGCCCCCACACCCATGTCATCACGGGCCTTCCCCCAGCTTCGCAGCAGCCCAGCTCCCCAGTCAGAACTCGCAGGGAACCCACCAGCCCTCGGGGCAGCCGGTAAAATGGGGTGCATGTCCTGGGAGGGGGTGTGAGGGAGAGGTGAAGCAGGTTCTGACCTGAGGCACCTAACTTGCAGAGCCCTGGATGGGTGACCTTGGGTAGGGGCAAGCGCTGGGATCAGGTAGACAGGTGAGGGCCTGGTCACCTTTCTAAGGAGCTGGGACTTGACCCTATGCGTGGGTTGAATCAAGGAATGCCATCCTTCAGACTGGGCTTTAAAGACCTCTCTGACTGCTGACGGAGAGAGGGTTTAGGGGTGACTCTGGAGGCAGAGAGGTAGGGAAGGTGATGGAGGCTGAATCCCTCAGTGATGACAGGGATGAGGGAGGGAGGTGACCCCAACAGGACTTGACTACTCGCGGGGCAAGTCCGGGAAGACCCCTGTGCAGCACCGCACTGCGATGGAGACGGGGGCGCAGCGGGAGGCGGGGTCGGGGAGAACGGCGCCAGTGTGCACTTCCCCATGAAGCCTCCCGTCGGCTACCTTTCTGGTTTTGGGGAATGGAGAGAATGGAGACAGGACAGCGCAGCAGGCCTCTGGCCCCAGGCGGTGAACGGTGCCCCCGGGGGCAGCACGGTGGGGGTGTGGGAAGGGGTAGGTGGGAGACGAGGTTCTGGGCTCAGTTCTGCCCCAGGCAGATAAGAGGGAGAGACCAGATGAACTGTAAGGCACTTTCGCCTCGGTCAATCTGGGTGCTCGAAATCTGGGAATTTCTGCCAGCATAAAATCCTACTACACACCCCCTGGCGCAGAAGGTAAGGGGAGAGGCATGGAGCAAGGAACACGATCACGGAAGGAACGCAGGTTCTCAAGACCAACGACCCGGCAACCTGTCTAGTCTCAGGTCTCGCCACGCCGCCTCCCAGGCTCTGTTCTTTGTGTGAATCATCAGGACTTTTGCCTTTCTCCTCGTCCACCTGCCTGACTCCACGTGTTCTTTAGGAGTCATCTCTTCCAGGAAGCCGTCCCTGGCTCCACCCCTTTCTCAGACTCACCCTGATCTCAGCCTCAGTTCAGTTCAGTTCAGTCGCTCAGTCACGTCTGACTCTGCGATTCCACGAACCGCAGCACGCCAGGCCTCCCTGTCCATCACCAACTCCCAGAGTTTACTCAAACTCATGTCCATTGAGTCGGTGATGCCATCCAGCCATCTCATCCTCTGCCGTCCCCTTCTCCTCCTGCCCTCCTGCCCTCAATCCCTCCAAGCATCAGGGTCTTTTCAAATAAGTCAGTTCTTCGCATCAGGTGGCCAAAGTATTGGAGTTTCAGCTTTAACATCAGTCCTTCCAATGAACACCCAGGACTGATCTCCTTTAGGATGGACTGCTTGGATCTCCTTGCAGTACAAGAGACTCTCAAGACTCTTCTCCAACACCACAATTCAAAAGCATCAATTCTTTGGTGCTCAGCTTTCTTTGTAATCCAACTCTCACATCCATACATGACTACTGGAAAAACCATAGCTTTGACTAGATGGACCTTTGTTGGCAAAGTAACGTCTCTGCTTTTTAATATGCTGTCTAGGTTGGTCATAGCTTTTCTTCCAAGGAGTAAGTGTCTTTTAATTTCATGGCTGCAGTCACTATCTGCAGTGATTTTGGAGCCCAAGAAAATAAAGTCTGTCACTGTTTCCATTGTTTCCCCATCTATTTGCCATAAAGTGATGGGACTGAATGCCATGATCTTAGTTTTCTGATCTCAGCCTATGGTACCCTAATGGCCAGTTTCTTTGTTTGGCTCCCCATGAGCCCCTCAAGAGCAGGGGCTACACCATATTTGCCCCCATCCCCCCATCCTTAATGCATGACCACAACATAATAGGTGCTCAAAGAATGACTGAATGAAGAAACCTAATGAGCTGCTGTTTCATTTTTCTGGGGAAAAATATCGGTTTTCATACCAGATAAATTGGATAAAACCTAATAACGTCCCAGTCAACACTGCAATTCCCCACTGAATTAATTTATACATTCGCTTGCAAGCTTAATAATATAGCCATATATTTTAGAGGGAACAGGTGGTGATGAATGACAGGCTTAATTAGGCAAATCATTTCACCTAAAATAAAAATATACAAACTCCAAGTGCAGTGATTCAGCAGCACAAGGGAAAAAAAAAAGTTAAGAACAAAAGCTCCAAACACAACTGCTTTCATTCCTTCTAATTAAGTTTCTCTTTAATCTGCAATTTTAAAAGGCAATTCTTTTAATTTAGTGATTTTCTGTAAAAGATAAAGGAAGACACAGCCCTCAAAAGAATATCTGCATTTAGAGAAAAAATATACCACCCCTGTGAGTTGTTAGAATGACAGTATCTAATTAATTCCACCTATAGGCAATTACAAACAGAAGTCAGGGTTCTGCTGGAGGGAGGGGAGACTCAGGAGGGCAGGGCCAGGCCTCTGGAGCTCTTTGGCCTGATGACGGGACCAGAGCCCTGGTGGCAGCGATCCAGTTAATGGCTCCACCAGCCTCTGTCTCCAAGGCAGGTGAGGTGGCCCTTCGCGATGCCCTAAATGTCCTTCCAAAGCTCTCATCTGATGAGATCTTTAAGACCCAGCTCAGGTCTCCTGGGAGGCCTTTCCTCCATCCAGGTTAGCCTTTGCTGTTGGTGGTCCCCTTCCTACTTGTGTTATACATTTCACATCAATCAGTCTTGACGCTGGGTCAGTGTCAACAAGCACCCATGCTAGCCCTAACCCTCACGACAACCCTGCCACCCTGTGAGTGAAGAGAGGGGGTTACCATCTGGGCCTCAGAGCTAAGTGACAGGGCCGGCCAGGCAGGCATTGCATCTCCCTCATTTAGTCTTTGAAATGACCACCAACTGTATGACGTCTGGAAGCTTCCAAGGTCTGGCACAAAAGCCTGCCTTCCACAAAACCTCCCCATCCCGCCTTCTGAGAGCTCCCCTCCTCCAGGACAGCTCTCAGCTCTCCACCCTTCTCTTGTAGCTCAGCGAGCCCCCAGCCACCCCGCCCCGGGCAGCCCATGGGGTTCTCTGGGGGACAGTACCTAGGACTTAATTTCCTCTCCAATATCTTGTCGGTCTCTAAACCGCCTGCAGTGCTTGGCATAGAGCTGGTGCTTAGTAAATGTTTGCTTAGATGAAACAAATGTGTTCCTTCTAGATCTGCTCCTTCCTGTTTATCATTCAGGGCTAGCCAAAGAGATCAGGTTCCCAAATTCCCATAAGCCTCTAAAGCACAGCTCTCTGGGTCCAGAAACCCTTGCTAGCTCCTCGGTCCCCAGGACTGGAAAGGACAGAGAACTCACTCTGGTGCTTGAGGCCCTCAGTGCCTTGGTGATAACCCTTCTGGGTTCCACACCCACCCCTCGGGTCCAGTCACAAAGAATAGCTGGTCCCCCATTCCACATCATCCTGCTTCCAGGCCTCTGCTCTGCTCTGTCTGCCCTGGAGAATCCCTTTCTTCACTATCTCTGGGTGCAAAAATCCTAGCCATTTTTCCAAGTTCAGCTTTAATGCTGACTCCTGGGGGCAACTTTTGTCAAGACCACCCAAGGTGGAAGGCTTCCCAGGTGGCGCTAGTGGTAAAGAACCTGCCTGCCAACGAAGGAGAAAAAAGTGACATGGGTTCGATCCCTGGGTGGGGAAGATAGCCTGGAGGAGGGCATGGCAACCCACTCCAGCATTCTTGCCTGGAGAGAGGAGCCTGGAGGGCTACAGTCCATGGGGTTGCAAAGAGTCAGACACGACTGAAGCAACTTACATATCCGCAGGCCCCAGGAGAAAGGGATTCCTTTCTCCTTTCCGGAACCCAGCCTCCGCTGTCTAAGGCACTGTCTGACCCCACCCCAGTCCACGTCACACTGCAGGGCACAAAGGTGTCTTCTCAGAACCAGACGGAGATGAGGCCTCACGCCTTAGCCTCTTCTGAAGTTCTCTGTGCCTGACACACAGTCCCCGGGATGCAACAAGGCCGGAGAACAGAGGAACTGCAGCTCAGCTTCATGGAGAGGGTGTGGACTCTGGAGTTAGGAAGAACCAGGTTTGAATCTTGCCTCTGCTACTACTGTGTGGCTTTGGGTAAGTTTCTAAGCCTCTCTGAGCCTTAGCTGCCACTTCTATAAAACAGGGCTGACAATGCCTATACCATAAAGGATTATGGAGGTGATTAATAAGAGAGGACATACCAAAGCCCAGGACCACTGTACACAGTGGTCCCTTCTCCCCATGGTCACATCCATGCTCAGAGCAGCTCCTTTTCATGTACTCAGGAGGAGTAAGTGCCTTGTAGCAGAATCCACCTTCTTCTTCAGCCTGTGCTGAAATTCCTAAGGTGGAGGCTCCAAGAAGACAAGACAGATTCTGTTTTTTTCAAAGCTGAATTCCCAGTGCCTAGGATGGTGCCTGATGTTGATGTTTAGACTCTATTGAGTGAATGAATCTCCACCCAGATTTATAGTCAGCAGGTCCAAAAAACACCTCATTCATCAATCAAGAAAGGAAACTTAGGAGCTGGACTCCCCCCTCAAATCATTTTAAAATAGTTTTGAAAATGACTTGAGCTTTACTGAGTGCTTTCTGTTCACAAGCAGGCATGTGAGGACCCGATGTGACATTCTCTGACCCTCACAACAAACTGAGGAGGTTGGTGGGACTTTATGTTTTTATGAACGGGGCCTGGACCAGGCAAGTAGACTGCCCATCAGAGAGGAGCAGGCCATCAGGCCAGGCAGGGGCCCCAGCCCCCAGCCCCTGACCCTCTGCTTTGGGATGAGAGCCTGGGCAGCCTCCCCTCACCTAGGGGTGCTCTAGGAGCGCCTTTCTCTGGGCCAGGCCGGGAGAGAAGACTTCACAGTCTGCCAAACATCCCTGAGTCCTCCGGGCTGATCATGAATGTGGATGTTGGCCCCTGAGAATGGTTCACAGGGAATTGGAAGGAAGGGAAGGGGACCCAGGGCCTTGGGTCCCCAGGTGGGGCCTGTGGATGGGTGGCTGCATCTTTCTGGCTGGCCTCCGGCCTCCCCAGCCCTCCAGCATAGGACAGAGTCCCTTACGCGGGGGCAACAAGGATTAGAGAACTGAGAACAGAACCATTGTACAGAGCTCTCAGGTGCTGAGAGGCCTTTTAAGGCCCCATGTGGGTGAGGCGGGAGCAAATATGGGGCTGACGAGGGGGCCTGCACAGTGTTCCAGGTCTGGTGTTTGTTTACCGATATCCTATTACTTTGAAAACACAAGGGCAGAGAGACCAGAACGAAGGTGCCCACAGAGCCCTTTCCACACGGTCCAGGGTGCTGATTCCTGCACACTGCTGGCCTTGGCTCTGGCTGGTTTTTGGTAGAGGGGGCGGTGTGGAGTGGGGAGGGCAGGGGTGGACAGGCATATAAGGGGCTGCAGCCCAGGCAGTCATGAGCCCCCGAGAGGGGGCAAGGAGGGAGACTGTGCATTGATCTGGGGAGGTGGGGGCCCCCATGACCCAGAGTCTATGGACCTTTCACGACGATGCGCAAACACTCCTACTTGACGAAAACTCTGTTCCCGACAATGGTCCTTTGCTGCTTCAACTTTCTAAACACACGTTCTGCATCATCTCGCTTGTTTCTCAGAGACAAGCATTAGAATTTCCATTTTACAGGCGGAGAAACTAAGGCCTGGGGAGATGAAGCCCCCTTCTCCCCTGCAGTTCAAGAGCAGGCCTCACTCTCCTCTCCCCAGGGAGTGAAGGCTGTACCCGCAGACAGGCTGTCAGACAATGTCTGGCTGGCTCCTTTAGGATCACCAAACAGGCCTCTGTGTTCCCCTCACAGGCACACGCAGGCCCCAGGACACCATGCTGCCACACCTCAAGGGCAGTGCCTGAGAAGAGAAGCTCCTGATTATACGAGGGGGTAGGGGTGACTCCCCCAAAGCAGGGCATGGGGAAGCCCGTGAGGCAGGCGCCTGGAAGCCGCCTGGGCTCCAGGAATGCCATCTGGGTTCCAGGAATGCTGTCCATGCATGTACACCCAAGCCTGGACTGGGGAAGGAGGGCCTGGCTCCAGTGAGCATGCCTTTATCCTCCTAGTCTGCACCCCAAGAGGGAAACATGGATGTGGCTGCCTGGTGCAAAGACCCCACCCTGAGGGCTGCTGCTTGGCTGCAGGAAAAGTAGGGATAAATCCTGATGAAAATGATAAAATGACCTAAACAAAGGCCTTTACAGCTGCTGAAGCAAGCCATCTCCACCAGCATAACTCATTTTAGAAATGAAAAATGACCAGCTGTGAAAGGGACTGACTTGTCCCATGTCAACAGCTAGACTTGAACTTGTACTTGAACCCATATCTTCTGAATCCCAGGGGCCTCTAACAAGTTCAGCAGAAATCCTGTCTACGGTGCAACAGGTTCTCAAAAACAGTAGTGATGATAAAGATACCAAAAGCCAGAACACTCACTGTGCCCCGGACTCCTGGCACCGATTCCAATTACCACCTGGTTTTACAGATGAGGAAACAAGCCGTTTGCCCCAGGTCACCCTGCTAGCAAGTGGCAGCCCAGGGGTTTAGATCTAGACCCGGCAGCTCTGCTCGCTCTGGGCTGGGCTCCCTGTCAGATGGAGAATGCCCGCTCAGAGCTAATGCAGTGTGTCTCCTAACGCTTTCACCTGCAGACACCCACAGACACTTAGAATCAGCCCTAGGGCCTGGGAAAGGGACTTCCCCCATCCACAAGCCTCAGAGGATGTGCAGGAAGCAGGCTGGGCGTTTGTAGAAATGAGTCTTCCCTCCGAGGAGCCCCCAAACCTCAACCAGCTGCTCATGTGTTTCTGCTGCTGCCCATCCATAGATGGAATTACAGGAGAGGGGTGGCAGGAGGGGACAGGTGCCCGGCTCTCAGGGCCCTGCTTGCCACCTACAGGCACACCAGCCTCCCCACCCACAACATGGCAGGTGGATTCACGGGCCAGTCCTCAAACATCCAGGGACACACTCTCGGCTTCGAGATCAGACCGACGGCAGCAACCAGAGCCGTCACCAGCCGCTCACGAACGCCCCTCTTCCTCATTTGAAGAGAGACAGGCGTACAGCTTGAAAGAGTGATGTGAAAACATAACCATCTCTGTGTGAGCAGGCTGTGTGATACCCCTCAAGAGAACTTGGGGTTGGTTTTCCTGAGACCTAATTTACTCAATAATTTAATAAATGTGTGTTCGTTACGTGCCAGGCACTGATCTAAATTGGGAACCTAGGTGTCAACAAGGCCGGCCGAGTCTCTGACCTCACAGAATTTAAAAACCTCTATCTACAGGAAGACCTCTGTCTTGCCAAGCAGAAGAGCAAAGACATTCTACTAAACCTTTGGGTTTTCTTCCACACAGGAGACAAAGGCACTTGAAGAAGAAACATTTCTATCAACATAATTAGCAGGCAAGCCAAAGCTATGAAACACCAGTGTTTTCTTTTCTTTTCTTTTTTTTTAGGTTACTAAATGAATTCATTCATATGTCAAACAGAAAAACCAACTGGAAAAACCTGTCCCTCAGTAACATATCAGCCAAAGGAAGCGAGTGATCCCAGTTCTCTCGTTTAAACCCTCCCCCTCCTCTCTGCAGAGACCTGCTGTTCACACGTGTTAAACATTAATTACAACTGTTACTCATTACATAGCAAAAAGCTTGGTGTACCAACACAATTGTTAATTTCCTCCCCGGCCCAAGGCATTCTGGGAGGCGGAGCAGGGGCGGGGGGGAAGCACTGCTGGAGCCCCTCTGGGGCCAACGGGGAGGAGGCGGCACGCGCAGGGGGTGCCAGGCGATGGTGGCAGAGGCCCCGCGGACTCCTCTGCCGAGGCCGAGGCTGTTTACTCTCAGCACTCGGGCATGAGTCACGGGCTTGGTGGGAGCAGCGGGCCTGGAGCGCGCTGACACACTCAGCGGCAGGGCCGCCGCCTTCGGGGCTCTCGCGTTTCCAGTGACGACAGGTCACCAGCGCGGTGTGGAGTGGGCGCAGCGGCTTCTGCCCCAAGAAAAGCCAGCTCGCCCCCGCGCAGGTGACGGGAAGGGTCAGACCTCCCGTGACACGCTCAGTGTCCAGGCGGCAGTGCGGACAGCGCCTGACTCCACTGGCTGTGTGGCTGTGGCCAGGCCGCTCACCGTCTCTGGGCCCGAGTGGGCCATCTGTGCGAGGACCGTGAGGCCACACCCTCCCTGGCAGGACCTCACAGGGCTAACCCACGCCAGCCTCCTTAACCGGGGCTCACTGTCTGTTAACTTCCTGCCCCTCCGCCAGCACCCCCTTACCTTCATGGGCTTATCTTAAATTAGCCAACTGAGCCGGCTCAGGGATGACTCACAGATGTTTAGGAAATAGACATACCTGGAACCTTACTTTCCCCTTCCCCTGCCCTTTGAGCCTCACTTGATGAGGCTGGGAAAATGTCAAAACTCAAGAGGGCGCCTGCCAAAGGGGTGTCCAACACAGCAATAGCACCCCGTCAGCTGACAGTGACAAGGGAATATCTGGCTGTCCCAGAATAAACCAACGCACACCCATAGGGGGTGAGGAGGGAGCGCAGAGGGGCCCCAGCCCAAACTGGGACGTGGGTGGGGAAGGGAGTCAAGTCAGGGGGGGCTTCCTGGAGGCGGCGGCACTGACACCCCCCAGCCGGGCTGCGATACCCCCTCCCTGACCCCAGCACCTAACATACAGTACACACCAAGTGTGCTGTAGGTTCTCAAAGCGGGGTCCCCAGATCAGCAGCCTCAGCAAGATATACCTGGGATCCTGTCTGAGATGCAGGTTCTCCAGCCTCATCCCTGGAACCTCCTGAATCAGGAGCTCTGGGGGTCGGACTCTGTCATCTGTTTGACGCTTCTGGCAGATGACTCTGCCACATGCTCTGAGCAAACCAACCAACCAACGAACATGTCACAGCTAGAATCGAGAGGGGTTTGGGGGAGACTGGCAGTGGGGACCCTCTCACACCTGGGGACCAGTGGCCTAGTCCTCGGGAGGGGCTGAATGAAGGATGGAAGAACTGGGTGGTTTGTGGTGAGAACTGCTGCTGGAATCCAGATGGGAGTATCTCCTACAGAGTGCTGTTTTCCACAGTATCCATACCTCTCATTGCCGGAGTAACTGGGAATGAATTTCACACATGGGCCCTCTGTGCCCCCAAAGTAGCTTTTTATGCAGTACTGTTTTAATATATAAAATTAAATTTTATTGACTACAGCAAGCCTTCCCTGAGCACCAGTAACTATTCTCTCAGGCATGACCCTGTACAGTTTATGAAGTCTTTTCAGCCAATCTTCTCCCTTGATCACCACAGAGATCCAGGGTGATATGGTTTGTGACAATCCCCGTTTTACAGACAGGAAAACTGAAGCTCAGGAGGCTGAGAGCCTGTCTGAGACCCCACACCTGGTGAGTGGTGGAGCTGGGATGTGAACTCGGGATTGTCTGACTCCTGCTACGGTCCCAGTGGCTCCTGACACCAAGACACTGTGTTGAGCTTTCAAGGGCAGAGAATTTGGCCAAGGAGCTTAGTAAGGAAGACAGATAGGTACTCAAAATAAGTATATTCAGCATTGAGTCATGTCTGTCTGCTCTTTTCGCTAGAAGGCAGGCCCGTTGCTGGCTGAACCCAGGACATTGCTTTAAAAGTAACTTCAATGGGGACAAATCTGCAGACAGTGAGTCAAAAATAAAATCACCATGGTAGTCCCTCTCTGAGACATCTTAAGGGTGCCCTTCACCCACTCTCTGGCTGCCCGGCACCTTTAGCAAGCACTCTGATCGCTTGCTTCTTCTCAGAGGCAACTGCAATCATTAAAAACGTAGCTTTTAACTCGACCCACTGAATGAAAAAGAAACGCTGATCCATCCTCTGTGTATGGCCCAGCTGGCTCTGCCATGAGGTCTCCAGCAGTTCCCGTCCCCTCCCTGGGCCTCAGTTTCCTTGGCTGGACAAGAAGGAGTGGGATGCCGTGGTGTGGGGACCCCTCCCCGTGCAGAGCGGGGGCAGAGCATGACCAACCCGTGGGACGTCTCTGCTCATCCCCGTGCAGTCACGAACCTTCCAGAACTTGGGCTGCCACAGGCTCCTCAGCTGGAACCATTCCAAGTGGGAACCTACACCCCAGGCACATGTCCTGCTCGCTGTGGACACAAGGAGAAATTGGAGACATTGCCAACAAGGTCTATATAGTCAAGGCTATGGTTTTTCCAGTAGTCATAAATAGATGTGAGAGATGGACCATTAAAGAAAGCTGAGCGACAAAGAATTGATGCTTTTGAACTGTGGTGTTGGAGAAGACTCTTGAGAGTCCCTTGAACTGCAAGAAGATCAAACCACTCAATCCTAAAGGAAATCAGTCCTGAATATCCATTGGGAGGACTGATGCTGAAGCTGAAACTCCAAAACTTTGGCGACCTGATGCCAAGAGCTGACTCATTTGAAAAGACCCTGATGCTGGGAAAGATTGAAGATGGGAGGAGAAGGAAACGACAGAGGATGAGATGGTTGGATGGCATCACCAACTTGATGGACATGAGTTTGAGCAAACTCCAGGAGATGGTGAAGGACAGGGAAGCCTGATGTCCTGCAGTCCATGTGGCTGGAACGAGTGGGACACAACTGAGCGACGGAACAACAACCCATGGGCCCTGGGAGGGTGAGGGCTCCAGCACATCACATGCAGTATCTCGGATGGTGTCAGAGACTCGAGACATCTACAGGGTAAGGGCTTGGGTTCTAAGTGGGACTTTATAGGTTCAAATTCTGACGCTGCAGCTGACTAGCTATAGGATCCTGGGCAACTGTTTCTTCTCTTTGGACTTCAATTTCTGTATCTGTAAAAGGACAAAACTAAGATCCCAGGGGGTGGTTGGGAGGATGAAATGAAATAATGCACGCAGAAGTGTTCTGTAAATACCAGAACTTCCCAGTACAATGCCCTGGAAGCCTCACCAGGACCCTCTGCAGCAGACACATTTCCCCAAAGAGAGCACAGAGGCCCCAGGAGAGGTTCTATCCCTGTCCTTCCCCTGGCCCCCAGAGATGTGGAGACTCCACATCCATGCCCCTCCCGCCCCCCCGAGCCCAAGTCTGCTTCTCTAGGTTACCCACCCAGTCCTCAGCCCCCTCCCCATGTGGCCCCCTACTGGGTAGGCTCTGTCCATCTTACAAAGCCCAGGGGCCGGTCAGACCCTCTGCGCCACCTGAGACAGCATGGAATCACTCAGGGTGCTTCTCCTGCCCCGCACTGGTCAGGGAGCTGCATCGGTGAGGGGGTGGACCTGCTGCCTATAAAGGCTCTGGGGGGTGAGTCAAAACAGCGAGGGGGACCGAGTCCAGCCAGCTCTGAAGGCATGTAAGTCTGCCAGGTGGGCAGGGGGCTGACAGCCTGACTATAAAACTGATAAGGCATCCGTTTTGGGGGTTGGGACCAACTCAGGCCAGGCATGTGTGCTGAGACTCCGGTGCTGGGTGCGTGGGGGCGGGGATCCTGGCTGAGGCCATCAGCAGCTTCCCATACGGAGGGTGGGCAGGAAACCTCCTTCACCTGCCACAGAACTCTGAAAGAAGAGAAGAATATCATTCCCAGGAAGTGAGGACCACCTCACACCCTGCAATAGCTGTTTTCACGACAACCAGGAAGTGATGATCGAGCCTTCCTGAAAGGCGGCACTGGCCGAGAAGGCTACCTCCTGTGGGGAATGCCGAAGCACCCCTTATGAGAGCCTTCTTCCACGACTCCCATGCAGGACAGCACCGTGAAGGGCGGAAAGCAGTCTTGCTTCATAGACTGAACCACAGAGAGAGTTCAACGGCTCCCCTTCCCCCAGCCTCCGGCCAGCATGCTGGGGTGCTGACGAAATGAAGCATGGAAGGAGCCTTGGAAGTGGGGGGTTGCAGGCCAACCTCCCACCACAGGGCAAAGCCCTCCTGATTCCAATCCTGCCTCACTCAAGCTTCTGCTGGCCAAGCTCAGTGACAGGAACCTCATGACACACTTTCAGACGTACCTGAAATTCTTACCACTCACCAGGGCCGTACATCCCTATAGCTCCTCCTTGGTAGGCCCACCTCTGCCCTTTGGGGGTCCCCACGCTGTACACCTTTGGAAATCTGAAAACACTGCCCAGCTGCCCTGCCCAGGTTCCTTCATGCGAGCTAAACAGGCAGAATCAGAATATAAGGGATGGAAAGAGATGACAACAGTTTTGCCCAGTGGATTTTTAGCCCGGCTGCAGATCCTGTCCCCAGGCTCCCGGGGCCCATCACAGCACCTAAGGGCCCAGAGAACTGGGCGGGGCCCTTCAAACAGATGTCCTGAAAAGGAGGACGCCGCCCAGCTCAGCACCGCGTTGCTCCCCGACACCACCAATGACGTGCTAAGGCACGCGCTGCGCTCCGCTCACTCAGGCAGGAGGTGGGAACGTTCCCCTTTGTTCCTGAGCAGAGACCCTTCCTGGCTTACAAATGGGACTCTGGCAGCACTTCAGCAACCCAATCGAGCTGTTTCCATTCGTTCTGGTTACTTGAGAGGTGCTTCATCCACCTCACTCCACCTGCACTTTGGGCTAGGAAACGGGAGGGTGCTCCTCACCTGACCATTTCTGTCCAGATGTGGGGAGGGGATCTGGTCAGACTCAAGACTGGTGCTCACGGCATCCCTCCAGCCAAGGGAAACAACTTGCTTCTATGCCCCAGAAATCAGAACGGAGCCAAAAGCTTCTTGGGGAAAGCACAATCAGTATCCAGGGCTTCCCCGGGGGGCTCGGCAGTAAAGAATCCATCTGCAATGCAGGAGACCCGGGTTCAATCCCTGGGTCGGGAAGATCCCCTGGAGCAGGGCATGGCAACCCACTCCAGTATTCTTGCCTGGAGAATCCCATGGACAGAGGAGGCTGGTGGGCTACGGTCCATAGGATCGCAAAGAGTCGGACATGACTGAGTGCCTTAGCACACACCCACAATGCGTATCCACTCCAGAGCAGGACACACAGTTGATGAGGTAAGTGACTTGATGAGACACAGGTGGGGACAGGATTCTGCGTCTGCCTCCTATCAGCAGCCTAAGAAGTTGACCTACAATGACACATGTGATAGCAACTCAGCAACAGAAAACCAAATCCAGAATGGAGACCCGTGGCTCAGAAACTTATGCGGGGACCAGTTCTATCTGAGACCTTGTGATCCTTTGTGAAATGTATAGTAGTTCTAAAACCAGCTTTGGGCAGAATTGGGCAAGTTCTGGCCTGAGAGCCTTCTGAAGAGAAGATGTCGTGTGGGATAAGTGCTTTTCATTTAACAAGCCTGAGAACCCCCTGGGGGTCTTTTAAAACTTGTTGACTCTGCAGGTCTGGGGGCTTCCCTGATGGCTCAGATGGTAAAGAATGTGCCTCCAATGCAGGAGACCCAGGTTTCATCCCTGAGGTGGGAAGGCCCCCTGGAGAAGTGAATGGCTACCCACTGCAGTATTCTTTCCCGGAGAAGCCCATGAACAGAGGAGCCTGGCAGGCTACAGCCCAAGAGGCTGCAGGGTCAGACATGACTGAGCGACCAGCACTTTCACTTTCTGCAGGTCTGGTCTGGGGCCCGAGACTCTGCATTTCTCACCAGTTCCCAGGTGATGTGATGCTGCTGGTCCAGGGACCACATTCTGAGCAGTAAAGCACCAGACTAGACCAGAACATCAAAGGTAACGTGACCTGCAAGGTGGTCAGCCCAGGCGAGGGCGAGACGCCACAGGGGCCTGCAGCGTCATCTCTTGCCACGGCCTCTTGGTGTCTAGGACAGTTGTCACATGAAACGTTCGGCCCTTTAATCAAACTGGCGTTTGCAAAGAGCCACCTCTGGAACAGCGTCAGTCCCACACCCAGGATTAACCATGCCAGGGGACAGTCCTTGGCTTTCACTGTGCCGAGGGTGGAGCAGGCTGTGAAATGCGCTGGAGAGACCTGAGGTGACCAAGGACCTTTCCGTTACCCAATTACTCTTAGCCCCGGCTTTGGCCGGCACTCACCGCCTGCCAGACGCGCCCAGCACCTATAGCACTGACTCTATGTGGTGAAAGAACCGCCCCACCAGGGTCACGAGCAGGAAGCTCTGAGGCCTAGAGAGGCCACAGGGAAGCCCGCGGGACGTGTGGATGTGCCAGGAGGGCTCACAGTGATGGCAGCGGAAGCGCAGGACTTCTCCAGATAGGACACAGCTGGGAAGGGCACTGAGCAGAAGGCAGAGACCGCAGAGCGCGGCATCCAGGGAACTGAGCCACACATGCTAGAGTAGTCAGAACCTCAACTGAGGGAATCGAGACAAGCGGAGGGCACAGGCCTCACTTCTGAGCCCCAGAAAGGGAGGAAGGGTCTAGCTGTGCTTGAAAATGGGAGATTCTAAACAAAATCAATGTTAAAAATAAAAACTCTTCCTTTATGACCTTCATTGTGATAAGAGTCAGTCACTCCATGTTTCTCTGTTCATATGCCAAAACTCTTAGAAGCATAGACATTTTTTTGCATCTGACTTTCCCCGCTTAACATTAAACACAAGCATTTCCCGAGGCTGCTATAAACTCTTCATCAACGTCACTTTGTAGTGGCTGCTCAATATTCCATTTAATCAATACCCGATGCCGGATATCTAGATCGTTCCCCATCTCTCATGATCATCATGCCTTTTTCTGCGCTTTTGATCATAAGTTTGGATCCTAAGGACTGAGATTAGGATGAAAGGGTGTGAACACATCTTAAGACAGGAGACACATATGGCATAGTGCTTTTCAGAAGGCTGTGGGAGCAGAGAGGCACCTGAGTCGTTCAAGGGGCTCCGGGCCAGGGGCGAGGTCAGCCCCTGCCCACAGCCTGTGCTCTGTGAACGGGCTTGTGCTGAATGAAGCTGGGACAGGAAATGCAGTGGCCCTGGATGCAGGCAGGCCATTGTCGCTGAACGACAGGATGGAGTCAGTGGGATCCACGAGGCCCAGTAGGAGTCACTCTGCAGACTGGTTTTCTCCTAGTTTCTAAAATTTCCTTCCAAACTCTTGGCTTCAGTGAACTAGAGCATTACCAACAGGACCAAGACAGAGTCAGACAATGAGATCCCCTGGGCTGTCTAGGCCTGGCCTCCCTTCCCTCCAGGATCTTCTTCATCTGTGAAGGGCCCAGCCGCACTAGAAGCCCTGTGGCTTACCTGAGCAGACAGGGACCCTCTGCACAGGTGAGGGCCACGCAGTGAGCAGCCACCTCTGAGTGGGGCCGCTGGCGCCTTACCTGCCAGAGCTGGGATAGTGACCCGGTTCCACTCCCACGGCTGGTCGTACTCGTCGGCGGGCCTGTCGTCGTCCTGGGGCAGCTTGCTCTCCCGGAGCCGGGGGCTGACCGTGCTCTCCGGGTCCGAGTCCACGCTCTGGCCCTCCGGCTCATAAGGGGTGTCGTACAACTGGACGCCTTTGTGCTGCGACCGGACGCTTTCCTGCCTCTGGAACTCTGCAGTCGGAAAGGAAGGAAGCAGAGATGTAAAGCGTGCCCAGCACACGCCTCCTCACCTGGGACCTGCCGGGTGACACCCCAGCCAGGGAGACGCGGACTGCACAGAACAGACCCCTCGCTGCATTTAACTGCTGCCCTCCCCTCGAGGGCGGTGTTTCTGCTCTCATGGCTCAAGGCTTCCTCACAAAGATCTCAGGTTCTGGACCAAACAACAAAACCAGAACACTCCCTGTCACCATCCGCAGGGGCAGAGTCCAGACATGAGCGTGATGTCCTGGGTGTGTTCCAACACCAGCCCAGGACACGCAGAGCTCTCAGCAACCCCCAGCTTCCAGCTTCCAGATGCGGGGGAGGTGGTCTTCCCACTAGGGCAGCTCCCTGGTCTCTGGACTTGTCCGTCCCCATCTATAAGATGAGGAAAATGAAAGTGAAAGTCACTCTGTCACGTCTGACTCTTTGCAACACCATGGACTATACAGTCCCTGGGATTTTCCAGGCCAGAATCCTGGAGTGGGTAGCAGTTTCCTTCTCTAGGGGATCTTCCCAACCTAGGAATCGAACCAGGGTCTCCTACATTGCAGCCTGATTCTTTACCAGCTGAACTACCGGGGATAAGATGAGGCGACTGGGTCAAACACCCCTCAAGTTTCCACGCAGCTCACGTATTCATTTTACAGCCCGAAGAAGCCAGAACCACCTCCAGAGAACCCGGGCCATCGACTTCTCCCCTGTAAAGCCCCATGAATGACCCTTTCCCTGAATTTCTACCTCCCTCAGGGCCTGTCTCCTAACACGCTGAACACAGCCAAGCCACTGGACAGCAGAGGTCCAGTTTCACTTCTGAATAAGGAAGGAACACTTTTAATCTTCTGGAGAGGATGCCAGGGCCCGGCTCCAGAGTGGGCTGAGCAGCGGCCGCCCATCGAGACAAGGCCCCACACAGGGCATGATCCTTTCAGTGACTGCTCATTCCTGGGAGGACGGCGGTGGCTGAAGGACAGACACGAGGATGCTACAATCAGGCTCTTCCTCATCAAAAAAGGGGGCATTTTTCTGGCTTTGATCATAGACACCCCCTGTGTGCAGGGGGACAGGAGGGGTTGCCTCCAGAAGGGGGACAGTGGGCACCCTAATCAGCAGAATACTCTTTTCAGGAAGGGGGGCTCCTGCAGGGCCCGTGAGGGATGAGGCAGGAGGAGAGATGACATTTGAACTGTCAGCTGTGACAAGTGGAGGGACAGGACAAGGGACAGGATTCCCTGTGGTAGGACCAGGGTAAGCCAAGGCGGTCCAGCTGGAGAAAAGGTGCTCACTGCCTACTTTCTTGTTCTACTCGTAAGATATATGTATAGACAAATAAATAAAACACTTGCAATTTAACCATTCCTAAGCGTGCAAGTCAGTGACATGAAGTATGTTCACACAGGCATGCAGCTCTCACCACCATCCATCTCCAGAACCTTCTCATCATCCTAAACTGAAACTGTCCCCCACGACCCCCTCCATTTCCCCTCCTCCAGCCCTGGCAACCACCATTCCCCTTTCTGTCTCTGTGAATCTGATGATCTAGGTACCTCATCCAGTGGAGCCATATAAGGTACTTGGCTGGGGATACTGGCTGGGTCTTCTTTGCCAGTCTTATTTCACTTAGCACAATGACACATTGTAGCATGTGTCAGTAGTCCATTTCTTCTTAAGGCTGAATAATAGTCCATTATATGTCTGTCTGGGGCTTCCCAGGTGGCGCTAGTGGTAAAGAACCCGTCTGCCAATGCAGGAGACTATGAGAGATGGCGGTTCAATCCTTGGGTCAGGGAGATCCCCCGGAGCAGGGCATGGCAACTCACTCCAGTATTTCTGCCTGAAGAATCCCATGACAGAGGAGCCTGATGGGCTACAGTCTGTGGGGTCGCAGAGAGTCAGACATGACTAAAGTGACTTAGCAGGCATGCAAATGTCTATTTACTGCCTACTTCTGCTGGAGCACCAGGTCCAAGGGGGCGGGAAGAGGGGAGGTGGGGCTTGACCCAGAAGTGGTGAGGGTCTTGAGAGTGAGCTGTCCAAATGGAGTTACGAGGCATTCTCCAAATCAGAATTCCAGCACCACAGAGATACAATAGGAACCCATGGGAGTCACACGTCTTGAAGAGCAGTTGACAAAACACATAGATGATGTCAGCCCTTCCAAGGAAGACCATTCTTTAGACTAGGCTTCATGATCCAATACCAGCTCACAGGGCCAACAAAAACTCCACCCTATGCATAGCACCTGATACAACAGAAACTAACTGATGCTGGGCAGTGACCTTTAGCGTTTTAAATTAAACAGCACTATGGTGATATCTTTCAGTGACACATCCTTTGGCCTTTTCATACTCATAAAGAAAGCTGAGCACTGAAAAACTGATGCTCTTGAACTGCAGTGTTGGAGAAGACTCTTGAGAGTCCCTTGGAGAGCAAGGAGATCAAACCACTCAAGCCTAAAGGAAATCAATCCTGAATATCCACTGGAAGGACTGATTTGAGGCTGAAACTCCAATATTTTGGCCACCTGATGTGAAGAGCTGACTCATTGGAAAAGACGCTGATGATGGGAAAGATTGAAGGCAGGAGGAGAAGGGGGCGATAGAAGATGAGATGGTTGGATGGCATCACTGACTCAATGGACCTAAGTTTGAGCAGACTTTGGGAGATGGTGAAGGACAGAGAAGCCTGGTGTGCCGCAGTCCATGGGGTGGCAAAGAGTTGGACATGACTGAGCAACTGAACAATATCAATAATGGTGGTATCTCCCAAACTTCACTGAGTTGCATCCCAACTTCATGATTTTGCCATTTTCTAGTACCACCTGGGTTATTATTTACCATTTTTATTGATGTTGCCTCATTTTTTAGAGTAAATAAATCCACTTGAAAAGGAAACTTTTAATCACCACCCCATAAACCATTACCTTTTACCAAAAAACAGATGATAAACATAAAAAGAACGAACAAGAACAAAACCAGCTAGGTAGGTACTTCTCCCAAAGCCCCAGGCTTGCTTTCTCTCTGCTGAAAAGGTGGACAGCAAGCACTGGAGAGCTGATGGGGGGTGCAAGCAGCAAACCAGGATACCTTCTTTGGCAAATAAGAGTAACTTTCTCTGTTTAGAAAGAAAAAATTGAAAAGTGAAAACCTCACTATGTGGCCACCTAAAATCGTGTCTCCTCTGACATGTCCCATACTTTGGCAACATGTGGCTTTATTGGGTCCTCTGAGTAAAGTGGGATGATTTATTAGTTTTGAGGATGATGCTTTCATTTTTATGGGGGAGTAAGGGAGGAAGAGGTTTCCCAGGTGGCGCTAAAGGTAAAGAACTTGCCTGCCAATACTGGAAACATATGAGACCCGGGTTTGTCCCTGGGCCGGGAAGATGTCCTGGAGAAGGGAATGGCAACCTACTCCAGTACTCTTGCTGGGAGAATCCCATGGACAGAGGAGCCTGGAGGGCTACGGTCTATGGGGTCACAAAGAGTAGGACATGACTGAGTGACTTAGTACACAAGAGGAGAAGAGTTATAAGAGGCAGGACTTGGCCACTTTCAGACAAAAACCAACTGGAAAGTACTGGAGACAACTCTGTAAATTAGGAAATCTATCAAGCTATTTGAGCAGTGTTTTGTGGGGTTGTCATCATCCGCATCACTGCCATCCTGATTCTAAAGACTGAAGTTTCGCCTCCTGTCTTTGGAGAATTCCAAGGGCTTGGGACATTGGGAACGCAGCTGACAGGCACTGACCTAGGAAAAGCACCTTTCGCTTCATCCTCTTCCACAAGGAGGATCAACAACCAGGAATATGTGCTCTACAGTGTCCAAAGCACTTCGCATGAAAGTTCACCATTTAATCCTGGGCCCCAGAGCAACTCACGGATGCTCTGTGGGCCGCCAGTAACATGGATCATGAACATCCTTGCTCATTTTCTGTCTTAGAGTGCACCTGCAAACAGATACTCATGAACTTGAACATGGGTGGGATAAATGAACAACAACTGACAGGCAGAAACTCCTCTTTACCCCAAATTCCAATTAATTTATGAAAGTCTCTGGCCGCAGGGTTAAGGTACCTGGAACAACATGAAAAATGAATATAGTCTAGTGTTACACAATATTCAGAAGAGATGGATATTCTACATAAACTCCAGCCTAAAAGGAAAACATGTGCAGGGAACAGATTAGCTATTAAATCAGAGAGACTCATGCATACACCTCTCAGACAGGATTTATTGTTCTGAAAGCATCTGTGCCTTACCAAAGCTGGTTTAGTAATGGCATGCAGTCAGGGCAGAGGATGTTAGAACGGTAATCATTAAAACGAGCTTCCCCCAGTATTACATGGTGAATTCAAATTTTCATTAAGGCTCCAACAATAGGGAGCAGTTAAGTAAATTATGGCACGCTAACTGGATGGAATATTAAGCAGCCATTAAAATGATAAATCTGAAGATTATGTAGCTACATGGAAAAGCGTGCATGAAATTATGCTAAGTTAAAAAGTGAAATACAAGACTGTTTATGTGTTGAGCAGACCCAATCTCATGGGCTTTCTAAACAAGTCCTGGGCAATGTGAACAAAGCCCCAAATGAATTCGACTCCTTGTTTAGGAATTGCTGGATGCTGTCATCACACATTTTGCCCATAATATCTAAACTCTGATGACAGCTATGTTGTAAGAACCGATACACATGAATAAAGGGTGGAAAATCTGATACGGGAAGGTAAACAGTTACTGTGTATAGAGGGAGGAATTATTGCATAATAATTTTTGAAAGTTTTAAATAATGAATAAGGATGCTGGTAAAGAAAAAATGTAATTAAGAGAATCTCACATGAAAGTAAATGTGACTTTAATCAGGTTGGGTTTATAGGAGCTGTGTGTTTCGGAAGCAGCTGCTTTTGCCTAAGAAAACACCCATTTAGGGAGCATCTCTGCTCCTATTTAGGAAACATCTCCTCTCCTCTTTCCAAGAGTCCCAGGAAGTCAAGTGCTGTTGCACCATGCCAGCCCATCACTGTCCCCTGCCTAATGACCAGGTCCATCCTCCTTATTACTCTGACTGATCTGTGACGATCCAGAGACTGATCTAATAGGGAGCTGTAACCATGTTTTAAGTCACGAGTTATCTGGACATCACCATCTATAAACTCATGAAAAATGACCTTTAATATTGGGTGGCAGGCTGTGATTTTATGCCTCTTAGGCAGGGAGCAGAAACATTAAATTGACAGGGCAGGGATTTCTGTTGACCTCTGGAGTAGAAAGGTTTTCAAGTGGCGCTACATAAGGAGGAAGTGCAAAAAAAAAGCACTTTCTTTTAGAATCAGAGACTGTTGAGGAAGGCACTCTGAGCACACTCACCAAGGGCATAGAGTCCAGAGGGTGAGGCTGGTGTGCCTCTCAGGACTGTAGCCCTGAGAGGGAAGGAGGGCCGGGGGTTCATCTGAGTGAGGAGCCCAGGACAGAGATCGGTGCAAACCAGGGGCCTCCTAACTGGCTCTGAGAGCTTTGAGTTCCCCAAGTCCACAGGCAACAAGTTACACTTAGCTCCGGTGCTCACCAATTCCGGGCCTTCCCCCCCACGGCTTTTTGTTTGTGTGTTTTTATTTTATTTCCTTTGTCTGTTGGGAAGCTCAGAGTTAATTCTGATGCTTAACCGCAATGGCTCGATTAGCTTAGATATGGGGTAGATAGATTCGGGTTCACCTGCCCTTCCTTCTAGTATGTGTATCTTGATATCTACTATAGCAGCCTCATTATATGCATTTCTTTGTATTACGCACAGCCTCAAATCTGTATTTTGAAAGCAGGCAGACACACATCTAATGAAAAAGACTAGAAGGAAAAAAAAATTCACCTCTTGACCTTCCTTTCGGGAATAGAAACAAAAGGGCAGGACTTGACTTCACCTTTCGGAAACAGTCTAAAAAAATCAGCGCACATCGCTGGTGTACCCAGCCTTCTCCAGGAGCACAGGTATCCTTCTATCCTCACATCCAGGCAGGCACCTACTGAATGCCCAGCTCGTGAGCAGATCGAGATGAAGCAGACACAGTCCTGGTCTTCAGGGACAGAGGGTCACAGCCCCCAGCACAGACAGAGGCGGCTTAGGGTGCTCAACAGGGGGCAGATGTGATCCTACAACTTAGTTGGGGGAAATCTGGGACGGCCTTAACGAATTCAGACACGAGGGCATGCATCGTGGTGTGGCAGGGAAAATGGGCGTTTGATGAACGAAGGACAGAAGCAGGGGCACAGCGGCTGGAACCACGAGATGAGCGTGGGGAAGGCGGGCCGTCCGGGGGCTCAGGCGGAGGGGAAGCTGAGGCAGGTGGAGGTGGTTCTGGGTGGCCTTGAATGCTGCAGGATGGCACCCCCAGGACTGTCTGAGGACAGGTGCCCTAGAACCTCTGGGCAGGGTGGAGATGGGCGGGGAGAGGCCAGCACAGACGTGCAGAAGCTGAGCTGGAAATGACAGATGCTGGCCTGCAGGCCCCTCACCTCTAATTTTGCCAGCTGGTTTGTCTGAGAATTCACACCAGATCCCAAATCATAGGGTAGCAGAGCTCAACAGAAATATGTGGCCAAGGAGGCCTCCATTCCCAGGCCCCACCATCATGTCTCAGCCCAAGAAACCTCTACTCAGCCAGTGGCGGGCATGCCGGCGCTCAGGCCCCCACGGCCTGGGGCTGTGTAATTAGGCCTGCGGCTGCCACTGCCCGGGGCTGCCCCACGCCAGCCAGCAGGGAGACAAGTCCAGGCTCCAGGTAACGGACAGCACCGTGTGCTGGCTGAAACCACGACCCCCCCAGACTGCCGGGGCTCAAGGTCTGACCCCAGTGGGGGACCCAGAGCAAGCTGCCCAGTTTCCTCATCTCTGAGGGGGCAATGGTATCCAGGATGTTATAAGGATTAAACGAATCCATGCACCATCAGTGTCTAGGACAGTGCCTGGCCCACAGAAGGCACTCTGGGAATGTGGGTTTCACTTCAGTTACCCCTACCGGGGCATCTCTGGAATACCATGCCAAGGGCTCTCCTTCTCTGAGATCACCCTTCATCCCCCAGAGCCACAGAAGTCCTGCATACAAACCCTAACAGGCAACCCTGCGTTGGAAGTGGAAGGGTTTCATCGCCCATCTATGAACCTGCCCTTTCTGGATCCACAGCTTCTGATTTCAGCTGCTGCTCTGGCAACCTCCTGTTTCCACGTGGGAGCTTTGCTCTCAGATCCACTCTTGCACAGAAGACAAAACACACAGCCCAGAAGTCTAGTGACTACATTTAAAATCTTTTTATTTTACATTGGAGGACAGCCAACTGACAATGCTCTGACAGTTTCAGGTGGCCAGCTAAGGGACCTGGCCATACACATGCATGTATTCTTTCACACCCAAACTCCTCACCGACTCAGGCTGCCACCTGACATTGGGCAGAGTTCCCTGCGCTGCACAGGAGGTCCTTGTTGGTTATCCATTTTAAATATAGCAGTGTGCAAACGTCCATTCCACACTCCCTAACTATCCCTTCCTCCCATCCTTCCCTTACCAGCAACACAAGTTCATTCGCCAAGCCTGTGAGTCTGTTTCTGTTTCGTAAATAAGCTTTTTTTGTATCATTTCTTTTTAGATTCCCCATAGAAGGGATGTCATACGCTATTTCTCCTTCTCCGATGACAACCGTTCATAGATGGGGAACCTGAGGCCTGGGGAAGGCATGAAGCTCCAGGTCCTCTAATTCCTAGACCAGGCTCTGCTTCCCGGCTTTCCCAGATGCTTCCTCACACCTCCTTTATCAGACTGTCTTGGTTGTAATCTTCTGGAGGAAGGGGCAGCTACTTCGGTCAGGTCTGAGGTGTTAAAAGTCACACCCAGCACCACAGCCTGAGTGAGGCGTTCCTCAGGAGGGGCGGGCGGCTGTTCCCAATTAGACACACAGCCCAAACCCAGCCAAGACCCGGGCACCACATCAAAGGGAAGGCAGAGGATGCTCTCCTCATCGAAACTGTTAAAACATCTGCTAGACAAAGACCCTCCTCCTAACTGGGGGGCTTCAGGGCTGGGCCTGAGTTCAGGGGTCCCCTGGCGGCTGAAGTGACAGTATGGGGCAGCAGGGGTCCTCGGGGTGGACGCCCCCCGGCAGCAAGGGCTGGGCAGCTGGGAGCCGGGTCCCGGACGCAAACCCAGCTCAGCCCAGGCAGAGGCCCGCCCCCTCCCCACCGGTCTGGTTTCCGGAGCTGTCGAAAAGCCAGGCGACTGACTGATCGGTGTTCCCTGACCACCTCCTTTGCAGGCATGCACAGAAAACCCCAGAACAAGGGCGAGCTCTGTGGGGCAGAGGTGTGGGAAAAGGACAGTGGTCACGGCGGCGGGAGCAGGTGGGCCTGTCACTGCTGGGTGGGACCAGCGCCGCCCGCTCCTAGACGCTCAGCCCAGGCTCGAGGGGCAAGCCCTGGTCTGAGTCGGGAGCGGGGTCTGCTCCCTTCCCCTGTCCTCTGTGCAAGGATAGGGTCTCCCCCGAAGGGCCCCGTTCTGGGGTCCCCGCAGGGAGACAGGCTCGCACACCTGCTGACACCGACTGCACTTTGCTCACAATTTAAAAGGCCACGCGGGCCTCTCTGCAGGGCTCTCGGGAGCTGCCCGCAATTACGGCAGGCCCCTCAGCCCTGCCCGTCACTCTGCGCTCTTCCGGTGACTGCCTTCGCGTGCAGAGACCTCTTTGAGCTGTATCGCCATCCCCTGTGGAGACTCACTGAGGTGAACTGGCCACTCCGGGGTCCGGCTGCTCCGGGCTCAATGCAGTACATGAAGGAGGGCCCATATGGAGCAGCAGCCTCCTCCGGAGACAGCTCTCTTGCCTCCATGTTGGCGGAAGATCCACATTCATAGGCAAGCAGGGGGCCTGTCTGCTTTTCCTCCTCAGACCCATCACCGAGTCCTCACTGGGTGCCAAGGTGGACCCCAGGCCAATGCTGAGCACTCACGTGGCATGAGACAAGGCCCCTCGGCCCCGAAGAACCCGAGGTTCAGCAGGAGAAGCGGGACGCCAGCACCCATAAGCACTGGGTGAAAAACCATGAGAAGTTACAGAAGGCCCGCTCGTGCCAGACTCAGTCCTGGGTGCTGGCTGCGTGTCCTCCCTCATCGCCATGAGACAAGAGACATGGGCGGCTGGCAGCCTCGGAGCCTCCACAGGGGCCAGCCCAGTTCCAAAGCGGTGCAGACGCTGGCAGTCCACGGAGGCAGAAAGCAAAGGCGGTCCCAGGGATTTCAAGAATCCTTAGGGACGAGGTGGCACTTAGGAGGAGCTCAAGTCCTAGTGCAAAGAGGCCCCTCAAGGGCCACAGAAGCCAAGAGACCTCCCTGGCATCACAGACAGAGAATGGGGAACCCAGGTAGAATGCGTGCCTGAGCCCTCAGTCTGACTCTTTGTGACCCCATGGACTACAGTCCACCAGGCTCCTCTGTCCACAGGATTCCCTAGGCAAGAATACTGGAGTGAGTTGCCATGCCCTCCTCCTCGGGGATCTTCCCAGCCCAGGGATCGAACTGCATCTCCTATGGCTCCTGCGTTGCCGGTGGATTCTTTACCGCTGAACCACTGGGGAAGCCCCTCAGGGAAGAATGTGCTCAAGGAAAGGAGGAAGAATCGGACGGGCGAAGACAGGGCCTCAGGATAAAGGGCAAGGGGTGCAGGTTGAACACAGGCCAAGTCATGGATGGAGCAGAGATGGAGAGATTGTGAGGCAGAATCAGAGACTGTGAACTGTCTGAGCCCAGGGCTCCGAGGAAAGGATGTGGGGCGTGGCTAGAAAAGGAAACTGGGGCTGGGCTATGGAGGGCCCCGAATGCCAGGAGGAGGGGTAGGAAACTGGAAAATGTGGCCAGCAGTCTTCATCAGGTTTGCACTTTCAGGGGGAAAAAAAAAGCCTTTATAGAAGCTGGCAGGAAACACCAGGGCGTGGTGATCAGCTGCTGATGACCTGAAGGTCTGACCCTCCGAACAATTAGGGCTCTACCCGTTCAAAAAGTGGAGGATGCCCAGGGCTCCAGAAGGAAAAACACACTCCAGTGAACAGTTCCCAAAAGGGGAAAAGGCAGCATTTCCACTGGGCTAACAGGCAGAGGTCGGCGTGGCACAAGCCCCTTCAGGCCAACCTTGAGGGGGCGGGCGTCCGCTGACCCCTGTGCTGTGGACAGAGGCTGGGCCCCCCGGGGACTGCCAGGGGCCTCGGACGTTTGCCAGACGTGATCCAGCCGCGTGTCTTCTGAGTACTGATGGACTGTACTTACAGAGAGGGCTTGCCAGCCCCTCTGGTGTGATCTTCCAGTCTGCTGGGCATGGAGTGGTCTCAGCTTCCAGAGAGGCCTCGGGCCACACTCTAATGAGATAAAGCCACGGGGGACAGGCTTTCATGCCAGACCAGCTGGGCTACACCCCTCACCGAGCACCATCATTTACCCTTTCTCAGGGAGCCTCCCAGAGTGAGTCTTGGAGGAGCCATGACCACACCCAAGCCCCTCCCCTACCTCACTGATGTGAAATCTGCAACTCAGATAGGCTGTGTGGTTCAGCCAAGGTCTGGGAGACTCAACTCTCGGTAATATACTTTAACAGCACTGAGTATGTGTGATGTACCAGGGTCTGTGCTAAGGGCAGTGCCTCCAGGTTCTCATTTAATTCTCACACCAATTCTGTCCAGGGGTGATGTTGGTATTACCGCTTTAAACTCGGTCACACAGCAAGCCAGTGATGGAGGCAGCCTGGCTCCAAAGCTTTTCACTATGCAGCTGTCTATGCCACCTTTCCAACACTAGTTGGTACTCCCTCCCCTCCACCAGATACAAAATAACACAAACATGTTTGGGTCTGCAGGGGAAGAAAGAAAGCGCTGGAAGAAGCGAGTCCTAGCTCCAGCTAACTTGCTCCTGGCTTCACCATGCTAAGTGATGCCAGGCAAGTTACTTCCTCCCTCTGGTTACCAGTTTGCTCTTTAGTCAGAGTAACTCAAGTCATCCTGGATTTTATCTGACTGGTCAACGTACAGGTCCCTATAGGAATTGTTAGGAAAGCAAAGGGTGATATCAGGAGGAAGAGAGCTGGTCATTGAGGAGGTATTTAAGCACATTCTAGATCTTTAGAGGGTTGGCCAATGCATGCGACTGGTCCCAGGCTGGCTGGATCTAAGCAAGCGGTTACAAACTGGATGCAGGGTGCCAGCCTCCCAGGGCAGAGCCAGAGCCCCCTACCAGGCATGACCCTTCACTCCATCTGTATCTAACAGCCCCCCTTGCCACATGTCAGGTTTGCAGCCAAATTGGTCAAACCCCACCCGTACCCATCTGGTGGAGGCGGCAGTCCTGGGGCTGGTCATGGCTCATGCTACGGGGTGTTGCTGGCGTTGTGCCCCATGCCCAGCACAGCTGTCTGGCCGGAAGCAACTTGCTGAGATCTGGCATGCTCTCTGCTCCAGCCTTCCTTGCTTTTGGAACTGCTTCAAGAGAGGAACTAATGTCCCTGGGGACTTGTAGACAACCTCAGCCTTCTGGATGGTGATGATGAGGCTGCCGGCCTGGGACCAGCCCGGCCCTCCGCTCACTGGCTGTGTGACCCTGGCGTGCTGCCTCATCCTCTGGGGTCTAAGATTTCTTGCAGGCGAGGCAGAAGCCAGTAAAGGAGATGCTCTCGGAGACCTTTTTGGCTCCAGGGTCCTCAGTCTGATTCTATGAAGACTGCATGTTCACACAGGCTTCTTGCTACACTGCTGTGGGCTCCAGCACGTGAAGGAGGAGGGGACATACACAAGAGCACCCATTCTACTGTGGGCAGGTTCCCTGGCCTCGGCATCCTGACCACCTTCCAGCAAGCCCCTCCCAAATTCAAGCCCAATATGCAGTTAGCATCCTCTGCAGTGAGAAGCTCTACTCCAACACAGAGCTGTGTTTTCCTGCCTGTGATTAATTTTATGTGTCACCTTGAGTGGGCCACAGGGTACCCAGATACCTGGTCAAACACTATTCTGGGTATTTCGGGGAAGGTCTTTTTGAATGAGATTAGCATTTAAATCTCTAAGTAAACCAGATTGCTCTCCCTAACATGGTGGGCCTTGTCCAATCAGTTAATGATCCAAACAGGGGAAAAAACAAAAAAACAAAAACCCTCCAATGATAAAGAGAATTCTTACTGCCTGACAGCATTTGTACTGAGACATCAACTTTTTTCCTGCATTCAGACTCATACTGAAATACTGGTTCTGCTTGGGTCTCGAGCCTGTTGGCTTTTGAGACCCAGGAACTATACCATCAGCTCTCCTGCTTCTCAGGCCTTCCAACTTGGACTGGAACTAAACCATTGGTGCTATGGGGTCTTCAGCTTGCTCACTCACTTTGGGACTTGCCAGCCTCGATAATCACATGAACCAGTTCCTTGTAATAAATCTCTTTTGCTGGTCTGCTTCTCTGGAGAACCCTAACTTACACCTCTATGAAGAGTCCTTCCTCAAATGTCTATTTGTGGTCCTAGCACGGGCTTCTTGTCTGCTCCTTTTCTCAAACAGATCCTGCAAAGACTGTGTGTCAAAACAGAGAGCCAGGTCCTCATCACAATGCAGAGGGACCTGCACTTTTCCTGACCCTGAAGAACGAGGGCTGCAGCCAAGCAGCAGCTTCCTAGAAGGAACATGAAGTGCCACGAGATTCCACCCTCAGGGGACCTCACAGCAGCAAAGCCATCACGAGACTGGGGATCTCAGCAGAGATCCCCACTTGGCCCAGGAGTGACCCGAACTTAACAAAAAAGACCAACAGCAAGATTCCCTCATTCCATATAGAACTTTCTGATTCACAAAGCCCTTTGTGCGATTTGGCTCTTATGACTTTCTGACTATAGACAGATTCTAATGCTCAGAGCCAGCACCCGCATTTAACAGGGCAAACAGGAAACCCAGAATCAAAGTGATTTGCCAAAGTCAGAGTGAGAAATCTACATGATTCCTACTCTACTCGTCTTTCCGACTTTACAATTTCATCTTGTACTTCATGGCACAAAAAACGCCCCGATGAAGTGTTTTTGTTTTGTATGAAAGGGGGGTGGGGAAGGGGAAGGTGTGTGTGAGGTGCTACACACCAGAATTAGGAACCCGAAAGCTACCACTGTTGAGAACTGCCTTCAAGCGGCTCTTTCCTGTCGAGAGCTATCACAGATGACGCCATCCATACGACCATCTCAAGAATTTTTGGAAGGAAACATCTGGATAATGAATGCTTTCATACCGGGAAACGCAAGAATAGCCCCTCTTGGGGCCCTAAAAGGGTGTCCTGGAGAGACACCATACTGTGTGAAAGTTGCCACCAGCACCTGGAATGCAAGAACAGAGGCCGCGTGATGCGGAGCTGGATAGCCTTCTCACTGCTGGCGGCCTTTCCCAACCAGCTGCCCTCTGGGAGTCCCCAAGCCCCAAGTCCTACCTTCTGTTTGCGTTGGGACCCCACCTATCGAACCCTCACTGCGTGTCAGAGACCCCTTACTGTCACTAGCTCTTCCCTTCAAGGAGCTAGGAGGGTGCTCATCACTCCCACACGCCCGCAATGTTAGTGGGGAGGCTCCGTCAGCCCAGGGATCCTGAGACCCTACCACACTTCTAGTCATCTGCACACTCGGCCCTCACTCCCGTTCCAGCTTCTGAGGGCCGAGTTCAAGTCCAACCCATCCTGACACATCCTCCGCGGGTCCTAACACAGAACGAGGTTCTACAGACCCTCTGTAAATACTGGTGGAAAGAACAACGTGCAGTCTTTTGCAAATTCAGAATTTAGCACAGTGAAAAACATTTTTAAAACATCTGTTTACCTGAGGAAGAGAACTAGACTCATAGACTGTTGGAGGGAGTATAAACTGGAGATGACCTTTCCAGAGGTAAAATTAGTGAATCTAACAAAAGTTAAATACCCTTAGGCCTCAAGTTCCACTTCTGAAAATCAATTCTACAGAAATACCCAAACCCACAAGCAGAAATAAATGCACATGGCTGTATGCTGCAGAATGTAAGAACAAAAAGCTTGACAGGAGTTAAAAGGGTATAAACAGGGGAACAACTGAATACGCCGTGTTACAGTCACACTATAGAACCAGTCAAAAGGTTCTAACCAGCCTGAAAGGTTCAGACTAACGACCTTGGACAAGATCTGTGATGCAAAACGATGTCTAGTAGGATAGCATTTGTGTAGGAAAAGAATTGCTGGTGCTATATAGAGATGTGCATTTTTGGAAGCTAGTGGGAAAAGGGCTAAAGGAATACGAAACAAATTATTAATGACAATTCTTGTCTCTGAAGAGATAGTTCATTTTTTATTTTCTATATGTCTATATGTTTTTCCTACCAGAGCACATGGTTTTTTAATGGAATAGTTAAAAAAATCCTTTTAAAGGAAATTTCACGTTTTGCAAACCTGGCACTTTATTATTATTGTTCATGACCACACTTGCTGTGGGTCTACTTTAAACCAGGCCTGGTGCCAGCAGCTTTACATTAACTGCAGGACGGATGGGGAAACTGAGACTGCAGCAGGAAGAACAGGTAAGTGAGGTCGGGGCGGGACTGGGACTTGCCACCTGTGCCTTCATCAGAGTCCATGCACGCTGTCCTCCTCGCTCCCTGCTGTTTCTGGGAAGCACCACGTCTGTAGAATTCCTTCATCTCCTACTTAACATTCCTGTGGAACAGGCTTCCAATCAACAGCTTCTGCTTCTGTAACTGTTTTTAAACAATTACCATTTCGTGTCATGTTTACACATTTGAAGTTTAGGAAATAAGAGTGTGGAGGAGATCATGTTTTGGTTTCTAACATGAAGATGTACATTTTAATTATAACACGGCTCCCAGCTATGCCCCGGTCATCTGGGGAGGCACTCCATGTTTAAAGACACATTAAAGGACTGTAGTTACAGTCTCGGCAACCACAAACAATGACAGCTTTCCTAAAACACAGCTACAGGGGCAGGCCTGATCACTATTTGGGTCACGTGGTTTCACTGCAAAGGGCCTCCACCCTCTTAGGTGCTTGTTATCCTTTCCTCCAAGTGATGAGTCAAGGTGATAATTCCCTTCAACCAACACTGCTCGGCAAGCAGTGGACCAAAATCAACTTGGGATGTGTGATAGCAAGCAGGCTGCCCTTTTTTGGGGAACAGATACGCAGGAAAGCAGGTCTAGACCTTGACGCCCAGCTGCAAAAAGAGGGTGCCTTCTGAAAGATGGCTCCTTGCCAAAGGCATCAGAAGAGATTAAAAGCAGCCTGACAAGTCCTTACCCAGAGAAGTGACACAGGATTCCGGCTCCTCCAAAACAGGAAAGATGCTTCGGGAAGTGGAGTGAGATCCTGACACCAGAAACCCACATGGCAAGTGGGTGAGGGTGAAGGTCTGGACACAATAACCTGTTTCACTGGTTCATTCTTTCCCTTGCTCGCTCTCCCTTACAGAGCCCCTGTGTCACTGATTTCTGGAGAAATGCTGATCAGTCAAGCCTGGTCCTTGTCCAAAAGAAGCTCACAACCTAAAATACAGTCTTCTCTGGGTAGTTATATGTCGCCTGCTTAGGTAGCACCAGGCTAAGAGGACCACACTTCAGTGGAGAGGCAATGGGGTGCCATCGAAGCCTTCTGAGGAGGCTGAGAGGTGAGCCGAGCCTCAGGTCTGCCCCGCCTCACCTAATCCTGTGCCAGGAGGCTGGGCTAGTCAGCCCAGGGGGGCTGTCTCCTCAAGCGTGAGATGCATTCTCACTGCTGCCTTGCCACTGCACGCAGGGGCGCATGAACTAATGACGACAGCCTATCATATCAACCATGGGTCCTACTCCAGGTGTTATCTGCGGGGTGCCCGTGGGCCAGAACCAAATGCTACAGGTGCCAGAGATGGAAACAGGGTCTGGGAGCACCGTGTGTGTGTACTTACATGTACAAACACCCATGCGCACGCATACATGTGCACACACACGCACAGTCGCGTGCTCACATGCCAGGCCCTCTAGCAGTCTGCCAGGCCCCCAGGCCACTCTGGTCAGGACCTCTTCCCTGCAGGGGTGGGGTGGGGGTGGAGTGCAGAGGTCAAAAGTATTTCCTATCAAGGGCACACGGGGTGAGTGATCGGTGAAGAGACTCTCAATAAAATGACAAGCAGCAGCCCATGTGACAAGAGATATTCTAGGCTTGCTGAAGACTCTTCTTCCTTTTTCCTGGAACAAAATAAGGCTTATCACTTGCCTTTGGATTAAGTCTTAGGACCCAGTGAATGAGAACTGGAGTTGGGGGGTGGAGCCAGAAAGAAAGCCTATTTGAGTGTGTAATAAATTCGAAGAAAAAAGAAATTACAGGAAGAAAAATGAACCGAGCTAAAAATAAGGTAGCTCCAACGTTATTGCTAGACAGAAAATATAACTCCTGTTAGGCAGGGAAGCCAAAGTGGTATGAAAGAGAAAATATAAAGTTCCCACCTAAAAATAACTGGTGGACTAACAGACTCACCGTTGAGAAATACGGAATTTCTGAAATGAGCCCGAGATTGCAGTCTCACTTGGTAGGGAGGGGTTGCCACAGTCTGGAATTTAAAGTTCTCTTCCAACTATGAAGCTGGCAATAGAGGACGGAGATCAGCTCAAGAGCATTCCTGTCTGTTGGCTCAAAGACTTGCAGAAAACTCAGATAAGCTGGTGGGCAAGAGGCGAACTTGGGCTGAAGGTCAAAAGCCTGGCAGGGCGCACGGCCAGCTGGACCCTGGGCTCCCTGCAGCTTCCACATCCGTAAAGTGACTCAGCGCTGGGTGCTGGTTGACCTCGCTGGTTCATTTATTTACTAAAGCACCACTTTCCGTGCTGTTCCTTCCTTTTCACATTTTATATTTACATGTGGTTGTGTGACAGCAACCCCGTAGCACAGAGAGGAGAAAGCGTCTATGGGATCTGGATTGGACTCTCACATTCAGGCCACTTTCAGGCTGTGTGCCCTGGTGAGCCTTCCAACCTCTCTGGGCCTCCAGCTCCTCAAAAGCCAGATGACGTCACTCAACCCAATGAGTCACGAGGGAGCAGTGCTGGGCATGGAAACAGAACTGTCTTCTGCCTTCCCTGGCTTCTAGGGCGCTTCAAACCTTACACTCCTGGGGTAAACGCACATGACCAGCCTCCCACTCCCCCAGTAACGCAGGTGCCTGGCGCATGCATGCTGTCGTGGCTGACTCTTTCTGATCCCACACACTGGAGCTCGCCAGCCTCCTCTGTCCATGGGATTTTCCCAGAAAAAATACTGCAGTGGGTTGTCATTCTCTTCTCCAGGGGATCTTCCTGACCCAGGGATCGAACCTTCATCTCCTACATTTCAGGCAGATTCTTCACTGCCTGAGCCACCGAGGAAGCCCAATAATGCAGGTACTAAACTCTAGGAGACCGACCTGTGTATCCATTTTGGAACCAGACTCAGCAGTCTTAGGTTCAAGACCTGGTTCTGCCATTTATCAGCTCACAGCCTTTGGGGCTCGACTTGCCCCAGTAGAGCCTCGGCCTCCTCTGTTGTGGAGCAGGGAAAATATTAATATCAACTCCACAGGGCTGTTACAAAATAAAACCAGACAAAGGCTATAAAGACAGCCTTATAAACCATAAAACTGTACGCAGACGTTCCAGACGAGAGCGGCACATACAGAAGTGCGCACACACACACAGCCTTGTTTCTGGCTGACATCTGGCACAAATGACTCGTCATTCCATCAGCTTACATCCCCAAGAAGACGTCCCATTTCATTTTTCTTTTGTCATTTCAGTCATGTGCCAGGCCTCTCACTGGTGCTGAGCAAACAGAATCAACTTCTACCTCACTATTCAATACTTTCCATTTTTTATGCCCCAAAGGAAGACCCTTACCACGTGTGGCAAGATTCTGAAATGACATGATCTGATTCCAGGGTTCTGATTCCATGACACATTTTTCTGGCCTGGCACCTATCACTGAACTGTTCAGAAATGCTCTGGGGGAAGGAGAGCCTTGATGTTATGGAGAAAGGCCCCAGTAACTGGAACCAACGCTTTCTTCCTGAGTGTTTCATCAAGTACATCATCTGCTCACGTTTGGCGCTTTTCCACTAGCGAGGAACCTACGAAAACTGATGTGGGATGACAGCTGAGTTGCTGCTGCCAGACAAGCTTCCTCACCGGCTCGGAAGTGGGGATGGGGGCGGCGAGAGGGGAAGGCGTTGGGAGGGGCGGGAGTGGCAGCTGTCACATCACACGCTTGCACTTCAGATTTCTCTCACTTCCCCCCGACAGACGCAGCCGCCACATGACCGCTAGGGCTCCACACTCATCCATCCCGGTGAGACAAAGAGGCCGTGCCTCGCCGCGGACGTCCATCCTCCTGAGGCATTCCTCAACCCGCCTCCAGCACAAGCTCTCCTCTGGGCCCGGTCCCGCCGCCATCTGCCCACCGCCGGCTCTGAAAAGGCCCTGCCCTTCAGCCTTCCTGCCAGCCCAGCAGGCGGACCACTGCGTCCTTCGGCCGTTCGTGAAAACGTCCCCCTGAAGGCAGTGGTCACGTGTGTCCCGAGCCCGAAGGAGGGACAGGGTCTTGGGGGTCCTGCTGAGGTGCCTTTGGTTACCTGTTCTGTCACCCAAGTTCATGAAAACCTCATTCATCCTCACTCAGAGGAAGACTCCCTCCTCCTGGCCTGCCTTCCTCACTGACAAGGTTGGGGACATTAATAGTGGGAGTGACACCGTGGGGGGCAGGGAAGGGGGAACAGAGAGAACTGTGCTCGAAGTTTTCTCATCCGCTCTGTAAGGAAGGTCGCTGCCATAGGACCCTCCACGGCACTCCCTTACATCTGCCAGAAGGAACGCTCAAGACCAATTACTCTAAGAGCCAAATCATCGTCCCAGGCAGACGTCTTTCAACATCCAACTGGCTCGCGTCCAACAAGTCTATACAATAGGTCAAATCATTCCGTTTCCTGGGGGTTTAATTTGCCACTAATTCCTCTTGCAGGGTTCACCAGAAAGCTCCCACTGTTTGAAACGAGATGTGCTGGGTACTTTATGGAGATTGTTCTACGTGGTGGGCAACCTGACATCACTGTTTTGAAAAATGCCCGAGCTGGAATGACCGCAGCCAGCCACGGTCCACAGGTGGGAGCGGACGCAGGGCGGGCCACCTGTTCACAGGCTTGACTGGCTGTCTCAATTTTCAGGAGGATCTGAAGCCCACCTCTGCCCTCACACCCTAGAAGAGCTTCCCAGCTTCTCGTCTGCATGACAGCCTTTGAGCTCAGCTAGGGATCCCAGGGAAGGTCTGCTCCGGAGGGAGAAGGAGCATGTTGGAAGGACAGCCTTGCAGGCTAACTAACTCTGGATGGAGGGTGCCTAACCCAGGCCCCGTGGGCTGGCGGTGTGATTACATGCATAGGTGCCCAGACGGCAGAAGCCTGCTTTAAGGACTTCAATAGCGCAGCAGTTCTTTAAAAAACATTCGATAGGTCAGCTAACACTTAGGTGAGAGTCTGAAACGTTCATGTCTACAAACAGCAGCTGGCTCCCCACCCTCTGAATGCTGGGCATGTCCAGAATCACAAAGTTAGCATGTGTCAGGCCAGGGGCCAAGGTCAGCGCCTGCTCCCCACCCCATGTCCCCCACCAGTAATCACCTCTCCTTTCGGCTCCCCGAGGCCTTGCAGACCAGGCTGAGCTCATCTTCTTCAAGTGCTGCCCCTGGACACCCCGGGGAGGCATTCTGTCCGTCTGCTGCCCACTCCAGCACTGATGACCCAGCCTATTCACGCGTCAGTTAATCAACGCAAGGCCTCAAGACATTTCCTTCAGTGCTGGTTTTAACTGCCACTGGACTCTGTGTCCCCAACTTCTTATTCTAGACTTAGTTTTCCAACTTGACCTCAGTTTTAGAGCAGAGGCTCAGTGGGATCAATCTGGGTGCCCCAAGGCGCCCACTGACCATCTGGTCCCAGTAGGCGCTCAACTGATACAGGGGAAAGATAAGCTGATGGGTGGGAAGTGCATAAAGGGTGAGTTACAGTTCAATAACTCCCAACAGTCACTGAGGAAAAGCCCAGACTCCTTTCAGGGGCTCAGAAAGCCTTCTGGGACCTGGCCAGCAAGCACCCACCGGCTGCGCTTCTTCCCACGTGCTCGCCACAGGCCTTGAAGCTGCAGCCACACCAGCCACTCGGGGCTGCTCTCTCCACTCCCGGGGTGGCACAGGCCGTCTCTGCCCCTCCCTCACACAGCACCCACCTCTGGGCTTCCTCAGGGCCCAGCTAAGCACCCATGAAACCGCTGGTGGGTCCTCTCCTCCCAGCTGGCTCATCTGTCAAGACGTGGGTCAAGCTTTACCTCTTGGGAAGCCTTTCCTGCCTCTTTCCCTCGGGACCCGAGAGACTGTGTCATCTTGGCGAGGACCGCTCCCCAACGAAGTGAAGTCCAAGACACGTCGGCGCCTCCCAGGGTCTCATTACGTCAGGGCGGCAAAGTGACTGGGGCAAGGACGAAGTGCTCCTGAAGTCCTGCCAGCCCGCCCCCACCCCCGCCACAGCCATCTTTCTGTGGCTGAGCCTATGACCCTACAGGCCCAGAGGGCAGTGTCTGATGCCACCCTCCTTTGGCCCCTCTAAAGCCCACCAGCCCTCAGGATGGTTTCCGCCTGGTATCCACGAAGCATAACAAAACCAGCAGGGTCAGGAGGCAGAGAAGCCATCTCGCCGCATTTTGCTGGGGCAGAGCTTTTCTCCCTTGTCAAGTGATGCCCCCTCACCTGCCTTCTTGTAAAGGGGAACGTGTAAAGGGGATTTAGTGTTCCTGTTGCTCTGAGATCTCACCGCTGCGGTCTCAAGGCACTAGTGAGCAGCAGCCGGCTGCTCAGCGGGACGGGCAGGCACTAGGGCCAAGGTCAGACTGGACTGTTACCCCACCAGCCTGGACCTCCAGACCACAAACGGCTCCAAAAACTGTAAACTTCCCTGAGCTGCAGACACTCCGGGGACCCGTGATATCTCCCCCAGAGTGAGGCCAACTGTTTTCTGCATCGCCTGTTTTCCTATTCAGGAGAGTGTGTGCTCTGACAGCCTCAGAATCATTATTTATGTTCGAGTGCTCATTTTTCAGGGACAGACAGGAGCTCTAAGAGCCCAACTGATGATTACGTTTGCAGCCATCACACCAACTTCAAAGGCAAGCCTCAGACGCGTGCAGAGGAAGGCCTGTTTTCATCCCGTTTCGACAAGCTCTTCCCGAGTGCAGGGTCCCATGCTAGACTCTGTGGGAAGACTCAGGCCTGGTCCAGGCTGCTGGAGGAAAGAGGGGCTCAGTCGGGACCCAGAGCAAGAACAGGAAAAAGGGAGTAGAAGCACTGTCTGAGTCCTGTGGGGGCAAGGAGCCGGGAGACGGCTCCTGGGGGAAGGAGGTCACGCTGAGAACTGATGCGGGAGGGCAGAGGTGTGCTTGGAGTCTGGGGTCCCTGGGAGGGGCTGGGTGCAGACGGAGGCATGGCTTGAGGAAGACCTGGAAAGCCTGGGTCTGTGGGGCTCGGTCAAGGTGTTTGAACAGGGGAGTAACATCATCGGGCCATGTCCAGCGAAATCATCCGGGGACAGCAAGAAGGAGGGATCTGGGAAGGGTGAGCGGGCAGGCTGGGCTGGGGCCCCTCACTTGACCCTCGACAGGTCCCTCCTCCCCCTGAGAGCTCCCCTGACGTGTGCCCTGGGGACACATGCCCCTCCTCTTTACGGGATGATGTACGTGCAAAATGACAACCTTTTAAAATGTATATTTTAAAAGATTTTTTTAAAAAAGTAGGCATGGTGAAATCTGCTCCATTTGGAAGCAGGCTTCTCTGGAAAGACAGCCCCCAGGATCCCTGGTGTGGCTTGAGCTCTGGTCTGCAGGGTGAGACAGGCCGTGCGGAGGTCGGGTGGTGACTGGTGACAGAGAAAAAGGCTGCAGTCCTGCCGGCAGTGCCCGGGAGGGCACCTGTGTGGGGGGTCGAGTGCCGGGGCCGGGGGGCTCCGTGGGATTCCACTGTGCCTCACTGTTGCTACCGCCGCCACCGGTGGAGATGAGCACTTGGATCTCCTCGTGGCCAGGTCCGAGCTCTGACCTTAGAGATGGGGAAACTGAGGCCCCCAGGGGCAGTGCTTTGCCCCTTAAACCAGGAGGCTGTGGAGCTGGGATGAGTTCCGGAGTCCTTCAGTTCACGATCCCCCACCAAACCACAAAACACCCTCTACCCTGGCCCTGTCTCATCCGGTCACTCACAGATTTCTAAGATTCTAGCCATAAGGTCACAGCTCTGTGAAACTAACAGGATGAGTCTGCAAGGCTGCCCCCTGCCACTGACAACTCCCAGAGGAGGGGTTTCTGCTCCTCTGTGCAGCCCCCAGTGCTCAGGACTTGCAAGGGGGGAGGGATGTCAATGAGATACCAGAATGGATGTCCATGTCCCTGCAGCAGAGGCAGAAAGAGGAGGCAAGAAGTCAAGGAGTGCAATGCTGCTGGCAGACCAGACCAGAGGGCCAGGAATTGAAAGAGACCTCAGGTTAAAGTGAAGCCTCTCAAATCAGGAGACCATCTGTCCCAGAGTCATGGAGCCAGCTATTAAAAGGCAGATTCCTGGGCCCCAGCGAGAGCATATATGGTGCAAGGCCTCGGAATCTGCACTTGCAACACCTACCTCCCCTGGCTTCCCCATGATGACTATGACACAAACTGACATTGGAAGGCCCTGAACTCACATCTTCAGGGCGGCCTGCCCCTCATCTTGACCCAGGGTGACGGGCAGGGTGTTGGACTGACACTCCTCATGTTTCACAGACCAGCAGAGGTGAGGGGCCTCTTGGCCACCAGAGAGCAGAGCTGGGGGCAGAGAGCGTGGGAGGGTGTTCCATGGAGCCTTCATGTCTCCTGCACGCTCCCGCCCCGGTGGATCTGCTCTGAGGCGAGCAGGATGCTGCCTGCAACATGGGGCTAACCTGTCATCTGGGGACTCTAGCATGGCTTGTCCTCCAGAGTCACTGCAGGCCGCCCACATCACACCCCTCTCGTGTGCAAGGTACTCTGGGCCAGAACAGCTTCTCTTGCCCCGTGAGTGCCCCAGAGCTCCAGGGGTGAAGAAGCTCCCGCAATGAATCACGGAAACTGCACTGTGTGTGCAGAAGCCAGGCTCACGCTCAGGTCCTGGGCTTCAGTCCTGGTTTCCTGTGTGTTTTCAGGAAAGTGCCTTAACCTCTCTGAGTCTTCATAGCCCTGCCTACAGAACAGGGATAAACACCACATGTCCCGTCCTGTCTACCTCCCCAGGGTGATGTGAGAATCAAAGGAGCATGGATATGTTCAGGTTGTGAACACAAGGGCTATTGTTGTGTGGTTTTTTGCTATTCATTTTTAAAGCATTAGGAAAAAGGTGTGTTCTTTTCTTCTAACGCTAGAGATCAAGTCAATGCGAGGTAAGTTGGCAGATTTTTTTTTTTTCCAGCAGCAGGCAAGAAAGCACTTGTGTGGCTTCCACCTGGCTGGCCACTTTCTCCAGGAAAAGAAGCCAGGGGTCCTTGCAGACAACTCTGAATGGGCCTTTCATAATTCTGAAATCCCCAGTGCGTGCGTGCTGTTTATGTCAGTGCTTGTAAAGGGAAATGGAACCTCCCTTGTCAGGAGAGGAGATAATCGTCCAGTTTGTCTCCCTGGCAGAGGTACTGTCGTGTAATTAAAGATGGTAATTATAGCTCCGCGTCTAGTGTCAAATCCGGGGCTCTTTCCAGACGCAACTGCGCCTCTCCTCGCGCTGTGTGAGCAAAACCACACCGGCTGTGGACGGGGGGGCCCAGGCAGCCCCGTCCCGGAGTCGGGCGGCTCCTCTGCGACCAGCGCTTTGGACGGTGTGACCTGGAAGCTTTGTCCAGGACAGCGGGGTCCTCTGTATTCCCGCCTCACTGCAGGATGAGACCAGGTGTCTGGGGACATGGTCCCCAGACCTAAGAGCAGGAAGGAGGGCCGGCTTGGTCCCCTTGGAGGGCGCACACTCGCCGGCACAGAGCTCTCCCCTGGTGCCCACCCACAGAGCCCTCCGAACACCGACTTGAGCTCTCGGTCTCCTCCTCTGTCCACGGGGGCCTCCAGGCAAGAACACTGCTGTGGGTGCCATGCCCTGCTCCAGGGATCGAACCTGGGTCTCCTGCATTGCAGGCAGATTATCTGGGCTTCCCAGGTGTGGTAAGGAACCTGCCCACCAACGCAGGGGACGCAGAGACTCAGGTCTGGTTGGTTTGGTCGCATGAAACCCTTGGGTTTCACAGCCTCCCCAGACCTGGTGCCCACAGCCTGGAGTCCACTGGACATAGAGCTTCAGCTGAAGCCTGCCATCCGTTTCTAGCTGACTTGGACCTGAACTCTGGGTGGTGTTATTGGAGACCGAGGTAGTCCTTGGTCTCAGCCTCAGAGAGGGGGTCTGCCCTTCTCCTGGGAATGTTCAGGACTGAGGCAGGGTAAGGGGCTGGGGCCCAGAGGGCAGCCTGGAACTCTCCATTAGCACTGGGAGCTTCGGGATTTACAGCAAATCTTTGTCCAGATGAAAATTAGTTTCATGTCTAGGAGGCACATAGGCTGTGTGTATTAATAACAAACAAACCCTTCCTCCTAATTTCTGGGTGCAAATTATGAAAATCATAAAAACATTGCCTAGTTTCCTTTGAGGCTCAATTCAATAAGATTCCTTTGCACGAAAGCCTAGGCAAAGCTTTGGTAGAGGTGGGCTGCTGCACTGGGGTGGAGGTGGGTTGAAGGTGGGGTAGAGGTGGGGGAGCCAAGAGCCAAGGCGACCGCCTTGGGTGGGTGTTTTTCACAGTTCAGAGGCCTCCCTGCTGTCTGTGGCCAGTCCTGCAGCTCCGCCTTCCAGGCCCCCTTGGCGCATGGGCTCAGCCACGACCCCACGGCCTCTGCTCCCACGGCGCTTCCCAGCCCAGCCACCAGGTAGGGAATCTGTCAACCCACGCCAGCCCCAGCCCAAGCAGGCCAGCCCATGCCCTCCTCTGCAGTCGCCAGGGGTGCACTTCTACGCCCACATCTGACATCCTCAGCCACTGACACAGTTCCATGGCACGGGCCACCTCCCACTGGAACGGCCTTCCAGGGGCCAGGCCCAGGTGCGGCCAAACTCCCAGCACTACAGGAGCGTCACAGGTGCTGGGCAAACCCTCTCCTCAGCTCCACCCTGAAGGGGGGAGCTGCCCCTCCTCTGTACCACCCACCCACCCTCCCCTCCAGCCAACCCTCCCCGTCCCCCCAAGAGCAGCTGGGCCAGCACTAACCCTCTTCCTAGCAGACTGTCCGCAGAAGCAGCTCTGAGCTAGGGAGTGGGAATAAAGCCCCAGAGGAGGCCAGGGAAGGCGGGGGCAGGGCCAGGGGGTGGGGGGTTGGTGTAGTCCACCGGCTGTTTTTCAGGTCTGCTGGCTTGCGAAGCTGTGTCTGGAGCACTGCAGCCCCCACTTTCAGGTTTCTGCTTCTTGTCACCGAGGAGGGTGGGAACTGACCCCCTCAGATCCATCCAGTTTGACCTGACAACTGCCCATCCCTCTCCACCAGCCTCAGCCCAGGGTCCTCCCCCTGCCTCCCACCCCTGCCTGGCCTCTGGAACACAGCTCCCAGGATGCCAGAAATCTCCCTCATGGCCCCTGGTGGTACTCAAGGTTTCGCTTCTGGGCTTCCTAGCCAGTAAAATGGAAACAGCCCCAGGTACTGCCTCCCTGGGCCCTGGGGAGGGTGAGGAGGGTTCCTGATGGAAGGCTGACCGGTCAGTTCTGAATTAGAAAGAAGCTGGTGGGTGGGATGGGAGGGATTTGGGGGAGGGCGGCCCTGAGCTGGCAGGCTGGGCTGGGGTCAGAAGTGGGGGCAGAGCCTGAGCAAAGCGCAGAGTTAGAGTTGGAGCCCAGTGAAGAAGAGATGGACGGGGGCAGACGCTCCCCCACCTGGCACAGTGCCAGGCCCGCTGGCTGGCAGGGTCGGGTGGGTGAGGCCAAAGACGTCCCTGCTTCGGCAGGCAGGATGCTGGTGCTGAAGAAAGGTGTGAGGGAGAGCAGGGTTCAGACACTCGGGCGCCCAGCTAGACGGGGCGGCGGAGGGGCAGCTGGTGACACCCTGAGCCGAGGCAGGGTGACGAGGGCAGTGCAGGCTTGAAAGGACTCCCGATCTGGAGGACGCTGCGGCTGGGGCCCGGGACACGAGTGTCTGTGCGTGGAGACCCGAGGCCAGGGAGTGAGCCCACAGAGGCACAGGCAGTGGGCTGCGCCCAGGATCAGAGAGAGGGACAGGAGCGGGCCCAGTGACCAGGGCCGAGGGGCGAGCTGGCCAGGGCGTGAGACCCAGCTCTGGACCTGGAAGCCTATAACCTTGGAGGGAGAGTTTACCGATTGTTTCACAACATTCCACCCAAACCAGCACATTCTGACCCGGGGACATTCTTCAACAGAAAGTTCCGGGCCAATATCTCAAGCACTGGATGCCAATAGTCTGACAACAAGAGTTCCAAGCCCTGTGGTCCCTGTGGTCTCTGCCCTCCAGGGGCCCCCAACCCAGCAGATAAATTACAAAGCAACGTGTTAAGCTCTGTATCAGCAAGACTTCACCAAGAGTGACTGTGGAGCCCACGGAGCCCCAGAAGGTGACCCCTTCTCCAGTGCATCACTTCTCAGGTGGCCAGGTACAATTAGAAGCGTGCATTCTGGAAGGGAGGGAAAACAGACGTTTTATTTATTTGTGCTCACACTGCCAGTTTCAGAAAAGGACCAAAAAGGAGGCAGAGTGCCATGAAAACACACAGACCAAGCTAGGTGAGAATGGAGAGGCAGGATTCCCCAGGAGGAGGAGAAGGGTGAGGAGGTGGAGGAGGAATAGATCTCAGGCACCTGCCAAGCTGTCCCACAGACAGAAAGGTTGCATCAAAAAAATGCAAACCCACTGTTACTCAGCATCCTTCCCTCGAGCGGCCAGGCACCAACCCCGCAGGGAGAGGGGGTCTGGAACTGGGCACAGTTCCAGGGAGCCTCCATGACTCAGCTTTCCCATCTGCAAGATGGAAATAATGGCACTGCTTCCTCCCAGGTGCCTTAAGGAGATTCTCGGCATCATCTATAAAAGAGCCCTTTAAATACAGCACTCTGTCATCGTTACAAACTTGCAGAAAGCCAAGCTGAGCCCTAGTTAGAGGAGGGTACTAATTAATTAGTCAAATAATAGGGTGTGAGGGCAAATCACGAATCTCCCTCTTCAGGCTTCTGGAGGGGCAGAAACTCTGGTGGGCGGTCTCCTTGGGTAGGCCCTGCCAAGCAGCTCCTCTCCCCGGGGGCCCTCCTCCAAACACATGGAACACAAAGGCGCCACATCTGAACCCACTGAATCCCACCCCTGCCGCCTCGAGAACCTTCCTCCCCTTCTCGGATATGACAGGCCCCACTGGGTAACTGACCCGCTCATCCTCCCACTCCCCAGGATCCCAGCTCCTCCCTCCCTCTCACCCACTGCACCGGATGGGCAAGCTCTTCCATCCCGTCCACCCGCTCCCACCCACAGCACCACACAGCCCCAGCCCTGGCTCCGGCCTCAGTCCCCTGGCCCGGATGACTGTTGCAGACACAGAACCAAAGAACCAGTTGCCCTGCCTCTTGCTTCTCTTTGCTCTAATCCGTCCTAAGCACCCAGGTGGCGCAACTTCCTAAGCCAGCTTCCTAACCTGCCCAGGACGGGCGGTGTTTCCCCGCAGCCTCCGTGCCCTGCCCACACCCAAGGTGCGCTGCTGGGTGGGTAGGGGATGCAGGAGCCTTGCTGCCAGCTGCCCGGCGTCTACTTCTGGACAGCGTTCCCATCAGTCCCCGTGCCTTCAGATCTCTTAATGTCTCTGGAATTCGAAAGGGCAAGAGGCAGGGCTGGGGAGGTGAGCACCTTAATTTCACATTCCCATTCCCTCATTTCCACCTTTGGGAGGATGCCCGTTTCTCTCACAGCTGCCAGGAGACAGAGAGGAATTAGGCGCTGCGTTCCTGGGGTCTGGAACCTCACACCTATGAGGCTGATGCCAGCACACAGGATGGGGCTTGCTGCTCTGGGAAAATTCACGACAACCCCTAGAGTTCGTGCTCCCGCCCTGAGGCCAGGCAGAGAGAGGAACACGGCAGCCAGCCCTGAGCCAGAGCTGTGCCCCTCTAACCCCAAAGACAGCACTGAGACCACCCTGCCTCCTGAAGGCGTTCAGGGCTCTGGGGACACGTCTCCATCCTGCCCTCGACTCTGAGAAAGTCCTTGAGCTGCAGTGCCCAGAGGCCGCAGAGTGTCTGAGAAACAGACCTCCCAGGACCAGAGTTCCCAGAAATGAGTTTACGGGAATCACGGTTACATAACACCCCCCTTTGATCCTGCACCCAGAGCGAAGGCTTCACAAGAACAGGGACTCGGCTTGTTCACTGCTCAACCCCGAGAGCATAGAACGGGGCCAACGCACAGCGGATGCCTGCAAACGTCCATCCATTGAACACATGCATCGCACGTGGCTCCCTGACTAAGCCCTGGTGACTTCAGACAACTGTGTCTTGGCAAAATAGAAAAAGCTGTTTACAGCAAGGAGCTGTTTACTGTTTGCTTTCTTTTCATTCATTGATTCTCCACCTAGACTTGTGTTCCTGGGCTCATTCATTCACCTGGTAAATAGGTACTGGGCCCAGAGGAGATGTGAGGATGGGTAACACCCAGTCCTCGCCTTCAAAGAGCTCTCCGGCAGGGAGGGAGCCGAGGGAGGAGGCACCACCGGAGACAGAACTGACCTCCAGGATAGAACAAGGCACCAAGCGTCTCCTGCCCGACTCCCACCCAAGGTCAAGTCAGCTCCTTCTCTGCCTTCCCACCGACTCAGTAACTGGTTAACCTGGGACTTCCAGATCTGTCGCCCTTCGCGGAGGATGGGATATCTCTGGGCTCCTGAGGCGCCCCAGCATGTCTGTCACCCAGCCCCTGGTCCCTGGAATTAATTAACAGCCTTACACATTCAAGGACTATTTACTGAGTCCCGACTTTGTGCCACACACAGCTTTAGCTACTGAGGTCACAGCGGGAACAAAGCGGACACTTCTGCCCTCGTGAAACCCGTCTCAGTGGTAGACAGACTATAAATGGATGAACTGTGTTAAATAGTGAGCAGAGTTCAGGAACGAAGTCAACCAGAGAAGGAGGGGCAAGAAATATTGCAGACGAGTTGAAGTTTAAGGTAAGTGGCCAGGGAAGGCCTCCACGGGAAGACACTTTTGAGTCAAGATGTCAAATGTGGCTCTGCGTGCTGCTGCCTCCCTATGCAGCCCACCCTGGTCTGCAGGAGCCCTTCCCACCCCTTCCTCTGTTCTCTTTTCAGGGTCATTCTGCTTGGCCTGTTTTATACCACAGACACCAGTGTTTGAGGCCTGGTCAAGCTCCCCACGCGACAAGGGGCCCCTGGAGGGCAGGGGCTGGGGGCTGGCACACTCAGGAATGCCATCGATGACTGTCAGCTGTCCATGGCCTGTCCCAGTCCTGTCGCAACTTTCCTGAAAAGCTGAACGAGCTCCATGTCGAGGGTCAAAAGGGCAAGGGGCACGTGGGGTGAGAGAAGAGGAAGGGACTGCCAGTGTGGGCCCGCCGGTCACCATGGGAACCTGGACTTCCTGCGGTCCTCCGCAGCAGCGCCTCTCCCCACCCGGCCTCCCCAGTCCTGGAGCTCAGCAGGTAAGCACACTGGGCGTGTGTGTGAGCTGTGCTGTTTCTCAAGAACAGGAAAGTCATCGGGTGACTAATCCAAAATCTATTTACACTTGATTATCTCCTTCCTGTCTGGTAGGTAAGTCATTCTGGTAAATGATAGACCGGCCAGGGAACTCTGCACAGTCCATGACCAAGCCTTCTATCTGTCAGGCAGGAGAGGGCCTGGGCAGGTTTCCAAACATTTCAAAACCCGGGCAGGAGCCCCATGTCAGAAGTCAGGAGACCTGCTCTGTGGCTTGCGGCTGTGTGCCTCTGGCCAGCTCGGGCCCCTCTCTGGGCCTCAAGTGGAAAGGGGATGCTCGGCAGAAAGATTGCTCTTTAAGGGCAGCTCCCTCTGACATCCCCCAGCCGGTGGAGACCTGTGACCTGCCCCCTGCCCAGGACAGGCTGGGGCCTGAGGCAACTAGGAGAGCAGGCCGGAAAGGGGTGCGCGGCTTGTACAGGGTGAGGGGAATGAAGGGCGTGCAGACTGCTCGGAGAGCAGGGCTGAGGCGGCGGCCAGGTGAGGAGAGACGATGCACAGATATCCCGGGAGCAGGGCCCACGGGTGCTGCAGAGCTAGGAAGGGTCTGGGCCCCTGCGCCCTTTACTTGCCCGCTACTAAAAGGACAGGACACTAGCGCTGCCTCAGGCTATTTATTACACAGAGAAGAGATCAACCACAAGGTCCCCCCTGCGTAGCGCACGGACCTGTATTCACTACTCTGTGATAAACCATAACGGAAAAGAATATTTAAAAGGAACGTAAGGCATGCACAACCGAATCACTCTGCTGCAGAGCAGAAGTGAACACATTGTAAATCAACCATACTTCAATTTAAAAGAAGGAAAAAGGACGGCCTCAAGTGAGAGCGCAGAGATGACAGTGAACATAGAAGGCGAGCAGAAATCTCAGGCAGGAGGCGGCCCCTCTCTCTGATGGCCAGTCAAGATTCAGAGGGCGCCTTCTCTGAGAAGCGCTTGCTAGTGTTTGGGGATTTTATTCTGGGATTCAAGAATAGCAGCTGCAGGAAGGGCACCTGGAGGTGGCCGTCCAGAGGGTGCAGACTTGAAGCTCCCTCCCCACAACCTGGCAAGACCTGGGCTGCTGCTATGAGGAGGGCAGCGGCGGCGGGGCAGGGGCGGGGGTGTCAGTTCTGCCCAGGACAGCCAGAGAAGCCTGATGCGACCACAAACGCAGAATCTGGTTTTTCAGATGAGGCAACGGAGGCCCAGAGAGGGGAAGCAAACGGCCTCAGGTCACACAGTGGACCAGAGCAGAGCCGGGGCGAGAATCCACATCCCTGCCTCCTTCCTCCAGAAACAGGCCACCAGTGGAATACAGACTTGAAAGTGGTACACAAGCGTCATTCTCTCAGACAGCACACCGTCACTAGAAGAGGCCACGCCAGAGGATAAGATGATATGAAAGAATGCCCCCGCCTGCATCTCCACCTTTAAAATCAGTGACCTCCCTGGCAGTCCAGGGGCCAGACTCCCACACTTCCATTGCAGGGGGCACGGGTTCCATCCCTGGTCCCGAATGCCATGGCCAAAAATAACAGTAATCAAATCAAACCAGTAACTGGCTTTACCTGGAGAGTGCCCATGAGCACATGGAGTTTTAAAGGGCATAAGACAAGTCGTGAGCACCAGGGCTCTGTGTGAAATGGTTTTCTTTTCATCTCCTCTTATTATGCTATAAAGTTGATTTTGTAATAAAAACATGCTAAGGACTTTTTAATGTATAATTGCTTACATATTAAAAATTACATGAAATGCTTTCAACTAATGCTTATATGATTCATCCTGTGAGATGACACTCTGAACAATTTTATATAGGATGGGGGGTAGGTGGGAGGAGTCACCCCTCAAAATGAGGCCCAAGTAACTGTAAAATCCCCAGTTATTTTTGCAGACCCTCTGGGAGTCCAGGACAGAGGTGAGTGCATTTTAGCTAAAGGCAGGGGCTCCAGAGGGTGCTGCTTTTCCTGGTTCTGCTGCTTACTTAAACTTTCTGAGACTCAGTGTTCTCATCTGTAAAATGGGGATGATGGGAGTACTTATACCTCATAGGTTCCTTGGGAGGACTGAATGAGCGCATCAGGGGAAGGGTTTGGAGCAGTACCTGACACAGAGGAAAGCCCTGTAAAAAAACAAACTCCCAGCTTCCTTGTCACCAGCATCACCGTGGGCACCTCTGAGAATTCCTGGGGTTGAAGGCCTGGGGAGGAAGGATCCCTGGTGAGAAATATTCTGCGCCTTTAGGCTAACAAGGGCCTGACGATCTGATCCGTCTTTACAGGCTCTTGCCCCGTGCTTTTCCTATCAGAAGCCTCATCTCCTGCCCCTCCTCTCAGGCAGAGAGTTCCCACACCTCCATGCCTTTGTTCAAGCTCTTCCCTCTGCCCGGCTGCCAGGCCCAGCTCTCACCCCCCCACTCTCACCTCCCACCCAACTGGGATGGCCCAACCAGAAGCTGCTGTCTCTGCTCTGAACTCCTGGAGGTTTACTGCTCACCTCCACGCACCAACCAGCCCCCGGGTCCATGCCTGTCTCCAGGCTTCACAGATGTTCCCAGAGGCAGTATGTGCCTAAGCTACATGGTCCAGATGCCAACACAGCAGGGCTTGGCAAAGGCTCCGGGTACCAAGGGTACTGCAGTGGACCTGGGAACCAACTGCTCCAGCGGCCTGCTTGTTTGGCCACCCACCTCCAAATGGGTTGGAGTTAGAAATGCAACCTGCTCCAGCATTCTTGCCTGGGAAATCTCATAACAGAGAAGCTTGGCGGGCTGTGGCCCATAGCATCGCAGAATTGGACATGACTGAGCAACTGAATATGCATGCATGCACTCCAAATGGGCAGGGCCCCGACGGGGACTGATCAGAGAATTCAGCAGCACAGAAAACCACGTGATGGACCAAACAGGCCCCAATATCAACAACCTCAAGTACATGTATGAAGTTTGTTCCTCCACCCAAGACTCACATCAGTGTTACATGCCTTGTTTTACAAAGCGGCCCCCAACACGCTAAGCACCCTGGCCCACACAATCACCCCAGTGGGCCTGACTCAGCCGACACCCTTCCCTCTGCATCAGGAGGTGTCTGTGCATCTGGAGCCCTCGAGTCCCAGGATCAGGCCTCAGGGAAGAAGGAGTGAATGGGCTGCAAAACAGGGTTTTGGAGAGGGGTGGCCTGATTGTACCAGCTCAGTGCGAGGTTTGGCCTGGAGACACTAGAGGTAGACACAGGGGCAGGATGGACACCAAGAAGTGGTATGATCCGTCCTCTTCAGGGCACACATGAAAAGGTCAAGACCAGAACCTGACCTCAAGGGATGGGCCGAGGAAGAAGAAAAGGGGAACCAGGGCCGAACAGGAGCTGTGAGTCAGGCTGGCACCGAGAAGGGAAGTTGCCAGCCCTAACCAGATCCTCGCCTATTCAGAGCTGGTCTCGGGTGCTCCGTCTGTGGGACGCGTCCTAGGTGTCTAATGACAGGGCAGGGCACGGTGAATCAGGACATCCTGGAGCTCAGGGCTGGCACAGACCTAAGAAAGAGGTAGCCTGAACCAACCACACACCTGAGACTTCACTACTTTCATGTCGTCTCCCAGTGCTGGTTGTCTTGCCTCTGCTTGGATGCTTCCACGGATGGGCAACTCAGCACTTCACAAAGTAGCTTCATATTTGACCAGAATGTTTAAAAAAATCTTAAAAGGATCTGACCCTTTTGAGCTTCAATTTCCCTACCTATAAAAATGAAAGCTGGGACTGGGTCACTAGCTTTCCAGCTGGGTTCCAAAGAGCCCTAGGTGTTAACTCTTTAACACCTAGGTGTTATCTCCGGAGCTGCTGTTGGGTGAGAGAGGTGGTCAGGACAGAAAGTGAGGTCCAGGCATACATGGCTTCTGAGGCTCCATGGAGACCTGAGCCTCCATTTGGGAGCCACAACCTAAATGCTGTGGATGATACCAAGGGGGGCCATTGGGAGGGGGTAAGCTGAAGCAGACGAGAGGGACGTGGGTAAGAGGAACCCCCCGGAAAACGGACCTGCTTCTCCATGCACGCCGTCCTGGCTGCAGCCAGTGGGCTGGGCTGAGTTCTCTGCTCACCAACTCACACCTCCCACAAGCTCTCTACCGCCTGCTGCACACTGCCAAGACTGCGGAGAACAAAACCTTGCTAGTCAATCACAGGTCACACGGGCCATGATGAGGAGTCTGAGAGCCAAGCTGGACGGACCCCGGAAAGAATTCCTATGTCGCTGAAAACAGGGTGTTGGCGGACAGCACCCCCAACTGACTAGCTGGCTATGTTGCCGTGGAGCAATTACTTAATAATATCTCTGTGCCTTAGTTTATCAGGGCAATGGGCACCTACACTTCAAAGAGTAATGGTGAAGATCCAATGAGGATTCACACCAAGTGCTGTAAACAAGTATGAGCGCGCTTGGCCGTGGCCTCCGCTGCTGCTGCGGCTGTTACTGACCTATCCTTCCGTAAACCAGGAAAAACAGAGTCACAGAACGTGCTGCCCAGGGTCAAAACAGCTAGTTCACAGCCAAAAGCAGCTACAAGCATGACTGACTGTCCACTCTAAGGCTACTGCTTCTCAGCGGGAACCTGAGGCCCACTTGGTGGCAAGTGGCCACCCTGGATCTGCTTGACATCAGCCTGGTCTCCTTTCAGAACAGTGCAGAGAGGCCATGCTCATCCCAGGAGCGTTATTCTTACATACCAAAGAGGCCTGCCCCATTCATAGAAGCTACATGCACTCACACACATAAATGTCACAGCATCAAAAAAAAAAGGCCACCCTGAAAGGGTGAATGTAACTTGTTCTGCGCCACCCCTTGCTTGGCTGCCGTCCCCAGCATCCGCCTCTGTCACCTCCCCTCCCCTGCGAGCTTCACGGCAGCTGAGTGAGCTACTTCCTGGAACACTGACACGGTGCTGGCTAACCCTGCCCCCAGCCCCGCCATCAGGCACTGCGGTGATGGTGATGTCACACGCAAAGAATTCCAAGTCAAAGAGAGCTGCTGCAAGGTCATTACACCCAGAAAATGTCCAGTTCCCCTGCATTTCCTTAAAAACATAAAAATGTGGGTAAATTTGAGCATAGTCCCCAAGGTACGAAGCAAGCACAGAGCAGAAAATAGAAGGATGCTCCTTTGGAGAGAGAGTACCTGAGATCTTAACAGGTTTCTGGTAAACTCAAACTGCCCTGCGTTGGGCCTGGCCCCTGTGGGTGTGCCTCATTAAAAAGCCAAAGTCCCTCAGGACAATTCCACCTGGCAAATCAGCTCCTCACCGCTGCGGTCAGCGGCAGCACCCAGGAGGAGCCCGGCTCCACTCCAAAGACGCTGAGCAATTGTAGACTCTCCCCAAAGTCTGGCTCGCGGCAGATGCTCCCACCCACCCCTGTCAGCTCCCCGCCCCATGTTCTGAAGATGCAAGTCTGGATCTGTAATACCTTCTCCCTTTTGTGCTGGTGGGACCCCAAGGAAGTGACTTGTCCAGAGTCTCCATCACCTGTGAAATGAGACAACACCTCCTTTGCAAGGACATGGTGAGGATTAATGAGCATGAATGTCAGAGTGCCCACAGAGGCTGCTCTGCCAAGAGAGACCAGGAAGACGGGAGAGGGAATAAGAGGCGGCCCTCGAGAGTCTGAGCAGTTGCTTCCTGCTCAAGCCCTTCACAAAGCAGCCAGATGTTCTGGAGCCTACACAGGTAGCCAGAGAATTGCTTTCCGTGAGCAGGAAGAACATGAGGCAGAGTCCTGGAAGCAGGGCCTGGACTCATATCCAGATTCTTCAGCAATTATCCTGGAGGGTCTCTGCAGCCAGAGAGCAAACATTCAACACAGGCCCAGCATGTGCTAAGAGCTCAGTGACTGGTGCTTCCTTTCCCTTTCTCCTCCTCCTCTCCCTCCTTCTTCTTCTCCTCAATATGTTCTTTTATTTTTTATTTTACCTTTTGGCCACACCACATGCGGGATCTTAGTTCCCCAATCAGCGGAAGCACAGAGTCTTAACCATTGGACTGCCAGGGAAGTCCCTCCCTTCCTCCTTTAAATTCAGAAGGAATCAGGAGACCATGCTCAAAAACAGGAACACCAAATAAACAATAAGAGGGTCACAGAAGGAGGCACCTGAGTCCCAAATCCTGAGACATACAGGGCATCAACTCAACAGGACCCAGAATTCAGGGCCACCTGCCCACGGTCCGTGGTACATGGTGCCCCTGCTCACACCACTGTCCTGCTCAGGGCCAGAGCAGGCCAACCCACAAGTGTTCTTCCATGCCTGGACCATCCTCCTGAGCCAGCGGGACCCTCATGGGGGGTTTCTCCCCTGCTTGTGATCTCCCTACCACCCGCCCATGCCTGGGGTCTGTCAAGACGGCTGCTATCTGATATCTGTTCATTCTTTAAAGATGCTCTGGAACTTCCCCGGTGGTCCAGGGGCTACGATTCTGTGCTCCCCACGGCAGGTGGCTCAGTTCGATCCCTGGTCTGGGAACTAGATCCCACATGCTGCAACTAAGGATCTCGCATGCCGCAACAAAGACTGAAGATCCCGAATGCCACAGTTAAGACCCAGGGCAGCCAAATAGACACTTTTTTTTTTTTTTTAAAGATGTTCCAAGTATGATTCTGGTGAAAACAGACCCCCCAGGATACCACATACCGGCCACATTCTCCTGGGCCCTACATGGCTGCTCTGACAGGTTTCATCATCAAAGGCCAATAGGAAAACAGTTACAGGAGAAAAGTCTCTGTGTTTCCTATAAACCTGCCACAAAGACCATGGTGCTTTAAGCTGCTTCCTGTCCTAAAACAGATTTTCTTGGTTGGGGGCAGGGATAACTTTGTCCTTAATGACCTAGTCTGCCCCCTTCTACTAAGTAATAAAAGCAAGGTAACCCGGCCTGTTTCTCTTATTGCCCTGGTTGCTAGGAAGCTCCAAGCTTTCCATCTCAAAAGCTGTATCTTTTTTTAACTAGAAATTCCTAAGAGAAACTCCCCCCACCTCCCCACTTACTTCTTTTTCTCCTGATGAACTGTACTTAGTACCCTGCTATCTCTGGGCAGTCGCTGTGCCCTGCCGGATTCTTCCTGAGGTTAGTGAAACCTGAACAGATAACCTGTGGCAAAGATTCAACACAGTGCCAACCGCCCAACCACCACCTCCAAAGCACACACCCTCCCCTGCAGAGGCGGGCGGGTGACCACGTGACCCACCCACCTCCCCGCGGAGTTGCAAGAGTCCGTGCTTACCAGTCATGATCCTCTGGGCCTCATAGGGCTCCATGTAGCCTGCGCTCTCTCCCTTTCCTGCTTTGCTTTTGAGATCATTCTTGGCATCAAAGGGATCCGAGTAGTCATCAGCGATGGTCACCTGCAGGGAAGATGGCAAGGGTGTGAGTCCACCTGTGGCTTCCTACTTCACTTCTGTTCACAGCCAGGCTTTGCTCCAACAAATATAAACCGAGTCTGTGCCAGATGGGCAAGGGAGGGGAGGCGGAGGCAGGAGTCTGAACTGGCGCCCACCAGCAGGCAGCTCTGACTCTTGCAGGGGGACCAGGAAACCCACGTTGCCGTGCTCCATCCTGAGGGAGGGTCCTGGGCCTGCACGGGCAGGACGGCTGCTCCAGGCACAGTGGCTCAGAACAGAAGCACAGAGGCAAGAACCTGGGGGGCGTCTTCGGGGGCTGCGACTTGCTTAGGGTAACGGAATGAATGGAAACGGAGGAAAGTTGGAAAGCAGCTCGCAGAAAGCCCAGAAATGCTGACATGCTCCTGGTGCTGGCTGAGGCATAGAAGAGCTTGTCTCGAGATAATTATGTCCAGCGTTCCACTTTCCCAAATCTGGAACACAACCATGCCTTGGGTAATCAGACAACAATTCGGTGAGATCAACGCTCTGCAAAGATGACTGAGGCCCCAGCCGGGCCTGGTGAAAACACAAGAGCAGCTCGGGGATGGCCAGGCAGACTGCTAAGGGCAGCAAGGGCCTTGGAAGCCACACATCAGAAGACTCTCCTGTGACAGATGGGGAAACTGAGGCCTAGAGCGGGCGGGGGCTGAACCGAGACCCTCTGCTGGCTCCTCTGCCTCCTTCCTGGACTCCTCACTTGTCTGTATCCCAGAAAACAACGAAAGTTCCACAACAAACAGAGCAGTCACCTGGGGCTAGGTGGTGGGGGTACCCAGGGGAGTCCCCTGAGACCATAAAAGAAATCTGAGTTTTGAAAACTTCAAAGCTTTCTCTTTTCCCAGGAGAAGGGTAAAAATTCCCAATTGCAGGCTCAGAGCAAACACAGCAACTTTTCCTCTCATTGGAGGTGCCCCTCACCTTCAGGAGGGGCACCCTCACCAGAGGGGAAAGCACAGGTCCCTTTTCAATGCACCCTCACTCCATCAAAACTCACTGTGACTTGGGCTCCTTTGGTCCCACATCTGGCAAAGGGCAAGTCCTCAGCCTCCCAGCCAGGGCCACCCAGCTGCCTCTCTCGGGAGCAGGGGGGCAGGTTGGCCTGTCTCTCAACCCTTGGGGTTTCATGAATTGTTATTTAAATTGTGAGTTTAATTAGAAACCACAGGAGCCTCCACTCTCACCCAGCTCCTGGAATGTGAGGCATTTGAGGGGCCTGTAAACCCAGGGGAAGGGAAAAATCCCCCTTTGTCTGCCGGGGAAGTGGCAGTTTGTGGCAGCAGCCCCGGCCGGGTGAGCAGAGTGACCTCCAGCTGCCCGGAATGTGATGCCCGCGGAAGGACCGCGGGCAGCTGCCCTGTCACCAGCGTGTGGCCAGGGGGGCGGGCGGGAGGCATCGCACACAGGAGTCACCGCTCGCTGAACAAGGGCAGGCTCATCGGTGAAAGACCCAGGGCTGGAGCACCGTCTGAGCGCGTGCGGGGCCGGCAGCCACCGCCCCGAAGCGGCTGTGGGTCAGGCTAGGGTCCCAGTGGGGGCGCGTCCAGATGCTGACACTGCATTCGCGGCCTTTCTGGGGACTCCCGGAGCTCAGATGACACCGGGCAGGGACAGATGGGGGAGAGGAGGTAGCCTTCCTCTGCTGTCGTGTCTTCCGTATGGTATTTCTACTCTACCATTTGCAGGACACATGAGGGAGAAAATTAGACACGTGAACCACTGTCCTACAGCACAGCTCAGATGCAGATCTGGGGCGCCTAGGGTTTTGGGTCTCAGAGTTCAAGGGGCCAGAAGTCCAATGGAGAAAATGATGAACCTGCCATGGATGACAAGTAATCTCATTTCTCTCGTCCTCGCCTTCCTCGCGGTCTCTTTTCTTCGTGAACACCCTCCCGATTATTCTGCAACGAGGAAGGGAGCAAATATTTCCCCAAGAGACCAAAATCACTTTGTGGGGGCGAATTAGCTGCGGAGGGTGCTGGGCTGCATAATCTAGAAATCAACATTCTGGCTCCTCCCGGAAGTGCTCAGTAATTTGCAAACACAGAGGCAAGCAGGATACAAACCAAATCTTTGTTCGCCCTGGGACGGGAGCTCTGGGAGGCCTTCGGTTCAGCAGGAGCTATCTGTATTTTCTAATTAAAATGAGATCTGAGCTCAGGCTGTCACGGAGGCCCTCAGGCTGCCTGCCCTGCTTGCTTCCGTTTCAATAAGAATTTACAAATCCTGAAACCAGGGAAAGCTCCTGGTCTCTGCTGACATATGGTTCTAGTTATACCTGCTGACAGTTGAAAATCCTTCCGTTTACAAAAAAAAAAAAAGTTTAGAATTCTGTTAGTTTAAGAAGCAAATCGGAAGGTTCCTAAAATGTATAATATTTAATCAATTTCCTTTCAAACTTCAAAGTAAGGTTGGTAGAGGGGAGGGAATTCGAGGTTTAAGCAACGAGAAACTCGGCAAACACTCACTGAGCTGTCTGACCTTTCATAAAATCACGTCCTGGTTTTTGGAGTAAAAATTTAACCAGGAGTTAGGAGAGTTGAGTGGGGAGCTTAGCCATGCAATGTACCACTGGCCTCAAGGGTGGCCACTATCCCAGCTGCCCAGGGACACTGCTTTGCTTTAAAACACCCCCGTTAGTGGACAACTATCTTAAATGTAATTAAACAGTTTCGGCAAAAGTGAGCCAACTGGGACCCCTCTGGAGGTCAGGCCACTCAGGTATACAAGAAGCTTTCCTCGATTTTGATCTTGAATTGGCAAACACCCAGCAGGGAGCTGGACCCTTCAGATGGCCTGCTTGCCTTACACAGGGCAGGTGCAGAGCTGAGAGAGGAAGCCAGGCCACGGGGCCTGCCGCTCCCCCAGGGAGGAGAGCAGCAGAAAGACAGCTGTTGAGTGTGGCTGCCTAACACATCTTCTTTCACTGTTTTGGCCTCTGGGATGGGCGTACTGCCTGCCCCTCTCTGAGAAAAGAAGCCAGGTATGGCTAAAACCCAGGCAAGCCTTTTCTTGCTTTCAAACAAAATTGCAGATGCCCAGGTTAGCCAGTGGCCCTGAAGGACTTTCATAGGCTTATAAAGCGGTGACACTGGAGCGGGGTGCAGGGGGTGCTGCTGTCCTCAAGAGCCCTGTCCCAACCTCCCGTTTTTGTACATGGCCTACAGCAGTCCCTGTGGCTCAGACAGTAAAGAATCTGCCTGGAGTGTGGGAGACCCAGGTTTGATCCCTGGGTGGGGAAGATCCCCTGGAGAAGGAAATGGCAACCCATTCCAGTATTCTTGTCTGGAAAACCCCATGAACGGAGGAGTCTGGCAGGCGACAGTCCGTGGGGTCGCGAAGAGTTGGACACGACTGAGCGACTTCACTTTCCTTTCCTTTCCACCGCAGTCCAGAGGATTCTAGAATCCCAGCACACTTAGTGCCTCTCTGACAAGGCTCTGGAGTGAGCTCCACAGGCCTCCTTTCTGCTTTGCACACACTGCTGGGTGGAACTGGTCCGGCCCTGACAGCAGTCTGAAGCCTGGGTTTTCCTGAGGATTTAGTTCCATGATAGGAGGTAGTCTTTCAATTCACCCCCAAAGGGAAGCACTAGAGGAAGTGGGTGTCTCCGCTTGGCCACAGGCCCACAGGCTTTGACGAGACAGTGGCACCTGTTTGGGGAACTGGGTCCTCTCTCTCCACAGGCTCTGGGTGGAAAGATAAAACGGTAGAGCCACTGTGAAGGTTAACTTTGGGCAGAATCCACTAAACTCCAAAAGTGACCCAACGGTTCCACTTCTCTGTATTTATTCCCAAATGTGCACAGGGAGACTTGTCAAAGATGCTCAGTAAAGCAAGTAATAAAGAGAAATTTCAAGAACCTTCTATGTCCATCAATAGGGGAATTGCTAAATAAACCGTGCCAGTTTCTACTAAGGAATATTATGTTTTAGATTAAAAAAAAAAAAAGCAGTCACTCTAACTCTATGTGCACCAACACTGTGCTCCATGAGATAGCTTTGAATAGAAAGAAAGCAGGTTTTAGAACGATAAATACAAGATGATACCTATGTATGAAAATTAAACAGAAACTTGTATCTCTATTTAATGTAGCAAAAATGTCTGCGGAGACAGACTCTTCAAACTGACACCTCCCCCGGGAGGAGGGAGGGACTGGGATGGGGTGATGAGAGAAAATAAAAGGAGACTTGTCTGTAATATTAATACATTTTTGAAACAAGAAAAACTTATTGCTCAATCATATGGAAAACTAAATTTTCCAAAGCACTCCTCTTCACAGGTTATTTTTGGTAGAGGAGATAAACTACTTAAACTAGTCTGAAGATAGGCATGGCCTGGAATCCTTGTTTTATAAAACCCAGATTCCTAGCCCTAATAACTTGTATATTTAATAAGTAACCCAGGTGATTCTTATGAGTAAAGTTTGGGAAATCTTAAGTGAGAGCCAGCCCCCTCGCCCACCAATCTAAAGTAAGCCTCTCGATATGACTCTGGAATTCCACTTTTCCCAGATGTTTCTCAGCCTTGCTCATTAAAGTGAAGCAAGAAGTCATGGTAAAATGCAGCTCTCTCCTGCTTTCTTCCCTGGGGGTTAAGTGGAGTAAGAGATGATCCAACACACCTTGGTCCACCTCCAGGATCCAAGACGCGGGAGTGACGGCGCCCTCTGTGCAATCCTGAGGGCCGGTCAGACTGAGCAACGCGCCTGAGCTTGGGGGAGGCCAGACCCTGCTCTGCCCCCTGAGGGGAGCCAAGGCCGAGGCGGGGCCTGGCTGTGAAGAGGGGCAATGCTCTCTGTTCAAAGCATAGATCCTTTCAGAAAAAGACTACTGCTCAAACCCTCTAGGAAGGCTCCCTGGCTCCAGGGAGGGCTGGTGGGACTGTGGAGAAGAGCTGAAATGCACAGGTGTCCCTGCTAAAAGCACGCAAGCCTGCTGAAGAGAAGGGACACGAGACGGGCAGCTCCACCCTCCAGGAGCGGGAGGCCTGAGCTGTCCCCACTGCCCCGTGGGCACCTCCTCCAAGCCAGACAGGCACCTCCTATGGTCTGCCGCCTGGGAACTGGCAGCATCGGGCTGCCCCAGCTCAGCTACTTGCGGGATGAGGCAAGACCAGTTTCCACCACCCTCCGCTGCCCTCCTCTTCCTGGAAAGGGAGGGGGCGGCAACCCATGGGGCCCTGTGTCCTTTCCAGGTGCGGGGCTTTCGTCTGCTCTGCTCTAAAGCAAACTGCGTGTGAACACACCTGGGAACGTTCTACATGGTCCCAGTTGGACCATTTGCTTATCAATTTATTCTTAAAACTGTGCTAGCTTTCTTCATGGTTCGGGGGTCATGGATCTCTTTGAGAATCTGATAACTGATAAAGTTGTTGCTCCCTCCACCACATTCATATATGCCTGCAAAGTGTCAGGCACTTCTCAAAAAGGTCAGGAGCCCCAGGTTAAATGACTAAACCTCCCCACCGCATTTGAACCACTTTAAAGAACAACTAAGGGGCTTCCCTGGTAGCTCAGTGGTAAAAAAAAAAAAACAAAAACCCGCCTGCCAATGCAGAAGACATGGGTTCGATCCCTGATCTGGGAAGATCCACATGCAACTAAGTCTGAGGGCCACAGCTACTGAGTCTGTGCTCTGGAAGCCTGGGGACTGCAACTACTGAGCCCATGAGCGGCAACGACCGAAGTCCGAGCGCCCCGGAGCCCGTGCTCCGCCGTAAGAGAGGCCTCCGCAATGAGAAGTCCGCTCGCTGCAACAGAGTAGCCCCAACTCGTGGCAATTAGAGAAAAGCCCGTGCAGCACAGAAGACCCCAAAGTAAATCAATCAATAAATTGTATTTTATTTCTTAATAGAGCCAAAAATAAATAAATAAATAAAAGAGAGAGAGAACAGCTAAGACAATAGGAGCTCTCTCTGCCTTAGGGAGGCGATGGGTGCTGACTCTAGCATAATTCAACACACCTGGCTGAAAACACAAGCCAGTGTGCGACTGGCCTGCCTTTTGACTGTGCAGGGGCAGAGGGGCCATGAAGGACAGCCTGGGGTGCTGTGTCTTGGCTTGCCAGCTGGAAACCCAGGAGCCACACGGGTCCACTCTGGGGGTCAGGAGGGCACCTTGAAGGTGAGTGAACAGCGTGCAGGGCGGCAGCAGCCAGCGGCTCCCTGCCTCTTCCCCCCGTCAGGGGACTGGCAGGCTGGAGTCCTGGTCTTCCTCTGGGGCCCACCGTGACACAGGCCCTGGCAGGCCTGACGTCCTCAAGAGGGAGACTCGGTTGCCACGCTGACCAAGAGATGGCATTAACAGAACAGGGATTTGGGGGTCTGGAGAGGGCTTCCAATGACGAGGGGCTGCCTGGAGAAGAGGAGGTGGACAGATGCTCCACACAGACCCAAACTCCACAGGGGTGAGCTCGATGAGTCAGGAAGGACATCTGACAGCCAGTGAAAGGAGCAGCTGCCCGGGACCTGGAGCGCCTGCCATTCGGGTGCCCAAGCAGAGGCTCTAAGGTGGGTGTGTGGTTTGGGGACAGGTCAGAAGACTGGACACCACCTGTCTGCGCTCTGTTAGTGCGCTTCAGCTGCTCCCCAGCAGGACACCGGCTTCAAGGAACACCTAGTGGGTGGCTGTCCGCAGAACCCCAACCATGACCATGGTGGGTGGAATTGCCAAAGCCTCAGCAGCAGGCCAGAACGGAGCAAAAACGGAGAAAAAAGAGCGGCTCCACAGAAGGACCCCGCCAAGCAGAAAGGTCCCAGACGGAGCGTTCTGGCCCGAGCTGACTCTCCTTCATCCTTGCTGGGGAGCTTTGAGCAACCTTCTTTTTATCTCCCCAAGCTTCAGCAATTCTTCTGTGAAACAGCACAGAACTATTTGCTTTCTCAACTTTACGTGAGCATCGCGAAGAGCAAATAATGTCATGACTTGGGGACGTGTCAGCAGTTTATAAAGAATAGGCTATGGTGGCACCTCCGGGGAGCCTGGGATCAACCTGGGGTCTCTGCCCACGAGAAGCTGAAAACCTAGTCGGGAAGACCAAACAGAGACCCAAGAAGAAGCCCCAGAGAAGGCCCCAGTGATGATTACAGAGAGAAAATTGGCTGCAATTAGGCGTGACAACAGCTGTCACATTTCTCAACCACAAAAAGAAAAATGTTTGTGAGCGACCCTTTTTTTCGCCTTCTGTGCTTTGGGGAGGACGCACCTCGTCCGGGGACTTGGTTAAGAGGTACAGAACCTCCAGGCCACCCTCCATGTGCTGAGACGGCAGCGTGTTCCGGGTCTGTGCCCACGTCCAGGGCTCCGAAGGGTCCAGAACAGGCTGCAACACTCACAGGGCTGCGGGGGACACCTCGCCCCCACGCGGAGACACAGGCAAGCAGTCCCTGCTCGCCACCCCTGTCCCTGGCTTGGACCATCACAGACCACCTCTACGTACAGGCACACCAATAAATCATTTCTGACATGGTAAGAAAATTAATCTGGGGAAGATTAATTAGTTACATTCAGGCGTTCAGCCGAAACTCCTGGAAATCAGATGGTGGGGAGGGTGCTTTTCCGCACCAACCTAGGACACGTTCCCTTTCTCTCCTCTAAGGTCCGACTCAGCCACGGAGAGTCACCCCGAAGTGCGAGGCCCCTCTTTCACTGACGGAGGTCAAGGGTTCTGCCCCTAAGGCTGCAGGGGCGGGAGCTCACAACCCTACGCTTCAGTCACTCAGTACAGTTGTCAGAATCCAAGCAGCCGCCGTCCGTTCCCTTGTGCAGACCTTGGGTGCCTTGTAAACGCTTCTTTACAGACCAGCCACTTAGCTGGCCCGTGTGTCAGGAGGCGGTGGTCTCCACTGGTCTTTCCTGTCCTGCCCCTCCCAAGGCCACAGCTGCTTACCTAGACACCTGCAGGCTCCAGCTTGTCAGGAAAAATGCATTCCAAATTACAGCCTTCGTCAGCGCCTCTCCAGCCCTGCGTGCCCGCCTCCCCCCTCCTCTCACACGCACACCTCACCCTCCTTCAGTTTCACCCCATGGAGCAGGCTGTGGGTCCTGGGTGGGAGGTTGTTGGAGTGGAGCCTGGCCCGGCCCTCCGTTTATCTACCCCAGAACCTTGCTGCTATGTGGTAGGCACCGGCTTCTCAGCATCTCTCAAGCAGTGGGAGGTTCTATTTTGAACTCAGAAATAGCTCAATCCTAGTATTTTTTCCATTGCTTTTAGCCAGAACCTACGGACAGAGAATTCAGTGCCTCCCTCCTGAGGACAGAAGCATCTGGGGGTCTGCAGAGTCACTACATGTGGGGTCAGAGTTCAGAGGGCCTCGGGAGACAGTCTAGTCCAGTGGATTTCAAACTTTCCTGTGTCTAAATTGTACAAAGGAGATCTCACATGGAGCCCCAACACGCTCCACTTTCCACAGCCTGAGAAGCACGAATGCCCTGCAGAGCAGGAGGTCTTGGGGAATGGGGAGTGAAGGTCAGTGCCAGCAACAGACAACCAAATGTTTCTTCACGCCCAGGTCCACACAGCTTCCATGCTACCTGGATGGCCATCTAATTTTCCTCTTAAAGTCTTTTTTAAAATTTTCGGGGCATATTCACCACCATCATGCCCCAGGAAATGCACACTAGCTCCTCTCACAAGAACCTTCATCCATCCCCGCAGACAGTCCTTGCAGAGGCAGCCCCAGGCCAGGCCCGGTCCACCCGGGGTCACCCACTGTGCATCCCTTTGTCCTCCTCTGAGCTCTGGCCCAGCACGGCGCAGCCCGCCTGCAAACCCCAGCCGCCCACACCCACCTTCCCAGACAGTCCTCTCTCCCCAGCTTCCTGCTCAGGAGGGGACAAGTGCCCCTCCTGGGTTTGGGGCCACTGCCTAGAAAGCGCTCTCAGACCAGACCCGGGACAGGAAGGCTAAGAAGGGGATTTTCTTCTTCCCTAGCAGGGCTCTTCAGACTGGAAGTGTAGGAGGCAGCAACATCAGGAGCAGGGACAGGGGACGGTTCTGAAAGTCAGTCACCTCTTGGGGCCTCAGGCCCCTCGTCTATAAAACGACTGCAGGGTGGGGATAAAATGATCCGATCTGAGTGATGTACTTAGAACGGGGCTGGCACATGGTGAGTCCTGAGAAATGTCAGTTCTGATGATCATCATCTCAACCCATCATCCAGCCTGATGGAGTCCCTCCTCTTATTGAGGAAACTGAGGCCTGGGGAGGGTGGGGAAGGGTCTTGTGAGTCACCTGGATGTCATTACCAGGGTGATAGAGTCAGACTCCCGGCAAATCCCAACTGCACGAAAACCTAAGTCATGTGATGACCTACATACATATTTATAGCTGCCTGCTTCCAAAATGGGTTTTAGATGGCTGAATTGGAGTCATTTTTTGGTCCCATCCGCCCTTCCCTTCCCAAGGAAGGATCAGGCATGCCCATGGGGCTTTCTCACGGTAACAGAAGGCTGTGTCCAATAGGAACAACTTCTCCAGTGGACTCAGAGGAAAAGTATGTAAAGCAAACGCAGTGTGCAAAGGAAAAGTATGTAAAGTAAAGAAGCCAAGGCCTTTCCCGAGGTCTCGGGCACTTCTGAAGACCAGGCCTCCATGCTCCACGCAGGGCCCAGGAGACAGCAGGAGTGGACAGCAGGGGGCCTCTCCCAGCAGCCGGTGCTCTGGCCGGATCAAGGGGGGACGGGGCCCAGGCTGGCACAGCGCATTTCAGTAATCAGCAGCGGTGGTGCAGGACCATACCAAGTGAAGGGTCATTCTCTCTGAATGCAGCCCATTAGGATGATTCATGCACTTTTCCAACCTGGGAGCCGCAAGGCAGGCCAGGCCCCAGGGCCTCTAAGATGTGAGCACAAAACAGCCGCCCCCCCACCCCACCCCCAGTCACTGCCTTTTTATGGAGGACACCGGCATGGCCATAATTACCACCACCGCATTTGCAAGTTTCCAATTATATTCAGCTTAATAGTGGGTGCTCAATAAACAGTGATTCACTTTTGAAAACGATGCCATGTTCTCAAATCCTTCAGCAACCAAGCCTCAATTAACTCTTTCTCAAGTGCAGTCCTCTAAGTTAAGCAGCTGTCCCTGAAGCCCAAAGCACGTTTTCTTACATGTACTTGGCACCCTCCTAAGGTACGGGAAAGTTACCGGGGACAGAACGCTGCAGGGTCATCCCTGTCTGTAATGGTGTCAGCGGCTTGTTTAATCAGAGTTACCCAGTGCTCGCGATGTGCTCTTTGCTGGGAGGCAGACTCGGGCGGGTCCTTCCATACGGCGATCGGCCCCTGGGCATAGCAGGGCCCTCAGAAGCTGCGCTGGGCGGGCTGTGCCGGGCGGTCCTGGATTCAGGGACCCGGGCTTCAGCGCTCCCTGGACCCCCCCAGGTGTGGCAGCCTGGGCGTCTCCTTCTCGTCTCTGAACCTGAGCCCTCACCCCTTCACTGTGAAAACATCTTCCCCCAGGGGTGGGAAGAAACTGAACCGATGGACTGAGGGTTAGCACCATATTCGCATGGGCGAGGGCACTGGAGAATCGGGGAAGGATGTTGTTCCCACCTGAGACGCCACAGGCCAGGTATCTTAGTCTGGGTTCTCCCCAGAACCGGAAGCCAGGACTCAGGTGCAAGTGGTGTATCTGGGAGCTGACACTTAGGAGTGATGGGGAAATGGGTCAGGGAGGCGACAGCAGCAGGAATGCTGGGTAATCAAGTCAGCTACCAAGGTGGACCACCCAAACTCTACCCAACTGGGAAACTTCTGAACACTGTCTACATAAACCCACTGCTCAGAATCGCTTTACCAAGGTGAGGAGGACAGGGGAACCAGACACCAACTAACTCTGGGAGGGCCCTTTGGAAGCTGTTCTAGAGCCCTGACTTCTGGGCGGCCTCACGAGTGGGGGAAGGATGACCACCCCATTGCAGGCCCTGCACAAAGCCTCGGGGAGAGATGCAGGTACAAGCCAGCTGGAGGAGGCTGGACTGGGGAGCAGGACAGACACGGTGGAGGCTGACAGCATCCGCTGCTGGGGGCCAAGAAGAGCCTCCCACCTGGTGAGTTTACCCCCAGCTGCAGCAACAGGAGGGCCCATCAGATGGCCCCAGACTCCTGTCCCGCTTGGCCCCTAGCCTGCCCACACTGCTGTTCTCCTGAGAATTTCAGTTCCCTCATCCATGCAATGGGAAGAGGGATCTCCAGGTCCCATCTCCCTCCAAAGGTTCTGAGCAGCTAACAATGGCTTTGAAAAGGTGGTGGAAACTGTACAGACTCATGGAAGCAGGCTGTCCCGTGAAGCCACCCTCCCTAGCACAAGCAGTGTTCTCAGACCGAGGCCCTGGGTCATTTTCTCCTGAGCGAGGGCCACTGTTCCAGAGAACAAGTAAGCCGCACCTGTACAAAACCAAGTGGGGACCGTGACGGGCCACTAGTCCCTTCAGAGGCCTGCAACGTCGCCTGGCAGCTTCAGGGAGAGCTGAAGCTCCCGTCCAGTGGCTGGGCTGGTGGAGCACGTGAACACCTGGAAAGGCCTTGGGGGCCACAGACCCCAGCAGGGTGAGCCTGTGTGCAGAGGGACCACAACCCCCTTGACTGGCTGACAGAGCCCCAGACCACTGTGGGACCCACACTTCACCCTCCCTGTAGCTGAGGACGCTGGCAGCCCGTGCCGGCTCCTGACCCCACAGGCAGGGAAGTGAGTGGCCTGCAGTAACAGTTCTCAGTAGAGTCTAAAAATGCACCTCCTTCATGCAGACACCTATGGTTCAGACCACAACCAAAAGTGCAGAAGGAGGCAATTCTGAACCGGCAGCTGGAGTTCTGACTTGTTCTAGGATGGGGTGAGCTGCCTGCGGACCCCCACTATGCAGCCAACAAAAGAGGGTAACAGAATCTTTTCAAAATTTATTTTTTATTTATTTATTTATTTTGGCTGTGCTGGGAGGTCCCAGTGGCAGCAGGCAGGGTCTTCGATCTTTGTTGCAGCATGCACGATCCAGTTTCCTGACCAAGGAACCAAGGCCCCCTGCACTGGGAGTGTGGAGTCTTAGCCATTGAATCACCATGGAAGTCCCCAGAATCTTTACTGGTTTAAAAAAAAGCCTTATCCTTTTTTGGCACTTCAGCAATTGACAGAAATCCGATTTCAACACAGAAACTAGGAAAATTCAATTTTTCTAAAATATAACACCAAAAAAAAAAAAAGAGAGAGAGAGACAGAGAGTGTGAGAGAAAGAAAGAAGCATATTTAAGTACATTTAAAAAAAAGGACTGCAGGACTTCCCTGGCTAGTGGTCCGGTGGTTAAGACTCCAAGCTTCCAATGTAAGGAGTGAAGGTTCGATCCCTGGTCTGGGAACTAAGATCCTACATTCTGTGTGGATCAGCCCAAAAAAAAGCGGGGGTGGGGGGGGCAGACTGGAAGGAAATACAATAAAATAAGCACAGGTGGGCATGCACACTTGCTGCCTCCATCCCATCACCCATGGCTGTACAAGACTCCTCTCTGATCAGGCCCTCCAGAGCCCAGGAGGTGGACTGTGGACTTAGGATCACGGAGCTTTCCAGGCTCATGGACACATTTTCCCCATTCTCTTTGCCCCTGGATCCCCTACCCAGAGGTGCCAGATCTGTAAACATGTGAGTGATTTCAGACCTGCAGCCTTTGCCCTGAGAACCCCAGGGTGAAGCCACAGTGCCCAAAGCTTTCAACACCGGGTGGTCCTATTGGCTCTGCCCATCTACATCCCAGTGCTCAGTCCCAGCCTGGCATAAAGCGGGCCAAGTAAATGCCTGATGGTTCAATGAGCTAATGAATCCATGGAGGGTTTGTTGGGCCATTCTTCTCCAGGGGAAGCATGGGTTCATGCCTATAAGGGGCCCCTTATGCTTAGGGTACTAGAAACAAGCACATTTTCACTCAAGCTCCTGCACACTCTCTGGCTGGGCCACCAACAGGTTGCATAAGCTTAGGCAAGCTACACAGCTTACACTTTGTCCCGAGTTTCCTCATTTATAAAGTGGGAATAATCCAAAGATTTACCTTAGGAGATTGTTACAAGAATTGTGTCTTAAATATCTGTCAAATGCTTAGAATCATGCACATAGCACAAGGTAGACATCATTTAAGTGTTTAGTAAATAAAATAAGTAAATATATACCCACATGCCTAGCATATGCACCCGCTCTTAGACGTGAATGTACAAGCATGTCCATAAAGGCACAACATGCCCAGCCTCCCACATGCTCCAGGAGGCCAAGGACCTCAGTTTTGGTTTTTTTTTCCCCAGATAAGCTGTAAGGTCAGATGTGTGGCCCCTTCCACAGCCAATGGTCAAAGAGAGAAGGGCTCTGGTCTGCCCTAAACCAAAAAAAAAATCCAATGAGCAAAGTCTAGTCAGGGCGCTGACCAACAGCCGTGGCTGTGAACCTTGACCTTTCACATCGGCTCAGTTATCTGCCTGAGCCAGGGCCCTGTGACAGGTGACCCCAGCCCCCGGGTCCTCAGTGATGTACAGTATCTCTCCCTGGAGATACAGCACCACCAGAACAAACTCTAGCAGGTGAGACGGCAGGAAAAGCCCTGATAACCAGTCCACCTGTCAGCCTTCTTCCTTCAGGTTTATGGGGGGCATTTCAGTTTTCTCAACACTGTTTTAAAAGTCAAGCCCTCCTTTGGATTTCAATGGTCTGGTATACATCCACTACTTAGCAGGGTTCGCTTTTCCCACCGCTTACTCCAAGGGCACACCCCAGACCACAGAGAGCTGGTCTCTATGAAATGCCGACATGGTGCAGGACAGTAACCTCATGAATCAAGCCGGAAGTGGCCTTAATCACTGGTGCACATTGTAAAATCTCCTTCCAAAGAAGGTCATAAATCACGCCACTGGAAATGCTCTATCCTTAAAGAGGAGCAAAGGTATCTTGAACAGAGTCCCAGACTTATCAATTTCAAAAGAGTAAACTTTGATCCACTGCTGCTGAGTTAATCAAGCGATCGCGGAGGCTGAGTGCCTCTCTGAGAAAGCACCATCAGGAGATATCCCCAACATGATATCCCGTCATCAGCCTCCTTGCTTCATACACTTCTCTGCCAGGAAGTGAGACCCCGCTCGACTCCCTGGAGGTGAGGTCCGCTGGTGCCAGGACCTGAGAACCTTAAACCAGACCCTCCAAGAGCCTGAGCGTGCTGGAGGATGAGAGCTGGCAAGAGGCTCAGACGTGATGCTGAGGATGGAGGGAACAGCCACTGTCAGGCAAGACTAAGGTTTTAGCACCGTCTTACTTCATCCTCCCAATGATATTGTTTTCGGATGAGATAAACCAGAGCCCAGAGAGGTTTCCTGGTTTCTCCAAGGCCTCAGAGCACGAGGTGGTGCAGGTTTCGACTCTGGCCCGCTTCCCTTCCAGTCTGTGGCTCTTCTGTGACGCCCACGGCCTGCCGCCTGAGTTTCAAAAACCCTGGGTTCCTTCCCGACAGCAGGACAAAATCTCTGAGGGGAGGTTTGAGAGGAAGGAGAGGGAGCTCTGCCAGTCTGGCTCAGACGCACACCCACTTGGGCGAGGGCCACCCTGACACTCCCTCATCAGCTGGGCGCTGGGAGTCTCCCTTCCTCTTCCTCGGCCTGCCTGTGCCTGGGACACACCTGCACCCTGCCAGGGCCACACCTGGGGAAGCACCCGCTTCCGCCTGGAGCCGTGCACTCTGCCGGGCTTCAAGCAATTACTTCCCTCCATTGCTTCCTGCCTCCTCCATCCTGCCCAGGATCCCACCTCCTCCTGCTCCCCACAACCTGCCACCAAAAATAGTGCAGGCATGTCCTTACACTAGAGGCAACGAGCGCCAGCATTGTTCTGAAGGTGTCCACAGCAGCTGTGAGGCAGGAGAAAGGCCCGGGGACCCCATCCACACCCCCCACTTCTGCACACAGAAGCATCAGTCAGCACAGGAGGGGGCTGAGAGCCAGAAGGTGAACCTGAACACAGGCCCCTGCTTCTTTAACAAGAATCAATACCTGGCTGTATTAACTTTGCCAACAAAGGTCCGTCTAGTCAAAGCTATGGTTCTTTCAGTAGTCATGTATGAATGTGAGAACTATAAAGACTATAAAGAAAGTTGAGCACCGAAGAATTGATGCTTTTGAACTGTGGTGTTGGAGGAAACTCTTTTAGAGTCCTTTGGACTGCAAGGAGATCCAACCAGTCCATCCTAAAGGAAATCAGTACTGAATATTCATTGGAAGGACTGATGCTGAAGCTGAACTCCAATACTTTGGCCACCCGATGGGAAGAGCTGACTCATTTGAAAAGACCCTGATGCTGGGAAAGACTGAAGGCGGGAGGAGAAGGGGACGACAGACGATGAGATGGTCGGATGGCATCACTGACTCGATGGACATGAGTTTGAGCAAGTTCTGGGAGCTGGTGATAGACAGGGAAGCCTGGGATGCTGCAGTCCATGGGGTCACAAAGAGCTGGACATGACTGAGTGACTGAACAATCTGGGGAAAAGGATATGAACCCCAGAAGGATGTACTCCCTGGGGACATTTAAACCATCACCCCAGCCGACCAGCCAATATGAAAGGGCTCCACTTGAGTGGTGGACCTGAGTGGTCCACCTCCACCTGCCCTCTCCAGGGTTCCGTCAGGCCCATCCTCTGATCTGTGAGCAACAGGTCTAAACGGATGGCCCTGAGCGCCCTATCATTCTGGACCCCCTAACTGGAGCTGTCCTGGCCCGGCGGCACTGGCTTAAGGACCAGCTTGGGTAAGCTGCTGCCGCTTTCCCGGAACCCCTGGCCAGCTGCGTCAGCTTGGTGAGTAAGGCAGCGAGGGCCCTCAAAGGCTGCCCAGAGCCCCTTCCACCCAAGAAACAATTTGCTCTAAAATATTGACACCCTCCCCAGAACTGCCTCCCGGATTTAAGAAGGGGAGAGGCTGCTTGGCTTTAAAAAGGAAATTGGATTCCCATTCATGAACTCTCCACACCAGGACACCTAACAGGTAAAACGGGTTCTGCCATTGATTAATGAGCTGGGGTAATAATGGGGCTCACCCTTTGCCATTAAGAACATTAACCTCATTCCTGGCCCAGGGATGTCATAAAACCAGGGCCCACGAAGCTCTCTCAAGACCACACTACACACCTGCCAGGTGAGGGGGCTGGGTGCGTGTCTCTAACCTCCAGGGCAAGTCAGGAAGGGACAGAGCCCTTTGGGAAGCCCATGGACACTCCACCAGGCCCGATGTGGGCAGGAAGGAGAAATAATGCCGTAACTTGCCATAGATATGCAATAACCCAGGGATCTCAGCTGCCTGGGACCTTTATTAGAGTGATGCTGTGTTCGCATGGTCTAATGGCTTCTCAAAAGCCAAGCTGCCTACTGGTGGCATTGGCAGTGGTGTGACCTTATGACTTCCACCACCAGGAAGGACTGTCTCCCTCCATTCTGCACAAATACGAGGGATGCTGGAGAATCACGTCCAGCTCTGGGCCCTGCACTTTAATTAAGAGCTGCCACCAGGATGATAAAGAGCCTGGACTCCATGTCTCATGAGCATAATTAAAGAGACTGAGAAATGTGTATGTTCTAGATAAGATTCAGGGGTATGTGTGTGTGCAGTGCAGGACGTATAGTTAATTCCTGGAACCAGATGTAGACATGTTCTGTGGGGCCAGAGACGACAGAATGAGGACCAACTGGTGGAGGTTATAGAAAAGATTTCAACTCAAGGTTAGGAAGCCTGTTTGATCAAACACAGCTGTGCAAAACAGCACAGGATTATTTTAGGAGGCAGTGAGCTGCCTGCCACAGGGAGCTCTGGGCAGAACCCGGGTGAGCCAGCAGAAGAACCTGGACTAAGATCTTCTGCCACTGGAATCTCTATGCTCCTTCTGCGATTTTTATGGTACCCCAAAGCAGGGGACTGGGGGTGGTGGAGGCAGCGGTTGTTCAACCTTTTAGAAGTATAATCCCTTTTCTCACTTCCTCAAGAAGACCCCAAGCTTGAGGGCCCAAAGGGTGCTGCTCTGCAGTACAACTGGCTCATTCCCTAAAAGTATGTGAGGTGGGAGGGTACACAAGCCTGCCCGCAGAGAGGCAGTGTCGCCATCCAGGAAAGAGATGAGACAGATCTCCAGACTGGGACCAGGTCACTCAGTGGGGGAGGGTCTCGGCCTAAGCTAATCGGGACCTCTTCTCCCAGCTGATGGGCTGGGACTGACCCAGGCCACTTCTGTTTTGGAATTCAGCAACGCCCGTGGTGATCTAGAAGGGGACAGGAGGAAAAACAGCTCAGTGTCTGCCCTCAAAGAGGGAAAGAGTCTAGCGAGAGATGTCAGCAAATTTCTTCTGTAAAGAGCCAAACAGTGGCTAGTATTTTGATTAGCAGAGCATACAGTTTCTGTGGCAACAGCTCCACTCAATTACCACTGTAATGCAAAAGCAGCCACATGCACAACTAAATAAATGTGCACAGCTGGGTGCCAATAAAACTTTATTTCAAAAAATAGGCAGCAGTTGGATTTGGCCCAAGGGCTGCAGTGTGCTCACCTCTGGGCTAGTCTTACCGTTCTCAACAGGCTGTGCATTAGAATCCCTTGGGGAGTTTTCACAAAGCACCAATGCCTAGGTTCTGCCCCAAATAACATCGAAATGGTGTAAGGTGGGGCCTGGGGTGTGTGTTCTCTAAAAGCTCCCCCAGATGATGGTACCATGCAGTCAAGACTGAGAATCACCGATCTCTAGCAGAAGAGAAGTACATGAAATCCCACTATAATCTCACAATAATCCATAGGATTTCACAAACCCAGCCTAGGTGAAGTGACTGGCTCAGGCTCATAAGTGAGTCAAGAGGCAAGGAATCCCGGCCCACAAGCTTTCCCCAGAACATAGCAGGCATCATGGGCTCACACCCCCAACCCAGCGCTCGGGATGCAGGTGCTTTTTAGCACACGACCCACTGTTCCAGGAAGACAGGACCCTGTAGACAGAAATCCACACCAAACACGTTCACGAGACACACTCTAACGCGTGGGACCAGGCCCCCTCCCCAGACCAACCTCGATGACCCTGGACTAACAGGGGGACAGAAATCCCCAAACAACTCGTTTGTCTGTTTTTCAGAAGCAGCATTTAAAGCAAATTTTAAGCAATTTATTAGCATCTGGGAAGAACAAAAGGGGGCTATAAAAACTGTGTTTCCTCAGCCCTAACAAGCGGAGCCACAGGAAACTCTTTACCAATGACACCACTGAGGACCTGCCAAAACGTGCCGCCTGCCTGGAGCTCTACCCACGCAGGACTGGGGCACAAGGAACCCCCAGAGCCCTGGGGAATGTTGCAAGAGCTTGGCTGAGGCTGGACAGCCACTGGCAGCGATGATCTCAGCATCAACAAAGCAAACGCGCTGGGTAGGTGGGGCAAACCCAGGCATCCCTGGCCTTGCAGCAGCTCTGTGGGTGGCCAGAGAGCCTCTGAGCCCCAGACCTTCCCCTTCCACTGAGTCACGGGGTCAGTCAGGGGGCTGAAGACAGCAAGGATGAGACAAGCATGCTCATAAGACAAAAAATACTGAGAGCAGAGACTGCGGGCTGTGTGCAGTTCTTCTCATGTTCCCAACAACTCCTATGGAGTAGATTCACACGTTGTCCCCATTTTGCAGATGGAAAAACTCTGGAACCGAGTAGCTGAGTAATGTGCCCACAGTCACCACGGCAGCAAGTTAGAGTCAGAATTCAAACCCAGCTCTTCTGTCCCGGATTCTGGCTCTCAATGTTCTGCTCCAAGGACTTAAAGAGATGCCACTAAAGCAACTCCTTCCCCGCAGAGGTGATGGAACACAACCAGAGTGAGGAAGGGGCTGGCATGGGGCCACACATGGGGGGCTGGGGCAAAGCCAGTTCCATGTACCACTCTCTCTCTCTGTAGAGAAGGGTTCCTGCCAGTTTCTCCGAGGATGGGCTCACTAGGATGCTGAGGGCCTGCAGAACTGGAGAAAAAGTCAGCTTGAGGGCTGCTGTCTGCCAGCCTGTGTGAAAGAAAGCCCATGAGGAGACCCCACATCACTCAGGATCTTCTGTCCCACCTGCGTGGCGGAGAGGCCTGCTTGCCAGCCCCTCACTGTCCACCACGGTCCACACGCGACTGCAGGAGTCACCAGCCAGCTTCCCCGTCACGGCTCTCTGCCCGCCCAGCGCCCTCCAAGGACGTTCCATTCTCCAGTTACTGCACGTCCAGATGCTACCTAGGCTCCAAGGCACAGTCCTCGAGAGCGTGCGCTCTGGGGTGGCCGCTGAGCTCGCATCCGAGCTGTGTCGCTTTGGGAAGCTTGCTCAACCTCTCTGCGCCTCCGTGTCTTCATCTAGGAAGTGAGGATAATAATGGCGCCCACCTCAGGCTCAGCAGTAAGGGTCCTACTGTATTATCATCATCATGGTTCAACCTGCACGTACCTTCTTCCTCTGAGAAACTCCCCCTCCATGGTTAGACGTGAGCTCTCCCTCCTCTGAGCCCCCTAGTTCTGTCTGTACCCCCACTCAGCCCCCAGGGCTGACTCTGGGGCAGGGCCCGTGTGCTGGGCTCTGGGACAGCCGAGTGAGACACGACTCCAGTCCTGCAGGAGCTCCCAGACCAGCCTGGGGGACAGACAAGGCTCGCAAATAGCTGTGAGCGCTGAGAAGTGACACTTCACGTCCTGTGACACTCTAGCAAGAACTGTTTTCTTTTTTTTTAAATCTGGCTCACTTCCCACTGACTAAAGGCAGTTTCACTAACTCCTGATGAGCTGTATAAGAGTTTTAAAAAATCAGGTCAAATCACAATTGGAGAATTCTAAATGGCTCCCAGAATTTCCCCCTTCCCTTACTTCACGGTCTGGATTTAGCCATTCAGGTCCCTCCTTCTCCACCTCTGCACCCCCCATACCTGGGCACCCAGGCCCAAGTGCTCTACACGCGCTGGGGCTTGGATGCCAGAGAACAGGGTGGGTGCAGAGGCACCAGGCTTGAAGGGCTCTCCAGACTCAGGACTGGCGCTGCTCTGTTACAGAGCGACGGGCCCAGGGGCCCCAGCGGCCAGCGCTATTTCCACCTGCACTGCCCTTTACAGCACACGGCGGAATGTCCTTGCTCTTCCCATGAAGTCATCTTGCCGTGATTACTAAGACCTCCTAAACTGGGGTTCTAGGGCAAGGTTTATGCCTACTTATCTTTCTGGTATCTGTGCTTAACACAGCACCCAGCTCATACTAAGGTGCTCAGTAAGTAAAAAAATATATATATATATATTTTTACAAGTGGGGAAACTGGTTCAGAGAGACTAAGAAACTTGCTCAAGGTCACGCAGCAAAGGAAAACAGCCGGCCTGCCCAAGGGCAAGGGGAAGCTGAGTGTAGCAGAGCAGGGCAGTGGGCAAGGGGCCATCCGCCAGGGGCGGGTGAGTGAAAGGTGGAGTGGAAACAGGCGGACGAAGCTCCGGGAAGGGAGTGTCTGATCAAGACAGAACAAAGGCCCGGGAGCAGGATGAGAGGGGCCAGGGGAAGTGAGGGGATGGGAGTTTCTGCGACAGACTGTCAGCCGCGAAGAACAAGTTTCTGAACTCCTGAAGTTTATCAGGCAGGCCGGGCTGGCAGGAGGGTGTGACAGCCCCCGGACGATACAGCACAGGAAACGGTTCTTTATAGTTGGCTTTATTCTTTTGAAAAATGTGGATAATTTGTTGTTAGAATGATGAAAAGCTGTCTTAAGATAAAGTGCTCTGTCAAATGTCAGGCCAGTTAGACCTCCAATACAGTCCCCAAACCAGGCAACAGGAGCCTTTAAAAATTTCAAACTATTCCTGGTTTGTCACTGCATCTAAATAAGAAAATGAACAAGCTAGGCTTTTTCACCAAAAAAAAAAAAAAAAAAGGGTGCACTTTAAATGATAAGCCTAAGAGAAAGCCAAGTGCAAGACTTTAACACAGCCCTGGAACCACTCTGTCACCAGCCTATTTGTGCTACTGCAGATATGAAGGCTTCGAGATCCAAAGAAAGGGGGTCTGGCCCCTGGGCCAAAGACTCCATCCTATTTTTGCGGCCCAGAGGTGTGTGAATGAATGGATTCCGTGATTCTCGGCGCAAACCTCCTGATTTTACGAACCCCTGTCCCTCCCCCGTCTACAAAGCAGGGGTCACAAAGCCACGAGGTTCCCTTGTAAGGCGACTTCCTGTAGCTGCCCAGTCTGGCTTTCTGAACAGCCTCTTTAATTTGACCACACAACCCACAGTTGTCCAGAAATGACTCTGATACAAGAAACATCTCAGGGAAGCTCAGGCACCTTGTGAGTCCAAGACGTCTCTGGCCCGGGGCCTGCCGTCAACCACTCGCCCTGGCAGGGGCCATGCCCATCAGCTTGGTTCCAACAGGCCAAGGGCCCCAGCCCTCCCCTGCCCAGCCCCAGGGCAGCGCAGGGCTGACTGCAGCGGGAGCAAGGGAGGAGGAGGAGGAACTCCACCAGTGGCTCCTGGCAGAGGATCTGGCCGCCCTGCCCTGCTCTCCACCATCCCTGGGCCACGTTCTTATTCTGAGCCAGAAAGGCTGACTGGGCTTCTGAGGTCGCGTTCTAACGCTGCACCACAGATGGGAGCCTCGATAGCGGCCTGAGCCGCGCAGAGTGATTGTTCTCAGAGGACAAGACTTATCATCTGTCCTCAGAAATCCCACCCTCTCCTCCCCTCCGAGTTCTCTCCTGGGAGGCTCAGCTCCCTCAGAGAAATGCAAAGAGTGACTGAACTTCCAGGTTCCGAAAGGCAGAGAGAGCCAGGAGAGACTGTGGTTCCCACCTGGGCCGCCGGCTGGCAATGTGTCTGACCTGGGTGAGGCTCAGCTACTTCTCAGGGAAAACAGAAACCATGGTCACCCGAGGGCTGTCTCAGGTGGGAATGAGACCACGTGTGAAGCCACACGATGGTTGGCAAGGCTGTTATCACCGAAGCCGACTGCAGAAGGGTGGCCTCAGACGTGCATGAGCACCTGCGGGGTGGGAGGAGGGTGGAGATGGGGATGCAGAGTGGGGACCGGCCCACAGGCTTCAGCCACTCTGCTTACGGAGATGAGATACGGTCCCCAGAGGGAGCGGGCAGGCAGGCGGTACTGGTGGGGGTCGGGCGGCCTCCTGGAGGAGGCACATCGCCTGTGGGCTCAGACGGGAATGACTGCACTTGAGCAGGTGGATCAGCGGGAAGGCATCTGGAGGGGGCGTGGAAGTGAGGGAAGGAAGAGTAAAGTGCCCAGGCTACACTGCTGAGGAGGTTGTCCGGTGGGCGTATAACAAAGACACGTACAAACGGAGTTTGGGGGGGCGGTGTGGATTGAGGGCTCTGCTTTGGGGCTTTACTGTAAACAGAGACTATGGTAACATTCTGAAGCAGAGGGTAACCAGCAAGGTGAGGGGTGATGGAGTGTGCCGGCTGGGAGGGGAATGCAGCTGTCCCAGGGAAAGGAGACAGGCTGATGTAGAAGATTCCTGCTTAGGGGGCAGTTAACTTCCAGAGGACCTGGCACTTGGGAGGCTGGAATAGAAGAGAGCCTGTGACATTTATCCTCACTCAAAACCTCTCTTAGAACCTCCAGCCAGGGATGAAAGGCTGAAGTACAGTCACCACCAGGCTCACGGTTTTCTACACAATCAGAAATAAGCCCTTCATGCCTGATACCCAGAAAGCCCTTCTCACTAATCAGGAACCCTCATTTGCCTTTGCCCATAAAGTCTCTATTTGTACTGTCTTTCCCCATCACCCATCCAGGAGCTCTGTACAGGGGAGGGGCAGTCACAGCACCACACAATTACCTGTGAGGCAAGTCAGGTCATCACAAGCAAGGCCCAGAAGTATGACCCATGTTGGGGGGGTAGGGGTGGGGAGCAGAATAAAGAGACTGCGTCCATGTTCTGCCAAGAGGCAAGATCTGAGCTGAACCTGTCTTTGCCAGACAGGATGCAGTGGTGGGAGGGAAGATGGGCATGCTAGCCTTGGAGTAGCCAGGGGCAAAGCTCAGAGGGGTAAAAATTCAGTGAGTTTAGGTAAGGATGCTCCTGGCATATCAGGAAAAGGACTGGGGGACCACCTTGTAGGAGGTCTTGAATGCCAGGCTAAAGCAACTCCACATTACACCAAAAGGCAATGGGAAGCCACTGGAGGTTCCGAGAAGCCAATGACCAGATAGGAATCGTGCTTTTACTGCAGCGACATGATGTCAGCTGTCCCCCATAACGGGGTGGTGGGGGGGCTGGTACGGGATGCACCAAGGACCGCAGAGGAGACAGAGTTACAGCGGGAGCCAGCTAACTGCCAAAACGTAGCCGGTTGAAGTCGGCTTGAAAACATACTTGTTAAAAATAGTGCTTTGGGCCTTAGTGGAAACAACCTCATTCTATACCTATTTCCTTTCTTCTTCTTGAATATTCTCCAGAGCGTCTGAATACGCATCTCACGAGGAAGTCATTAGCAGAAGCTCGGCCTGTTCTAATTATAAAGCAGGCAAGGAGTCTGCTGAGGCCAATGAGGGGCTCATGCCCACGTCTGGCCTCACAGAGACACTAGGCCATGGGGTTAGAGCAGGCCCGGGGGTAGCACCATTAGGGCTCAAATGCCACGTCCGTCCTGTGCTGGCTTGTTACGCAAGTCACTCAGATTCCTGTGCCTCAGTTTCTACTCGCTGGGGATAAAAAAAAAAAAGTAGCTACTGGGAACTTCCCTGGTGGCCCACGGTTAAGAATCCACCTGCCAACGCAGTGGACACAGGTTCGATCCCTAGTCAGGGAACTAGATCCCACATGACACCAAACAACTTGGCCAGCGCGCTGCAACTACTGAGCCCGCACACCCTAGAGCCCGTGCTCTGCAACAAGAGAAGACACCGCAGTAAGAAGCTTGTGTAACGAAGAGTAGCCCTAGCTCGCGGCAACTAGAGAAAGCCCGCTTGCAGCAACTTGAAGAACCAGCACAGCCAAAAAAGAAAAGTACCCACTGACAAGGTTTGTCGCAATAATGAAGCAAAAAAAAAAAAAAAAAAAAAAAGCTTAACAGCACCTGGCACACAGTAGGAACTTAACATGTATTAGTGAAGCCAAAAGTCACCCATCAGCTTCAGCTGTCTAACTGCAAACCTCATCTCCTAACCGTGCCAATGCCCTTACATTACTGAGGACTGTGCTGAGTGGTGAGTAATACCCTGGGCTGGGAGTGGGGAGGCCCAGCCCTGTTCGGGGTCCCTGACCTTGGGGGGTGGTGCTTCAAGCAGTTCACTTCCCCATCCCTAAAATGGGAACTGGAAATCCCCATCCCCACCTCCCGTGCTCTCTGCCTCCTGGAGCAGCTGAGACAATACCAGTGCGAGGGCCCGGGGCAAACCAAGGCCCCGTGTGAGGGTCAGCACTCCCCTGTGTGGCTCTTCCATCTTGCCCATCTGCTGGCTTGCCTCAGAAGCCACTGTGACAGGCTTTCTCAAGGCCAGCCCAAGCAAGCAGATGCCACAGCCAGAACAGCAGGGGCTCATTTCCAGCCTGGCCAAGCATGGGCTTTCCTGGGGTGACCAGGCCCAGCCTAGACATCCAATTCCTGCTAATTCTCACCAGGGGCCAGGCCCTGGGCTTTCCCCCATGTCCCTGTGTGACAGAAACGCAGCCGGGGGTCCCTCAGACCCATGACTACAATACAGAATCGCCTGGCTAACTGCCTGGCCGGGCTCTCAGAGCCACTCGGAGGCCCCCATCGGCCAGATAACCCACAGCCCCACCTGTTCCAGCTGTGTGCTCCAGCCCCATGACCTTCCCACCAGACACAGCTCTACTTGCTGACTTCCGTGACTTTGGTCGAGCTGTACCCTCTGCCTGCAGCTCTTCTCAGTCTTCCTGCAGCCACTTTTCAGGGCCAGACTGGAGCCTCGCTCGCACGCCCCCGGTATCAACGCCCCCGAGACGCTGACCGTCCTGCTGTGTGGTGGACGCTCCGTGCCTGTGGCCCTGCCCCCCGTCTCTCGACCTACTCCACAAGGCCCTGTCCCGCATACTTCACCATGCCCACACCAGGGGGCTCACCAGTGCACATGTGGGGACCTGAACCACTAAAACAGCCCCCTGTGAACAAGGTAACGGTTCTGCAGACTTAGGTTCCAGGGATTCTTGTCTTTTTTATTTTTTTAATTGGAGGATAATTGCTTTACAATATTGTGTTGGCCTCTGCCACACATCAACATGAATCAGCCCCAGGTATACATCTGTCCCCTCCCTCCTGAACACCGCCCCCCTCATCTGCCTCCCCACCCTACCCCTCTCGGTTGTCACAGAGCGCTGGGCCGAGCTCCCGGTGTGTGTCACGCGGCAAATTCCCACTTGCTGTCTGTTTTAGACACGGTGATGTATATGTCTCCACGCTCTTCTGTCAAGTCGTCCCACCCTCTCTTTCCCCTACTGTGTCTACAGGTCTGTTCTCTGTGTCTGCGGGACTGATGTCTTAACTGCATTTCCCAAGCTAAAAGCAATGAGTTGCATCTTTCCTGGAAAAGCGGTCTCTGGGGGATGAGGGGGTGAGAGCACTTAGCTGTGGGGCCAGAGGAGAGAAGCCCACGGTGACCCAGGCTGGGAATGCAGAGCTGGGCGGGCGGAAAGAAATCAGAGGCAATGGACTCCCTGCTCCCCTGCCACAGGAACCGTCAACTGAGTCAGCAAGTCCTGGGAAGAGCCGGTCGGCTGCCTTTAATCCTCCCAGAACACGCTAGCAGCAGGGAAAGCTCAGAGGGGCAGACCTTGCGTCAGGGCCGCAGCCCCTGGGCTGCAGCCAGCAAGCCAAGGCGGCGACATGGAGAGGCAGGCAAGTCCTGGCTCCGCCCGGCAGCCCACTCCAACCTGCCGCTACCCATGAATTACAGGGAGGAGGCTGTGGCCAGCTGGCTTCAAGGCCGGCCCTGCCTCTCTCAGGCACAAGGAAGCGCTTTGTGCAGCCCAACACCTCATTATCTGGCATCGCGGCCACACCGGAAAGGGCAAATAATGGGGTAAGCGTGACACATGTTGCACAGATGCCCCTCCCTGCACAAACCTGTCCTGGAGTCCCCGCTGCCTACGGAGCAAGGGCTCAATTAACTCCTTAAGAAGGCATTTGTGGCCCTTCCATCTGGCCACAACAAACCCTTCCAGAAAAACCTCCTTCTAGTCTAATTCACTTATTCATTCCAAAAACATTTGTTGAGCACCTAGGTGCTGGGCACGATGCTGAAAGAGCTGAAGGATCCCTAAGTCCTTCCTTCTGCCCTGGGCCTGAGCAGATCACACGCAGGTCCCTGGCTGAGAGCTGTGCCTATGAACGGTGCTCAAGGCTGGGCACCCGTTATGATCATCACGCCCACCTGTCCCTGAGGAGGGAGGAAGCTGCTCTTCCCACATGCCCACCTACCTGCCCTCCAGTGTCACCACCACACCAGAGGCGGGCACAAAAGTTACTCTGACCGTTGGAGGCCCACCAGGTGCCGTAATCTGGAGTGTGCGGCTGCTCTGGGGGGCACTGGGCTTTGGGGCTTTTCCTGTGCTGGAGTCACAGAAGGCTTGGAGACTCTGGGGGGTTTGGAGTACACTGGGTCCTCAATCAGCCTCACTGAGGCCACTCATCTGACATGCATGTCTGGGCCCCTCCCAGTCGGGCCCTGCGTAAGGTGCTCCCCACTGGGAAGGCTGAAGAAGGTAAAGGTTAAAGGTACACAACAGGTAAAGACGCAGGGGCACGGAGGTAAAGTCCTGGGGAAGGCAAGTAGCTTCCAACTGGCTGGCCAGGAATCATGGAACAAGAGGGAACCTTTCACAGAAGTAAGGGTCAGCTTGAACATCAAGCTATGAGAAAAGACATGGAAGCTATGGAGACTGTTTAAGCCATGACATGTCTGGAGTCACTTTTGAAAGACAGAAGATGAAGGACTCGTCTGGGGCTTCCCAGGCAGGACTAGTGGTAAAGAACCCTCCTGCCAATGCAGAAGACATAAAGAGATGCAGGTTTGATCCCTGGGTCGGGAAGATCCCTTGGAGAAGGAAATGGCAATCCACTCCAGTATTCTTGGCCTGGAAAATCCCATGGACAGAAGAGCTTGGCGGGCTACAGTCCATAGGGCCGCAAAGAGTCAGATACAACTGAAGCGACTTCAAGCAAAGGCGTGGCCAGAAAAGTCAAGACTCAAGCACTGTGGAATGCCAGGGATGGAATTTTTCTTCTGACAGCATTTGAAAAACCCGTAAGAGTAAGCAACTGGACACTCTATCAGTTTCTTACATCTTTATAAAGAGCCAGACAATACAACAAGAGATGTCACACAGGACTACACAGTTGGAGGGGAAAGTAATACACTTTCAAAGACATACTTTTTGACATGAGAACGTGGGCTACTTCTGTGCAACTAAATATTGATGAAAGCTCTTATAGCGTCTTTAGGTCAGAGACAGCTTGCAAGAAATCCATGAGTATGGGGAGGAGCGGTGGGTGGGGAACTTCCATTCAAGCAGGAGGTCAAATCAAATATGTACAAACCACAGAAGGAACAAGCCAACATGGGCTGTGATTCTGAAGAGATGTGCCTAACATGTGAGGCCAGAGGTACGCAAAGCTTTCTCTTTGTTTGACTACGCTGGGTCTTGGTTGTAGCACACAGAATTTTTGATCTTCATTGCAGCCAGTGGAATCTTTTTTTTTCAGTTGTGGCATGGGAGATCTTTTCGTTGAGGCATATGGGATGGGATCTAGTTCCCTGACCAGGGATGGAACCCAGGCCCCCTGCATTATGTGTGTGTGTTGGCGGGGGTGCCACTGGACCACCAGGGAAGTCCCTGTAAAGTTTTGTTTTTATAAATAAAGTTTTATTGAAACACAGCCATGCCCATTCATTTGTATATTATCTATGGGCACTTTCTAACAAGGAAAAAACTGAAAAGCTGCATGTTGTCCCTCAAGCCTCAAATACTCACCACCTGGCCCTTCACAGAAGGTTTGCGCTGCGTGGGGATGGACACATGCAAAGCAAGAACAAGAGCCACGCACCCCCATCCTGGGAGGAGCAACCTTGTCCCCAAAGCCCCTCTGGGCTCCTCTCTGAGTAGGGCCCCTGGGGAAGGCCACACACTCCTGTGAACATCTCAGGGTGGTAAATCTTCCATCCTTTAGAGTGGATTTGATTTCTGGAAACTGCCCAAGGCTTTTCAAACCAATTCGGGTGAAAAGGTGGGTGATCACGCCAAGGAATGAAACACGAGCGCTTGCCAAGGGCAGGACGCGTGCCTTAAACGCTGGGTGAATTGAAATGGTAGTGAGAAATGCGGTTTCATTATAAAGTTGCGTAACTTTATTTCTCGTCTCTCGTTAATTGGGGACAACAGTCATCTGATGTTCGGGCCTCAGCCCAAGTAAAAGACCTCTTACAAGACCAACCGCATTCCACAAGCATCTGCAGTCTGGGATGGCTGTCCTGAGAAGTCTTTTACTTCTCCTGAAAAGACCGAGCCTGGGAACAGAGAACACCTGGCCGTTACAAACGGAGACACTGCTGTGCAGAGGGGAGATGGGACTGTCCAAGCCGCCGAGCCATGGAGCCTCAAGGTTTAATTCATCCAGAATGGTCAGAGTGCTTCAAGCTCTGAGCCACGAGTTAAAAGTTTAAATCAAAAATGTGTACATGCTGAATCCCTGGTCTCCAACGAGACAGGAATGTCAATAAAAACATGGACATTTGACAGGCCTTGGTGAAGTCCCCTGACCTGAGTCTGTTTTCTTGTACAAAAAATGGACAATAATCTCCTTGTAGAGTTGCTGGAAGGATTACAGCTAAAACACTCAGCAGAGAACAACACACAATGGGTTCTCAACACAAAGTAGCTCGGAATCTCTGATGCAAGGGCAAGCGCAATGGCAGCAACATTCCACCATCCTTACCCACAGTGGGCGTGCACACACCCTCCCCTGCAGCACACTCCAAGACTGCACCGCTTGAGTGGTCACCTGTCCGTGCATAGCCGAGTTTGGCCTGCCTCCAGCTCGGAAGTTTACAGGGGGAAACTGCCATCTGCCTCTGGAGGAGCCATGCTCCCAGCTCGAGGGAACCGTCCCCTCTTTCGGGGACTAACTCCATCAGCAGGACCCAGTTGTAAACACAGCACAGACAAACAGGAACGAAGAAACCACAGCAGATGAAGAGCAGGTTAGCTCTGGCTTTTGGACGAGGCCAGGATCGATGTCTTCTGAAGGGGCAAGGGAAAATCCCCACACCTCCCCTGGTGAAATAAAGCCAGTAAATCCCTCCACGCTGGCCTCTCTCCTCCCATTTAATAGCCAAACGTGCCCGCGGGAGTGAGGCAAGAGAGGGTGTGCATTGCGGCTTCCGGCGCCTGGCCGCAGCTCCGATAACAGGGCTCTGCCCAGACGAGGGCTGTGACCACAGACACAGACAGACGATGTCCTGATCCCGCACCAAGGGCCAGCGCTGGCACCATCCAGCAAGACTGGTGAGCTTATATAACAAAGGGCTTGTCATCACTTCCTGTGAGCCTCATTGCCCACATTCCAACACAATGAGACGCTCTCTCTGCCCTGGCTTTGAAGTTCAACAGCTCATTCACAAGGCCGGGCAGAGCTCTGCTGGGAGGCAGAGAGCCTGCTCTGGCTCACCTTCCCATCCCCCTTGCCCTTGCCAAGTCGTTAGTTTATTTGGGGGAAAAAATGTCCCTTTGTGATTAGTGTTCGCTTTTAAAAACTGAAAAATATCCAACCTTGCAGTGACAACTACTATTCACACTTGGGTCTGTCTACTTCTGGCCCTTTTTTTTACTTTTGTAAGTGGGCATGGAGTAGAAGGAGAATACAAGTATTTGGTTTTTTAATATCCTATTTCGAAAAAGTCTTCTGTGGTGAGCCTCTCCCCTGCTGACCCTTTGCAGCTGAGTTACTCAGCCCTGCTTTGGATGGCCGCATTCCCTTCCACCGTACGCACGTGCCATTTCCCACAGCTGGGTATGTAGGTGATTTCCACTCTTTTGTTTTTTCCAAATGCTGTAGGATACTGGTAGCTAAATCACTGCGACTCTCTTCACTCTCTCCTTAGGATAAACTCCTAGTGAGGCCACAGAGTAGCAACTTCTCAGCTTCTCTACGTTATTCCCTCAGTTTCCCACCACTCCTTCTGACCGGGAACCAAGTCTATAACATTTTTGAGGCAACTATGATTTATAAGGTCCTTGTGTGTGTGTGTGCGCACAGGCTAAGTTGCTTCAGTCATGTCTGACTCTTCTGTGAGCCCGCCAGACTCTTCTATCCATGGGATACTCCAGGCAAGAATACTGGAGTGAGTTGCCATTTCCTCCTCCAGGGGATCTCCCAACCCAGGGATCACACCTGCATCTCTTACGTCTCCGGTATTGGCAGGGGGGTTCTTTACCACTAGTGCCATCCAGGAAGCCCCATGAGGTCCTTTTACATTGGGCTTATTGACTGACCTCATGATAGGGATGAACCCCTCATTTAAAGATGGGAAAAATGGGCTCAGGGAGGTGAAATGACTTGCCCAAGGTCACAGGCCCTCAACTTGAACCCGGACTAAGCCTGAGCAGTCCGGGCTCCTGCCCTGCTCCACACGGCTCCTCTCAGGCCCCCAGGCCAGCGTGACAGCAGGCATGACAGGCGTGGTTTAAAGCTGAGTGCGCAAAGATCTACAATACACACAGCTTGCTACAAATCCCAGGGTCCACCTGTCTATGCTTGTCAGTCTTGACCATCCAACCACAGACCAAAGAAGGGAAACATCCACAGTTCTTCAACCACAGGGTTCAAGCGGTCTTTTGTTCAGCAATGGGGAAGGTTCTTTTTTACCACTAAAGAACTAATGAGTCGAAAATGGCTACTAGTGGCTGCAGGGATAAATTGATAATGGCAATCTAACTCACTCCTTTCTGACTTTTAGTTGTAAATGCAAGATGACCTTAGATTTAACATTCAAACAAACCTTTGGAATTCATAACACAGATCTTCTAAAGAAGCATGGCTTCTTCTTAGGAGGGACGCCCTGATTTCCCTTCTCAAATTTTTTAAAGAAAAGTTTGGGGAGCACAGGATGGCATGAATTTATTTCATTTCAATACCCTTTGCAGATGTAAAATCTCGTTCCTACCTATCAGCAATGTCCCAGACAAAACGACCCTCTGATTGAATGAAGGCATACAACTGATATTTACTTGCAGAATAAGAAACGTTTGAGCACAGACAGAACTACAGCTGCTGAACTTGAAAAAAATCCAGTGCTCCAAAGTACTTGCTATGTTGTATAAAAATAGGTAAAACCAGAAGAAACCATCAAAAGCCAAAGAGGTTACGATATTTTCTGGAATAACCATTCCCCAAAGGATCTGACAAGTATTAAAAAAAAAAAAAAGGCATTTCTAGGAGAGGAATTAAATAGTTGTAATGTTGTTGTTTAGTCACTAAGTCATGTCCTACTCTTTTGTGACACCATGGACTACAGTCCACCAGGCTCCTCTGTCTATAGGATCTCCCAGACAAGAATACTGGAGTGGGTTGTCATTTTCTTCTTCGGGGGATGTTCCCAGTCAAGGGATCAAACCCTTGTCTCCTGCATTGGCAGGTGGATCCTTTACCACTGAACCACCAGGGAAGCCCAGTACTCCCCAACAACAACAACAACAAAAAATCAAGAGTGTGCCCTCACCCCCATCCACTGATTTCTTACTTCCAGACTCCTTATCCAGGGCTCCCCTGTAAGCTGTCACTATGAGCCAATTTCTGCTTTCTCTGGAGGTTTCATGATCATTTAAAGGACTCTCAATACAAAGGGTTTGCCTGGATGGAGAAGAGTTGCTCAGCTTTTTAAAAACCAGGCCCACTTCTGCCTTAGTCTGTGGGTGATAAAGAACCAGAATCAAGGGTGCAGACAAAACCCAGAGTAGGGCAGGATGAGAGAGAAGGCAAGACCCCAGACACACGCCTGGGGTGGGGCTCTGCACTTGGACCACGCCAGGCCCAAGGCCTGCACATCTGATCTGGGCCTTGACAACGCCGTCAGCTGTCCTGCGGGTGATTCGGAAGTGATGACACCGATTCCCACCATCTTGTCACTTCACAGTCACGCCACAGATGGCTTTCAGATGGGCCCTGAGCCCTGCGGAAGCTCAGTGAGCAGGAGCAGAGTGACAGCTGAATTCCCCGAGCGTGTGCCCCAAGCACGTGGCAAGAGCCCCCCGAGCTGGCCCGATGGCACATTATTCCTAGATCTTTACTTACAAAGCATCTCTTCGGGAATTGGGAAGCATGCTCTGGGCCAGAGGGGCCCTCAGATTCAGCAGTGAATGAGGGAGGAATTGGCCAGGGATCCTCAGGGGGCCCTTCAACTGAGACCAGCAACATCTTCATCTTCAACGAGGCTAATGTTTCTTCCCCCCAGGAACTCAAAGGCTCCTGAGCACTGACTGCTTCTCAGATCTCCTCCCATGGGGGACGTCCTCTGAAGGTCAGCATCCCAGCGGCAGCCAGAGCGCTGGCGCTCCCGTGTCCCGTTTGCTTTCCTTTCTTCTGAAGGCTCCAACTGAACCGGCAGCAGCTTTACTGTGGCTCCTCTGACCTGCTATAGTGGTTGCCTGGACACCCTGGGATGCCTCCAGCTCCGCCCCCCACCCTCCCAGGTGCTGCCATCAGATGGGAGAGCTGAATCTTGGCCTCAAGGTCAGGTGACTAGCTCTGTGGTGCTCCAGAACAAACACTGAGCTCTCCCCTACCTCCTTCACCACGCATAGCTTCCCTCAACAAGTAGCGGAGGTGCTGCCAGGTTCAGACAAGACCTCTACCCACCCAACTCTCTGGAAAGGCACGCGTGGAGATGCACCTCTGTCCCTGACCCAGGCGCCTCGGGAAGCGCAATCCGTCTGACTCTGACAGAATGTGGACACACTCTGCTGGCCTGGGTAACTTACAAACTCCTCAGCTACTGATGACAGTGATTCAGAGAATCTATTCCCTAGACTCAGCTGATTTCCTTCCATTGACCATTGTCATCTGAGAGCCCCTTGAAGCATCAGTCACAGTATTTCATGGCTGAAGGATGCAGACTGGGGCCAGGCCCTTGCTGCCTCTGCCTAAAGCATTTGACATCCTCTTAACAGGGCTCCCCACCCTCAGACCCCACCCGCACCCTCTCCGATCTGTCCTCTCTAATTTTAATCTTCGTAAGATGCGGATGTCACCTCCCTGGTTCAGATGGTAAAGAACCTGCCTGCAATGCAGGAGACCCGGGTTGGATCCCTGGGTCTGGGTTGGGAAGATCCCCCAGAGAAGGGAATGGCTACCCACTCCAGTATTCTTGCCTGGAGGATTCCATGGACAGTGGAGCCTGGTGGGCTACAGTCCATGGGGTCACAAAGAGTCGGACACGACTGAGCAGCTGACACTTTTCAAGAGGCAGACAGATAGGTCTCCCTAAAGCAGAGATCTGATCTTATGCTCCACCATCTTTCACTACCCACAGAGGACAGACCCAACTCTGCTGCCCGGCCCTTCAGGCTTTCTGACACCTGGCTTCATCCCTCTCTTATATCTTTTCTGTCTTCTCACAGACTCTCCTTTATTCACTATGGACCACTCACAAGGCCCCTCCCAGGACGGCCTCACACCCACCAGTCTCTAAATATCCAGATCCTCTGTTTCCAAGAAGGCCCGCCTCGTGCACCCTCTCCTCCATGAAGCCTTTCTGATGCTCCTTTGGCAGCATTATCCTGAGAAGACACAGGGAGAGTACCTGGCCCAAACCAGACTCTTTATCATCAGTAGAGAGTTTTTAAGTGGCTCTGGGGTCGTGGTTTTGGGACCACCAAATAATACAAGAACTGACCTCTGTCACTGTTCTCTATAACTGTGTAGCACAGAGGTTACGGGCAGACAGAAGCCAAACTAACTTCCTGGGCTGGACACCTCCATCTGCAGCTCTGCCCATTCCTAGCTATGCCACCTGTGAGAAGGTACTTAATAATAATAATAATAAAAAAAACCCACACATCTGTTTGCCCCAGCTTCTCCATCTATAAAATGGGACTCTTAATAGAACTTACATTCTGGGGTGTGTCACGAAATTCAGTAAGTTAATATTCGTAAGCACTTAGAACAGAGGGGTAATCCAGGTAGATCCAGGTAGTTATTACCTCTACTGTCCCACCTCAGGGAACCATGGGTCAACCACAAACTGACTGTCAAGGACAGGGTCACTTTTTGAGGACAACCTCACCAGGCCAGAAAGGGAAGTCCCACTAGCTTGACTGTGGGTGTAGGAAGCCCAGAGTTTGAGGCTGGGCTCAGGTCCAGAACAGCCTGTGGCCCAAAGAATTCATAAAGTTCTTTCCACACACCAAGCATTGTGCTTAGCCGCTCAAACAAATAACTTTATTATGACCTTATGTATTGCCCCTGAACCTCATCTCCAGAATGTTACCTCATCCGTAAAAAGGGGATTCTAATAGGACCCCCTCAAGGACCGGCCCTGAGGATCTCACACAGAAAGCGTTCCACAGATGCGAGGCACAGAGTGAGCAGTCAGGAAACACCGTCTATTATTATTACACCCACGGCGGGACAGATGGGGCATTCCAGGCCTGAAGAAACTAGTCACTGGTCCCAAAGTACTAAGCTTCTGAGACCAGGAGCCAGGACTGGAGCCCAGACTTCTGACCCCAAAGCCAGTGCCCATTTCACATCGCCACAGTGGGCATCGCTAGGGTCCCGCCGTGTTTGACTCAACAGCTCTGGGCACTTGTGGTGGGTAGTGTCACTGGTTACCTCCACAGAAGGCGAAGAACCCGGACCGAGAATGCTGGGCCCCCAGCACCAGCGCACTCTCAGCTGGGCAGCGGCTGCTCTGCTTGCTGTTTGCTCAGCACTGAGGTCCTGATGGCAAGATCCCCCAGCCCCTGCTCCTCGGGAACATGCTCCTGCCTGCTGCTCTAATGCTCTCTTGGCCTTGGGAACCGAGCCCCCCGCCCCTCACCCCACCGCCCTGCTCCTAATCCACCTGGGAGTCGAATCCAACCATGCCCCACATTCAGTCACACTACGGCGTGATGAACTCCTCAGTGGCAGCCTCAGCCCACCCACTCAGAACCCGCTCTGCGGCCTGCCACTTCCTGCCCAGGAAGCTCCCGGACCGGGGTCCACCAACGCCCCCCACACTTGTGATGCTGAAGGGTGCTGGCCCTCAGCAGTTGGTGTCCTGGCTGGGAATCCGGCTCTGTGGGGAAACAGTACAGCCTGCAGCTTCCGTCTGCCTTTGAAGATACGATCGCACATCTGAGGGTCGTCATGTGGAAGACGTAAGGTTAGACTGGTTCTGCTTGACCTCAAAGAGCCCAACGAAAACAATAACAGAATCCGCAGAGAGAAAGAAGTCAGCCAGCAGAGTGCCCATAAACACCAGGTACTCAACAAACCTGTACTAAATTGGAGGGGATAGCAGAAAAAACTTGAAAGCCCAGCTGTGCAAAGGAGTGTCTGGTTATGTGACAAATCCTCTCAACACTGCACGTTTTCAGGCATGGGTGTAGGAGGGATGGACTGGGTGATCTCCAGGCTTCCTGGGAACCCCAAACCAAGGTCTAGGATAGTAACTTGCAACTTTGGCTCCATGGCAGAATCATCGGGGGCCCTTTCAGAACTACTGATGTCCAGGCTCTGTCCCCAGAAACTGTGGTGTCATTAGTCTGGGCTGGAGCCCAAGCGACCGAAACTTCTGAGAAATGCTCTCCCGGCGATTCTAACAGGCTCAGGGCTGGTGTAGGCAGGGCCTGCTGACGTCGTGATACACAGCATAGGGGATCAGGCAGACACTCCCAGCCCCTGAGAGCCACAGAGATGTCGTTCAGTGTTCAAAAATCTGCATTTTTTCCTCCCTGATTTATTCACCATGAACACTCCTGGGTTTAATCTGTTCTGTCAACACCGATACATTAATGTCACAAACCCCACGGCAGACACCGCAGAATGGATTATCCTGACACTGGCCTGAGCCAGGAAAAGAAGAACATGCCACAGAGATTGGGAAAGGCTCTCTCACTAATTGAAGACATGAGGACCTCTGGGTTGAGGGGACAGAAAAGGCTGGGAGTGGGGAAAGAACTCTGTAAATTCATGTCACTTGCACTGGAGTTGGGTGGGTGTGAAAAAAAATTTTAATGACTAAAATAATATAGTCCCCACACGCCACATCTTTAAGTTCTCCCCATCCTTCCAGACTGAGCTCGGCTACTCAAGGTCTATGCTAAAAAATGCCTGCTGCACGGATGACAGAATGGTGCACGCTTTCCCCACAAATGTCACCACCGTGTAAAAGCTGAGACGGACACACTCAGGTAAGGCTGCACCGGCAGTGCAGAGAGTAAGTGGCTGCCCCGAAATACGTCTAGACAGCCAGCCCCCTGGTCCTGGAGGTGGAGGCTGACTCCATCAGAGGTGAGGAGAAGCTTTCCTGGCCTCATCCCAGAAAAGCTCTGGCATCAGATCTGGCATCCAAAGTGAAGTGCTATTACCCAGTTACCTTCCTAAGGTGTCAGGAGTTGAATGTGTAATAAGTGCATGGGTATCTGCAGATGAAAGGTGTCATTTTGTAAAGACAGGTGAAATCATCATTATCATAATAGTTGATGAGAACATAACACAGTCAGGGTGAGATGGAGTCAAAATATTGAAATCTAAAAAGGCACTTGAAGAAATACAGATAGCTGATGGAGCAAGCACAGAGGAGAGGATGTCCGGACACAGACTGGTCATTCAGAAAAATAAAATTAAAACCCTACCTTGTACTCTGAAATCAAACTCCAGAGTAAAATGTCAATGTTCAAAAAAGAAAGAACCCATCAAAGTGCTAGAAGAAAATACACTGGAGTACAGAAAACTTCTCTAAGTAGCACGCTGGTTACACTGCGTAAAACATCAAGAAGGATCCAGGAGTAGAAAACAAACAGTTCAGTGTAAACAAGCAAAGCAATCACTGGATACAGGGCTGAACGGCAAATTACAAACTTGTAAAAAATGCCCTGCAATCTAAACGGCAGGCAAGGGACTGCCATCTTTAATCCACAAAGCGCTCGTATAAATCAATAAAATGATAAACCCCATGGCAGAAACGATGGACAGATAGAAATACACAGCTTTGGAAAAGAGACACCAGTGGTCAACAGGCATATGCACTAGTAACCCAAGAAGCTGCAAATTAAACTAAACTGCATTACAGTAAAGCAGGCAAAACTCATAAGGCCTTTTTCTAGAATACAACTTGAAAGCCTGTATCAAAATTTTTACCTTCCTACTCAACAATTCTCCTCTGGGAACCAATCCCAGGGAAATAATCACAGACTTATTTATGCAAAGAATTAAGTTACAAAGATGCTCATTACAGCACTGTTAAACTAGTGAAAACTAGGAGAGCCTAAATAGGCAAATAGAATACTATACAGACATTAAATTACTGTTGTTGAATGTTTAAAACAATGTAGATATCTTTCCATGTCATTAAGTGAAAAGTATATAAATAGATACATACAATATTGATTTCTGTGAAGGAAAATACACACACACATACATGCACTGAAAAAGGCTAAGTGGAAAAACAGTGAAACGTTAAAGCTGTTTCTTTGAATTGTAGAACTGAAGTTGGTTTCTATTTTGGTTTTGCTTATCTGCATTTTCTATACCAAACCTTGTCTTAGTTTTGTTGAAGGGGGAAGAAAAGAGTTAACACAGATTTAAAAGAGTTAACATTGGTGGTGGTTTAGTCACTAAGTCATGTCCGACTCTTGCGACCCCAGACTCCTCTATCCACGGGATTTCCCAGGCAAGAATACTGGAGTGGGCTGCCATTTCCTTCTCCAGGGGATCGTCCCAACCTGGTGATTGAACCCATGTTCTCCTGCAATGAGGCGGGTTCTTTACTGCTGAGCCACTGAAATTTATTAAAAAAAAAATCCAAGCTTACCCAGAACACAGGCAACTGGCATCTGCTCCCCACAGGAGGGCAGGTAAGGGCTGCATCACTCTGAGAATGCCACGCAGGCCCCAGAGCACATGCACGGCTTTGGAATGCACCGGGGGGATTACAAGGCTGTCTGGCTTTCTGAGAGTGCACGTCAGAGCAAAAAGCAGAGAAGCCTCACTCTGAAGAACTTCTGGGACATTTTCATTTTTAGAATGTAGCCATGGCCCGGAGAAGCCAGGAAAGTTCCATTCCTCCTACTTCTGTTTGCCTCTCCCCCATAGCCCACGTCTGGTGAGCCCCAGACAAGAAAGAACTTTCCCAACAATCACAAATGCCCCGCATCGAAATGTTCTGCTGAGCAAAACAGGCAAGCTCCAGCCTCATATTCATCCTGCCCTAGCGCCGAGCTCAGGCAGACAACACAGCAGGTGGCCTCCCAGTTTAGAGAATTGGGGCAATTTTCGACCAGTGGCAGGTGGCCCTTCACACCCAAGCCCCTGCCTCCTTCCTTTATTCCACTAGGCAATCTGGAGGCTCTGGCCACACTTGCTTGAATCCAGCAGGGCTCCCTTCCCCATCTCAGTCACTGCAGACGGGACCCCTTCTGTCTGGGATGCCCCACGTGCACCGTCCTCTGCACCCAGCTCGCAGATGACTTCCTCTTCCTCGTGGTTCTTCCCAGCCCCTGACAGAGGCTACCATGCTTCAGAGCATGTATGGCTCTTAATCCCGGACTCACTTGCTGGATCAGCTCTACTGGCTGGACTGTGACTGCACTGCTGGGGTCCTATTCGTCCTGGCTAATGGCAATTCATCCTCCTGAATGCTCAAGTTAAAACCTGGAGTCATGGGCGACTCTCCTCCCCCATCACGACTCACACCTCCTCTGGCAGGAAACCCGTTAGGACGCGTCCCGAATCTGGTCTCCTCTCATCACCTACCACCAGCGCCCCAGTTCCTGTGGCTGAAGGTCGTCTTAGTTGGCCCCCCAGCTGGTCCCCTCCCGTCTGTTCTCCACTCGGCAGCCAGAGTGATCCTTTTGAACTCCAAAAGCCAGATCACGTCATTGCTCTGTTTAGAGCCTCCACTGACTTCCCATCTCACTCAGAGTTAAAGCGAGAAACCCTTTCAGCACCTCCCAAAGGCCCAAAGCTCTCAGCCTCCCCATCCCAACTCATCTCAGACCTCTCGTCTCCCCACTTCCTCCCCACCTGCTCCGCTCAGTCACGCTGATCTCCCTGAAGCAGCCAGGCATGCTCCTGCCTTGGACTTGTGCCCTGACTGTTCACTCTGCCTGGAATGTACTTCTCTCTGTGGGCCGTGTGAATCACACCATCACACCCTTTAGCAAAGCCCTCTGGGCGGCCATCTGAAGCAGTTCTCCACCTCAAACTCAGGCCCACCCCAGTTTTACTCTTCTCTACACTCCACCCAACATACGATATTTGCTTGAATCCTCTCCTGAGAGGGCAAACTCAGGGGAGCATGAACGTTTATGTTTTGTCCACACTGTAGCCCCAGCATCTAAACAGAACAATACCCAGCACGTAGCCTACTCTCAACAATGTCTGTTGAATGAATGAAGAGAAAGGACTTGGTATGGGCTCTCATGGCCCAGCTGAGGACTTGGAGTCCAGCCTGTAAGCAAAGGCCCAGCAGTGCACCAGAAGTACCCATCTCCCCGCCAACCCACCCACCTATCAAATCATTTTTCCACTCACTGGCCTCGGGAAACCCCTTTCTGACCATTACTCTAAAGTTTTGCTTGGAAAACTCGGCCTGAGTCATTCCCTAGGGCTCTGACTGATTCTCTCCCCATCCCTTGAACCCACCTCCAAGATCCTTCCTCTACAGCATAATGGGAAATCCAGAGAGAGTTCCGCTTGGAGAAAATGGAAAGGAACTGAATGATTTAGAGGAAAATTCAATTCTTCCTAGCTCATCAGTTGAGAAAGCGCAAACTCTCAGGAAGCCAGTGCCTCCGAAAGTGAAACATTAATAGAAATATTACTGGAAAATACCAAACAGGAAGAGAAGGAAAATTCCATTGTGGAAGCAAGGTCCTCTGTCGCTGTTCCTTAATGGTCTCAGTAACTTGTTTCAGAATCAAAACACAGAAAGAACCGGAAATCAATCAGGCTGTCACCCTTCCTGTGGACTAGAGCTTTGGCCAAACCATCTCCACATCACCCCGGCACAAAGGGCATTAGACTCAGAACACAAGGTCAGCAGCCTGGCCGCTGTGTTGGCTAGCACCTGCTGTGCGGCAGGGCACGCTCCATTCCTTCTGGGACCCTCAATATTTCCATCTGTAAAATGGGGGTTACAGCACTTTCCTCAGAGTGACTCTGACAGTTAAGTTAATTATGGGTGTGAAAGTTTCTTTTAAGCTTTGGAATACTTACGCAAATGTAGGAATCTGTAGGTCCTACAATGCTAACAGAGGAGATTTTTATAAGAGTTTAAGTCTAGCCACAAATAAGGCAGAGAAAATCAAGGCATGAGATTGTGCAGCCTGAGGTGGTATGGTACAGTGGTTCAAAGACCCTAAATCCAGTTTCAGGTCTCACCTCTGCCTTTAATGGCAAGGTGACCTTAGATAAGTTACTTAACCTCTCTGCCTCAGCTCTCTCATATGTAAAAGGGGAATGACAATAGCATCCGCTCGACTTTGGGGAGCAGTATGACTAATTCTGCTCCTGCGGAAAGCTCCTTCAACCCGAATGACTACTCTTCCTTGGGTCAACTGCCTCGTCCTCCGAGACGCCTTCCCTGCTTCTCTCAGTTGAAATGAACCTCCTCCTGACCCTGCTTCTACTTAGTTCCATGGAGTCAAGGCTCTGCTCAGGACGGCTTCTGTGCCAGGATGGCTCCCAGCTCACCCACACCACTCTGTTTACAGACAAACTCCGCCACACAGAACTGTGTGGTCCCTGTGTCCTCACCAGAAGATAAGCTCCTTATGGGCAGGCATGACCCGTCCCCTGGCTCTTCCCTTTTATCCACACAGCTCCTGACAGTGGCCTGCATGTGGCAATCTCCCAGTCACCACAAGCCAAGCAAGGTATAAGGCAGGCAGGGTGGCAGACAGCACCAGCAGCCTGCCTCCATCCCGCAGGAACAGCACCCTCCCCCTCCGAAAGTGGGCGGAGATGCCACCATCAGCCAGCCGGCAACCCAGCTTTCTGCTTCAAAGCCACAGATCCCAATTTATTTTCTAGGGTGCCGCCTGACCTCTCCCTTCGCCACAGGCCACTGCCACTTGGCTCTCCCATCACAAGAGGAGAAAGTCAACCCCAAGTGAAACTGCTCAAGGGAGCGTCTGACCACAGGCATGTTCAGCTTTGCTTAAATGACCAGAGGAACGCACCACCTTTTCAAGTTTGCCTTTTAACCCCTACTTTATGGGTCAGAAACGCTTTGGGGCTGGGGAGAGGACGAGGTCAAGGCTTGGGGGTCAAGTCTGGGGAAATCAGTTATGTTCCAAGGTGGTCAGATTAGAAGACAGTCATCTGATCTCCCTCAAGAACACTCAGGTTCCTTGTTGACAAGGGCCAGGGTACTGGGGTTTTGGGGGTTTTTTTTCCCATAAAAGAGTGCACATGCAGGGTCGCCAATCCTTCAATGAGAAGACATGACAGTTACAAGACACGTTTTGTGCAGCTGTCCCTTGGGAAGTGCCAACTCTGTGCATGGAATTTCTCTATGAAATAACTCGGGTGCTGCATTAACATCTCATTTAGGGAACTCAGAGTGAGATGAGGGAAGGGGAGAGAAAAGCTGGCTTGGGGGCTTCTTTGGGGACCACCAAAGCCCAGACTGAAAGAGATGGGAATTGGGACGGGGTGGTATAAGAAGAGGAACATTAACGGGAGGAGGAGATGTACAATGCACATTTCAGCAAATATCAGAGCTTTACTATCTCTATCTAAATCACTGAAAGGAGTTAAACAAGTTGATAAAAAGCATACAGGCTTGTAACTCAGACTGAAGGTGTAATCCTGGCCCGTCACTTGGTAGTTTTGTGACATTAAGCAAATTAATACCTCTAAGCCTCAGTTTCTTTATCTGTGAAATGGGGCAATAGTGCCCAGGGTAGAGGAATAGCACTAAACTCCCTGATTAATGGCCTGCCTGTATCCCTACCCTCTGCCACAGGACTTCACAGCTTCCCCTCTCTCTCTCTGAATACTGGCTGGCCTTATAACTTGCTTTGGTCAACAGAATGCAGCAGAAGGAACAGCAGGCCAGTTTCTAACTTCAAGAAACTGTATGGGCTTCTGTAATTTCTTGGAACCCTGCCACCATCATGTGAACAAGGCTAACTTGCTGGAAGATGAGAGACCATGTGGAACAGAGCCGAACTGAGGCAGCCAAGGCCATCCTAAACCAAACACGTAAGGCAGCCCGGTGAGGACTGGCAGGGCTGCAGACCCGCTCCACACTGACCATAGATGCCTGGGTGAGCCAACTGAGGCCAGAAAAACTACTCAGTTGACTTGTGGGTTCATGGATAATAATAAAGACTTACCATTTAAATCAGGGGTTGGAAACTGCAGACCACAGGCCAGCTGCCTATTTTTGTAAATAAAGTTTTACTGGAACACAGCAATACTCTTTAATTTATATACTGTCTGTATGCTTTCAAGCTACAATGGCAGAGTTGAATAGTTGTGATGGGGGCTGTCTGGCCTACAAGCTAAAATTACTCACTAACTGATTGATTCTTTTGCTAACCTCTGGTTTACAACCACCAACTTTGGAGTAACTTGTGATGCAGCGATAGCTAACAGATACAGTACCTAAACCCCTTCTAGAGTGACTGTGAAGATTAAATGATCAATTAAGTGGTCAGTCTGAAGCCTGGAGAATATATTTCTTTTCTGAGGAATCAATGGGAAAAACTGGATCTGATAGGCAGCATTTCTCTCACACTACTTTCAAGGGACAGGACTTCAAAGTGTTCCAAGCCAAACCACAGCTACCAAGCTTGGTCCTTACTTTTTCAATCAATTACTTTCTAAGAACTGGAGAATGTGGCTATTAACCAAATGGAAAATGACTCTCAGCTCATGCTTCACCCTGGCTTCAATCAAGGTACACATCACCGATTTGATGTGAAAAGGACACAAAGACCCCAATTCCCAACTCCTCCAAAAGATACACGAGACATTCTCTTCCTTTTGCGGCCGACCTCTCTCTACAATTCCCCCATCACACCCACCTTTCAGAGCCTCCATCCATTCTCTTGGCACCAGCTTCTACCTGGAGAAGCTCAAATGCCACCACCTCGTGAAAGCCCTCCTTGAATTCAGAGACAAGAGTTGTGAATTCCTCTCAGGCCTCTGCACACACTTCTGTCCTGACATGCCTCGTGTTGTGACACTGTCTCATTACCCGACTGTCTCCCAGACTAGATCTTAAAAAGCTCATTTCAACTGCACATTGAGAAGCTTCCCTCTCGGAAACGCTCTCCACCACTTATTCTCTCTGAGGTTCCCCCTGCCTCGCATGCTGCTCAGAAACTGTTTGCTGAGTTTTTTTTTAAGTTGAACATGATATTATTTATTTATTTGGAAGCATGTTATTTAACTCAACTCTGTGGATGCTGACAAAATACAAAGTATTGGTACACATCAGCCTGTATTTAAACTTGGGAAACTGATGTCATGGTGCATCTCGACTTTCTCAGCTGCAGTGGAAACATTTACTTAATTATGACAAAAGAAACAAGACTTCAGCAGAAAACATAAGTGGATAAGACTTGTCTGGCTGCACATAAGGAGACCTACCAAGTTACTGGCCTGTTTGTCATCATTATTTTTTTTTATAAAGACAACCTGGGGGACTATTTCCACCTACTAAAGTTTCATATTTTCTTCCCAGGAGCTCAGGCCCTCACTGTCTCTCACTGGGACTATATTGTAATTGCCTCCCAACTCCAAACCCATCGACCCCAGATTGCAGCAGCTTATAGCCTGGGATGCTCCTCAACCATGGCTCTGAGTCTATCCTTTTCCTGATTCAACAGTCTTCCAGGCTTTCCCTGTGGGGTCCACCTTTCTCACACTGTCATCTCTCATTGCCCAAGTGAGGCCCACTGCAAGAAAGCTTTGGTTTCCAAAAACACTCTCCACATTAAGGTTTTATATACACACATGCACAGGCCAACACACAGACATACATGCATGCACACAGCACATATACCTAAGGGCTCCCACAGGCTCCAGTCAGCCTTTCCTGGCACTGAAATTACACATCCATCCCTAGATCCAACTCACAGCTGCCTCCTAGGTGAAGATCTCACTAAATTACCCAAGACAAAAACACTGGGAAACAAACGATGAAAAGGTGACGGGTGTCAGCAGCCTTCGGAGGCTTAGGCCAAAAATTACTGCCAAGTCTTTTTGCAGCCTTTATTCTCTTCCTCCTAGCTTGTCCTTGTACTGAGAGATCTCTGAGCACAAAATATGTGCTGGGTAAAAGTTGGTTAAATTGAAAACGTGATTCTAAAAGGGAAACTACCCCAAACTGGAGACTGGCTGGTAGCACGGTATATGTAGCCAGGGGTGTGTGTGCCCTGGGATTCACCGAGCAGAACAGGAGGATGCCTAAGTATGTGTCAGAAGGGGGCTCAGCACTGAGGGGGCAGAAGGGCCCCCAAGATAAAGGTGGGTGGGGGTGGCAATGGAGGCCCTGAAAGGAGGATTTGTGGACCCACAGCTCCTAGCCCCATGCCACAGTAACTCTCAACACAGGCCGACATTAAAACACAGGTCCCGACACAGTTGGGGCATCCAACAGCCCTACGGGTACTTGTTCTATTCCCTAACAGCTGATAAGAGGAAGCTGGGCCAGAGATTAAGTGGGCTAGAAGTAGGTTTTCCTGGATCTGTGGGTGAGGGGCAGAGGGCGGATCTAGCGTGTTCAGGGCTGGACCTGCAGTGTCCCTGGCTTCCCAAAGCTGTCTGGCTGCAAATAATGTGAAAACCAGGCTACTGCCTGGCTGCTTGACCAGGAATGCAGGGTGGGTATGGGCCCCGGGCTAGATGGCAGCCCCACAGAGGGCAGAGATGAAGAGGGCACCGGGAGACTCTGCATCCCAAAGCAGCTCCAACCAGAAGACCCAGAGGGAGGGTTAAGAAGCCACTGTTGCACTGGTGTGGTCCCAGGATCAGCTGCGAAAGATCACCTGAGAATTTGTTAGAAATACACCTTCTCAGGCCCCATGTGTTTTAACCAGTCCTCCAGGTGCTGGTTTGAGAACCACTGCATAGGATGACCCTCCCGGGTTCCTCCTCCTACTAGCTAGAAAGAACATCTGGCAGTTGCAATCCCTCTGACTCTGAAGATGGCAACAACCTCTTAAAAGATCAAAGGGCTCAAAGTCACAGTCTAGTAGGTAAAGTGCACTCCAGAGAGATCTTTTTTAAAGAAACCATATCTGCTCATACCATTCAAGAGCTGAAACCCCTCACTGCTTAAGTTACAAGTTTCTCCCCGACCCGGGACCTCCTGCCCCTCTGGGGTCCTGGCCAACTCTAACCTCTCAATTCCTGCCACAAGGCCTTTACCTACAATCCCCTAGAGCACCAGGTTCTCTTCTGCAACCAACCATAAGAGTGGTCCTCCCTGGCCACCTCCCATTAAGCCCTGCCATCGCAGCACTCATCATGTACACCGCAGCTTGGACCACAGGAGTCACTGGCCCCTGCTCCAGGGCCCAGCGGAGGGGAGCAAGGAAGAACCGTAAGAGACATCTGGTAGAACAAAGCCAAGTTTCCAACACACTTAACACTCCAGCCATTAAACTTCGTATTCCTCGGTATTTGAAGTAGTCTTATTTAGAGTTAGGAAAAAACATTTACTAAAGTTTTGAAAACCATAAAGGAAGATCCTAGTGAGTAGGCAGAACCACAAGCAGCGGGAGAGAAAGGAGATTTGCCCACCGGGGAGGTGGTCATGGAATAACAGGGGAATGGCGGGATCTCTCCAGAGAGCTAGGCTAGGCCATCCTTCCATTTCCAGGGACTCCAGGTTCTCCCCGATGAGCACCTAGCCAAGCCTGGGCCACACATAAGACAGCAGGGAGCCTCTCTGTTGTTTCCCTTACAGATGGACCACAAACCCAGAATCCTGGGGGCTCCCAGAGAAACCTCCTCTGCCCCCAAGGCAGCGCGAAGGTGGCCAACCGGATCCTAGCCCTTGTCATTTAGGTGTGGCACCCCAAGAGCTGAGAAAGCCCAGAGTCCATGCAGACGCGGCCCCAAACTGGCTCCAGAGGGAAGTGGAATCCATAGGTTACCCATGCTGCCTTCAACAGACCCAGTGGGAAGCAGAGGTATGCTAGGGGGACCTGGGACCCTGGGGAGAGGAAGTCAGGCAGAAAAAGTCAGGAGGGGCACCGGCTTACTTCTCCTGCCTGGAAAAGGAAAAGTTCCCTTCCTTCCCTTCCCTTCCCTTCCCTTCCCTTCCCAGCTGGCAGGTAGGGGCCTGTCTCCCTCCTGTCTGGACATCCAGTCCTAAAAGAAATTCAGACTCTATCAGTTTCCCCCAGCCCACATCTGGGTGAAAAGTTTACCTTTGGGAGAAAGCAGGGCGGTGGGAGAACAAGAGGGACAGCAGTCTCATAGCCATCGCAGGGCACTGGGCCTCAGATGGAACGAAAGCACTGCCTTCCACCAGAGGCAGACAGAACAAGTATTATTTTACGGGGGAAAGGAGAGTGTCACAGGAGTGTGAAGGGGGAAGAGAGGGCCCAGTCTGGCTGTAATTAACCAGACTGCTCCAAAGGTCCGGGGGATCAAGATAGTCTGATCTGTTAGGGAGGAGAATGTACAAAATCGTCCCCCTCATCCTTGGGGCTGTAAAGGGTAAGGTCAGGAAGGAAGATGAGGATGGGAGGGGTGGTCTCCTTCCAGCTGGCCCGGTAGGCGGACCCCTCTTCCCCCAGCCGGGCTGGAGGAACTGACAGGTCGAAGTGGAGCGCTCTTGTAGACCAGTGCACTTCAACCGGAAAAGCACGCGTGGGGGTTGGGGGGTAGGGGTCGTGTTTCTCGGTACAGCTCCAGTACAAAAGGCTGCCCCATCTGGAAACCTGGAGCTGGCGGCGGGGGGGGGGGCGGGGAGGGCAGGGCAGGGCATTTAGAGGGATTTACATATATCCGTTCAGAGACAGCCGGTCTGGATCTGCCATCGAAAATGTGTAATATCCGGCGGGTCCCTTCCCAGCTCTAGACCTCAGTTCCCATCTATAAAGTCAGGGGCGGGAGGAACGGGGGCAGACAAGAATAAACACTCTTCTAAATACGTGGAGAAGGAAATGGCAACCCACTCCAGTATTCTTGCCTGGAAAATCCCATGGACGGAGGAGTCTGGCGGGCTACAGTGCATGGGGTCGCAAAGAGTCAGACATGACTGACCCACTAACACTTTAATACGTAAGGGCTCTGACTCTCTGACTTTCCTCCTCGAGGGGCTGGTTGGCTGTCTCTTGGACCAGGCTGGGCAGAGAGCTCTCTGGTCAGGATATTTCCAAAGAGGGCACCTGGCTGTGGGTTCAGATTGAGGACCTTTGGGAAGCAGCAGCGTTAAGAGACTGTGTCAGGCCAATGATCGGGGGCAAAGTGCGTGCAAGGAAGCAGAATTTGGTAGCATCGTGGAAGGCCTGACCTCGAGTCCTAGCCCGAAGAGGATGTAGGAACTCGAAACTAGAGCGGTGCCTCAGTTTCCCCGTGCGCACAGTGGCTCTGGAACCTCGAGTGAGGCCAAGGGCGTCTTACCTTGTCCTTCTTGCCGGCGCCGCTCTCCTCCGCGGCCGAGGCGCCACACTTGTTGAGTAGTTTCTTGCCGCCGCAGGCCGTCGGGCTCCAGGTCCGGCCGCCGGAGCAGGCGGCCCCTGGGGGGTCGCCGGCACAGCCCGCGGCGCTCTCCACCTTAATGAGGCGATGCTTCGGGGAGATGTAGCGCACTTCGGCCGGGGTGGCAGGCCGCCGCTCGCTGCTGCTGCGGTAGAGGTGCGGGGAGCCAGAGGACGAGGACGAGGACGCGGCGGCGCCCGCGCCGGAGGAGGCACAGCAGCAGCCCGCGGCGCCCGACGCGGACGAGGCGGAAAAGGCGCGCTGGCTCCCACCCGGCTCCCCGCCGCCGCAGTAGTCCAGGCGGCACATGGCGCGCAGTTTGCGCAGCGACGAGCCGGGCCCGTTGTAGGGGTCCTCAAAGTCGCGCTCCTTCTGTGCGCGGTAGGCGCGGATGAGGTCGCTCGTGCTGCCGCTGTCGTCGGGCAGCGACCCCGACGAGGCCGAGAAGCAGGAGGCGGCGGCGGTACCGCAGGACGCGGAGGCAGCCGCGGGGGCCTGCGGCACGGCCTGGGGGGGCTGCGAGGGCCGCTCGCCTCGGCGCCGCTGCTCGCGGTAGTCGGGCCGCGGCGGCTGCGGGGGACTCTTGGTCTTGCTGTTGCCCAAGCTGAAGTACTTGTTCAGCCACTTGGCCATGGCGAGAGGCCGCCTAGGGCCGCGGCGCGGGAGCCGGGTCCGCCGCCGCGGCCATTCGGGGGGCAGCGATGCCGCCCAGGTCCCTCGGCGCCCCGGCCCCGGCCCCGGCGAGGGGCGTCCGGGGCGCCCGCTCCCGACGCCAAGTTCAAGTTCTCTCCGCTGCCTCCTGCCGGCCGCTCCCGGCCTCCGGCAGCTGCAGCACCGCCCTCCGCCTCCGCCGCGCGCCGCCCGGGCTTTGGATCTCCTGCCCCTTGCGGGCGCGTCTCATGGGATCCCCGCCGCGGCCCCACGGATAGCGAAAGGCCCGGGCGCCCCCCGCTCCTCAGACGCTCTGGCCGTGCGCTCTGCCACGGAGCGCGCTCCTGTCCCGTCGGAACCGCAGCCTCCGCCTCGGCCGGGATCCGCGGCTGCTGCTGGAACTTGTCGGCGTCCTCGGCCCCCCGCCGCCCCGACTTCTTCCTTCCTGAGAGCGCTGGAGCGAGCTCGGCCCCCGGCCGGCGAGCAGTCGGGCCGGAGAGCGAGCGAGCGATGGAGGGAGGGAGGCAGCCGGCGCCCGCCCGAGCCCGCGCGCCCGTGCCCGTCCCGGCGGCGCCTGCCGCTGCCGCTGTCGCCGCCTCCCGAACCGCCGCGCGTGTGACACTCGGGCCGCCAGAGCCCGCCCCGCCCCGCGGCCCCGCCCTCCCCGGGCCCGCGCGCGCCCCGCCCCCAGCCCGCCCTCTCAGACCCCGCCCCGCCCACCCCCACGCGCCCTGCAGCCAGACCTCGGCCCTGGCCCCGCCCTCTAGCGCCCGGGTTCTGGACAGCAGCAGCTCTCCCCTTCAGCACGCGCCACCTCCTGCGGCCGCCTCGGCGCCAGCCCCCGGATCGCGCCTGAGGGCGCCGGGGTCCCGCGGCGCAGCCGGCCCCGCCTCGCGTGCAGCCCGCCACCGCCTTGGGCGAGAGATTGCCAGCCTAAACCTGCAGCGCGTAGAGGCCAAACCTTCCCCACCCCGGCACCCGCGCGGTGTGTTCTCCGGGGATCCCCACTTTAGGGGACAAGGGGCATTTTTAGTCTACGGCGTGACCCTCTTAGAGGAAATGCCGTGACGAGACCCTTAGGAACAGGGTGTCTAATTCTCTGCTTAAACGGACGAAGACTTCGGTTCAACCCTCGGTGCCAGACCATCCGAGGATTCTTTATGCAAATGAGCGCTTTAGCCATCCGGACGACCTGGATTGTCTGCAGGGGCCTGGCCCCTCACCAATTGGAAAGCCAAGCTAAGGGGAGATCGGATTGTTTGCTTACCTTTTCACCTCTGAGGAAGTCTTGGCTTTTACCCAGATCAGTGCCAACCTGGCAGAGCTAGCTGTGGGAATGTTTAATGCCTAAAATTGTAGGAGCTAGCAACACTCCATTTAATCCAGGGCCCTCATTTTACTGATGGAGAAACTGAGGCTCGGAAGAAGGTCACCCAGGTGGGTCTGGATGTCAGTTCCCGGTCTGGTGGTGCCAAAATTGTGTCATTTCCACTTGTCTCTACTTTGCAGTTTAAGATCGTCCTCTGATTATTAAAATGAGGAAACTGAGGCCGAGGGAGGAGCACAGTTTGCTCAGGAAGGCTTTTCCTGAGAGGAGCAAATGTTCTGCGGAGACCAAAGAGTTAACTGCCTCTAGAGCCGGTGCTCCTTTGAATTTGGCTGATCAAGCCCCAGACTATGAAATACCGTTAAGGTGTAAGACTGAGAAATTCTCAAAAAATGCTGATTTATTAAGATGATAGTCCAAATCATTATCACCACTTGCAACCTGCCTATTACAGATGGGCTTTGGGGAAATCTGTCTCCGGTATCCTGCAGGAAAAGCAGGACCTTTTAGGGCAGGGAGCAAGGTCGGTGGCTTCTCTGGCCAGGACTGGAGGTGGAGGTCAAACAGTTTGAGGCTCTTGGGTAGGTAGGGCCTCTTCCCCTGCCTAAGGCCACAGTGGGGAAATGGCAAAACCAGGAGTCCAACTGGGATCTTACTCTGAAGCCTGAGCTGTGTCAACTCAGCCACCCACAGTAATCCAGTGGAATTGACTGCAAACTCCCTTCAGGATCAGGCTGTTCACTCTTTCCCTCTGGTGAGACAGGTCTGTAGTCATCTATGAGCCAGTTAAAGTTTACAAACCCAATATATGACATGCAGTTGTATATTACCAACTACACAGCCCCTTCATTGCCTGAGATCTACTTATTTGGAATTTCATGGGAAATAATCTAGGATGTGGGGGGTGTGTGGTGTCTGGGGATGGTGGGAGGACCCAGAAGTTGACCTGGACTGAAATGTTCATTTTGAATGTCCCTAGACTTAACTGTCTCAAATTACCCCTTAAATCATTCCTCTACTTTATAAGCACTTAATTATCCCGCAAGTAAGGGAAGCTCCAATAGAAAACCTGGAAGGTGAGGATATCCTCACTGTGAATCCCACCTTTCAACCAACCACAAAGCCTCCCCTACTCCCTCCCTTCCTATCTCTGCTTCCAGGTTTAGGAAGGAGGAATGGTCAGATTCTGGCAACAGGCCAGGCCACCCTGGGCAAGACAGGCTTCTCCAGGATCTAGAAACTTGTTCCCTGCATGTGGGTTGCACATGGAAGAATTCTCTCTGCCTTTTCCAAAAGCTTAGGAAGAGAAGTTATAGTTCACAACTTATTTTTTCCATTTCACTTTCAGCGGGCCATGGGGTCAGACCCACTTTTCCATGTGATGTCTCTGCTGGGGTATAATTTGCAAGCCAAAATTATTGTAATGCTATAGTATTATGCCAAAAACTTCCAGAGCACTTGTGTATCTGCTTAGCCCCTACACATTCTGTATATAATTAACCCTCCTCAGCATCCCTACAATCTGGTGTTATTCCCAGTTTACAGATGGGGTAACTGGCCTAAGGTAGTGTTTATTTCAAGCAGGCAAAAAAACCACATGGGTGTTTTTCTTTGGGAACTAATAGCGACATCTTACAAAACTCAAGAGTCAGAAATAATCACTGTGAAAAGAAACAGAAAATTTCCTGAAAGATGATGTTGGAGAAGCACTGTGTCAAATGGCTAGAGAACAGGGGAACTTGTAAGAAAGGGGTCAGAGCCCTACAGATGATTAAGCTAGATAGACTCTTCTTAGAAAGCCAGTGACCCCATTTCACAGGGAGAAACCTGGGACCAGTGAAGAGAAGAGACTGAATCGGGAGACATGACTGGGACTGACACCCGGTCTCTTTGGTATCACAAATCCAACCCGATGCCTGTCATTCTTGGCATTTTTTACCTTTAAATCCCCCTGCCTGCCTCTTGCCCCCAGTTTTCTTATTGGAGGGGTTGGGTATGCTCCTGTTTCTGTCTCTGCCCTGTTTCAACTTCTCACTTTCCTCTGCACCCTCAATATCTAGAGGTATGCTCTGCCATTGGTAAAGGCCTGGAAAAATGATGCCACCAACCCAACAGATTCATCTACTTTTTCAGTTCATTTCGTCAAATGTTAATGTCACTTCCTTGCTGTGTACCAGCCCAGGAGTCTGAGCTAAAAGCATGGATTCCAGAGTCATTAATCCTCAGTGAACATCTGAAACAAATCCCTCAGTCATTCTTGACACCTTTTTTTTTTTTTTTTTCACTCCTGCTCCATCCAACCGTCAGCAAAGAATATGCAGAATCCTACCACGTTTCACCACCTCTACTGCTTCCATCCTGGTCCAACTCCTTAATCTCTTGACTGAATCATTGCAAGTGTCTCTCATCCATTTCCTTGTTTCTCTCTCAAAACAGAAGCCAGTAATCCCATTAAAAATGAATCTGGGGAGTTCCCTGGTGGTCCAGTGGCTAAGCCTCCATACTCCCAATGCAGGGAGCCTGGGTTTGATCCCTGGTCGGGGATCCCACAGGCAGCAACTAAAAGATCCTGCATGCTGCAGCTAAGACTTGGCACAGTCAAATAAGTAAATAAAAATAAATATTTTTTAAAATGTATAAAAAAATGAATCTGATTGCATCTCTCCCCTCTTCAATGAGTAATGAGTTTATGTGCTCAGTCATGTCCAACTCTTTGCAACTCCATGACTGTAGCCCACCAGGCTCCTCTGTCTGTGGGATTTCGCAGGCAAGAATAGTGGAGTGGGTTGCCATTTCCTTCTCCAGGGGATCTTCCCGACCCAAAGATCAACCCATGTCTCCTGCATGCAGGCATTCTTGACCTGCTGAGCCACTGGGGAAGCCCTCCGCTCAAATCTCCCATTAAATCCCCATTTCCCTAAGAATAAATGTGAAAATCCTTATAGTGGCCCATAAGACCTCAGATGACCTAGTTCTCTTAAATTCCTGACTTCATCTTCTACTGTTCTCTCTCTTGCCCCAAACAGGCAGCCTCTTTGCTGTTTCTTGAACTTCTCTCGGGTTGGGTCTTTGCTATACATCTTTGCCTGGAATGCTTCTTCCAGCTGACCCCTGGTTCAACATTCGCTCCCTTCTGGTCTTTATTTAAATGATAGTTGCTGTGAGACCTCCCCTAGGCACCATATCCAGAGTTGTCCCCACTCAACACTTTCTGTCCTCATCTCTGCTTCATTTTTCTGAGTATCACTCATTCCCTTTTCACATCCAGCATATTTGATGTACCTTCCTTGTTTATTCTTTATCTTGCCCCACAGTGGGGAAGGGATCTTTGCTTTTTGTTCTCTGTATAAATTCCGTGTCCAGAACAGGGTCTGACACATAGTAGACTTGTAATAAATATTTGCGTAATGAATGAATGAACATGAGTGATTGATCGTGGTGGGTAGAAAGGCGGAGGGCTAAAAGTACATCATCTCTCTGCCTCAGTCCTGGTGCTCGTGGCTTGGGCTTTGGTCTGGAGGTGGGAGCATGTCTGACTTGCTGCATTTTTAAAGCAAATGTGCTAGAGTGTTCTGTTCCCAGACGATGTCTCCTCCTTGGAGGAAGCAGAGGAGATTCGTCCCTGTTTTCCCAGCATCTGCAGGGGCTTCCAGGAAGGTTGTGGAGTCCAGGTAGCCCCTTCCACACAAGTCCCAGTCATCCAGACACCAAGCCTGTCCGCGGTGTCGCTGAGCCAGCTCTGTTGTTCCCTCCACCTCAGGTACAACTAATCTTAGGAATCTCATTCCTGGCTGAAAGATAATCCTCTGTATCTAGATTAAAGGCTGTGTTTTGACCATTACTGTGCATTGAACATTGAGCCGACAGTTTAATTGAGCTGTTTATGCCGCTGCCTTGATCTCTTCCCAGAGAATTTACAACTAATTCCAAGTGTCTCTGTGAATTAAATGGGCCTCTCCCAACATTTTCTGCCTGTCGTTTGCCTGTGCCAAATCCCACTTGTCCTTGTGTTACCCAATTATGCGCTCTCGCTCATAGCTCTATCTGGCCGGGACCACTTCCAGCCTGCTTCCTCCCTGAGATGGCCATTAGTGACATGCCCTGAGAATGACTATACCCCAGGACAGCCTCGGTGGTACCTGCAGCAGTAAAAAGCGGGGTGTAGGTGAGGACTGGGACAGTAGCAGAGAGGACACAAATCAGACTCAACCCTTTGAAGTCACCTCCAGGCGACTGATAATAACCCCCTAACAAGAGAAGTCTGCAAGTGTCTTTAGCACTGTTCGGTGTGATGGAAGGAAAAGAATTCCAGATGGAGGTCAAGACTCCCGATTTCTTATCCTGGCTCTCTTCTGACTTCCTATATGACCCCTGGGAACTTGGTGTTACTATTTATACAATGGAAGCTGGCAGATCCTTGTTTCTCATTCTATGTCATGGAGCATCTGTGGGCAGAGTTGCCAGAATTAGAAAAAAACAAAATAACAATCACAAAAATGGACATCTATGCAATATTTGGAATATTCCTATAGTAAAATATTATTTGTTGTTCATTCAGAATTAAAATTTAACTGTGAAACGAAAGTCACTCAGTTGTGTCTGAAGACTCTTTGTGTCCCCATGGACTGTAACCCACCAGGCTTCTCTGTCCCATGGAATTCTCCAGGCAAGAATATTGAAGTGGGTTGCCATTCCCTTCTCCAGGGGAGCTTCCTGACCCAGGAATTGAACCTGGGTCTCCGGCATTGCAGGCAGATTCTTTTCCATCTGAGCCACAGGGGAAGCCCCAGATTTTATTGAGTGTTCTATATTTTATCTGGTGATCTCAGGTAAGTGGGCCCACAGAAGATGAAGGGGGCTCCCCATGCCTCGTGCAGCCTCTACTGATGAAATGGACCAGAGCAGACTTCTCGAGTCCCGCTGAGTGTTAGAATCACCTGCAAAGCTTGTACAGTGCCTCATCTCCAGTCTGCTGTGGTTGTTTAGTCCCTATGCCGTGTCTGAGTCTTTTGTGACCCCATAGACTGTAGCCTGCCAGGCTCCTCTGTCTGTGGGATTTTCCAAGCAAAGAATACTGCCATTTCCTTCTCCAGGGAATCTACCCAATTCCTGAATCTACGCTTCTCTTGCTTTACAGGCAAATTCTTTACCACTGAGACACCAGGGAAGCTCCAGTGACCCATCTGTATTTCAGACCAGTTAAATCAGAACTCTGAGCGTGGACTCAGGCATTAGTCTACCTTTTTTTTTAACTCCCCAGATGAGTCCAATGTACAACTGAGTTTGAAAACCACTGAACTGGAGCAAGGATTTTTTTTTTTTCATTTATTTTATTAGTTGGAGGCTAATTACTTCACAACATTGCAGTGGGTTTTGTCATACATTGACATGAATCAGCCATGGAGTTACATGTATTCCCCATCCCGATCCCCCCTCCCACCTCCCTCTCCACCCGATTCCTCTGGGTCTTCCCAGTGCACCAGGCCCGAGCACTTGTCTCATGTATCCAGCCTGGGCTGATAATCTGTTTCACTATAGATAATATACATGTTTCGATGCTGTTCTCTCGAAGCATCCCACCCTCGCCTTCTCCCACAGAGTACAAAAGTCTGTTCTGTACATCTGTGTCTCTTTTTCTGTTTGGAGCAAGGATTCTTAAAGTGAGGCCCCTGGAGCTTTCCTCGTGGTCCAGTGGTTAAGAGTCCACCTTCCAATGCAGCAGACGTGTTTTAGATCCCTGGTTAGGGAACTGAGATCCCACATGCCACAGGGCAACTAACCCCACGCACTTCGACCAGAGAAAGCCCAGGTGCTGCAATAAAGACCCAGTGCAGCCAGGAAAAAAAAAAAAAAAAAAAAGCTGAGGTCCTTGGACCAACATCAGCCTCACCTGAGAACCTATTAGAAATACACATTCTGATTTGCAGACCTTCAGAATCAGAAACTGGGTGTTCTGGCGCAGCAAGCCCTCCAGGACCTCTGCTGTAAGTGAAGTTTTAGAGCCAGTTCAAAAGTTCCTTTGATGACAGTAGGGCGCCTGATCAGCAAAGGGGTGCTAGGAAACTGAATTAGTTGAATTGCTTTGCCGTGATGCATCTTAATGGAGAAACTGCCTGAGCTCTGGCGATTGCAGCCTAAATTATGGAGTTTGCACCCTACCAAGTCCGGTGACTGTCTCAGTCTCAAACTTCGGTCTGACGGCAGTCTTGGAGGCCCCCACACCTGGCAGGCTCCAAGCCTGTCAGGATGGGCCAGAAAATGCCATCAGTGGGCCGGAGACGTCTGAGGGCATAAAATTCTGGGTCAGGGAGACGGGGCTTGGAGCCTGTGGATGAGGAAGCAAAAAGTGTGACAGAAAAGAACCAGACAGGGTCAGAGGGGCCGGAGGTCAGTCCAGGTCCCAAGGAGGCCTTGAGACACAAGGATAGCTCCAGGGCTGGTTAGACTCAGGCGCTGCTTCTGCAAGGAGCCAGGGCCAGGGCAGGCCAGAGCTGAGCTCACCCGGAGGAGGTGGGGAAGGGCAGCTGTTTTTGCTTTGTGTGAAGAAGCAAGTGATGATTCAGAACAGGGCAGCATTTTTCTGCTGCCGGGGAAGACTGAAGTATAAGCCCATGAGCCCCAGCAGGCCTTTGTCTCTGTAGGCCTCGCAGTCCCTGGCTGATCTGCTTTGGGGGCGCCCGGTGTCCAGGCCATGTGACTTTCGTGTCCTGGAGAGAATCCTGGAGGGCAAGGAACAGGGGCTGTGCGCAATGTATTGCTGCCCACTCCCAGGGTTCGCTCAGCACCGGGCAACGTTAGGCCCTGAGTGACTGTGTGTGGAATTGAATCGATAGAGAGTCAACAAAGCGGGGGGGGGGGCGGGGGGGGGGGGGCGGGGGGCGTGTCCTTAAATATGAATTATCACCTCAGGCCTTAATAAACCACACCGATGAGGAGCCACAGACGTCCCACATGCAAAAGGGCACTTGTCACCCCTGGAGTATCATTGCAGACTCTCCTCCCGGCTGGCTGCCTGCCTTTCGCCCTTCTCTCTGCTCGGCACCGTTCCTATCCGAGGCCCGGCTCCAGCGCACTGCAGGGAACATTTGAAAAACAGGCGCACAGGCGGCAAACACTGAAGCCTCCCAGGTGACACTCACCTGGGTTCTAATGCCAACGACTTTGTGTGCAAAGCTTAAAGCCTGAGGTCTTTAATCTGATTCTCCTTACCTCCGAAATACACTCTGGAGTTCCTGAAAATGTACGTGTGTATGTGCGTGCGAAGTCGTTTCAGTCGTGTCCAGCTCTTTGCAACCCCATGGGCTGTAAACGGGACGATGTTACTTTAAGTCCTATAGTTGGGAAAGGGATTTATTTCTTCAGTGTTAAACTGCACACACACATGTTCTTCTGATGCAATTTCCATCCTTTCCTTTTGATTGTAATATTTAAAGACAATTTTTAAAAGTCACTTTCTTTCCATGCATGATTTTCTCCTGCTACATTTAATTTTTTTGCCAAGCTGTCATGTGAGACTTTCCTGGGGGGTGCATTGTTCTTAGCCAGGAAAGAGTTAAAGCTGTAATGGACAGTCTGTCTTCTGTCTCAGCTTGAGGGTGGGGTGGGGGTGGAGACTACCCAATTGTCTGTCCTTCTTTTCCCCTCCCTGGGGCTGAGTGCAGGATGTTGAATCTCCCAAAATAACTCGGACCCTGTGTGTAAATGCCTGCCCAGAGCCTGCTTGGAATAGAAGATTCTCAGGGTCAGAGAGGAGCTTAAATAATCTGATCTCCTGGCTGGAAGAGAGAAGGGCCCAGCACCTTCTAAACCAGATGTCTGCTACCACGTCGTCAGTGGACCGCAGGAAAACCAGGTGACCGTTGTCAACTTCTTTCCCTCAGGTGGCATCCCATAGTGGACTGTCCCCAAGGAGAGGCCTGCAAGGCCAGTGGGAGAGGTCCCATCAGATCCTGGGCAGAAGCTAAGTGAGCCTCTCCATCACTGGAATTCCTGGAGATTTGGGGGTTTACATGAAGCTGTAGGATCACCACTTACTGCACATGCCCAGAGGTTGGAACTGTTGGTTTTTGAGGCTTCCCAGAGCCACAGTGAGTGGACGGGCTCCTTCTGCCCGGGCCTTGAGCCCCCTCTGATCCCTCTTGTCCCAGAGTTCAGACAGTGATGGACTTAGGAACAGCATTTCATTCATATACTTTGAGTCTGGAGCCGGCAAAGCCCAGAGAGAAACATTGCTTTCCTTAGTGTCCTGCTTTTATCTTTGCGCACAACTCCATTCATATTTCCGTTTGTTCCCATTTGTGGACATTTTTGTGGAAGACATAAACTTTTTATGTTATTATTAGGCTCTAACCACAAGAATCCACTTCTCCAGTGGACCTATTTAGCTATAAAGTATCACATTCGCCGTGGCCACGACGTGGGTCAGAGGAGTTTAAACTTGTAAGTGTGCCTCAGGGTCACCTAGGAACTGTCTTAGAATTAGAATGTGCAGTGGCAACACACTGGCGAGAAGCTGACTCAGAACCTCAGGGGCCCCAAAATGTGCATTTTTACATGAACCACAGCCGATTCTGCTCAGATGGGCCAACTATCCCACTTTGAGAAGCTCATGGCTCCCACTTTGAGAAGTTCATGGCCAGTCTCCGAGCTCTGATCCCTAGTGTAAACCAGCAAGTCGCGGGTAGAGGCATTTTTGACTTTTGTCCCCAAGATGCGATGTTCAGAGGGCTGGACTGCCTGTCTCTCATGCAATAAGTGTCCCTGCAGGGCTCCATGTCACCTCAACTGTGCATTCTACAGGACACACAGCTGTTCTTATTTATACTGAGCAAGTCTCCCTCCGTGGACGGTATAACGGATTCTAAGAAGTGGGGCTTAGGCAGGAGGTAGGAAGGAGAACAAGTGTGAACCCAGAACACAAGAGGATGCTGAGCCCAGCTCAGGGCCTGAGGACTCAGGGGTCACAGGGCCAGTAAGTGCTGGACTCAGGCATGTTTGACCTAAAGCCCTCCTTTTTTCTGTCCTTGGTTTTTTTGTTTTGTTTTGTTTTTTTACTGAAATGGGTGCATTTTAAAACTTGTTCAACTTTTTTTGGGAAAAATTTCAAACTAGAGAGAAGTTGCAAGAATAGTACAATCAACTCCACAGACCCTTTAATTGTTAAACCTTTTGTTGTATCTGCACTCTATCTACTGTTGCCAGAAACACAAAAACCAAAACCCCTTGCCATGAGAGCTGTAAGTTCAGTTTCATCTGGGGACTCACTGAGGACTACAGCCCTGGAGACAGCCTCTCAGATAGCTCCGAGGAGCTGCTCTGAAGAGGTTGGGGTCAGAGGGGAGATGATAGGATTTTGATGAAGGGGATGCGTGCAATTGAGGACACATCTCTGCAGAAAGTTGCCGCTGGTCACAAGAAGCAAATGTCTCTATCAAGGATTATAGTGCTTTTCTAGCTATGAGAAGATGTAGGAAATCAGGTTCATAAAATTCCCCCCTGAAAACATCTCACTCTCTGAAGGCCTGTTCTGCCAGTTTTCCAAGATCAGAGTGTCTCCTGATCTCCATGCTGAGCTCCTTTCAGGGTGTGTTAAAGGTCAGTGACTGCAGTGGCTAGTGACTTCATTCTGGTAGAGCCAGATGGTGAGCAACATTTTTTAGTTGTATCTATCCATCCATCTATACATCTGTCTATCAGTTATGCTAATCCATTTGAGAATGACTTGGAAGTATTTGATTTACTCTCAAATATTTCAGCTCATCTCCAAAGAGCAAGGCATTCTTCCACAGAACTACAATAAAATGATCCCACTTGGGAAGTTTAACATTAACACATTACTATTTGATATCTGGTTTACTTTAATAATTGTTTATAAAATGTACTTTATAGTATTTCTTTCTTTCTTTTTTTTTTTAATTTAAGCCTCCAATTCAGGATCATTCATTGTATTGAGCTGTTGCATTTCTTTAGTATGTTCTCATCTAGAGCTTGGCTTTCCAGTCATTATTTTTTGTCTTTTATAACACTGACATGTTTTTAGAGACCAGGCCAGTTGTTTTGCAGAAATCCCTCAATTTGGATTTGTCACATTGCTTCCTCATGATTATAATCTTCTTTAGGCTTCATGTCAGAGGGACAAAGGCTTTGCCCTTTTGATTATTCTCCACTGCCTCTCACCAGGTGTGGGTCAAAGTTGGCCTTTTGTGCTGTTGTAAGGACCAACGTTGGAAGAAAAGCAGCATCAGTTCAGTTCAGTCGCTCAGTCGTGTCCGACTCTTTGCGACCCCATGAATTGCAGCACGCCAGGCCTCCCTGTCCATCACCAACTCCCGGAGTTTACTCAAACTCATGTCCATCGAGTCGGTGATGCCATCCAGCCATCTCATCCTCTGTCATCTCCTTCTCCTCCTGCCCCCAATCCCTCCCAGCATCAGGGTCTTTTCCAATGAGTCAACTCTTTGCATGAGGTGGCCAAAGTATTGGAGTTTCAGCTTCAACATCAGTCCTTCCAATGAACACCCAGGACTGATCTCCTTCAGGATGGACTGGTTGGATCTCCTTGCAGTCCAAGGGACTCTCAAGAGTCTTCTCCAACACCATAGTTCAAAAACATCAATTCTTCAGTGCTCAGCTTTCTTTATAGTCCGACTCTCACATCCATACATGACCACTGGAAAAACCATAGCCTTGACTAGACAGACCTTTGTTGGCAAAGTAATGTCTCTGCTTTTTAATATGCTGTCTAGGTTGGTCATAACTTTCCTTCCAAGGAGTAAGTGTCTTTTAATTTCATGGCTGCAATCACATCTGCGATGATCTTGGAGCCCCCCAAAAATAAAATCTGACACTGCTTCCACTGTTTCCCCATCTATTTCCCATAAGTGATGGAACCAGATGCCATGATCTTAGTTTTCTGAATGTTGAACTTTAAGCCAACTTTTTCACTTTCCTCTTTCACTTTCATCAAGAGGCTTTTTAGTGCCTCTTCACTTTCTGCCATAAGGGTGGTGTCATCTGCATATCAGGTTATTGATATTTCTCCCGGCAATCTTCATTCTAGCTTGTGCTTCCTCCAGCCCAGCATTTCTCATGATGTACTCTGCATATAAGTTAAATAAGCAGGGTGACAATATACAGCCTTGACGCACTCCTTTTCCTATTTGGAACCCGTCTGTTAGTCCATGTCTAGTTCTAACTGCTGTTTCCTGACCTGCATACACGTTTCTCAGGAGTCAGCTCAGGTGGTCTGGTGTTCCCAGCTCTCTCAGAATTTTCCACAGTTGTGGTGATCCACACGGTCCAGGCATAGCATGGCAGACATGAGTGCAGGCCTCAGTGAGCAGCAGAGCTGAGCTCAGTTCCTGGCTCTGGCCTCTAGCTGATTTCCCTTGACGTATCAGTCAATATTCCTGGCCCTTGGTCTTCTCAATTATAAATGTAAATGGTTCCTGACTTGCAGGGTTTTATCTAACATAAATGAAAAATTTAGCAGACCATCTGATGTATAACTAGCTATAATTTTATAAATGGCAGCTATCATTAAGTCCTTAAATGTGACGTACCAAAATGCCTTGTTTCTTTTTTCAACACATCTCTCAGCTGCATTTTTCTTGTGCTCTCACCCCTCTCCCATTTTAGGGCGTCTGTCGTCCCTGTGTCCCTCCGGCACCCACACCTTAACTCGCCCCACAGGTGCCCCCACTGCTTGCCCGTAGTGTGGGCCTTGCCATCGCATCCAGCCGACTTCCTGTTTCCTCACTGCCTTAAGTCTGCAGGCCTGACGCTCAGTGCCTCCGTCATCTCACCTCATTCCACCCACCTGAACTTGCCTCCCACTGTTTTTCACAGGGAAACGTGGCTGCTCTTGACTGACTGCTAGCAAATTCTTCCTCTCCTTCTGTCATCAGAGTTCTAAATCCTACCCTATGCTCCACCCTTGGGGTGTATGCTTGTATCAGTTAGGATATGGTCATAAACAGGAACTGCTCAAGGTATTTTAAGAAGGAAAGGACTTAATAACGGACTTTAGGTCCGTAAAAAATCACTGGAAAGTCTGGACAAAGGTCAAGGAAGGCCACCAGCTTTTACAGACAGGAATTTGAAGGAACTCAGGAAACCAGTAGGAATGATCATAGCTGCCTCCCATCCTGAGGCCCGAGATTTTCAGGAAAATACTTAGAGACCACTGCAAAATGTCATGTCTGCCTAAGCCCGAAGTTTGACAGTGCCAGAGGAGGGAAAAATCTGGCTTCTGCCTTATTTTGCCTTTCACATCTTGGTAAGTGCTTCTGCCCGAAGAACTGCTGTCTCTGAAGGCAGGGATTCTGGGACATACCCCTCCCAGGCTTCTGGCCCCTTGATAAAGAGAAGAGCATAGAAGGGTCAGGCTCCCCTGTGGCTCAGCTGGTAAAGAATCCACCTGCAATGTGGGAGACCTGGGTTCGATCCCTGGGTTGGGAAGAGCCCCTGGAGAAGGGAATGGCCACCCACTCCAGTCTTCTTGCCTGGAGACCCCCATGGACTGTATATCCATGGGGTCGCAAAGAGTCGGATGGGACTGAGTGGCTTTCACTTCACTTTATAGAAGGGTTATCAGCTCTAGCACTGGGCCAATGGAAGCCTTCCCCGGGGACTCTTCTGATGGAACTAGTGGGGTCACAACTAGAAGTACATGAAACTGGTTACCTTGGTGGCCATCGTTCCTGACTTTTAGAGGAAACCAAGCTATGATAGAAGAGAATGAGGCCCTCAAAGAGTGGAAACGAAGTGAACAGTGAAAAACAGGTGCAGATGGAGGGAGAGGGAGGAGAACAGGAGGAGAGAGGAGGAGAGAGAGCGATGCCCGCGAAGCTGATGACGGCGCCGGGTGTCAGCACTGGGCTCGGTCATACCCTTTGCCACTGCAGTCAGTGTTCGTCTCAGTTATTTCAATTCATAAATTTCTTTTTTGTCTAAGCTAATTTGTGTTGCTGTTACTTGCAACCAATAGGGTCCTAATGAATAGCAGAAAAGAGATTAGTAAACATCAGAGTCTGAGGGCAATGCATGCTCTGCAAACTGGTAGGAAAGTGCCAACAGCGCCCAAAAAAGATAATAGGAGAGTTTCTCTCTCTTTAGTCTTTTATCTTGGAAATATTGTTTTAACCATAATTTTTTTCTTAGCTGTTACTTTTCAAGGCTGTTACTTCCTTCCAGAATACACTTCTTTTTTTCCTTCTTGTGATGCTATGATTTATAATGAGAAATATATATATACATATATATTTGGTCTTTGTCCTGTTCCTGCCACAGAGCTCCTTAAACCCTTGGAATATCTTAAGTGTTAAGAGCACAAAAGTGAAATGGGTATCTTTTGTTATTCTGAACAAGCTCCTTTCAACCAATCTGAGTTTATGTTAAGGAGGTGACTTTTGGAAAGCTCCTTGAGCTGGGGACTTGTTGCCAGAGGGACTAACCAGGCGATTAGAGTGTTGAAACTTTCAGCGCCCCCTTCCAGAAAGGTGAGAAGGGCTGGAGGTTGAATTAATTATCAATGACAAGAAAATGGCAACCCTCTCCAGTATTCTTGCCTGGATAATCCCACGGGCAGAGGCGCCTGGTGGGCTATAGTACATGGGGTTGCAAAAGAGTGGGACACAATTTATTGGCTAAACAACAACATTTAATCTGTCGTGCCTATGTAGTGAAACCTCCTTAAAAACTTGAAACAATAGGGTTTGGAAAGCTTCTGGGTTAGTGAACACATTTGCAAAGGCCAGTGTCCTGGAGAAGGCACGGAATCTCTGTGCCCCTTCCCACATGCCTTACCCTATGTCTTTTCCATCTGGCTGTTCCTGAGTTATATTCTTTTATAACAAACGAGTAATCTAGTAATTCCTGAGTTCTATTTGCTGTTTCTAGCAAATTAATCAAACCTGAGGAGGGGGAGTGGGAACCTCCAAGTTATAACTGGTCTGTCAGAAGCAGAAGTGACTGGACTTGCAATTGGCCATCTGAAGGGTTGTTCAGTCACTCAGTCGTGTCCGACTCTTTGCCACCCCATGTGGCCAGGCGTCCCTGTCCATCTGAAGGGGGAGGGGTACACTTTTGTGGGACTAAGCACTTAATTTATGGGATCTGATGGTGTCTTCTAGTAGAGCCAGAATTGAGTCAAATTGCTGGATACCCAATTGTTGTCACAGAATTGCTTGATGTTTGGAAAACCCACACATCTGGTGCCAGAGGTAGTGTAGTGGTAAAATGAGATTAAAGGAGACACATAAGAGTATTTTCCTTTATTTTATTTTTGGCTGCACTGTGCAGCTTGCAGGATCTCAGTTCCCCAACCAGGGATTGAACCTGGGCCATGGCAGTGAAAGCCCAGAATCTAAACCATTAGGCCACCGGGGAACTCCCAGGAGTGTTTTTTCTTTACACTTTTGTTTCTGAAATACTTCCTGTCTTCCAAACATTAGTTCAAATCTGCTGTCTCCAGGGAGTTCTCAACCATTTGACCTCATTTCTGAATTCTTGGAGTTCTTGGCACAGAATAGTTGAACATTAAATTATTAAAAATTTTCTGTGTATTTTGACTCTATTTATTGATTCTGAACTCCTCAAGGTCATGGGCTACATCTCACATCCCTTCTGCAATCCTCCATCTCCAGGCTTATCACCACTGACCTGTGCTCAATTAATACCAGGGAGTTGATGGAGTGATTGGACTGATTGCTCAATGAGGATGCTGAAGTCCCCATGGGCAATAGACTGGAAGAGTAGGCGTGGAGGAGATGAATCCTGTCCAGGTACCAGACATCCAGGAATAAAGAAGCATTTCCAGAAAAAGTAATCAAGCTGACTCAAAAGTACTTGGCACACAGGTGTGGACCTTGAGTCCCAAGCAGCGCACCTCTTGTGGTGGCCACAAGGGGGCGGCAGAGGGCACAGTCCAGGTATCAAGCAGTGGATAATGGCGCCTGGTCAGCTAACAGCCCTGCTGGGCAAGAGATCTTGGTCTAGGTGATTTGCACAGGATAAAGTGGGCTTCTTATTAGAAGACCTGAAAGCAAGGTGCCCGGACCAAGGTTGGGAAAGCCAGGGGATGAACAAGTGGTTGGCAGACATCAGTAACTAAGAAAATGAGCTGAATTCTCCAAAATCAAAGCAGTGAGTGATCTTTAAAGGTGTCTAGATATTCTGCTAAGGACACGGGGAGTGCCTCAGTGTTTTGGCAAAGGAAAAAGGACATCCAGGCATCTTATTATGGACAAGGAAAAGTCCAGGGGCGGGGGGACTCATCTCAAAGCCCCTAAGTCCTCAGTACCTGATGACCTATGGGATGATCTGCCCCTCTCTGAGCCTCCAGTAGCTCATCCTATACAAAGAAGATTGGTGTCTGGAGACTCAGAGACTGGCCCTGTTTTTTGCACTGGTCTCCACCATGGCCAGGGATCCTTCTAGCTTAGATAGTCTCTGGATTTACAAGAACAAAGAAGTTCAGTTGGCTACAAAAACCTTTATTACCATGGCCACCTGTTCTTTTTAAACATTTTGATGGGCCCCATGGGACCAAGGCTGTTTCAGTCCCTTTCTGGGAGCCAAGCAGTCTAACCTTCAGAGGCACCTCCCCATCTCATAGTACAAACCAAAATTCCCCCAATATTCCACCACAAACGCAATTATTTTGCTTTAAAATAGTCTTGAGGGCATTTTTTAATAATTCTGTTTTCAAGATTATTTTGCCAATTTAATTTTCAGTGACTGTGATTTCTCAGAAATCATCGGGCAGTTTTAGGGATTCCTTGAAGTGAAAGAATCCACTAATCATTTTCAAATACTGTATAATAACACTTCTACAGATACCAAGTTGAACAATTTAGGGAGTTGGACATAATACTGTATTTCATGGACATGTAGTTAAATTTCAATTTTGGAATTTTTATTTTGTATCTTGGAGTTGGTGAGAACGTTTGTGATGTGCAAGGATTTTTCTAGGGCCTTAAAAAGCTTGCATGTCCTCAATCCTGTGTCTGTGGCACCTGATGAATAAAACCCTCCTGGGCAGCAGCCGAGACAGGGTTGGGGGCGGGGGTGGCTTCCTTCAGTGATTGCGTTTTGTCTTGTGTCTTTTGGCCTGGGAGCCTGAGCAGGCTTTGCGTGCCTCCATGAGAAAAGGACACCTCCTCCCACTTCCCTTTAATCTCAGAAATTTCACTGTCACCGTATCTTTCAGCCGAGTCAGATAGGCAGGCTCCAAGGTGGCAGAGTCTCCCTGCTAGGGGAGTTTTGTAGAGCGGCACCTCCCAGCCCTCCCAGACAGACCACATTCAAGCCAAACACCATCTCCATTGTCAGTGCTTCCACAGAAGTAGTTATCTCACAAAGGGCAATATCTCGCCAGAGAATTTGTTTTCTCTTGCTGATAATTTCTCTCCATAAACATTTTTGAGAGAGATGAATAAGTGTACCTTTCTGGAACAGCGGGCAGATGCTGGGGCGTGAAATGACTTTGCGAGGCATGTTTTATGGATGAGGGAGGGGTGAGTCCTGAGGACCATCTTTTGTTTCCCCAGCTTCCAACTTGGTTGCGGATGGCCAGGTTCCTCTTCTGCAGGTGGTGATTCTCTTCACTGCCGCACTCCTGAAGATTTAGAGGCCCAGCTTGGGAGAGACCCCCAAAGTATCGGCACAAAAGGCCAGTAACACTCTGGGTCCACCATGGAGCCCTCGGTTCTCTTGGGACATTCCAAGCCAGGCCTACAGTCTTTAGACACTCTGTTATGCTGGTATTTAAAATTTTTTTCCTGTCTCTTTATTTCTCTCTGTCTCTGACAGCAATGAAGGGAATGAATTCTTTTCCAACATAGAGTTAATGAATCTCAAAGGAAAAAAAAAAAGACATGATCTCAGAAAAATAAGGAAACTATCATAAAAACAGCAAACCCTGTGACCTTCAAGAAAATGAACAAATGTGGGATTTTTCCATCATCTCTGTCTGGGAGATGGGGAGGGTGATTGTTATTAACAAAGTGGCACCAAGTGATTCACCAGCAGTTCACCAGATTCCCTCTGGAGCCCGGAGTGAACAATGCCAAGTGATTCAGGAGCGTGGCAGACCACACAGGGGTGAGGTGGGGACATAGCGTATGTAGGCCCAGGGCACAGGCTTCCAAAGGGCTTATTTTCTCCCCAGGGGTCAGGATGCCAGATTCAGCCAAAATAATATATGGTGCCCAGTTATATTTGAATTTCAGGTAACAAATAGTTTTTTATTTTTTTAAATTTATTTATTTATTTTTAGCAAATAGTTTTTTAGTATATTTGTGACATCCTTGCTCTAAAAATTTTTATGTTTATCTGAAATTCAAATTTAACTGAGAGTCCTTGGTTTCCCCTGGCAACCCTCCCTCAGGGACACAATACTTCTTTTCATTTCCCAAGTACTTACCTATTTCTAGGCTCAAGCTCCGCTAGGAAGTGTCTCTCTCCAGTCTCAGCGTCTTGAATCGTGTGCTGTCTAACAGTGCTCAGTTCAAAGGCCACACTTCTACGAAGTGTGGGCCAGTCTCTGAATCTCTAGACACCGATCTTCTTTGTATAGGATGAGCCACTAGAGGCTCAGAGAGGGGCAGATCATCCCATAGGTCACATAGCAATAGCATTCATGAATAGCATTCTATGAAGACTTTCCCCCTAAATCAGCTCCTCCTTTCTCTCTGTCCCCTTGCCCCAGAGCATTTTATTTCCTATTTTGGTTTATTTTCAGTTGTCTATAAGTCTGCTTCCCCCACTTGATGGGAAACAACTCAGGGCACTTGGTCTAGATTCTTTTCTCTCATGGCCCCGGTATAACTTTATATAGTAAGTAGTCTGAATATTTGATGAGTGAACGACCATACCTAACATACTGTGAGTGCTGACCATACGTGCCAGGCTTGGGTCTCAGCATTTTATTTTATTTTATTTTGGGGTCTCAGCTTTTACATGGGTGTAAGTCTTTTTCTCTTTGAGTAGCCCTTTGAGGTAGGCATTATTTTTAGTTTCACTTTAGAGATACAGAAATGGAGGCACAGAGAGGTTAAGTAACTTGCCCATGATCACACAGCTAGAAAGGGGCAAAGCTGGGATCTGAACCCAGATAGTATGACTCCAGAGTCTGTGCTTGTAACCTCTAGGATGTAAGGAGTGATTAGATGAACAGAAGAATGTGTGGAAGAGCAAGTGAAGGAAGGCACAAGCAGAGGCAGCAAACAGGTATTAAAATCTGGCAGACAGAACAGGTGGGGTCAGAGTGGATGATGAAGAGCAGTGGCTGCAGGGGCTGGAGACAGATCGAGAAACTGCGAAGGACCTCGATGGATGCGTGACCTGAGCTCGGGAGGCAGGGTGCGATCAGCAGCGGGCAGGGCTGATTCCTTCTGGTTTCTGCCTTGGAAATCAGTTCTTGCCTCCCGTACCTTCCACATCTCTGCAGGGGCCTGACTGTCAGTCTTTTTCTGCTCACAGCCCTCTTCTGTCTTCGGAGGCTCAGCCCGGACGAGTTCTGAGGCCGATCCTTTCTGCTCCCCCGACCCCACCCCTCCGGGGCTCTCAGCTGGAAGTCACCAGCCCTGGCGCCGGCACCCTCTTCATTCTGGGGCTCCAGGCCGTCCGTGTCTGGGGCACCTCTGCCTGGCTCTTGCTGTAAGTGTGGGCTGTGTGTTACACAGAGGAACCGATATGATCCAGAGGGTGATGGTGAACTTGAATGAGCACACTGCCCAGGTTATTATGGTGATGTAATAACCTTTCCCCGTCAAGTCTGTGGAAACAGTAGATAGTAACTTGCTAATGCCTTCAACCTAGTTTTTTATTTATTTGTTTTCACAGTGGCTTTTTAAAAATAAAGGTTTTACAGAAAAAGAGACACAGATGTACAGAACAGACTTTTAGACTCTGTGGGAGAAGGCGAGGGTGGGATATTCTGAGAGAATAGCATTGAATCAAGTATTATCAAGGGTGAAACAGATCACCAGCCCACATTGGATGCATGAGACAAGTGCTCGGGGCTGGTGCGCTGGGAAGACCCAGAGGGATGGGATGGGGAGGGAGGCGGGAGGGGGGATTGGGATGGGGAACACATGTAACTCCATGGCTGATTCATGTCAATGTATGGCAAAAACCACTACAATATTGTAAAGTAATTAGCCTCCAACTAATAAAAATAAATGGGAAAAAAAATAATAATAAAGTAAAGGTTTTATTATTTTATTTATTTATTTTTATATATTTTCTTGGCCATGCCACACAGCACCTGGGATCTTTGTTCCCTGACTGGAGATCCACCCCCATGCTCCCAGTTTTGGGACACAGAGTCTTAATCACTGGATTTCCAGGGAAATCCCTAGTCTTTTTGTTTTTAACTGTGGTTAAAAAAAAAAGACCAAAAAAACCACATAACATAAAATTTACCATCTTAACCATTTTTAAGTGTACAGTTCAGTAGGGTTAAATATATTCACACTGATATGAAACTGATCTTCAGAACTTTTTCATCTTGTGAAATTGAAACCCTATACACATTAAATAACTCTGTTTCTCCCTCTCTCCCCAGACCCTGTTAACTACCATTTTATTTCTATGTCTATGAAATTTGCTTCTCTACAGTTTTTTTTTTTTTTTTAAGATGGCCATTTTTTTAAAAAGATGTATTTGTTTGTTTTTTGGCTGCGGTGGTTCTTCACTGCTGGGAATGCTTTCTCTAGCTGCGGTGATCGGGGCTACTTTTCACGCAGAGCACGGGCGTCTCTTGCGGCGGCCTCTCTTGCAGGGAAGCGCGGGCTCCAGGACACGCCGGCTTCAGCGGTTCCAGCCCACGGGCTAAGGAGTTGCGGGGCCCAGCGTTCGTTTCTCCGAGGCCTCTGGGACCTTCCTGGGCCGGGGATTGAGCTAATATCTCTTGTGTTGCAAGGCGGATTCTTAACCACTGGACCATCAGGGAAGCCCTAGATACCTCTTATAAATGGAATCGTGCAGAATTTGTCTTTTTGTGACTGGCTTACTTCACCTAAGTTTCATCCATGTTGTAGAATTCCCTTTCTTTTTTCTCAAGGCTGAAGAATATTCCATTGTATGCATAAACCACATTTTGTTTATCCATGTATCTGTTGAAAGGCATTTAGGTTGCTTCTCTATCTTGGCTTTTGTGTATAATAATGAATAATAGGTGTACAAATATTTATTCCAGTCCCTGTCCCTGCTTTCAATTCTTTTAGATATATGTATCCAGAATTTGGATTGCTAGAGCATATCATAGTTCCATTTTTAATTTTTTGAGGAAACTCTATACTGTTTTCCATAGCTGTTGTGCCCATCCCATCAACGGGGCTTTAGTTTCTCTAATCTCTGTCAGCACTTGTTATTTTCTGTTTTGCTTTTTGATAGTAGCCATCTTCATGGGTACGAGGTTGGCGGAAACCTAGTCTTTATTAGGAGGCTGTGTTTCTGAGGGGCCTTAGGACGTTCTTCACTGGCACCGAGCAATGGGGCAAACAGCACAGAGCTCTGGGCAGACAACCCGATAACCTGCAGATAGAGCATATCCTAATTTCGCCAAAGACTTTGTGACTCTGGGAAAGTTATGCAAGCTCTTCGTTTCTATCTGCCCACTGGGGACAAGGCTTTCTTGATGACTTAGCCTCCTCCCTCCTTTCCCCAATGTTTCCTCCAGGAGAAGACAGGAAGTGAGGGATGGGAAATGACTCGTAAGATAAGCAGCTTCATCTCCGCTGCCGTCACCCTGAGTGCATTTTTTCCTTTCTTTTTATTATAAAAACAAGTCATAATTATTTTTTAAAAAATTAGAAAGCTCAGAAAAGCCTTAGAATCAAGGAATATTTATTCATCCCTCCATCACTTGGAGGCAACCCCTGATAATATTTCAATCTGCTTCTTGTAGGTTTTTTTTCCTAAATGAGGCAAACTTCTTTAATCTTTGAAAGTCCTTCTTTTTCTAGAGATGAGCACCTCATTTTCACAGCAATCAAAAACGAAGTTAACTGAGCTCTCAATTTCTTAAATATATCTTTCTTTGTGGTATTTCATGTCTTAAATGTGTCACTTTGAGTGAAAGGCAATTAATTACAGGGAAACGCTGCTTGGAGACGTCTTATGAAATTGTGTTTAATATGTGTAGAGAGAGGGAAAGGGAGGGGAGAGGGAGCTGATGGGCAAAACAACTAGTCTAGTTAAATGGACAATTTTCTTCCCTTTCAAGTTTTAGAGTGGAGGGTCTCTTTATGAAAGGATCAGAAAGTTATTATGGTTGTCCCAATTTGTCAAAATCATAAAACTCCATCGGAAAAGCAAAGTTGATCAACCAGTAAAAAGGTAACAAACAACAAAAAATATTTTAAAATGAACACTGTCAGTTCAGGAAAAAATCTGAAGATATAAAAAAGATGTAGTGTGGGACTTCCCTGGCGAGCCAATGGTTGAGACTCTGTATGTTCAATGTAGGGGATGAGATTTCAGTCCCTGGCCAGGGAACTAAGTTCCCACATGCCACGTGGTGCGGCCAAAAAAGAGAAAAAAAAAAAAAAGAAGGAAGGAAAAAGGTGGAATGTGGGAAAGCCTGGAAGGTAAGTCACTTTCTTAGGAATTTTTGACCTCAGGAAATGATGCTTGAGGATCTTCTGGGCTGTTGTTGCCTAAAGTAATTGGATTGTGGGACTGTAGGAGACCTAGAAGTGTTTATCTTGATCGCTTGGCCTGACTGGGACCATTGAGGATGGCAGACCTGACTCCTAGGCTGGAAGAATAAGGCATGAGAGGAGTTGAGCACCAGGCACAGAGGAAGTGCTCCAGAACCGCCCTGTATGATCGCTGTTGTCTGGGGTGGAGGAGGAAGTGGACTTTTGGATCTGCTTGGCAATGTGCCAGGGGTCAGAGAGTGTCATACTTGCAAGGCAGGCAGCGGTGGGGAGTGGCCTGGTCCTTTATCTTCTTCCCGCATGCATGTGTGCTAAGCTGCTTCAGTTGTGTCCGACTCTTTGCGACCCTATGAAATGTAGCCTGCCAGGAGTCCATGGGGATTCTCCAGGCAAGAATACTGGAGTGGGTTGCCATGCCCTCTTCCAGGGGATCTTCCCCACCCAGGAATTGAACCTGCCTCTCTTATGTCTCCTAATTGACGGGCAGGTTCTTTACCACTAGCGCCACCTGGGAAGCTCAACTTCTAATTCCTCTATAATCTAGGCTTCTGGGTCCTGGTTGGGAAAGGCACATGTGCATATATGTGTGTGTGTTGGGCATGTAGGATGAGGAAGGCTCCAGGAAGTGGAAGAGTCAACTAGTATAATTAAACTATACACCAGACACCATTCTAAGTGTTAAAAAGCCAAAAGACAACCAATCTTGCAAGAGAGGTTAGGTAACTTGACTGCACATTTGGATCAGGCTTGTCTGTCAGAACCTAAATCTTGAGCAGAGACATTCTCTCCATTTTCTGTGTACCATTAGAGAGATTTTCTCCATTAAGTTTCAAGAGTTCAAGTCTAACCTTGCCTTGGGTAAGGTTGCAAGAGGCAGAAGTTTCCCCATCTGGGGAAAAGATCAGAGGCTCTCCAGTTTGGGATGTTGAAGTTTTCTGCCAGTGACAAGTAACCACACCCTCACTGGCTCCCGTTAGCACTGAGGGCCTCTCCTCAAAGGGGCTGAGTGGGGTGTCCTGATACAGGCGTGCCAGAAACCTCCTCCTGGCCATGTGGGAAACCAGGCAGCCCATGGCCCCTGCCTGGTCTGATGCAAGCCCTGGGTAGAAGGGAAGCAAGCTGCAGCCTGCAGGCCAACCCTGGCACACAGTGGGGCAGCGGGCAATCAGCCATCCTTGGAGCCACTGGAGTCAAATCTCTTGCCAAATGGGCTTCAGTTTCAGCACGTTGGTGAGCACAGGAGCCTGGGAGTGTAACTTTGCCATCGACCCTGATGCTGAGCCAGAGAAGACCCCAGAGAGTTAGCACAATGGGTGGGAGGCATGGCCCGGACAGCGGGCTCTCGGGGACCCGGCCCTTCCTTGGGGAGTGTGATACCATCCACCCCCAGGGACCTGCTATGACAGCGGGATGTCACACGCCATCCCAGGACGGAGGTGGGCTTTCATCACCCGTTCTACCTGTGAAATCTTAGAACTTAGACTAGGAAGAGTTTTGTAATGATCTCCCATTCTTGTTCAGCCTGAATCAGGAAAGGAGGTGAACTATATTTAATAGATCTTCTAAGAAAGCAAGACATTTTACAGTGTGCTTTAGAAAGATTTACATTCAAAATGATTGTAGTTCTTCATTTATATCCAAACTAATGATAATTTTTAATATTTCGGCCAATGGAAAGCTTCAGTTATCAGCAAATTTCATTTAAGCGGAATGGAGAGTATCAGATTTTGCTGGGTAATGATGACAGTCACACTTAATGAATGTTTACCATATCTCAGGGCCTATTTTAAGCGCTTTACTTGCATTAACTCCTTTGACCCACGTAACAGCCCTATGCAGTGGTATACATAGTCTTACTTTACGAAGGAGGAAACTGAAACACAGAGGAGTTTAGTAACTTATTCAAGGTCACACAGTTCATAAGTGGCATACTTGGATTTGAACCCAAGGAGTCTGGCTTCTGAGCCTATGCTCTTAAAGTACTGTTCTAAAGTGTCCCAAATAATGAAGACTTTTCTTTGGATGTTTTACTAAGTGATCATTTACATAAAGTTTTCATGGGAATTTTCACAGCAACAGTTCACGGGTCAGAACAAATTGGGAAAACCAAAAACTTGACCTCTTAATCCCTTCCTGCCTCCCATGCAATAGTACAAATGAGAAAATGAAAGCCCAGAGAGGTGTTAGTGACCTGTCTAAGATTACACCATATGGAACTGGAAGTTAGAACTTAACATCCACACTGGATGTTTCCCAACATGTCATTCTTTGTGATTATTTTTTTTTTGGACCCCCCGACCAGGCACTGAACTCGTGCCCCTTACAGTAAAAGCATGGAGTCCTAATCACTGAGAGAAGGGAACCGACCAGGGAATTCCTTATCATTCTTTGCTCTGAATGACTTCTATGTCAGTTTCTCAGAGTTCTGAGTTCTGCCCCTGACCCCCTCTCTTTCTCTCCTCTCTTTCACAGCCCAAATTCTTGTCAACCAGAAAGTGTCTATACTTTCCTCTCCTGTACACATAATCCCTGGTTCTGATTCCATCGCAAACACTCCTGGGCTCCCCCGTGTCTGTCCTGCCTGTTTTGCAGAGGCTGTGTCTGAAGGAAGAATACAGGGTCTGTTTTCCTCTTAAAGTCAGGATCGAAACAGAGTGGCCAGGAAAGGAACTTTAAGCGGTAAGGTCCAGACCACATGATTGGGTGATGGAAACCAGGGCCTGGCGACAACCAGAGTTATGCCGGGCCTCGCCCATCACCCCATCGGCTCTTCCCTCGGCTATTTATCAAATCACTAACTATGCTGAGATGCCACTGACTCAAACGTACTATAAGAAACAAAGATTTGCGTGTCATGGCTAGATGCTGGAAATACTAGAAGAGTTCTAGACCAGTAACCAGGAAGCCTGGCTTCCAGGCTTGGCTCTTCCACTAACCAGCTGTGTGGCTTTGGGCAAGTTGACATGCCTCTCTGGGCTTCTTGTTTCTCATATGTTCCATGGGTTAATGAGCTGCTTGTCCAACCTCACAGGATTTCTGTGAAGCTAGACTAAGAGAACAATAGTGCTTTGGAGATGACAATACAGTGTGAAGATGCAAGGAATTATTGTTGTTACACTGAACTAGATCCAAACAGCCCGAGGCTCCGGATTCCCTGCCCTGATGAAAAATAGTGGCATGAAAGACTTTATTCACTCTCATCTACCATACTGGGACTCGTTCCCTGGAAGGGATTTGGGAAGTAGAAAACCAGAGCCCAGTCTGGGGCTGTGTCCAACCCACGGATTCGTTCTTTGGAGCGCTGTGCCAGCAGTCAGGAGCCGGGGCTCTGGACACCACCTGTGTGCCCCGTGAGGCTCTTAGCCTCTCTGTGTCTTGGCTGATTCTGAAACTCTGATGCTGCATTGTCAGCTTGAATGCAGGGAGTTGGATCAACTCTAGGATCTGGGGAAGGTGGAAAATGGAAACGTACGCCTTGCAAGTGCCAGGTCCTTCCCATGTTATCTGTCCCCTTTCGTTCACTCAGCCCCTGATTGTGCCAGACTCTGTGCTAGAAGGCTGGGATCAGCTGTCAGTCATCAAGACAGACCCAGCTTTCTAGGGATTCTGGTGAAGCAAGAGAGACAAGCATAAAACCAAAGCTCACACAGATACAGAAAGAAAATTGTGAGAAAGGATAAGAAGGAAAATAACTACTGGGGAGATCAAACCAGCCCATTGTGGAGCTGAGCTTGACAGATAACAAGAAGTTAGCCAGCTAGAAGGGGACAAAAGACTATGCCAAGGTAACAGGCGTGAAGGTCCCTAGGTTGAAAGGGGCACGGCATGGCCCAGAGACGGAGGGACACGGCAAGTGTGACCAAGGGGCGGTGAGCACGGGGGCGACTGTTGTTGGCGTGGACGCCCAGCAGCTGACTCAGCCCTTTCTTGTAGGCCATGGTCAGAAGCGGAGGTCTTTATCCAATTTTTGAATGCACCTGGGAGAGTTTCCAGGAAAAAGTATAATTTCAACTGAGCCTTGGACAATGGTAGGACTTAATATTTTTTTCCAATTTAAAAGTAATATATGCTTCTTAAAGAAAATTTGAGAAATGCATAGACGAATGAAGAAGATAATTATAACCACATTTAATCTGGAGAAACCATTGTAAACGTTTTAGTGAGTAACCTTCAAGGCTTCTTACCTGCGTTTTAACAATGCTGAAAACATCACATAGCTATAACTTGGCAGCACTCCCCTTTTTTCATTTCATGTGTTGAGTCTTTTCCTATATCATTAAATATTCTTCAAAAACATGATGTGGAATGGCTGTTCGGAATGGCTGTTCACTATTCGATTTTTTTTGGATTTGTGTAACCAATTCATTATCACCAGATATTTTGGTAGTTTCCAAATTTGTTGCTACTATGAATAATGCTGGAGTGAGCGTCCTCATAGATGAAACCGATGACAGCACCTGGGTATTCCCTTAGGGCCCATCCTGAGAAGTAGAATTCCCGAGGGAAAAGGGTGTGAACATTTCTCTGGCTTTGGATTCACACTCCCACCAGTAACATAAGAGCTCTCCTATCTCACTGCACATTTGCCAACACTAGTTTCTGATTTAAGTCCTTACCGTTTTGATGGGGGAGGGAGAAGAGCTGTGTTCTCTTGCTGTTTGAGGTGATCCTGACCTTAGCCAGCAGAGGAGGGGGACTCAGGAGGTGGGGAAGAGCACAGAGCCGTTTGAGGGAAGTCCTGGTCAGGCCCCTCCCCAAGCAGCTCTTCAGAAGAGTCTGGAGTGTTGAGGGACTCACACAAAGGTTGCCTTGCTGTAACTCCTCCTCTGCTGTCTGTGGCCCATGACTCAGGATATTTCACCAGAGGACAGGTGACTGCCTGAGACACTGTTTGTCCCAGAATGCACCCAGAAGGCTGCTCCCCTATAGAACAGACCCCCCACCCGAAAATTTCCCCAGCGAGGGGAGACTCTACTTTCAATCTTCGTAAAAAGTGAAATATGGTGAGGTGGGATGTGGGAGTAAAATTCTTTTGGCAAATGCCTTCAAATTTAGGACTTTATTATAGACTCCTAGAGGAGTATAAATTAGCTCAACCCTTTTGGAGAGCAACTTGGTAATCAAATTGTAAAGTACTAGTACTCTCGAACTCAATAATTTTACTTTAAGAATGTGTCTGAGGGAATAAGGGGTTTCCCTGGTGGCTCAATGGTAAAGAGTCAGCCAGAGAATGCAGGAGACATGGGTTTGATCCCTGAGTGGGGAAGATTCCCTGAAGAAGGAAAACGCTACCCACTCCAGTATTCTTGCCTGGAGAATCCCTGACAGGCTATAGTCCACGGTGTTGCAAAAGAGTCGTATCAGTTCACTTCAGTTCTGTCGCTCAGTTCTGTCCTACTCTTTGCGATTCCATGAACTGCAGCACGCCAGGCCTCCCTGTCCAACACCAACTCCTGGAGTTTACTCAAACTCATGTCCATTGAGTCAGTGATGCCATCCAACCATCTCATCCTCTGTCGTCCCCTTCTCCTCCCACCTTCAATCTTTCCCAGCATCAGGTTCTTTTTCAATGAGTCAGTTCTTTGCATCAGGTGGCCAAAGTATTGGAGTTTCAGCTTCAACATCAGTCCTTCCAATGAACGCCCAGGACTGATCTCCTTTAGGATGGACTGGTTGGATCTCCTTGCAGTCCAAAGGACTCTCAAGACTCTTCTCCAACACCACAGTTCAAAAGCATCAATTCTTTGGTGCTCAGCTTTCTCTATAGTCCAACTCTCACATCCATACATGACTACTGGAAAAGCCATAGCTTTGACTAAATGGATCTTTGTTGGCAAAATAATGTCTCTGCTTTTTAATATGTCATCTAGCTTGGTCATAACTTTTCTCCCAAGGAACAAGTGTATTTTAATTTCGTGGCTGCAGTCACCATCTGCAGTGATTTTGGAGCCCCCCAAAATAAAATCTGTCACTGTTTCCACTGTTTCCCCATCTATTTGCCATGAAGTGATGGGATTGGATGCCATGTTCTTAGTTTTCTGAATATTGAGTTTTAAGCCAACTTTTTCATGCCTCTCTTTCACTTTCATCAAGAGGCTCTTTAGTTCTTTTTTGCTTCCTGCCATAAGGGTGGTGTCATCCTCATATCTGAGGTTATTGATATTTCTCCCGGCAATCTTGATTCCAGCTTGTGCTTCATCCAGCCCAGCATTTCGCATGATCTACTCTGCATATAAGTTAAATAAGCAGGGTGACAAATATACAGCCTTGACGTACTCCTTTCCCTATTTGGAACCAGTCTGTTGTTCCATGTCCAGTTCTAACTGCTGCTTCTTGAGCTGCATACAGGTTTCTCAAGAGGCAGGTCAGGTGGTCCACTATTCCCATCTCTTTAAGGATTTTCCACAGTTTGTTGTGATTCATGCAGTCAAAGGCTTTGGCATAGTCAATAAAGCAAAAGTAGATGTTTTTCTGGAACTCTTTTGCTTTTTTGATGATCCAGTGGATGTTGGCAATTTGATCTCTGATTCCTCTGCCTTTTCTAAATCCAGCTTGAACATCTGGAAGTTCATGGTTCACATACTGTTGAAGCTTGGCTTGGAGAATTTTGAGCATTACTTTACTAGTGTGTGAGATGAGTGCAATTGTGTGGTAGTTTGAGCATTCTTTGGCATTGCCTTTCTTAGGGATTGGAATGAACACTGACCTTTTCCAGTCTTGTGGCCACTGCTGAGCTTTCCAAATTTGCTGGCATATTGAGTGCAGCACTTTCACAGCATCATCTTTCAGGATTTGAAATAGCTCAACTGGAATTCCATCACCTCCACTAGCTTTGTTTGTAGTGATGCTTCCTAAGGCCCACTTGACTTCACATTTCAGGATGTCTGGCTGTGTGATCACACCATTTTGATCATCTGGGTTGTGAAGATCTTTTTTGTATAGTTTTTCTGTGTATTCTTGCCACCTCTTCTTAATATCTTCTGCTTTTGTTAGGTCCATACCATTTCTGTCCTTTATTGTGCCCATCTTTGCATGAAATGTTCCCTTGGTATCTCTAATTTTCTTGAAGAGATCTTTAGTCTTTCTGATTCTGTTGTTTTCCTCTATTTCTTTGCACTGATCACTTAGGAAGGCTTTCTTATCTCTCCTTGCTATTCTTTGGAACTCTGCATTCAGATAGGTATATCTTTCCTTTTCTCCTTTGCCTTTCACTTCTCTTCTTTTCACAGCTATTTGTAAGCCCTCCTCAGACAGCCATTTTGCCTTTTTGCATGTCTTTTTCTCAGGGATGGTCTTGATCATTGCCTCCTGTACAGTGTCACGAACCTCTGTCTGTAGTTCTTCAGGCACTCTATCAGATCTGTTCCCTTGAATCTATTTGTCACTTCCACTGTATAATTGTAAGGGATTTGTTTAGGTTATACCTGAAGGGAATGGCAAACCACTTCAGTATTCTTGCCTTGAGAACCCCATGAACAGTTTGAAAAGAGCTATCTATACACAGCTTAGCAACTAAACAACAACAGCAACAACTGAGAAAATAAACAGATAAGAATGCAAAAACGAGTGCATAGGGTTGGGCATAGAAGGAGGTACTGCCGGTATTCATGAAAACAACCTGAGTGGGTATCTTCTCCATGCCTAAGAAATAGAGACATTTGTGTGAGAAATTTCATGGGAGTCTGAGTTGAGGAAGGGGCTGATGCCAGCTAAGAAAAAAACTATCTGGAGACTATCTGCAGGATCCCCTGCCCAACACCCCAGAGGTGCCCCTCCTCCCAGCATGGCACCTAATATGGCAGTCACACGATTCAGGAAGGGCACCAGGCTGGCTCTCTTCAACCTGCGTCTATAAACAGGGAGAATAAGTCATTCTGCCAGGAAGGTGAGGGTCCTGTCGGGCTCCAGTCCCCACTGGTGCCTCTCAAGCTGCTAACATGGCCAATAGGAGAACAGTTCGTTCATCCTGGACTGAGACATTCCAGTAGAGAATGGAATACCCCCTTATCAGATGTCTTTCATGTGGTTAAAAACAGTCCTTATCAGGGGACCAATTAGACTAAATGTCTTTTCTGGAAAGAGATACATCACAAAGAGTAAAAGAAAAAAAAATATTTAACTTCAAATGATGGCAAGCTTTGAGAGGACATCATTTGTTCATTACAAAAAGCAGGCAGGGACCCCCACCCTGTGCTAGAGTGAACAAGGTGGGCACAGTCCCTGTCTTCATGGAGTTTGCTTCTAGGGGGGGCACCAGGGAACAAAGGAGGAAGCAAGACGTACGTGGTGGCTACGTGGAGAGCATGAGCGGAGGCCTGACAGACCTGACTGAGAGTGAGCAGCCCGGCAGGGAAGGGTGCTCCAGGCAGAGGGCGTGAATCTTGGGACAAAACAGGGGCCAGTGTGGATTCTCAGCAGGGCAGGGAGAGTAGTGTGGGCTGGGGGTGGGGTAGGGTGGGTCATGAAAGGTCTGATTCAATCTGAAAGCAACTGGCAATTACTTGTTCAGCTGTTCAGTCATATCCAGCTCTTTTCAACCCCATGGACTGTGGCACGCCAGGCTTCCTTGTCCTTCACTATCTCTCTGAGTTTGCTCAAACTCATGTCCAATGAATCGGTGATGCGATCCAACCATCTCATCCTCTGTCACCCCCTTCTCCTGCCCTCAATCTTTTCTAGCATCAGGGTCTTTTCCAATCAGTGAGCTCTTTGAATCAGGTGGCCACAGTATTGGAGCTTCAGCTTCAGCATCAGTCCTTCCAATGAATATTCAGGATTGATTTCCTTTCAGATTAACTGGTTTGATCTCCTTGCTCTCCAAGGGACTCTGGAGTCTTCTCCAGCACCACAGTTCGAAAGTATCAATTCTTCAGCGCTCAGCCTTCTTTATGGTCCAACTTTCATATCTGTACATGACAACTGGAAAAACCATAGCTTTGACTAAACAGACTTTTGCTGGCAAAGGAATGTCTCTGCTTTTTAAGACGCTGTGTAGTTTTAAACAGGAGAAGGAACAGATGACTTTTTTTGCTAACCCTTCCAGCTGGGCAACAACAAGGGTCCTTCTCTCTGGTGTCATTCAAGCCCATAGAATGAGAGGAAGTTCAGTTCAGATGCAAAATTTTATTGTTTTCTTTTTCAAATTTATCCTTTAATTGAAGGAAAGTTGCTTTACAAAGTTATGGCAGTTCCTGCCATACAACAACGCAATTCAGCCGCAGCTATACAAATACCACCTCCCTCCCCTCCGCACCCCCTCTAGGCTTCACACAGCTCCAGGCTGAGCTCCATGTTACAGAGCAACTTCTCACCTGCTATTTGTGATGGACAGCTGCGCGCCTATACTCTGGAGTACACGCTTCCCCAACCGGCGGAAAGATGTCAGTCAGTGGGGAGGGGGTGGAGTTCTGGCGAGGCAAGAGCAGCTCTACCGCTTCCGCTCCCGGTCTGAGTGCTGGCCGCAGCGTCTCTGCACGTGGCTCGCGGCCTCCATTTTGAATTGAGTGTCGTGTGCAGCTTCTGCACGTGGTCCTCCGAGCTGAGGTGTCGGCAGAGCCATTTTGCATTGGGAACTTTGTTCTGAGACATCAGGTGCAAGGTCTCCGCTGTCGTCCCGTGAGCAAGTGAAGCTAGACAAAGAACAAAGGAAAAAGAGGTTAGACTTTTTATCCAAATTCTATTTTTTTTTTTTTTTGGAGTGTGTTGCTCTGCATATGGGATCTTTGTTCCCCTGCTGCTGCTGCTGCTAAGTCGCCTCAGTTGTGTCCGACTCTTTGCGACCCCATAGACGGCAGCCCACCAGGCTCCCCCATCCCTGGGATTCTCCAGGCAAGAACACTAGAGTGGGTTGCCATTTCCTTTTCCAGTGCATGAAAGCGAGAAGTGAAAGTGAAGTCGCTTAGTCATGTCTGACTCTTAGCGACCCCATGGACTGCAGCCCACCAGACTCCTCCGTCCGTGGGATTTTCCAGGCAAGAGTACTGGTGTGGGTTGCCATTGCCCTCTCCTATCAGGTATTACTTAAACGTGGGCCCAGTGCAGTGGAAATGTAGCATCCTAACCCCTGGACCACCAAGGAATTTCCTGCAAATTTTATTATTTAATGGACTTTGCCAGAGATAGTTTATGCTTATTGCTAGTGTTGCTTTTTGAGTTTTGTTGTTTGTATTTTTAGTTTACTCAGTATTTTTTTTAAAATTAAGATATAATTGATATGCTATAAAATTTACCCTTTAGAGTATAAGTTGATGCAGCCACTGTGGAAAATAGTATGGAGGTTCCTTGGAAGACTAAAAATAGAATTACCATATGATTTATCAATTCCACCCCTGGGCCATATACCCAGACGAAACTATAATTCAGAAAGGTAAATGCACCTCTATGTTCCATTCACCCCTTTGTTCATAGCAGTACTATTCACAATATTCAAGACATGGAAACAAATGTCTGTTGACAGAGGAATGAATAAAGAAGATGAGGTTCATATATACAGTAGAATAATATTCAGCCATAAGAAAAGAATGAAATAATGCCATGTTCCGCAACATGGATGCAGCTAGAGATGATCATATGAAGTGAAGGAAGTCAGAAAGAGAAAGACAAATACTGTGTGATATCACTTACATGTGGAATCTAAACCATGGCGCAAATGAACCTATCTACAAAATAGGAACAGACTCGCAGACACAGAGAACAGACTAGTGCTTTCCAAGAGGGAAGTGAGGAGAGAGAGGGATGGAGGGGGAGTTAGCGGTTAGTAGATACAAACTATTATATACATTTAGAATGGATAAGCAACAAGGTCCTCCTGTATAGCACAGGGAATGGTATCCTTTCTCCTGGGATAAACCATAATAATAAAAAAATTTTTTTAAAGAATGTATATACATACATACATATATATATATATACATGTATAATAACTGAGTCACTTTGCTCTACACCCAAAATTAGCACAACATTGTAAATCAACTATACATCAATAAAAATTTTTAAAAATTCACACTTTAAAAGTGTGAAAGTCAGATGTTTCTATTGTATCACATATTTGTGCAGCCATCCCTATTGTCTATTTCTAGCACATTTTCATCACCCTAAAAAGAAACTTCATATCCATTCACGTAACTCTCAATTTCCCACTCCTGTCAGCCCTTAGCAAACACTAATCTACATTTTGTCCCTATGAATTTACCTATTCTGAATATTTCGCAGAAACAGGATGATACACTATGTGGCTTTTCTGACTGGCTTCCTCCATTGAACATGATTCCAAGTTCATCCATGTTGTAGCTCATAGCGGCACTTCATTCCTTTTTATGGCCAAATAATACTGCAGTGTATATATATACCATATTTCTCCTTTTCTCAATTGATGAATATTTGGGTTGCTTCCACATTTGGGCAATTTTGAAGAATGCTGCTATGAGCATCATGTACGAATCTTTCAATGAAGAACATACGAACATATGGTTTCCCTGAATAAGTGTTCCTTGGATTGCTGCAAGCCTTTGATTAATTTTCAGAGTTCAGAAAAAGTTGATTTTGACAATTTTCGCCAATTTTGACAATTTTCACTGCGTGTATGGAGAGGATTTTTGGAGATCCTTACTCTGCCATTTTGCCAATGTCACTCTGAATCACTTCATTTTAAACCTTATATTAGTATTTGATGAATCAAAATAAACTGAATTTTAAAGGTAACAGACCCCAAAGATTGTCTTCTAAGACCTGCCTCTGTTTTTAAATTTATTGTTTCTGATGGGTCAACTGTTGAGTGAAATAAGGGGCCAACTAAGCGAGTTAGACCTTCAGTCAGCCTCTGGGTAGGGCTTCAGGGCTGGGAACAGTGCAATTGTATTTCTTGAAGAGATGGCCGGGTTCCCGCAGAGCAAGCTGCTGCCATGGAGGATAAGTGTGCTTGGCCAGTGGGAGGAGGCTGGCTTGTGGCTCTAACTGGCTGTAGGACCTTGTTCCAGGCTTCAAGCCCCCAGCTTTATGATTTACCGTGATCAGGGGTCCCCAGAAGCCACGAGGATGCTCCACTCTGGGAAGGCCAAGTATTTCCAAGTTTTTATGGCAAGTCTTGGGGACTCTTGGTTGTTATGGGGACTCTTGGTTGCACGTGAGGACACTTTTGCACATCGTAACTTCTGTAGAATTTCCTGTTCAGATAGATTGGGGGTGTTGTCTGGCAGCAGCAGGATGTGTAAGTTGACCTCTGTAAGTTGATCTCTGTTGTTCCTTGGGGATGGGGTATGGTCACTTCTCTTGGGTTGGCAGGAAAGCAGATTATTTATGCCCATATGGGAGATGGAGGAGCAGAGGCCAGAGCAGGGCCAGACTATTTCAGCTGCCCTTCACTTGCCTCTAAGTCTTCAAAAGGGCTTGGCTGGAGCTCTTCGTGTTCTAGTTTCCAACTGGTTTGTCCTGTAGATGACCCCATGGCAGGGTGGAGTTTATCCAGGTCAATATCAAATCTTACTCTTGGAGATAAAAATCCAATTGCAGAATTCTGGCTCAGTAGAGAATAAATAAGAGAAGGCTAGGTGATGGAGTTGATGGAGATGAGGGGGAAATATGAGGGGCTACCCTTGGGGGCCAAGAAGATCTCAGGATGTGCTAATGAAATAATGTCTAGAAGGAGGGATGTTAAATTTCTACACACTCAGGGTTGCATCAGACTTTTCTGGGGTTTGTGTCCTGGAGTATGTCTAAGGTAGGGAGGGCAGCCTGGGAACTGTATTGTGTTAGAACAAGTGAAGGATTAGGAGCTGTCTAGCTGGAGAAGGTCGGATTCAAGAGACGTGGTCTACAGATCTCTAATGGGCTATCCTGGGGCAGAGAAAGCCAGTCAGAGAGACCCCTTTGAGGGCCAAGTTGGAGTCAATGGAGGAAGCTGCAGGGAGGTAGCCTTAAGCTCAGCATTGAAAAGACCTCTGTGACAGGTTGAGTGTCCACATAGGTAAGCGTGCGTTCAAGTCTGTAGGCAGTAATCCCCCAGTCAGCCCTCAGGGGCCAGAACAAGAGAGTTCTAGAAAGTGTTCTGTACCACATCTGAAATAATGTTCTCTTAAAAACATGTTGACGCTGGGCAAGGTTATTGTACCTTCAGATCTAGCCTTCCTACATTCCAGATCTACAAAGGGATGTCCCTAACCCCTCCCTGCCACCCCCACCCCCCCGCCAGTTTAGCATCAACCAGAAACCAGGCATTCTCCTAGACTCCTCCCCTTCTCCCACTCACGTCAATAGATCAGTCAATCACCAGATTCTGACGGAGACAACCTCAGGATAGCTTGCATCTGGCCACCTTTCTCCGTCCCACTGCTGCTGTCTTAACTCTTAACTCAGATTTTTATCATTTCTTGTCCTGTCCTTTATTACAGATTCATGTCTGTTCAGGGGCAATCTTAACTGATGATCCTTAAATGCAGTCTGATCATTTTAGCACTTTGAAATATTTACCATCTCTCCACACTCTCAGGATAAAGCATAAACAGTTTAACATGATATTCAACCCACCTTCCTGGGATCACTCTTCTCCAGGTGCTTCGTGCTCCAGCCACATGTCGTGACCACCCGGCCTTTGTTTATGCTGGCTTTTTGTATAAAGTTCTCTCTCCTGGCTTGTTTTTTTGCTTGTTTGTTTTTTAGGTTTTCAGAAAGATTGATCAGAAAGTGCAGAGTTCTCACACACACAACCCCCTCTAGTTTCCCCTGTTATTTACATCTTGTGTTAGTGTAATATATTTTCCCACAACTAATGAACCAGTGTTGATACATTATTATTAAGCCCATAGTTTACATTAGGGTTCACTCTTTGTGCTGTACATTCTGACAAATGCAAGATGATGTGTTTCCACTATTACTATATCATACAGAAAAATTTCACTGCTCTAAAAAGCCCCTGTACTCTTCCCTCTAATCCCTCAAAACCAGGTCAAAATCTATCCATCTTTTAGGATCTTATGTAGATACTACCTCCTCCAGGAAACTTTCACTAATTCTGTCAATTGAAAATATTTACTCTCTTCTCAAAAAAAAAAAAAAAAAAAACAAAAGAAAATATTTACTCTCTTCTCTTAATAATCAATAGCATATATGGCACATCTTTTCAGTCCTGGGTGCTATATCAATCCTCTCTCTCTCCCATATACCAACTCTGCTGGATAGATTCTAACTTCCAGATGAAGAAACAGAGGCTCTTTTATTGAAATGACTTGCTTAAGGCCTTACAACTAGCAAGTGTGAAGACTTGAGATGTGAACCCAGGTCTGTTTGCCTCCAAGCCTGCCAAGAGGCCTTTTCAGTCCTTGACCTCATTCACTGTTTGGTTTCCACCCCGGACTGAGAACTTGAGTTCAGGTGCCATTTACAATTCATCTCTGGGTCCTTAGAATCCAGCACAGAGCCTAAAACAGATCAAGATTTTCAGGTAAATGTGAACAGATTGAGAAGTATTTTGTCCATGGGAATTCTGATAAACTACTAGCTGGAAGTGCTGAAGGAAAAAATTCGGAGTCTTTGGTCTGTATGAAGGAAAAATTTGCCCCATTCACTCCAGCAAATGCTCTGGGCTGAGCCTCTTGAGCGAACCTGTTAATTCCAGTGACAATGACCTGAAGTTGTGTGTGAGTCTGTTAGTGTGGGAGGTCCCTCCCCCCCACTCCTAGGACACTCTTAGGAGGGAAATGGACTCCTTTCATCTCAGCCTGGAGAGGGCTGGAGAGGCCCAGCCTTCCCGCTGGGCTCTGCTGGAGATGGGCCAGGCCCCGAGTGTGCTCACGTGTGTGCACTTGAACTCCAGCGTCTTCCTCTTCTTCGAGATCACACCACCAGATGCGTAGTTCTCTCTGCTAATGCAATTTATATGTCTGAACATGAACGGAGGATTTGTGAGCCTTCAAAGCTGGGGCTTTGGAAATTACCTCCGCAGGCCAGGGCTGCTGGGTAGAGATCTAGGGTTTTAGGAGACTTTGGGGAAATTATTTTCAAAGGTGCTGAGGCTCCTCCTGGCGGGAGGAAGGGCCATCCTCATTCCACATCCTCCCCCAGGCCCTTCCTAGGGTCCATGTCGAAACAAACCCAGTAAGACTTTCTGGTTTAACAGTGATCACGAGGGAGCTACACAACGTGGTAGAACAAAGGCTCATTTGACAGGTCAGCTGGGCAGGGAGTGAGGGGAAACGGGAGTGGGTTAGCTTGGGCTCCCGTCCAGCATTGGGCACTCACCAGCTGGAAGCGTCAGTAAAGTTTTAAATCTCTGCCTCAGCTCCTACCCGAGGAAGTTGAGAGGGATAAATCACGTACACCAGGAGGCTGTCTCATTTTGAAAAAGACGCCGACTTTTGTATCCGAAAGATTTGTGTGGTCTCAGGCAAGCTATTTCACCTCTCTGAGTCTCCTTTCTGTTATTTGTAAATTTGGAAATAGCAACGGTTACCCTGCAGGATGGTTTTTTATTATTACGGTATTTAATTTTTCGGCTGCAGCACATGGGATCCTAGTTCCCTGACCAGGAATCACGCCTGCACCCTCCCTTGTAAGTGCAGTCTTAATAACCACTGGACACCAAGGAGGTCCAGTGCAGCATTGCTCCGAGGGACTAAATGAGGTGGTATGTCGGAGGTGCCCAGAGTAGCGCTGGTACCTAACAAGGGCTCAGCATCAGCTGCTTTCTCTCTTTGGCACATCAGTCACGCTCTCCCACCCACTGCAGGGCCTCAGCCACCACCTCTGTCTGAAGTGCTCCTCACTCACTTCACACAGTGCTCCAATACCCATCATCTCTCTTGACGGACAGTCCTGAGTCTGTCGATTTTCTCCCCACTTGCGGGGACCTTATTGCCTTCTGTTCTGCCTACAAAAGGCTCTTTCTGAACTGTTTTGACCACGTCTTTTTCCTGCTTATAAAACCCCTTACGACGTCCATTTGCCTACACGATAAAACCTAACCTCCTTTCCACCTTTCATCTTCCCAGTCTTACTTTATCTTCCTTTAAGCAGATGTCATACTGCTGTATCAGGTCCAGGGACTGTGGCTCCCTGTTTTAAGCATCTGTTATCCCTGTTTCTTGGGTGTCATTGATCTTTCTCCCTCCCAAGATGAGGATGGTTTCTGTACTGAATTTTGAAGATGATGATTGCTTGATCTAGTTTAAGAAAGTATTCTATGGAAAAACAAAATAGCAATTTTTTTCTTTATACCTCAGAAGCCACCTGAGTTTTGCCATGGATTTATTCACTGTTTTCCTATGAGCCAGCTGTAGAAAGATCAGAACATCCCATTTCTTTGTAATTTCCCTGTGCTGAGTTGCAGGCCTGGAAAATGATAGATGCCTAAAATTGATCAGGGTAATCGATGCTACGTGAAGTATTTACACATGATGGATGTATCATCTGCCAGATGTGAGTCTTGGCAACGGCTTGCTTGTTTATAAAACCCCTGAGATCTCATTTGTATTAGTGACTAATGTTTGCACATGGAGCTGTTTGCAGTGTTTTAGAAATGACTATTTATTCGACATGCCCACCTTTCTCCTTTACTTTCCCATTTATCACAAGCCTTGCTGCTCTTTCCTACATAACGAAATTAGGGTTTTCTTCAACCTTCTTTCTCCTTGACCTTGCTGATACATGGGGGTGTTTTTACTTTGCATTCCCAACTGGGCTTCCATTTCCCCTCTCCCTCTAATTAAAAACTTATGTGTTGTTGGTATTATCTCCTGAGGCTCTGACTACTCATTACCCATTACTGTACCTACAAATAAACTCCAACACCCCTCATATGGCATTTAGACTCCTCCCCAACCTGGCCTCTGCTGATCTTTCCAGCTGTATGTCTTACTGAGGATCCCAGCATTGGACAGGGTATTCTTGTAAGTGACAGAAATGCAGCTTGCCTGACCAGCTTATACCCACGGAAGTATTTATTGAAAGATCCCAGTCTATGAAGAAAGATCTGCCCGAATGAGCCCAGTTCTGGGAATCTCAAAGTCAGGAACCAGGGTCCCCAAGACTGTCAGTAACTGCCATGACACCGTTTCTGCTTCCTCTCATTTTTGCTTGTCTGGTGCGTCATTCTCTCCTGCAGAAAGGTTTTCCTGCGCCTGGCAGGCAATAAGGCCACTTTCAGCCAAACTCCTCAATCGGGAATGTGTACCTTTTCCCAGTTGCCTGGGGGAGGAACTCTGAATGGCCTGGCTTGGGCCCCCTGTATTCCTGGGCGGGTCTCACTATCGGGGCAGGAGGAGTGAGAACTGGCCTCGCCCGCGTTGCTGGCCTGACTCTGTGGCCAGGAGGACAGGGTTGGCTCCCAGACAGAGGGGGTGGGACACAGAACTACCCGGCTACCGTTCCTATTTCCCGGACTGGCTACAGCGTGGGTTCCATTCAGTGACGACCACCAGCGCTCTGTGCCGGGTTCCGAGCGCTTCAGTCCCCATAGCTCACGGTCCGGTGGAGGCAACACAGACTCAACAGGTCACGACAATGCAGAGCGCAGTGCGCGGCAGCAGAGGCAGACTCCGAGCGCTCAGAGCGCAGGCGGAGGCCTTGAACCCAACCTGTCCCCGTCAAGGAGGATTCTTCTGGAAGAGTGACAGCAACCAGAGAACACCAGCTTCTCATAGTACAGCAGGAGGGAATGAGGCAACGAGGGAGGAGGGCAGGGCATTCCAGGTGAACACCTGCGTGAAGGCCTGAAATGGCAGCCTGGTGCCCGGAAGTATCAGGGATTCAGGAAGGCCAGGGCCTCGAGGAGGACCTGTGGTGATGGTGATGGGGGTGGGGGTGGGAAAAGTGGGTAAGGCTCTTAAGTGCTCACTCCTGGCTTTGGCTCCCCTTTGCCCCCGGATCTGAACTCCAACTTTCGCCTTCAAGACGAAACTCTAAAGCTGTCCTGTCTTTGAATCTGGAGGTAGTGAATTATAGCTTATCACAGCTTCCTCAGGGACTCTGCAGAGTCTCAGGTGCCTCTCTGCTAGACTTCTGTTCTGCCTCCTTTCAGATATTTATTTACATATCTGAGGTCTTTACCACATCAAAAGACCCTTGAATGCAGTAACCATGCCCTAAACGTCCTTCTCTCTTACACAGCATGGCTTAGCACAGGTCCTTGTTCATTATCCAAAAAATAATTCTTGAATTGTGATCACTTGGCTAATTGGGCATTTTCCCCCCCTTGGGATCAACTAGCAAAATGCTATTGGCTTCATGTGAGTAGAAAGAATCTTTAAAATTATCTATCAACATTTTCTCAGCATAGCCAGTTTTTGTTCTTCTGCCAAAATAAAAAGAGCTTTATAGATTTTAGTGATTATAAAGTTGATACATATGCATACATATATAATATAAGTAATACATAAAAGCATTAGAATAAATTTAAAACTACACAAGATACCATCTCCCAAAGGCAACCACTGTTGATATTTCAGATAACAACTTTCCAGACATTTCTCTATAAATCCAGCTGTAATTAATATATTACTTTGTAAGAAGGTGGTGAAAAATACAACATAAGCTTAGTTTCAGAGTTATAAGTTTAAAATAATTTAATAGTTGAATAAAATGTTTTTTTCTAGATCTAAATGAATTCTTGATGTTCTCTGAGGGATTAAACAACCACTCAATATTTGCTTTGGAAAGTTCTACCTGCTCTTTTTCATTGAAGTATAATTTACATGCCATAACATTCACCCTTTTAAAGTGTTTAATTCAGTGGATTTTAGTAGGCTCACAGACTGTACAACTCTGACCAGAACATTTCATCATCCCCTATACCCTTTAGGCAATCACTCTCCATTCATCTCTCCCTTTAGCCCCCGGCAACCACTAGTCTCTCTGTCTCTATGGATTTGCCTATTTTGGACATGTCATAGAAATGGAATCCTATAATGTGCTGCATTTGGTATCTAGTTTCTTTCATGTAGCGTAAATGTTCAAGGTTCATTGCATTCTAACAAGAGTCAGTAATTCAGTCCTGTTTAAGGCCGAACAATATCATATTGTGTGGATATACCATATTTTGCTTATCCATTCATCAGTTGATGGACATTTGAGTTGTTTCTACTTTTTGGCTATTAGGAACAACATTGTAGTGAACATTCATGTAAAAGTTTTTATCTGAACATATGTTTTCACTTCTCTTGGTACTATACCTAGGAGTAGAGTATATGGTCATATGGTAACTCTCTGCATAATGTTTTAAGAAACTGCCAAACTATTTTCTAAGGCAGTTGTATCCTTTTACATTCCCACTATCTATGCATAAGTTTATGATTTCTCTACACCCTCAACAGTTGTTATTGCCTGTCTTTTCTGCTATGACCACTAGAATGGTCATAACAGAAAAGACAGTGGGTATGAGGGGGCTTCTCCAGTGGCTCAGCTGGTAAAGAACCTGCCTGCCAGTGCAGGAGACACAAGAGATGTGGGTTTGATTCCTGTGTCAGGAAGATCCCTTGGAGGAGGAAATAGCAACCCACTCCAGTATTCTTGCCTGGAGAATTTCCTGGACAGAGGAGCCTGGTGGGCTACAGTCCATGGGGTCCCAAAGAGTCGGGCACGCCTGAGTAGCTAACACACTCAGTATTCTTGCCTGGAAAATTCCATGGACCAGAGGAGCCTGGCAGGCTACATTCCACGAGGCCACAGAGAGTAGGACACAACTGAGTGCACGTGTGCACGCACGTGCGTGCACACACACACACACGGACACACACATACACACGTGTGCGTGCACACACATGCACACACACGCGCACATGCACACACACATGCACACACACAGAGTATCACTGCAGTTTTGATTTGCATTTCCCTAATAATTAATAATATTCACATGTTTATTGGCAGTTTATATATCTTCTTTAGAGAAAAGTTTATTTCTTCAAGTCCTTTATCCACTTTTTGTCTGGGATATTTAATCTTTTTATTGCTGAGTTTTAAAAGTTCTTTAAATATTCTGGATACTAGACCTTTATCAGATACAGGATTTGCGAATATTTTCTCCCATTCTGTGGCTTATCTCTTTAGTTTCTTGATATTATCCTTTGAGAAGCAAACATTTTTAAGTTTGATGAATTCTAATTTGTTATCTTTCTTCTGTGGCTTGTGTTTTAGGTGCCATTCTAAGAAATCACTATCTAATACAAGGTCATGCAGATTTATACCCATATTTTATTATAATTGTTTTATAGTTTTAGCTTTTACATGTAGATATTTAGTCCATTATGAGTTAATTTTTGTATGTGGTATGAGAGAGGGGTCCAACTTCATTCTTTTACATATGGAGATCTTGTTTGAGAGCCAATTGTTGAGAAAACTATTTTTTCCCCATTGAACTGTCTTGAGGAAAATCAATTGATTATAAATATATGGGTTTATATGTCTCAATTCTATTCTGTTGATCTATAGGTATACCCTTATACTAGATCCAAGTAATCTTGATTAGTATAGCTTTGTAATAAATTTTAAAATTAGGAAGTATAAGTCCTCTAACATTTTTCTCCCTTTGCAAGATTGTTTGTCTGTTCTGGATCTCTTATATTTCTCTATGAATTTAAGGATTAGATAGTTTCTTAAATACAAACAAACAGTCCAGCTAGATTTTGGTAGGGATTGAGTTGAATCTATGGATTAATTTGATTGAGTTGAATCTATAGATTAATTTGAAGAATATTGCTATTTTAAGTTCATGAACATGAGATTCTTTGTATATATTTAGCTCTTAATTTCTTTCAGTGATGTTTTAGAATTTCAGTGTATGGATCTTAAATTTCTGTCTTGAATTTATTCCTAAATGGTTTATTCTTTCAATACTACTGCACATAGAGTTGTTTTCTGAATTTCATTTTTGGATTCTTCATTGCTAGTATACAGTATATTTTGTATTTTGTATATTGTATATTTGTATTTTGTATATTGATCTTGTATCCCACAATCTTGCTGAATTTATTAGTCTAAAAGTGTGTGTCTGTGAATTTCTTAAGATTTTCTTTATATAAGACAAGCCATCTGATAGTTTTACTTCTTTCTTTCCAGTCTGGATGTCTTTTATTTCTTTTTCTTGCCTAATTGCCCTGGCTAAAAACTCCATTACAATGCTGTGAAGTATTAAGAGAAAATCCTGATCTTGGGAGAAGGCTTTCAGGCTCTCACCATGAAGACTTTTTCTCATTTTAATGTTTGGCAATTTCCTCAGATAAAAATCCTATTCCCTAAAAGTTTTCAGATTATCTGCATTTAAAATGTCTGGAGAGGCTGCTAGCGCGAGGCTGTGGAGCGCTGAGCCGCCGGTCGTGCCCTTCGCTGCCCAGACTAGCAAACAATACAGTCAGGATGGCTAAAGGTGATCCCAAGAAACCAAAGGGCAAGATGCCTGCTTATGCCTTCTTTGTGCAGACATGCAGAGAGGAAAGAAAAACCCAGAGGTTCCTGTCAATTTTGCTGAATTTTCCAAGAAATGCTCTGAGAGGTGGAAGACCGTGTCCGGAAAAGAGAAGTCAAAATTCGATGAAATGGCAAAGGCGGATAAAGTGCGCTATGATCAGGAAATGAAGGATTACGGACCAGCTAAGGGAGGCAAGAAGAAGAAGGACCCTAATGCCCCCAAGTGACCACCGTCTGGATTTTTCCTATTCTGCTCTGAATTCCGCCCCAAGATCAAGTCTACAAACCCTGGCATCTCTATTGGAGATGTGGCAAAGAAGCTGGGCGAGACGCAGAATAACTTAAGTGACAGTGAGAAGCAGCCATACATCGAGAAGGCAGCGAAGCTGACGGGGAAGTTTGAGAAGGATGTCGCAGACTATAAGTCTAGAGGGAAGTTTGATGGCGCCAAGGGTCCCGCTAAACTTGCCCGGAAAAAGGTCGAAGAGGAGGATGAAGAGGAGGAGGAGGAGGAGGAGGAGGAGGGAGGAGGGAGAGTGTGAATTAAAAAAACAAACGGTTGGTCTGTCTCCTTGGGAATACCTTGGAGTGGGAGCGCCTTGACTGACGTGTCGGTTGCCCTCATTATGTTTAATTACCCAATTGGATCATGATCATATCCTAGTCTCTCCAGGAGCTCTAGCAATTGTCAGCGGTTTACATTAAGTGGCCTCGGGTGTCCGGAGCATCTAGAAACTGTATCAAAGTTGTACATATTTCCAAACATTCTTAAAATGAAAAGGCTCTCCTGTTCTCCTCACTCTGTGCACTTTGCTGTTGGTGTGACAAGGCATTTAAAGATGTTTCTGGCATTTTCTTTTTCAACTTGTAAGATGGCTTGTTAATTCTGTGGTCATTGGCTAGAAATCCCGAGTTCTCAACTGTACATATCTATAGTTTGTAAAAAGAGCAAAGCCACAGAGACACACTCTGGATGCTCCTTGCTTGGTGTGGAGGCTGTGGGGGGAATGCCTTCCGGAGCGGCCACAGCTCAGGGCGTCACGGGCTGGACCCGGGGACACTGCAGCGGGCATCCATTTAGCTTCAGGTTGTCTGGTTTTGTATACAGCATCCCGCTGCCATTCTTAGCTGTGGAAAGGGGCGGGGGCGGTCAGCAGGCATGAGAAGTGTTTTGGATCCTTCTTAGTTGAAGTGCGGTAGTTAAAAAAAATTTTTTTTTTAAAAACAAATAGTAGAACTGTTCATTGTCAGCAAAACCAAGAGCCACTGCACCAGTGAAAGTTCAAGAACCTTCTGTACTAAACACGATCTGCAGTGTTCTGTTATTTTTTTTTTGTATGTTTAGAATGTTGAAGTGTTTTTGAAGTTAAATAAACAGTATTGCATTAAAAAATAAATAAATGAAATGTCTGGAATCTGGAGGCTATAGCCTTGGTACTGCTGTAACTCAATCTGCTGCAGCTCGCTACTGAATCAATTCAAAAACCTTTCAGTTAATTCACAAGCATCTCTTTGAATATCCCACACTTTTGAGGTTCAAGATGATTTTGAAACCACTGCAGTTTTTCACCGATAAGGTTGAGATGCAACACCTTTTCATTCTTCAGTTTTCCCTTTTTTTCTTGTTTGTGGGCCTCTTAATTTGAGCTGCTTTTTTACTGTATGTATGGATGACTTTTTTCTTGTCCTACACTTTTTCCCTTTGGTGCTTTAGGCTAAAAGAAATGTTAGTTAAAACTTCTGGACTTATTTGGTGGTTCAGTGATTGGAATCCGCCTACCAATTCAGGGACACCGTGAAAATACCTGCTCCAGGAAGATTCCACAGGCCCCGGGGCAACTATTTAAGCCCCTGGACCTGGAGCCTGTGCTCGTGATAAAGCCCTCGTGGCGAGGGACCTCGAGATCTCCGACTCACACGCCTGCACTCACCTTCGGTGGCAGCGGCAGTTCACCAGGTGACTCGCTCTTTTTTAATTCACTTTTTAAGAATTTCTCTTCTTCAGTTGAATCATCTCAGTTGAGCTAACTGCACGTTTGCTGATTCTTACTTCTGCCTGCTCAATTCTGCTGTTGAGTTCCTTTAGTAAATGTTTTTATTTTGGTTATAGTGTTAATACTTGTCAACCTCAAATTTCTATTTGGTTTGTCTTTATAATTTCTGTCTCTTTATTGTTATTCTCTATTTGCTGAGATATTATTCTCATTCGTTTATTTAATTCTTTAGATATGGTTTCTTTGCCTTCTTTGATCGTAATTGTGTGTGTGTCTTAGTTGCTTAGTCGTGTCAGACTCTTTGCAACCCCATAGACTGTAGCCCACCAGGCTCCTCTGTCCATGGGTTTCTCCAGGCAAGAACACTGCAGTGGGTTGCCGTTTCCTTCTCTGAAAGGAACTATAGAAAGAAAGAAAGTGAAGTCACTCAGTCGTGTATGACTCTTTGCGACCCCATGGACTGTAGCCTACCGGGCTCCTTCATCCATGGAATTTTCCAGGCAAGAGTACTAGAGTGGGTTGCCATTTCCTTCTCCATGAACATAGTTAAAAGAGCTAGTTTAAGATACCTGGGTTTCCTCAGGTAGAGTTTCTATTGATTGCTTTTCAACTGAAGCACATTGTGTCATATGCTTCACTATATGACACAGTCTCTCTTTTTCTTTGCATATCTTCTATTTTTTGTTGTTATTGAAAACTGGACGTACCTAATAATACAAAAAGCAACTCTGGAAATCAGATTTTCTGCCCGTCCTCAGAATTTGTTTCTGCTATTCCCTGGAGTGTGGCAGGGCACGTTTCCTGACAGGCCTTTGTAGATCTGATTGTTTCCGCCTTGCCCTAACTAGAGCTCTCACCTGCATTCTGACTCCCCCTTCTGAGTCTTGCAGGCAACCCAGACACCTACAAACGTTGGGATTTCTCGTCACCCACGGATCCTCTGTGTTCACAGTGATCAGCACATTTTCACCCAAGACACTTTGGACTGACTTCAAGATTTGTCTTGACATTTGGCTGAAAACTTCCTCCAGCTGTGGCTTCTGTGACAAAGACTGTATTTATTCTCCCTCGCCCTCTCTCCGCTCCTCCTTGACTCTTGGGCTCATTGCCTTGGTTGGGGTTGCCATACTCTCATTTTTCTCTCTCTCCTCTCTCCTTCCAAGTGTATCTAGTCTTCTCCAATTACCTCCTCTCCGTAGCTCTTCCATGATGGAGTTCGGATGCGGTAATAATGACAGTAAGCTTTGGAGTCAGCCAGATCTGGGTTTGATATCTGGCTTGGACATTTACAAGCTGGGGAATCTTGGACGAATTTATTGACAGCTCCATTTCTCAGTTTCTCATCTATCCAATAAGGATAATAATTATACTGCCTCAAGGAGTTTCATGAGGCTTAAAACTATCATGTGCTCATGATAGAGTAAGTGCTCAAAAAATTAGCTTTGGGGTTCTACCGTCACTTAGACTCGGTCTATTCAAACCAAGCTCATAATTTCACTCCAAATAAACCCTTCTGTCGTCCATGCTCTCCAGCCTTCTAGTCTCCTCACTTTGTGGGTCACCTGTAATCTGGACTTTGTTCACTAAGGATGATGACTTCCCATGTGGATCTAATATCATTAGAGCTTTTGAATGCCCATTTTTTTGTTTTCTTTATTCTTGGAGCATCATTCACTTAATCCTGCTAACTTTTCCTTCAAAATATCCCTCTCCCCACCTTTTCTTTCTGCCTTCACTGACTTTGCCCTAGCTCCACCCTCATTGAACTCTGAGTTTCCAGAGTTCTCTGGGACTCTGACACTCCCTGATACCACAGCTTCCTATCTGCCTCACAGGAGCTAGGTTCCAGGCAGCTTCCTGTGGTCCCTGTGGCTCTTGTCCTTTTTTTTCTGGCAAGGTGGAGCCACACACTAGCCAGAGAAACTATGGGAGGGGGTTAACTGTGGGATTTGAAGGCAGGAGTTCTTGATTGTAGACGAAGCTCCGCCATGGATTTACTAGAGAACCCAGGCAAGCCCTTCATGTTCTTTGGATCTCGGTTCCCCCATCCATGCAGTGGGGATGCAGAATTGAACTGTTTCGAGGGCTCCTGCCAGCTCTGATGTATGCTGATTCATCGCATGTGATTTCTTTCACATGCCAGGCTCGTTCATGGGGATTCTGAGAGGTTGTTCTTCCTTCATTCTCTCTCTACTTTGATAGACTTGTCTTCTAAGGCAAATTCTCCTTTGCCAAGTTTTATTCAGACCTCATTTCCTGCCCCTGACTCACTCTTGGCTTCTTCCCCTACCCTGTAGGCCAGGGTGTTTGCTGATACATAAATTTACTCTGATTGTTGGCACAGCTTCTACTTCTGTGTCCTCTTGGTCTTTCCAGAGAATCTCTGCATTATGCCTCTCCTATTCCATCCAGCTGCTACACTGATACATACAGGACTTCCCTGGTGGCTCAGACGGTAAAGTGTCTGCCTACAATGTGGGCGACCTGGGTTCGATCCCTGGGTCGGGAAGATCCCCTGAAGTAGGAAATGGCTACCCACTCCAGTATTTTTGCCTGGAAAATCCCATGGACAGAGGAACCTGGTAGGCTACAGTCGAAGGGGTCGCAAAGAGTCAGACACGACTGAACGGTTTCGTTTTCACTCTCACTGCACTGATGGCCTGTGGGGTCTTTCTAAGGCATAAACTGGAACTTGTCAGCATCTTGCTGAAAACCTTCAGTGGCTCCCACATCCCCAGGACAAAGTTCATCTCCTTAGCCTCCTTTCGTAGGTTCCCACACCCCTCTACAGTCTGAACTCAGCTATTTCTCTGTTCAGTTGTTTCTGAAGGAATGGTCCTTCTAACCTTTGGCTCTCCGTTCCCTCTGCCTGGATTGCACCTTTTCCCAATCCAAAGAAGGACTGCATACTTCTTCTTTGTCTATTGAAATCCTGCTTACCCACCAGGTCTCAGATCAGCTATCGCTTTCTTGTGAAGCCTTTCTTGATGTCTTTATTCAAAACAAAGTCCTATTGCTTTCGGATCCCCGCAGAATGTTACTCATCCAGAAGAGAAGAATCACTTTATTTCTTCTTCATATTATAATAAAGGCAAAGACAGTGTCTGTTTTAGGACAGGTGCTTGGCAGATATGGCCTTCCCTGGTGACTCAGACAGTGAAGAATTTGCCTGCAATGCAGGAGACCAGGTTCGATCCCTAGTTTGGGAGGATCCCCTAGAGAAGGGAATGGCAACCCACCCCAGTATTCTTGCCTGGAGAATCCCATGGACAGTGAAGCCTGGAGGGCTACAGTCCATGAGGTCACAAAGAGTCAGACACGACTGAATAACTAAACGCACGCACTTGGCAGATAGGTGGTGCTCAGTACACATTTGTTGAAAAAGTGAATAATTTTTCTCAGATTATCTGGCTTTAGACTCACTCTGCAACCAGGCTACTTGAGAGGCCACCTCCAATTCATCTATCATAGAAAGATCTTCCCAAAGGGCAACTTGGTTTACCTGCTGCCAAACCCAACTCCTGTTCATCCACATTTAAACAAAGGAACAGGAAGAAGCAAGGATTAGTGCAAGATCCTAATCCCTGAGTGCAGAGACACCTGCTAGCATGGGGCACTCTGGTGGAATTCCCTGCCACTGTGCACAAAAGCAAGTGGTTGATGATGTCACAGCCAGGGTTTGCATTGGTTGAGCTGGGGAATCTGAACATTTGGATCCTTCCAAATACTAGGTTGTCAGAGCTAGAGCTGGCCTTTGAGATCACTGTGTCCAAATAGATGCAGAAGCTAAAGCCCCAAGAAGGCTTCCCTCGGTTGGGAAGGGCTTGGTTGGAGCAGGTTGGAGCAGGGCTGAGAAAGAAACCCAGGGCTCTCACTCCTAGGTCTGAGCTCCTCCCTCTCCACCAGGCTGTGAAGTTTTGTAAGAATTCTTGTAATTCCTGAATGTCTTATTTCATGAACAGGGATCTTCCTAGAGCTGGATTAATATGACCTTGAAATTGGCACCAATGCTTTAAATTCCAAGAGCAGAAACAAAGAGAGAGGGAGTGGGGAGGGAGAGAGAGAGAGAGGGAGGAAGGGCGGGAGAGAAGAGAGAAGAGGCAGAGAGAAATACAGAGGGAATGAGATGTGGACAAAGAGACGGAGACAGAAAGATAGAGAGATGAAAATGATCAATGATCGACAGGCAAAGAGACCAAAAGAGAGTCAGAAAGAGACAGTGTGTGTGAGACAGAGGAAGCAGAGATGGAGGAAGGCTATGCTAACAGAGTCCTCCCTCTATTCTTCCTATTTCCCCTTCTACCCAGCCCTGGGAAATGCTTCAAAGATTTTTTCACTTTGGGTTCTCTGAGGCTCATACGATGACACGACCCCAGATGTCCTGAGACTTCTTTATTGGGAGCTGCGGCTTCAGCTGTTTGGGTGGCATGTGCCTATGAGGTGAGGATTCAAGAAATGTGTTGGGGTTTATCCAGTAGCTTCTTCCAGGTTTCCTGGGGCTGAGAAAGAGCTCAGTGGGGCAGGGACGTCAACAACTCAGGCTCTGGTTTGAGTTTGGCACTGCCTGGCTGGGTGTCTTGAGGTGTTCAACTCAGGCTTTGGACCAGCTGATCCCTGAGGCCTTCTAGTTATAAAATTCATGACTGAGCCTTTGGATTTAAAGATAAATGGTTCTAGCTCTTCTTGGATGCTCAGCCATTACTTTGGAATTATGTTTGCCATCAAGGATGTGAAAAGAGAGGGATTATGCATCCAAGGAGACAGACTCCACATGTTGATACCTCCAACAACAACAACAGCAAAATCTTCTTGGTAGAAATGTTAAGTTACAGACCATCAGAGCTGGAGGAGCCTGAGACACATCTTTGCTAATTTACTCATTGCTCAGATGGGAGAGAGACACAGAAAGCCATTGTCAAAGTAGAAGCTAGAACTTAGATCTGCTGGCTCCCAGCCATGTCCCAGGTGTCAGACTAAATGTGGAGTGGCAGGGGCTGGGGGAGTGGGGAGGACACAGCTGGGGTTTCATTGGTAATGAGAATAGCCAAGGTGCCAGAAACACCCCCAGATTTTGGGTTGGGCAGCACTTCTTCACCCTTCCCACCCCACACTTTAAATTAGGTGGTTATTCAGAGCTCGTTGCGGAGCCCCACATCACTGCTCTAGGAGCTGAGAGGCAGCTGGCTGCACACTGACCCTTCATTCACAAAGAACTCCGACTCGCAGCTCCCCTGTCTCAAAGCCTTGCCGACTGTTTCAGCACGATCTTGGAGGAGGTGGCTTCAAGCTTTGGAGAGGGCTTGACAGTGGCCGAAGAAGGTAGCAGATGGGATAGTTGGGAAAGTGAGAGGGATGTTAAAAAGATGAAGGTCGGTAAAAACTTATTTACATTGCACACCACAAATCATCAAGTGATGGAACTGACTTCCAAAGGCATGCTGGGGCTATCCTTCTCTTCATTCCCTTACTTATTCATATACTTACTCATTCATTCGTGTAACAAACCAACCAGTCATTCATGATGTACACGCCCAGGAGTGTTGACGGTGGTGGAGGTGGGTGGCATTGGTGGTGGTTGGTAGGGTAGGGGGTGCTTTTACCGGTGGGTGGTATTGTTGAATGTTAGTAATTGTGAAGGTACTGATGCTGTGGTGGTAGTGGGTGGTAGTGATAGGTTGGAAGTGTAGGTAATGATAGGTTGGAAGTGTAGGTAATGATGGGTACTGGTGATGAGAGATGGGTGTTATTTGCGGGGGTACATTGATGGGCAGTGGTGATTGCAGTGTTGTTGATGGGATAACAGTGGTGGTGCTGAGTGGGTTGTGGTGGTGAGGGGGTAGTCGTGACAGGTGTTCAGGGTAAAGGTGTTTTTAATGGGGGTAATGGTAATAGTGATTTGTTGTTTAGGATGCTCATGGTTTTGGAGATGGTGATTGTGATGGTGGTTTTTAAAAATAACTTAACAAGTTTATCTGTTTTGGCCGTGCTGGGTCTTCATGGCTGCGCAGGCTCTTCTCTGGTTGTGGTGAGCAGGGGCTTCTCTCTAGTTGCTGTGTTCGGGCTCCTCATCGAGGTGGCCCCTCTTGTTGCTGACCATGCTCTAGGGCGTGCAGGCTTCAGCTGTTGTGATTCCCAGGCTCTAGAGCACAGGCTCAGTAGTTGGGGCGCATGGACTTAATTGCTTCTCAGCATGTGGGGTCTTCCTGCACCAAGGATTGAACCTGTGTCTCCTGAATTGGCAGGTGGATTCTTTACCACTGAGCTACCAGAGAAGCCTTGTGATGGGGTTTTTAATGACGATAATGGGGTGCTGTTTGAGGGGTAGTGATGGTGGGTGAGTGGTTGTGACTGTGGCAGGATTGTTGATGGAGGTTGTGTTTTCTCCTGCTCTCACAAGTGACCACAAATTTAGTGGCTTAAAGCAGCACAGAATTATTGCCATATGGTTCTGTAGGTCAGAAGTCCAATGCAGGGCTCCATAGGTTGAAATGAAGGTATCAGCCAAATGAGTTCCTCTCTGGGAGCTCTAAGGGAGAATCTATTTCTGGCCTTTTTCAGCTCTTAGAGAACACCTGCATTCCTTGGCTTATGGCCCCCTTCTTCGCTCTTCAAGGCCAGCAATATCACAGCTCTCTGACCCTCCTTTTCTTGTCAGTCTCTCTAACCACAGCCAGGAAAGAGTCTCTGTTTTTATGTACAAATGTTTAGATTGAACCCACACAGATAACCCAGGACAATTTCCCCATTTCAAGGTCCTTATCCTTAATTATATCTACAAAGTTCTTTTGCCATGTAGGGTAATATATTTACAGGTCCCAGGGATTAGGCTGCGGACCTCTTTGGAGAGTAACTGTTCTGACCATCATAGGGGTTATAGTTGTGGGGGTGGAGATGGTGGTAGTGATGATGATGTTGGTGGTGGTAACTCTGGTGGTTTTTGTTGACTGAGGTGTCAGTGATAGTGTAGTAATGGTGGTGGGTGACCGTGGTTGTAGTGATGGGGAAGAGGTGATGGTGGTGATGTTCATGGGCAGTGGGTGTGATAGTGTGGGCGGGTGGTTTTTGAAAAGGGGAATTGTGGTGGTAACAATGGAGGTTTTGGAGGTGGCAAGCTGGGCAGTGCAGACAAATCACCCAGTTTGGTTCTCAGTGCACTGGTAGTCTGTTTGGGAAGAAGGTATGACCTGGATGCTGCTGCTACAACACCATAACTGCAGATGTACAATGCTCAGGGATGTGGAGAGGGAAATGAAGACCTTTGGGGGCTTGGAAGAGGTAGAAGCTTTTGCTGGTTAGGGCTTAGGAAGTTATTCCTGGCTCCTGAAGTGTAAGTAGCCATAATTAAAGAGGAAATCTACATAAAAATAATAGTTTTATTGCTTTTATATTTGCAATACCTGCTAATTCAACAGAACCATGAAGTATAGAAAAGTACAAATAAGAAAAATTTTTGATTAACCAAAGTCTCACTTCCTAGACATAATGATGGGGGAGACAGGTCATTTTTACATTTGGAAATGGAAGTTTAGAGGTTCTGGACTCAGGACATTTCCTTCCAGATGGAAGAAGCAGTATGAGTGATGGCCTGAAAGTGCCAGACGACAGGGGTTATTCCAGAGCAGCGACGCCCATCAGCAGGCGTGAGGACCCTGCCTTCCCTTGGGGAAGAGAGATGGCATATGGGGCGATAAAAGTGGACATACTGCTGACAGAGGTGGGCAGGGGTGGTTGGGCTAAGGGTGCAGCAGAATGGGCTCTCCCTCTGCCTGCCCTTTGTCCTGTGACCCGCCTGGGTGAGCAGATAAGCTTCATGGGCCATTGCTTTCTGCGTGTCCCAGGAGCGTATTGAAGTGTATCGAAGCAGGTTGCTGCAGCATCTCAATGAGCAAGGGAGATCTGGAAAGGAATAAGATCATAGGCCTTTTCTCTGCTCCCTTTGCACCAACCCCTCCCCTTTTGTGCCCATAAACAGAGCCTCCCAGAATCCCTGACGTTTCTGTTTATTTATGGATCTGTATGATGTCAAAGGAGCATGCTTAGCAATGACCTTGAGGAAAAAGAACTCTTCGGGTCCTACTGAGACTAAGGGTTATTTGGAAGTTTTCAGTGCAGTTTGAGAGCAAAAATGTGTCAGAATTTTAAGAGCCTTTAAAAAAATTATACATTTCTTTTAAATTTTTTATGAGAGGACAGCATCATGTGGCATGTGGGACCTTAGTTCTCTGGCCAGGGATCAAACCCACATCCCCTGCACAGAGTCTTAACCACTGGACCCCAGGGAAGTCCCTTAAGAACCTTTTAAGGGTGATCAAGACCAGATCTTTCCAGCCCTTCCATCATTGTTATTTTATAAGTTGTGACAACCTTTTGTCAAGCAATGTCTTCAGTGAAAATCCAACATGAAGTAGCCTCCAACAAAAAGGAGGCTTCTCTGGTTGAAGCAAAGGAAGAATTTCTTGCCTAGCTGAGTCCTTGATCAACTCAACCCCAGCCAAGGATTGACGTGTGAGATGGGGATGATCACATTTGTCTTTCAGGGCTGTAGGAGGATAGCACGTGATAGTGCATGTAAAGTTCCCAGGATGGTGTATGTAGAGCTCCTTGGCACTGTTCTAAGGCCTCCACGTGATATCTCATTTGGTGCTCCAAAAACAAACTCTTCCAAGGCAATATTATTATCCTACCATTTTATACATGAGGAAAATATACCACAGAGAGGGTATGATTTGCCCGAGGTCACACAGGTCCCAAGTAGCAGAGCTGACATTTGATGCAGGTACCGTTGTGCCAAGACCCACAACCAACAGGGCCTTCTCCATTCCTGAAATCTCAGTTGCTGCATCTCACTCCCGGGCTGCAGCTCCCCTCTGCCCTTGCTCTTCCACCTCAGAGACACTTCTAGGTGCTTTTGTATCCTTTCCCATTTCACCCCCTTCTATTAGCCCTTCTTATCTTCACTTTATCATCCCAAATCCTTAGATTTATACTGGCAACCTCATCGGCTCTCTGAGCCCCAGACTTACTACCACAACTGGTGAAAATTCAACTTCGCCTATCTGGAATGAGACAAAAATCTCTTGTTTGAGAGCTGGCTGCTTTGGAACCTTCTAGAAGGGCTGTCAAAGTCTTCTTCCAGATAAAATTGCTTCTCTGCTCAGAGAAGCTCTTTTAAGAGCCTTTAGGTGAGACCGAGGGGGTGGGTGGAGCAGGGGCTGTTAGGGGAGGTTACTCTCAGGTCATGCCTTGGATGCCTCTGGGGGCGCACTCACAGTGCTTCTACATGAGCGGGGCTCAGCACGTTGTGGAGAGTGTCTCCCGCCTCCTGCCTTAGCGGGAGAGAGCACGAAGGACGCTTTTCAACACTACCTCTGGAATATGAGAGGAAGTTATACTCTTATCTTAAAATCCTCAACCGTCTGTAAAATGGATTCCAGTGTCCTTCCTTTGGACTCAAGGCCCTACAGAATCAGGCCCCTGCCTATCCCATAGGATCACACAGCTCCATCCACACCAACTTCCCATCTCCCCTCAAACACCAAGCATAAGACAGCCTCAGCCTCTGCCTTGACATCTGTGTCCCCTCTGCTGGGCCACAGACCCTAGATACCCAAACAGCCTGCTCCTTGACTTCATTGTCTTTGCTCAAATGTCACCTCCTCAGGAAGGCCTCCCCTGACCTGCCTAGCTAAAATTGCACACGGTCACTGACTCCTCACTCTGCTTATATGTCCCTCAAGCCCTGATCATTATCTGATGTCAAAGTATAATTTCCAAAGAGTCAAAAACATGACTTTCACACAAGCATCCAGTGGGATGTGCCAGTGATTTATTTAACTCACAGTGAGGGTATCGACAGGATGACAAAATTGGTTCAAAGAAAGTATGAGAAACTGATATATGTGATCAATTGGGAAAGGGACCTGGAATAAGATTGCAAAGTTAAGATACTAAGTTGGTTAATGTCCCGTTGCACAATGAAACTGCAACCTTTGGGGTCATCCTTTCCTCTAGACAGAAACCATTTGCATCTCTGCTGGACAAAAATCACTTGCTGCTTATCAATCTTCTTTAAGTTAGCATTTTATTTCTTAGAGTCTGGGTCCTAATCAATAGTAAATAGTAAGTCAAACAAAAGTTACTTTCCTAGAGCAGTGCTGTCCAAAAGGACTTTCTGTTATGAAGGAAACATTCTGTTCAATATAGCTAGGCCATCCAATATGATAGCCCCTCATGGGACTAGTCAGCTCTGGAAATGTGGTTGGTGTGACTGAGAAATAGAATTTTAATATTTAATTAAGTTAAATGAAATCTCAATAAATTTAACTGATACATTAAATATACCTTATGTCTGTCTATACCAGTGTAATATATAATATGTAATATATAATAATGCAATATAAATATAACTAATTTAATATGATATAAATGTAAATTACATGTACATATATAATTTATTATATTAAATATATTTCATTATTAATATAAAATTGATAAGTTTAAATTTAGATGTCCACCATAAATTTTAGTGGCTACCCTATTGCCCAGTTGGACAGCACGTCCCTGGAAAGTCAGATGACAGCTTGTTAGGCAATGCTGTAGCTGAAGGGGAATTATTTTCATATTTTGAATAATTTTTCTTAACTTTGACATCATATATTTGCTTTTGTCTTCTGTCCCTACTAGAAAGTAAGCTTCAAAATAGTGGGCACTTAGTCCTGTTTTCTACACGTCCCCAGTACATAGGACGGGTGCCCAGAGCATGAAAGTCAAGTGAATAAGTAAATGTAAGGAGGCTGGAGTCTTACCAGAAGCTGAAGCAGTAAGGGACACCCCACGGTATGTTTGGCTGATAAACTTTAGCAAAAGTGATGCCTGATGTTTAATTTTAAATGGTTTTCTTATTCCGTAGAGTAATTTCCTTCCATGATCCTCAGACCTTCAGTGAACTTACACGGCTCTAATGGCTAATGGTTTTGGGTGGAGGTGGGGATAAGGGCTGTGGGGAGAGGGCCAGGCCTGGAGGCAGGTGGTGACATGCTGGGGATAAGGAGGTGGTTGATTTGGGTGCAGACAGGTAGCACTAGAGTGGACAGAGGACTCCCTAGAGAAATGGGAGTGCCTCCTGAGGATCCTAAAAACACCAAGGAGAGCCTCAGGCACCATGAAGTTAAAGAAAGATGAATCTAGTTACTTACTTTGCATGATGTATTAATATTAGAGTAAGTGACCTGTGGTAACAAACGTCTTACCATCACAGTGATTGAACATCAGCAAGGTCTCAGGACGGGGTCCAGATCTTAGAGGACAAGGTCTCAGGACGGGGTCCAGATCTTAGAGGACAAGGTCTCAGGACGGGGTCCAGATCTGAGAGGACAAGGTCTAGGGGAGCAGAACTAGATCTTGTGGTAGAACATCTGTTTATGTAGAGTGAAGGTGTGCTTGATGAAATTCACAGATCACTTCTTCCATCTTTGGGCTGCCTTGGGGCCTGTGTCTAAATGGGGGCGTGTTTACTCAGGGAGTTTACATGGGGTCTGCCAGGAAGCTCTGATGCTCCGGGTGCAGAGAAGCTGGGAGACCACAGCTCCCCTTTCTTATGCCTCCCCTTTCTCGATCCCCCGCCTTCCTCCACTTTTGGCCGAGCTGAGACCACACAGCTGACTCTCAGATCGGCTGAGCTGCCTGCTCTCCTGGCTTCCCTTCTCTGCCCAAACCCCTCTCGCCGCACTTTTCTGAGCCGCCTAAAAGATGTGGCCTGTCTCCTGAGGATGGGAGTGGTGGCCCAGGTCTTACCTGTAAGGCACCCTGGCTGCCCAGGGTGAAGATTATAAATGGAGTGAAAAGGACTGTTTCTCTGTCCTGTTCAGAATGGTCATCAAATGCACTGGAAAATGTGATTATGAAGTTATCAAGCTGCACCATCCCTTCAAGAATGAGGCCTGGAATCATTCCTGGAGCTCCTCCCAGAAAAACAGAATGTCAGATATGGAGGGTTCTCACCTCTCATTGTACAGAGACCTGGGCCTGGAGAGGGGAAGGGACTGTGTGGGGGCCCACAGCAAACAGTGGCAGAATTGGGCCATGAACCAGGGTCTCCTGTCTCCCAGCCAAGCACTTGTACCCTCTCCCCTAATCTCAAAGCCTCCCTCAAAGGTGCCTGTTTTATGGACTTGTCCCCTGGTCCTGCCTGCCCTTCTCCCTACCATCAGAAGGGCTGAGATGAAGTGGGATAGGAGACACAGTGGAATGCAGAGAGATTCCTTTTTAGGCTGCAGGGGCTTCCATTCTGGGACTGAAGCTGAGAACTTGTTTATGAGGGCCTTATCTCCGGGTATGGGCCCCCCATGTCACTCTTCTGTCTGGACTGAGGGACTTGGGTGGGGCGGCAAGTACTGGTTGCAGGCTGTGCCTGGGACTGGGCCCTCAGTGGCCATGTGGCTCCATACGCCTGATATCTGTGCTCTGTATTCTCCTCCCTGCCTGGGATTCCTTGTTACCTCTCCCTTCCCATGTGACAGGGAAATCCACCATCATCAGGGTTAGGAAGGCCCTTAGAAATCTTCCAGCCCCCCTCATTTTGCAGCTGGAGAAAGAGAGGGGAAGGGGCTTCTGCTTGGCTACATGGCCAGTCAGGGCAAAGCTGGGACTAGAGCCTGAGGTTTCTGAACCGGCCAAGAGTTTTCTGGTGCTTTATGTTGCCTCCTGCTGATTTTCTTGTCTTGTCTCATCTTGTCTCATCTCATTAAGGGTGAGGGGCTAGAGAGGCAGCACCGAGACGGGATCCTTAAAGTGACTTTTGAGAGCTCTTGGCTTGTATCGCGAGTGTATCATCTGAGACAAACCCTTCCCCGTTCCCATGCCCCTTCCCCGAACTCCCTCCTGGTGGCTGTTCTGTGGGCCAGGCTGTCTGTGTGGGGTTTCAGGACCAAGTCTGGACGGGGGGAAATGAGGGATAGTGAGTATGCTACTCCTCTGGGCTTGTGCTCTTGGAACAAAGGAGGATGGGCAGGCAGCCCCCGGTTAGGATAGGTCCTTTGGGAGTTCATGGCATTCTGTAGACGGGAAGGTAGAGGGAAATTAGAGCAGGTGAAGAAGGAGCAGGGCCATGGCTTAGGCCTCCTGTCGCTGCAGCCAGTTGAGGGGTTTAATGGCGCCTCTTCCTGTAGGAATTTCTCCAAGCTTGACTTCTGGATTCCTTAGGAGAGAGGCAATACTCAGAATGTGCTTGGCTCACTCAGTCAGGATGCTTCTGGTTATCACAGAAGCCCGGTTCCCGTAGGTGTAGGACAAGGGGGAGAGGAGGTTATGGGGAAGAAGCTGGACTTTCCCATGCCACTGAACCATGAAAGTCCTTCCTCACGTCTACAGGCTCACTCCAGGGGCACGGGAACCTGGATGCAGCCAAGCCCCTCCTCCCGTCTTTCACCCCCACTTATCTGTACATCAGCCCTGCTCTCTTAACGGCTTCTTGCATTTTAGGGGACACAGCACTGACTATTCCCCAGGGTCCCATGACTCAGAGCTTTGCTTTAGGGATGGACGACTCCTCTTTCCGCAGGTCCCGTTGGGGGAATCCCCAGGAGGACTTACACCATCCTGGGGTTGGGTGAGAATCCATCCATGGCCTGAACCATATGGTGCTGGGATCTGTCTTCAGAGAACAGAACCCATGGTGAGCTAAGGGAACCTCTTTCCAGGAGCTTATACCAGCTGATTTCTTCTGAGTGCTTATGGATGTTGCCTATAAGCCATACTCAGGTGGGGCTGAGCTGTGAGCAGCCCCAGATTCAGGGCCATTGCAGTTGAACCCAGGAACAACACAGAAGGCAGGAAGTGCTCCAGGGCTACAAGAGGCAGAGGTGGTGCTCTGGGTTGAGAGCAGTTTTAGAATCAGAGAGAGCAGAATACATAAAAACTTGGAGGAACCAGGAACCTCTAGTGTTTGGGGCAGGTAGCATGAAATGAGGCTACAGTTTCAGATTTGACCTGGAGGCCAGTGGAGACTCAGCGGACAGGAAAGTCACAGGGTCAGGCTTGTGTGACCGTCTGACGTGGGTCAGTGATTTGTCTGGCACAGGGTTGCTGAGTGGCCTGTTTTGGGAACTTGCTCTCAGTGATGTGTAGAAAGAAGGGACTGAGGTTGAAATCAGAAGAGGGGGTGGGTTGCAGCCATGGGCTTCTCCTAGGATGGCCTCAGCACTCCTGCACAATTATGGAAAAACTGTGTTAGGCTAATTGAGTACCTTTGTTCTGTGTGACTATTTCTCCAAGGAAAGGGAAAAGGAATTGCTCTGTGAAACTTAATTAATCAACCAAAGAAACTGCTTTTGGTCAGATTCCAACATCTCACTTAACTTTGCTCCCCTGGCCTCGGCTCTGCCATCAGCTAGTTGAGGCAGGCAGAGTTGGGCTCTGTCCTTTAGGGGCTGGAGTAATCTGCAGTTTCGGCCAGTCACTGTGGTGAGGGGGGAAATCTTGGGGGCTTGGTTGGGTGACAGGAGAGCACCTGAGGCTCTGGGGATGGGGAAGGCAGGGAAGGGTCAGACACACGGCCTCCCCTCATAGGGATTCAGGTGTCTGGGATTCCCTCCTGGGTCAGAATACACAGAGCATCTTCTTAGAGCATCAGTTGTCATCAGAAATTTTAGAAGAGAAAAATCATGTATCTTTTTTATATTAAAGTCAAATGGATATATTATGGAGTAAAATGACATTTTAAATACTTTAAAAATTTTTGGTAAAATACATGTAACATAAAATTGACTACCTTAACCGTTTTTAGAGGTACAGTTCAGTAGTGTTAAGCATATTCACATTGTTGTGCAACCAATCTCTAGAACTCTTTTCATCTTGCAAAAATGAAACTCTGTACCCATTAAATTAAAACTTCTCATCCTTACCTCCCTGCAGCTCCTGGAAATCACTTCTACTTGCTGCCTCTATGAGTCTGACTATTCTAGATACTCCATATAAGTGGAATCATACAATAATTGCCTTTTTGTAAATGGCTTACTTCATTTAGCATAATGTCCTCAAGTTTCCTCCGTGTTACAGCATGTGACAAGATTTCCTTCCTTTTAAGGCTGAATAACATCCCATTGTGGGTTTCCCTGGTGGCTCAGTGGTAAAGAGTCTGCCTGCCAATGCAGGAGATTTGATTCCAGGGTGGGGAAGATCCCCTGGAGAAGGAAATGGCAAACCACTCCAGTATTCTTCCCTGGGAAATCCCATGGACAGAGGAGTCTGGTGGGCTGCAGTCCATGGGGTATCAAAGGAGTCCAACATGACTTAGTGGCTAAACAACAAGAACAACAACAACCTCCCGTGGTATGTATAGGCCTCATTTTGTTTATCCATATTCTTCATCTATGGAATACTTGGGTTGCTTCTACCTTTTGTGAATATGCTACTATGAACATGGCTGTGCAAATATTTGAGGTCTTTCTTTCAATTCTTTTGAGTATATACCCCAAAGTGGAATTGCTAAATCATATAGTAGTTCTATTTTTAATTTTTTGAGGAACTACCATACTGGTTTGCACATTGGCCGTATCATTTTACATTCTCATCACAGTGCATGAGGTTAGTTTCTCCACATCCCAGTCAACCCTCCTTATTTCTGTTTTCTTTTACATAGTAGCCATCTTAATGGGTGTGAGGTGGTCCCTCATTATGGTTTTGTGCAGACATCTTTAAAAGGAAAAGACACCTCTCACTTCTGATGGCTACTTTGAGCCTCACCCTCAGGGCCTGGGACTAGTGCATTCCTGCTCCTCAGCCCTCAGGAGCTTTCAGCTCAGAGGCAGAGAGAGCAGCCAGGCCTGGACTCAGCATGCCGTGTGGGTCTGCAGGAGTCGCGGCCCTTCCTCCTTCCCGCCTGCTGTCCATCTTGCTCTCGTAGCTTAGAGGGCAGGATAGACCACACGTAACTGTGATGCACAGCAGGATGAATCCCTTTTGGCAAGAGTCAAAGCATTAGGCTCAGAGGATAGGACAATCCCTCCCCTCTGGGCACATCCAGGGAACAGCTTTATGGAGAGGTGATATCAAGCTGGACAGTGAAGATAGAGAGCATTTTGCAGGTGGAAGGAAGTGGCATTAGAGAGTTTCTCCTTTTATGAGTTACAGGAGCAGGTTTGAAGGATTTCAGCGTCTCCACACTGTCTTGCCCTCCCCATCCCTGCTGGCCAAACTGCCCTTCCTCTAGGTCAGGGGGGCCAGAGTCTTCAGGCTCCTTCTCCAGCCCTCTCCTCCACTGTGGCATTTAGCCCTGCAGATCACTCTCTTTTTCTTGAAACTCTCTCCTTGGCTCCTCAACACCTGGCTCTTTCAATTTTTCTCCTCTTCTCAGACTGCTCCTCCCTGTCTTCTCTGATATTTCTTGTAGCTCCTGAAGTGTTTCTAAGGGCAAAGTCTTGGCAGCTTTCAGTTTGATGGGCTTGTGCAAACTTGCCATCAGGATCCCAGAGCAGGGGCTGTCAGTGGTTGAAGGGGTGACCAGCCCATGCATTTAGCCTTGATTGCTGGTGTCCCTGGAGGAGTCCCACTGTGTCCTGTTGCCTCTCCTGCCCTAGATAAAGTAGCAGCAGCAGCTCCTTTCTGGTTGAGTTCAATTGATTTAAGCTCCCACAGGCACCTGGGCATCTGGTTAGGAGGACATCAGGCAAAAGCTTCAGGGGTCATTCTTGCATCTAGTCTTGTCATGAAGACATAGATGAATCTTCCTGGCCCTGCCCTCCAAGAGGAGAGCCGGATTTGGTAAAAGGCAATGCCAGTCACTGTGATAGGCAGTGTGAGAGAGAGGTGCCCCATTTTAGTGGGAGCTGGAGGAGGAAGACATCCATCCAGCCTCAGGCAAGGCTTCAAGTAGAGTTGACAGCCTCCCTGGAGAGATAAGCTGCGTGAACACGCAGTAAAAAGGCAGTATGTTCTCAGAGGCATTAGAGAAACAAATGAATACTTTGGGTTTTGGAATAAGAAGACATTTTTCCCTATTTGGGCGTGAAGTTGTCACAAAGACATCCTGGATGAGACAGATTGAGCCACACCCTGGAGAAAGGAAGCAGAGAAGCGGTGGAAGTAGAAGGATGAGGTACAAGAGTCAGAAAGGCCCCAGGGGCAGGAACCTGTGCATTATGTTCAGGAAATGGCATGAATCTTGCATGATGGGAGCATTTTGGTGACAGAGACGCACAGAAGATTCTAGAGGAGAGGTGGGATGGAGTGGCAAGTGTGCAGTGATTAGCAAGTCACTTCTAATGACAGAGTTGAGACTGCCATTAGCGAAAAGTATCAGGTTTGAGAAAAGTGAAATCCAATCTGTGTGGACTCATTAGCAATGATTTCTGGGCCAGTGAAGTGGAAGCAGGTCTAACCTTTTGGAAAGCAGTTGCTTGAGGCATCAATGCACAGCTCCTGTTCAGCGGACCCTCAATCTTTCTAAGGATGCCATTTTAACCTAGTTTTCCTGGAGCTTGTACAACTGAATATTTGATGTTTTAACAATTGAATCAGAAAACTTCAAACAGGGTAGAAAGAGCTGTCATTTTAAGCTTCCTGTTGGCTCAGTTTTTGCCTGGGTGTCTAGCGGCTGGAGAGGCTGAGAAAAGAGACACAGATGGAGGAGTGGGTCTGCTGGGGGAGCGGAAGCATGTTTAGTTCTGGCCTGAGGCGCACGGTGACTCCCAAGTGGGGATTTCCGCAGACTGTTGTGTTTACGAATGTGACGTCTCGGGTATAGATCTGGAAGCGTATTAAACAGGGTATTTCTGCTTGTGAGAGACATAATCCTAACTTTAACTACAGGAAGCCAAAAAGGCATTTTTTTTTTTTTTTTTGCTCATGTAAACGGAAAGTACAAAGGATGGCTGGCCCTGTTAGATGCGGCTGCATTTAGGGATTCAACGATGTTGTTAGAACTTTGTCCACATTCCCAGTTCTGCTGGCTCGGCCCCATTCTGCAGGGAGCATCTCTCTATCAGACAGGTTTTAGTATCACCAGTGGAAAGAGGCTAATTTCTTCTAGCAGCAAACTTTCTGTCTAGCAGGAGAACTTTGATTGGGCAGGACTAGATATGAATAAGGGTACTGAGCACTGGGACAGAGGGAGGAGTGATATTATGATTGGTATTTCCACTCTGATCACGTGGGATGGGGAGAGAGGGATTCTCCAAAGCAGGCGTGGGGTGTTGTTGCTGGGGATGCATGTGGGCCAACGAATGCTACGGCATCCATGGGCTATGTCTGGGCAGCTTCATTGCACAGGTGGTGATTCTGAAGCTAGAGGAGTGGATGAGATCATCTTGGAACACTGTGAAGAGACGAGAGAGGAGAACTAAGGCTCAACCTGACCAAGCTCAGGGCAACATTAGGCACAGAAGACTGGCCCTTAAGAGTCTTCAGGAGCCAGGACAGGCCGTAAGGGTCTAGCTCAATGCAAACCCCAAGAGGATACATTTCAAGGAGGAAACAATGATGGGATTCACTGCAGATAGCTCCCGCAAATCAGCAGTGGAAAAGTGTCCATGATTTAGCAATTAAGCCTCTAATCAGCTTGGAAAAAAGCTAGGGAGGGGTAGGCGTAGAGCTTGGGGCTATGAAAGGAACAAGAGGGTGAGGGAACAAGAGAGGTTGGTGCATTTTTGCTTTTGTTTTTGTCTTAATGAGGAGACACTTGATCTTGTGTCAGTGCTTAAGGGAGGGGTTAAAGTTTGGGGACAGGGAGGAGATGCTGGAGGAGATGTGCAGGGCTGGAACTAAGGACAGAGGCAGCAGGATTACCTTTGTCTCCAAAAGACCCCCTGCACACAGCCATGCTACATTCAGAGTGCACTGTTCATCTTACTTTTTAAAATTGTTTTGGTGACAATATTATATCATACGAATTTCCCATTTGCCTTACAGTATTTATACTTATCTTTTAAAATTAGTTTTTTAATTACAAAAATAACATTTGTGCATGATAAAACAGAATTTCAATAATGAAGAAAGGAATAAAGACGTAGAATAAAAGTCTTCATCATTTTCCTTCAGGCTGTCTTCCTCAAGGTAACTGCTTTTAAAAGTTTTCTCAGGAATTCTTCCAAAAACTTTTCATGCATATGTAAGTGTATATGTGCATATATTTTAAAATAGACACATGGGATCCTACAGTGCATTCTGCTCTGCACCTTGCTTTTTTTACCCAATGATGTGTCTTTGGGTAAGTGAGATCACTCATTTTGTTCCAGAAGCAGGATGGTGTTCTATTGTGGAGTGGAGCAGGGTCTGTTCAATCAGTTTTCCACCACATGAATTTACTGTTGTGTTCAATCTATCACCATTAGAAATAATATTTCAGTGTATGTTTTTACTACAGGTGTCTGTACACTGAAAGAACTATATTTGTCCATTAAATTCCTAGGAAATGAATTACTGGAGTATATGCACTAGTGGTAAAGACCCCGCCTGCCCCAGGAGACGCAGGTTCAACCCCTGGGTGGGGAAGATCCCCTGGAGGAGGGCATGGCAACCCACTCCAGTATTCTTGCCTGGAGAATCTCATGGACAGAGGAGCCTGGTGGGCTGCAGTCCATGGGGTCACAAAGAGTCGGGCATGACTGAAGCGATTTAGCAGGCACGTAGCACGCATGCATAAAAACATATACATTTAAAGAGAATATGTATTATTAAATGGAATTTTTGGAGTACACACGAGAATATACTTTTAAAAGAGTGACAAGGCTTCCCTGGTGGCTCAGGGGTAAAGAGTCCGCCGCCAATACAGGAGACACGGTTCGACCCCTAGTCCGGGAGGATCCCACGTGCCTCAAACAATTGCGCCCCTGCATCACAACTACTGAGCCTGTGCCCTAGAGCCCAGGAGCTGCAACTATTCAGCCACGTGCTGCAACTACTGCGCCCTCTGTGCCCTGGAGCCCACGCTCCGCAGTAAGACAGGTCACCACAGTGAGAAGCCTGAGCGCCGCAACTTGGGAGTGGCCCCTGCTCGCTGGAGCTTGAGAAAAGCCCATGCAGCCATGAGGACCCAACACAGCCAAAAATAAATGAGCACATTTAAAAAATTAAAAAGAATGATAAGGACAAGTTGCACTTCAAAGAAATTCTGTAGATTTTTAAAAAAATTAATTGATTGATTTTTGGCTCTGCTGGGTCTCTGTTGCTCCGGGGGCTCCTCCCCAGTTGGGGTGCCTGGGCTCTTCATTGTGGTGGCTTCTCTTGTCGCTGAGCACGGGCCCTCGGGCGTGTGGGCCTCCGTAGCTGTGTCATATACGCTCAGGAGTCGCGGCTTCCTGGCTCTAAGGCACAGGCTCAGTATTGTGACGCAGGGGCTTAGCTGCTCCGCAGCATGTGGGATCTTCCCAGATTAGGGATTGAACCCTTCTCTCCTGCATTGGCAGGTGGACGCTCCACCACTGAGCCACACAGGGAAGCCCTATAGATGTTAATATTTCAAAAGCTGAGTCAAAGATATACAGATGTTTATTATATTCCTGTCCGTACATTTCTATGTGTTTGGATAGTGTACACACACACACACACACACACACACACACATTTATACTCCCATGAACAGTAAATGAGCATGCTTCCATTTTCTCAAGAGGACGTTAACAAAATTTTTAATCTTTACCAGTCTGAAAAATGAAAAATGGTGTATCTCTATTGCTTTAATTGCATTTATTTAATGACAAGGGTGGCTGATCATTTTTCAATGAATTGCTTTTTCCATTTCTAATGAGTCACACTCCTTTAAGGCTTACAGAATATTCCATTGTATGTGTCCTAATTTACTTAACTATATTCTTATGAGTTATTTATGTTGTTTCCAAATGACTGTGAACATCTTTGTATATAAAGCTTTTTTCTCTTTTATTTTCTAGACTTTTTTCTTTAGTGTACCATTTCAGAAGATGAATTGCTGGGTCAATAATGTGGACATTTTTATGCTTCAATACATATTGTCAAATTGCTTTCTCAAGGGACAAAGCAATACATAGTACCCCCAATTTCATTATACTCTTATCGGATTGGGTTTGTTAATAAAAATTAATTTTTGCTAATTTTATAGGTAAAAATAGGGTCTTAATTTCATTTGTATTTTATACTACCAATGAAGTTTAATGTTTTCTTTATGTTTGTTAATTGAATGAATTTCACTTCTTCAGTCTGTCCTTCTCTCTTCATTTGACGGATAGCACATCCTTGTACAAAGAAAATAAAATTTTGTGTTATCAGGGAAATCATTATTTCCTCAGATTATCAAGTTAACCTCTTGCATGAGAACATGGGGGAGGCAGTGGTTGAAAAGACTTGGACTAGTGTGGGCTGAGAACTGAATGGATGGCTAGGACTCTAGGTAGTCAGAGTGGGTTGCAGAGAGAGAGGTGAGAAGGAATTTTTCAGTTAGGATAAAAATTCATGGTCAGCATAGAGAACATGCTGGACCCTGTTCATCACCTCTGAGCTCCCTGGTGGAACTCTGGGGACCGGGTAGCCATGCCTGTGTTTCAGAATCCCAGCCAGGCCATCGTTGCTGCTTGTTGAGGCTGTCTCCCAAGGCCAGTGCTGCAGAGCAGAGAGAAGACTGGAGTAAGGGAGCGTTACTTTACTGTTATCAGTTATTGCATGCCCTCCCCCAGCCTTATCCAGATATTTACTAATTTATACATATATATTTTTAAAAAATTTATTTTATATTGAACTATAGTTGATATATAATGTTGTGTTAGTTTCAGGTCAGACAGCTGTTTATTGATAGTTTCACCATTATTGAACAATCTTTGTCAATTAATTTAATATCAAGAGTTATTTTAATTCTTATTTCTTTTATCACTACTTTTTATATAGAGAGATATTTTTATCAACTTTCATATTTAGGTATATATATATATATATAAATTATATTTATGTATCCATACCATTTTATTACTTCTTTTCATATCTGTATGTGTATGGTATGTGTGTGTGTGTAGTCTCTCCAAAAGAGAGACTGTTCATATTCACTTTATTTTCCTTTTAGGATGTTAATTTTTATTCATTTCCAAATAATATTTATATATTAAAGTTATGAGATTGTCATTTTTAACTAACATTACTTCTAATTTTTTATCTTCCGATTTTTTTTTTCACTTTTTACTACTGAGATGCACAGAGTATGTTATGTTTGATGAGTTTTGACAAACGCATATACCCGTGTAACCCACATTTCTATCAAAGTACAGAATGTTTCTATTACTCCAGAGGTTTCCCCGTGACCCTTCCCAGTCAATGCTCAGCCCCCGCCTGCTCTGCCAAGGGCAACCACTGCTCTGATTTCTATCACCGTATATCAGTCTTGCGTGTGCTGGCATTTCATGCAAAGGGAGTAAGAAGTGTGTACTTTTCTGCCTGGCTTTTTTCACTCAACTTGAAATGTAGCCATGTTGCTACTGTTGATAACACTTTGCTCTCTTTTATTGCTTAGTGGTATTCCTTTGCAGGAGCAGAGCAGAGTTTATTCATTCTCCTGTCCACTGACATTTGGGTTGTTTCTAATATTTAGCTATTATGAACAATGCTCCAATGAACGTTCTTGTACCAGTCTGTTTGCAGACATATGTTTTTATTTTTCCTGGATAAATATCTAAGAATGGAGTTGCTGGATTATATAATGTGTATATTTAACTTTTTTAGAAACGTCCAAACTATTTTTCCAAAATGATTATACCATTTTACATTCCCACCAGCATACTTGAGGTTCTAATTTCTCCACATCCTTGCCAGTATTTGCTGTTGTAAGTCTTTAGTGGGTTAGTGGGGTCTTATAGTAATAATAAGTTTCACTTCCCTGATGACTTAGGTTATTGAACACTTTTTCATGAGCTTATTAGCCATTCATATAATAATAAATTTGACTTAGAGACTTAAAATTTAATGTAGTCAGGTTCATTAATTATTTTATGAATTTTAAAGCTTTTACATTTAGAAATTCTTTTAAAAAACTAGCAAATATTTTTACTTATATATCTTTCTACTACTTTATTGATGAAATACCTAAATGTTAAACTGTTTTTAGTATACCTATAGCTTTTTTAAGTTGAAAGTATTTGTCCTCATATAATTAACCAAATGAACTATATATTAAATAATCACTTCCTTCTTTATCCCCTTATTTGATTTACTATATTTCTCTTAAACCAATCTTTAAATATACTCGGATTCATTTCTGTGCTACTGTGTTACAGGTGCTTTTTCTACTCATAGTATACTTTTGATAATTGGAGTTTTAGAGTTTAATTATAAAGTGAGCAAGTTTACTTTCATTCCCCTTTATTTCATCAGAAGTTTCTTAGCAATTCCAATTCACTTATTTGTCTAATCTAACTGTGTTATTGTTGTTTAGTCCCTAAGTCATGTCCTGCTCTTTTTTTTTTTAATGTCCTGCTCTTTTTTGACCTCATGGACTATAGCCCACCAGGCTCCTCTGTCCATGGGATTTCCCAGGCAAGAATACTGGAGTGGGTTGCTGTTTTCCTTCTCCAGGGGATCTTCCCAACCCAGGGATCAAATCTGTAGTTCCTGCCTTGTAGGTGGCTTCTTTACCACTGAGCCACCACTGAATCTAACTATAGCAGACTGAATAATAGCCTCTCAAAGATGTCTGTGTCCTAATCTTTGCAACCTGTGAATGTTACCCTACATAGCAAAAGGGATTTTGCAGATGTGATGAATTTAATGATCTTGCTATGGGAAGATTATCTTGGATTATCCAAATGGACCCAGTGTAATCACAAGGCTTCTTATAAGAGGGAGACAGGAGTAGTGGAGAGAGAAGATGATGGGGACATAAGCCGAGAAATGTAGGCAGCCTCTAGAAACTGGAAGAGCTAAGGAGCAGATTATCTCTTGGAGCCCTCAGAAGAAACAAGCCCTGCCAACATCTTGATTTTATTCCTTAAGCTTCACCTCAGTCTTCTGAACCTCCAGAACTGTAGGAAAATAAATTTGTATTATTTTAAGTCCCTACATTTGTGGCAATTTGTTATAGCTGCAACAGGAAACTGATGCACTAACTTAACATGCCTTTCAAAAACTAAGTTCTAACTGTTCTTCTTAGATTTGACTGGATTGTGTTTTTGTTTGGATTATATTAAGCAGAGACGTTAGTTTGGGTAGGACTGGCATTTTTATGCTATTCAGTCCTGCTATGCAGACTGCTTCAGAAAGGTGCCTCCACCATTTCTACCCACTGACTGCTATCTTTGTTTGGGTTCCCCAGAGGCAGACATGAATGCAGGCAGTAGGGAGAAGGGAATGCAGCCAATAGAGATTCACCATCAAGCATGCAGCTCTGGGTTCCCTGAATCTTTTTTATTTAACTAAATTAATTAATTTATTTTTTGACTGCGCTGAGTCTTCACTTCTGTGTGAGGGCTTTTTCTAGTTGTGGCAAGCAGAGGCTGTCCTCAAGGTGTGGTGTGCGGGCTTCTCACTGTGGTGGCTCCTCTTGTAGCCGAGCACGGGCTCCACGATGCGCAGACTTCATTGACCTGCAGCACGTGGAATCTTCCAGGAGCAGGGACTGAACCCAGGCCCCCTGCATTGGCACGTGGTTCTTAACCACTGAGCCACCAGGGAAGTCACCCCGAATCTTCTTGAGACGGCAGGTGTATCACCCAGCCTTGGGAATGGAGGGGTATCAGGACGAAGAAAGGCCATCAGACCTGGTGATGGCGGCAGATGGATACTGTCTTCTTTGCTGTTCTGTCATGCAGTCGCGTCCAGCTCCTTGCGACCCCATGAACCGCAGCTCGCCAGGCTTCCCTGTCCTTCACTATCTCCCGGAGTCTGCTCAAACTCATGTCCACAGTGACTGGCTATTAAGGCACTCACTTTTTTCCCTGGGGCCCAGCGTCCACACATTCTCTGCTCCTTCACATGGAGGCAAGGTTACAAAAAGGATCAAGCTGGCCTAACTCTGCGCAGGACATGGTAGCCAGACAGCTTCCCAGGGGAGGTGAGCTGCTTGCCAAGTGCCTAAGGAGCTCTAGCACATGATCCCTTCACCCTTCCCATTGCGATGAATATCTGGTTTCCAGTGTCAGCGTCTGCATCTCTTTTCCCAGGGGCTCATCCTGCTGGCCAGAGCCCATGGGAGGTCAGAAGTGCCAGAGAACTAGATTTCCTCGCCAGCAGCTTCCAACCAATGACAAGGGGGTAGAGAACTCTGATCCCCAGAGTGCCCCTCCGAGTTGACTCTGGACTATGCGCACTTATTGGCTGCCTTTCCTTCCCTGCCTTCAAAAGGTGCTTCCTGGGTTCATTTCCCAAATATGTATTTACGCCCAAATTCTTTTTTTTTTTTCCAAATTCTTGTCTCGTGGTCAACATCTGGGAAAACTCAAGTAGCACAGTAGGCAATGGACCTAAGTGGCCAGAGGGGTGAGATGGAGGCATTCCAGGTGTGGGAGACAAAGGCAAGCCCCTTGGAGCTGAGACATAGAGATTCTGAGCCTAGGGTGTCAGCTGAGAGGATTTTGACCTTCTTTACACTTGATGTTTTTATGGCTTCCCTGACATGATATTTTTATGGCTCCATCATTATGATGCTTGGCTGGCTAGTCACTGTGGCTGTTCTTTGGGGGTCTGGCCTGAGACTAGGGTCCTAACAGTGGTTCTGGCTACTGGACTAGCCCCTTTGAGGGGCAAGAATGTATGGAAAGTCATTCAGTTTCATTGCGGCAGCAGGATCCACAGGCCACCTAGACTTCATTTTGGCAGGAGAGCTGAGAACAAAGGCTTCTGGTAGAAAGAACTCTCCATTCTGGAGGATTTAATGCATTCCCAGGAGGGGAAAAACATCAGTGGAGAGTAAGCTAGTGCTCCAAGGAAGACGTTCCACTAGGCCCTCCCTGGTAACCATGGGGATGGAGGAGAGTGGGAGCCAGGCAGGATCCATACCCCATAAAAACGTTGGCGGCTGGATTGCAAGATGAAGGGCCTGCAGATACCCTCTGACACCATATAATTTATGGGGTAATCAGAAGTCCTCCTGAAGGGCTCTGAGGGAGGAGGCGCTGTGATTCAGAGCCTTCGGGCCCTGGACGTTTAATGAGGCCCTGGGAGCCCGTAAAGAGTAAGATCAGAATGATTTTCCCATTCAGGGTGCTGATTTTATCTTCGCATTGCCCCTGAAGGACGCCACTTCTTCTTTGAAAGGTCTGGAGGACCGAATGTGAAAATCAACAGCCCAGAATTTGCAGGGTATCTTGTAAGGATATGGTCGGGGGATGCTGAACTCCTGGAATTTCTGGATGCTGAAACTTCATTTTGACACTGGAAGCTGCCTACTGCCAAGAAATTGAGAGAACCTAAGAATCTCAAGCTGGAAAAGCCCTTACAGAAAAGGATGCTGAGGTCCAGAGAGGTCAGGTGACCGGTTTAAAATCACACAGTACACCAGGGACTGTTGGTACCAGTTATAAGATCAGGTGGGAGAAAAAAGGACCTTCAGTCTGTGTAGGGGAAGGGGCTGGCATGATTCCTTTTTAGAAGGCAAAGAGCAGTCTGCAGTGTGCAAAGGGCACACGTAGTATCATTTGGGGCTTTAAAGCCTGAACATTTAAATTGGTTTCCTAAGTGCAAAATTCGTATTACAACATTTTCAGAATCTCTAACGGTTGGTTGAGCAATTAAGAGACAGCTTATTAATATACGGTGACTGACTCATGAAACTGATTTAAAATGAAATCTGTGTGCCTTTAAGCTGAGACATTTTCAACATCTGGAGACATAAGGGCCTGAAACAAAATGCTGCAGGAATATTCACAAAATCAAAGGATGAATGAGACTTGGCCCTCTGAAGGGGACCTGGCCTTGGTCAGGGAATCTTAATTTTTTCCCTTTCTAATTCTAAAGTTTATTGTAGAAAATTTGAAAAATACGGAGAAATATGTAGAAGAAAAACAAAAAATCACCTATTAACCAGCCCCTTCAAATCTTCCCAGAAATAACCATTCTTAACATTATGATATATTTCCAACAAGCATTTTTTGGGTATACATGTATTTTTAAAAATTGTATTTAAAAATCTCAGCTTTAAGAGATTTGCATTTTGCCTTGATTCTAACTTACTGTTTAACAGTCTCCAAAGAGATTAATTTAGGTAGCTGCATTATATTCCATTGAAAGGTTGTGGTATAATTTATTAACCTGTTTCTAGGTCATTTCCAATTTTTCAATATTATAAATAACACAATGATAAACATCCTGGCGCATAAATCTCGGATGCCACCTCTGACGCACTCAGAGTCCGTTTCCAGGGGTGGAAACCATCAGACAATCCTCACCCTCCCCGCATGTCTGGCCCCAGGGGCTTCAGCCCCAGTAGGGGAGAGACAGGGTCCCATGGGGGGACACAGCTGACTGTACTGTACTAAGCTTAACACCATTAAGCACCTGCTTTTTATTATATTCATTATTTACATGCTTGACAAGGTAGCTTCTGCATTAGTTGCGTTGCCCCAGGCTCTGCTCCCTTCTAGGAACAGCCCTGCCTTCTAGGAACAGCCCTGCCTGGTTGCACCCTGCCTAGTGACCCCTGAGATCTGGGGTAGCTCCTCAGAGCCCCGAGGTCCTGCAGACCCAGTCTGAAACCGGTGGCTTCTGTCCATTCCAGGGACACCATGACTGACGCCACTCACGCTGCTGTTATTTCTGCCAGCCGCGCTTGTCCCCCGAGTTCTCCCTGCTCACCGGGTACCATAGTCAGCACTTTATGTGCATTAACTCACTCAGTCCTCACGGCCTTCTGGAGGTGGTGCCTGTCAGCATCCCCATCTTACAGATGGGAAAACTGAGGTTCAAGGGTGTTAAGCCCCTTAGCCGAGGTTACAGTCCATTTGCCTCCAGAGCCCATGCTCCTGTCAACCACACATAGTGCCTCTGAGATCTCCTTTTGATGCCTCAACACACGGCAAGACCCTCCCACTATTGGCTCGTGCCCAGCCCTCTGCAACCCATCATCACATCCACTTGCACTACAAAGAAGACCGAGAATGGGGCCTGTTAGGTGGTGATGCTCGTTCCATCTGGGACAGCTGTGGGTCTGAATGACTGGGTCTGAACAACAGCGTGAGTCAATAGCTGAGAGACGCAGATCGCGTGTGTCTACCTAGAAGCCCTGACCCACCCTGAGCCCTGCCTGATGCTCACACTGCCTCCCCTCTGTGGCAGAAAGCTATTGGCAGCTTTCTCCTTTCCTGCCATCTCAACCCAGGGTCACAAGGAACCCCAGGTTAATTCCTGGCAAAGACTAACCAGGAATTGAATCTAGGGTTCTCAGAGAACTCCGGCCAGAGAGATCTGGGTCTTGCTCAACCACCTACTGCTTCTTGAGCCCCAGCTTCCTTGTCTGTGAAACGTGAGGCTGACTACCCTCCTCTTTATCAGGACTTTGGGGCTCAGAGAGGTGCCCGATGAGAACATGTTTCGTGAACCTGGAGTCTTGCACTTGTAGAAGGAAGCCCAGCTGTGGCTGATGGAATGAAGTGACAGGAAATGGTGTTCACAAATAGACGGAATCCCGCAGATCTTTAGGGTAATGCCAAGTCGCCCCCTTCTGGCTTGCAGAGCTTGGTGATTGGCCAGCGTTGACCCCTGTAGCCCCTCTTTGAGTTTAAGTCTCCTTATCTGAAAAGTGGAGTCATCCTACCCACCCAAGACGAAAGTCGTGAGGATGAATGGAGACAACAGGCCGGAAGGTCTTAGCACTAGCCCAGAACCTAGTAGGTACGAAGCAAGTGGGAGTCCCAATCTCTTCCTCCCCTTCCCCAAGATTCGTTCCCGGATGGAAATGCCCGAGCAGGTGACAAGCCCCTGGGGCTGTGGGAACAGGCGTGAAGGTCAGTGGCCAGGTCCCCAGGCAGGCCCTGGTTTAGGCTGGGTGTAAAAGCAGCGGCTACACCAGGGCTGTGGCTACTGTCCAGTGGGCCTGGGGGTGGGGTCAGGAACGGGAGCCTGGAGCTCTTTTGTCTGTTGCTCCCCAAATCTCAGGAACCCGAGGGATCAGGTATTAAATCTTCAAGATTTCTGCCTTCGAAACTGGGGAGAGGGGTGGGATGTGAAGAGGGAGAGAGCCCTTGGCTTCCTGTCCTGGTTCTGCCGCCGACTCTGTGTGACCAGGGGCAAGCCCCTCCCTCCTCTGGCACACAATTTCTGTACCTGTGAGATTGAGGTTTGGTTCAATGTGTGTTTAGCAGTTGTGACTCACAAGTCTGTCTCCCCCAGCTGACGCCTGGAGACGCTTTGCCAGTGTCTGAGTCTTGGGTGTTAGTGGGGAAGGGATGGGCCTGCAGCTCACGGGTGCCCACTGGCCTGTGAGATCCCCAGGGATAGAGACTGTGTCTGATCCATCTCGTCCATGCCCTCCAGGGCCCTGGGGCTGCTCAGTCGTGTCTAGCTGACGAGGGAAGGAAGGTCCCCTGTGGCGGAGTTGAGGCGGGCTGGCCACCCAGTGTTGCCGTCTGCCTGCCCTCCCCCGTGACCCGTCAGGCTCCCAGTCTGGGGGTGGGGTGGTAACTGTCGAGGGGACAGGCAGGTTTTACATGATTTCATTTTATTTCCCCATGGAGGGGGGTTTGTCTGGGTGACACTGGACAAAGCGCCCAGGGTTTCTGTTATCGGCTTCCAGATCTGTCTGCTTGGCCAGGCTGGGCTTCCAGAGGTCAGGGGCCTGTTAGATTCCTCTCTGCGTCCACAGTGTCTGTACAGGGTCTGGTACAGAGGCGGTGCCCGGTGAGTAGTCAGAGAACCTACTTCTGTCTGACTCCATTTAAACCTTCATTTGATAGCCCCTTACTGTCAACAAGAGCCAAGTCCATGGTCAGGCTGTCCTGTAGGGGGACCGAGATAAACCTGACTCCTGACCCTCGAGGCACTCCCCGTGTACCTACGAAGACCTAAGTGAACAATGGGCGGGGGGGTGATGGGGGGCAAGCCAGGACTCTGAGCACGCGGCCTGGTGCATGAAGCAAGCCTCTGAAACCATAAGCCCTGGAACCAGCCTGTGTGTGTTCACATCCCGCCTCTGTCCTCTCTCAGCTCTCAGCCTCAAACGAGGCATTTCATCTCTCTGGTCTCAGTGTCCTCCTCTGCCAAACAGGTACCAGAAGTAGTGCCTTAGAACCGTGCTTGGCAGATAGCGAGTAGTCAGTAAATACCAGCCAAAGGAAGACCACGAGCGGCCAGCACTTCTTCGGGCAGGAGAGGGACTCCACCTTCTCCCTACAGCTACCAGGACTGTGTGCTCCTGGTGTCTCTTCACGATTCTGCCGCCCGGCTTTAACCCTGCTGATGCAGGGGGAGACAGGCCCAGAGAGGGGCAAGAACAGGCCCTGGTGGCTCAGCAGTAAAGAATCTGCGGGCAGTGCAGGAGACACAGGTTTGATCCCTGGGTTGGGAAGCTCCCCTGGAGGAGGGCATGGCAGCCCACTCCAGTGCTCTTGCCTGGAGAAGCCCACGGACGGAGGAGCCTGGCGGGCTGCAGTCCAGGGGTCACACAGGGGTGAACACAGCTGGGTGACCAAGAGCGGCAGCAGCAGCAACGCATAGCCAGTGGCAGAGCCGTGACTGGACTCATGAGCTCCTACCTCCCAGCCTGAAGGATCGTCTCTTTTGCAGGTCACTTCCCTTGTAAAAACCCCATGTCTACACGCTTGGATTGATCCCTTAAGGCCCATGTGAAATGCAGCTGGATGCTCTTCAAAATTTGGCTCCAAAGGGAGTGTGCAAGATGGCTTTCACTGATCATTGGACCAGCCAGAATCTTGCTGGTCTTCTAGGAATTTAAAAGAGTTTCTCTTTTTAAGTGAAGTATTTTGGTTGGCTTTTGCCATTTAAAAACATATCCAGGGAGGAGTGATCAAATGGCTTCTTTTTCCTATATATGTCATATGAATAAGACGGAACCTGGACTGTCCTTTTTGAAAATTACCTGCTCTCCTTCTGTGTCCCTTCTCTTCCTGTTCTCTGCCAGATTTAAGGCCTTTGTGAGCATCTTGCCACCTGACTGCTCTTCCAGGATCCATTCATCCTCATCTCTTTCGGGTGTTACTGTATAACCACCTCTTCCCTGTATCCTGGCATATGGTTTTGTACTTCCCATTTCCTTCTCTACTGAACTGAGGTATATTTTTAAAAATCTACTTATATCATTTCCCTATTCTAAACCTATGGCTTCCCAGAATCTTCAGGGAAAGGACCATAGTCCTTAGATTGTCATTTAAGGTCTTTGATGATCTGGCCTCAGTTTACCTATTCAATTCCACTTCCCTTCTTCCTAGACACAAATTCTTTATCCTCTATAGATAAGTCATGCATGCTAAGTTGTTCCCATTGTATCCAACTCTATACGACCCTATAGACTGGACTGTAGCCTGCTAGGCTCCTCTTTCCATGGAATTCTCCAGGCAAGAATACTGGAGTGGGTTGCCATGCCCTCCTCCAGGGGATCTTCCCAGCCCAGGGATTGAACTTGCATCTCTTATATTGGCAGGTGGGTTCTTTACCACTTGCGCCACTTGGGAAGCCCTATAGAGAAGTCAGGGCAAAACTAATTACCCAAACCTCTGAGGCTAAGAAGATTGCTGTTGCTGAGGTCAGGTTTCTGGCAATCAGGGCTTGTCTTAGTCTCCTATGGCTGTCCTGACAAATTGCCTCAAATTTAGTAGCTTAAGAAACAGAAATTTATGCTCTTTAGAGCCCTAGAGTTAGGAATCTAACTTGCATCTTATCAGACTAACTCCCATCTTCTCGGGATGCTCTAGGGGATGCTCCGTGTCCCTGCCTCTTCCAGCTGCTGGTTGCTGTGAGCATTCCTTGGCTTGTGGCTGCATCACTCCAAACTCTGCCTCCAAGGTCACGTTGCCTTTTCCTGGTCAAACATCAATCTTCCTCTGCTTCCCTCTCAGGAGCTTCCTTATGATCACATTTAGGGCCCACCTGGATAATCTTCTCAACTCAACATCCTTAACTTAATCACATCTGTGAAGCCCCTGTGCCATATCAGGTGACATCCCCAGATTCTAGGATGAGGGTCTGGATATCTCTGGGCTCATTCCTCAGCCGACCACAGAGCTCAGAGGGTACCAGGCTGCGTCTCAACAATTTTCTCATGGACGAGACAGACTTTTTTTCTGCCACTCTGAAGATCGTTACTTACCTGCTGTGTGCAGCTTTCTCTCCTTTTAGCTTGGATTTTATGGGATAGGGGAGATAAGAATTATTTCTTTAAAGTGGGCTGGATTGGATTTTGTCTACCACTGGATGTGCAACGATGGAATTACTGAGAAACTAATTGGTATCTTGTTTTGTTGACTCCTGTGGGCTTTGCAGAAGGAATGAAAGTATTTTTCTCCCCAGGCTCTACCATAACTCTGCGTTTCTCTACCCAGGGAGGAAATGGTCTGTTTTTCCAAAGGTCTGGGTCTTTTCTTTCTTTAGCCATTCGTTGGGGAAGGAAGCAGGTTTCCTGGTGTTCTCTGGCCAGAGTGGAGAATTGGCCTCCTGGAGGTTAACTGCTGCTGCTGCTGCCGCTAAGTCGCCTCAGGCGTGTCCGACTCTGTGTGACCCCATAGACGGCAGCCCACCGGGCTCCCCCATCCCTGGGATTCTCCAGGCAAGAACACTGGAGCGCGTTGCCATTTCCTTCTACAATGCATGAAAGTGAAAAGTGAAAGTGAAGTCGCTCAGTCATGTCCGACTCTTAGCGACCCCATGGACTGCAGCCTACCAGGCTCCTCCGTCCGTGGGATTTTCCAGGCAAGACTACTGGAGTGGGGTGCCATTGCCTTCTCTGGAGGTTAACTGAGGAACTCCTTGAATGGGGATGGTTACCCTGGGGCATCTGAGGACAAGGTGTGAGGTTTTGTGGGCTGGAAGTTAGGTTATACTGTCTGCCTGTTTCCCTTCCTCCATTCTCTACCCTAGGAAGGGTGGTGGCGTGGTGGGTTCCTAATAGCATGAAGAAGCCTGAATCTCACCATAACATGGCTCCTAGGGGTATGGCCTGGGGTGGAGATGTCCGCATGGAAGCCAGGAACCCCAGGAGCCTTAGCATAGACTGTCTTTCCACCCTGATGGGTTTTCTTGGGGCAGAGGGGAGTAGGATGACCAGCAGAGTGACCTGACTTTGGATGGACCCACAGGCCTGAGCAAAAACACAGGCAGCCATGACCATGAGGGGCAGCAGCCCCAAGACCAGGACTAGTAAACCTGGGCTTCCTGTACCATCCAAGGGAGGTGGAGGGGCTTCTTGTTGACCATGGACATGTGTAGGCAAATGGGCTTCGTTATAGGAAGCAGGACACAGTCCCTGACCCCATGAGCCATGGAGCAAACCTCAGGCCTGTTATCCATGTGGCAGGTGAGTGGGGCTAGCACCCTCCTTTTGGAGCGGCGTGGAGATCCATGCCGGTGCAGCAAACTAGAGTCAGACGCTGTCAGGCGCAGCTGTGCCCCCAGGGCCTCTCCGTTGGCTGGGGCAGATGCAAACAGCTGTGAAGCCCTGGGGCACAGTCTGTGATCCTGCAGCTAGGACCAAGAGCTGGAGTGGGGGTGAGGGGGGGAGAGGCAGGGGGGAGGGCACGGTTACATCCCTAGCTGCTAGAATCAGAGAAGGCTTCCTGGAGGAGGGCCCATTCTGCTGAACGTCAATGGAAGAGAATTTTGGCTCAGAAGAGACAGAATTGGGAAAATGATGTCCCAGATAGGGGACAGGAGTAGTGGGGTGGGAACCAGAGGGAGTATCCAGAGCATGAGCCACGTTACAGGGTGACATGAGGGAGAAGTCAGGGCAGGAGGTTGGGAGTTGGCTTTGAAGGGAATTGGATGCCAAGCCAAGGAGGTAGCAAAGAGAAGGGAAGAGTGTTGTGACCACTTCCAGCGATGACTAATGCTAAAGCTGGAAATAGCCTGGCCAGGTGTCACTTTCTGGAGTGTGGCCCTTGGGAAGTCACTCCCTAAGGCATAGCCGTGGTTACCTGACTGTGTGGCCTTCCTCACGCTGGCTGTCATCTGTGAGGGACTCTCTCTTTCTAGATTCTGTGCTGTATACAAGTATCATTTCCTTCAATCCTCCCCAGAATCCTATGAGACAAATACTACTTCCATCTTCATTTAACATTTGTGGAAACTAAGCAGAGAGAAGTCAAGTAACTTGCCCAAAGTCCCCCAGATCCTTCTGGCAGGACTCTCAGTGGAGCTTGGCATCAAGGTGCCAGGTCAGTCACCAGCACGAAGAACAAAGGCTCTGAGCAAGTAACTGCTCTCACCACGTTTGAACAAATGGAGAAACTGAGGCTGGGGGGTGACCAAAGTCACCCAGTAATTAGAGGCAGAGCTGGAAACCCAGGGGCCCTGGCTTCTGGGCCAGAGGTCTCCCTCAGGAGTGGCCATGCCTGAGGATGCAGCAAACAGATAGGATGCCTGGACGTGGTGTTGGCCAGGGTCCAGCCCACCACCTTCTATCCACTCCTGGCCCTCAGTCGCAGATATGTTTGTGATCAGAGCCCGCAGAGACTGCCTGAGGACACTGTTTGTTGGTCATAAGCTAGTTTGTGATTAAAATTTCAAGATGTTTTTCATGTAATTATATATATATACACATACATATATATATATATATATATGTATATATATATATGTGTCCATACACACAGACAGAAACCAATATTTGTGATGTATATGTTCACGGCAAAGCTTGATAGTAAGATTAGCACCTGTGACCCACTACCTGCATTTGAAATCAGAATCTTCTTGGCATTCTTGCATGTGTCTGGATGCATCTTCCCTATCTTACCCTTTGTTACCCCCAGGGGGGACCATGACCCAGATTTTGCTGTTCATCATTTCCTTCCTATTTTGTAGTAGTTTTAGCACACATGTATAGATTCCAAAGCCATGTTATTTACTTTTGCTGGCATTTGAACTTCATAAAAGTAGTATAATCTATATTGTTGTTTAGTTGCTAAGTCATGTCTGACTCTTTTGCGACCCCGTGGACTATAGTCTGCCAGGTTCCTCTGTCCATGGAATTTCCCAGGCAAGAATACTGGAGTGGGTTGCCATTTCCTTCTCCAGGAGACCTTCTCGACCCAGGGATTGAACCTAGCTCTCCTGCATTGGCAAGTAGACCCTTTACTACTAAGCCACCAGGGAACCTCTATAATCTATATTACCTTCTATGAATTCTTTTCTAAACTCAATGTTTTGTCTAAAATCCATCTATATTGATGCATGTAGCCATAGTTAACTCATTTTCCCCACTGTATAATATTCTGTTTTATGGAATGCTGCATAGTATTGCTCTATTCTTTTACTGTTGGGTATTTAGTTTGGGTCTAGTAGTTTGCTATCATAAATAATGCTGCTATGACCATTCTTGGACATGTCTCCCAGGGCACCTGGAAGAGTTTCTCAAAGACATACCCTGGAGTGGGACTTCCGGATATGTATAGCACCTATTAGCTAAAGCGAAATCAGCAAGTGCTCCTACCTGCCCCCTGCGCTTCCCGTTCTCTTTTACCTTGTGGTCTCCCTCTAGCGCCCCCTACTGGCAGAAGCTAAGAAGGTTCCAACTGGCCAAGCCCGGCAAAAACAGAGTCCCAGGTCCGACATTACAATGCAGGATTTAGAGGAGTAGGGTGAGAGATGAAAGGCCTAGCAACGAACTTAGAGATGTGTGATCACTTGTTCACCGGATAAAAAACAAGGCCAATGTGGCCCAAAGGTCGTCAGTTTAAAACTTCTGCAATGTAACCTGATTTCCTACTGATCTTTGCTCAGTCTTTCCTCCCTTGCCAAAAGGAATGGCTCATCTTTCCCCATACATGATGCCCTTCCACCTCCAAGCTTTTATTTCTATTTCTTTTCATCTCAGTTTCCCCCTTTGCCTGGATACCTTGCTTCTTGTTCTTCTTGGTGCTGAAAGCCCATTTCAAATGCTGTGTCCTTCATGGCTTTTTCTCTGATCGCTCCAGTGGAGGTAATAAAAATATCCTTCCCTTGGGTTCCATGGCCTGGTATGAGCCCTCTGGGCAACAAGCCCTGTTTCACTCATTGTCACAGTTGTTTGGTTTGTGAGTCATCTCCTCACTCAGAATTGTTCTTAACATTAAGAAAAGCAAGGCAGCATTACGATAATAGAGAAAATAATCACTTAATATTCTACCGCTGGGGCAGTTTTTACTTCTGTGTATTCCTTTCTTCTTTTCCTGTCTGTGTGTTTTGAATAGGTAGCACACTTGTAACATCGTAGCTGATTTCTTTTTTATCCTTATTAGGTCAAAAAGCTTTTCTCCCCTTTGTTTCTATAGTCTTCATCACAGTTTCTAATAGTTGTGCATCATTCCATTGTGTGTTAATAACCTTTTGGCTCTAAGTGACAGAAACTCAGTCTAAACGAGCTTCAGCAGAAAGGGGATCTTCATGCAGAGGATACTGGGATCTCACTATAGCCAAGGGTAGGCTTCTGGCTGGACCTTGGGGACCCCCAGAAGAGGGTTGCAAATACCATGAGGTATTGTCCTACGTCTGTGTCAACTTCATTCTTTCTTCCTTCCCCAGCTGATCTGCTCTCTCTGATTTTCCTCCACGTGGCAGAAAACATCCACACACCAGGCCCAAGCTTTACCTGTGATAATCCAGCCAGCTCTTTGACACCGGTCCTTCTTTCTCCGCGGCAGACTCCGCTTGTATAGCTAGGGACACATTTTACCAAGGTCGGTCATACTTGAACAACCAGGTGGCTGGTGTAGAAAAGGGATCCTGGTAAGAGAATCCCATGGTGAGATTTTTATATTTTCTCCAGATAACTGCTACAGTAGTCATTGCATGTATTAGCATATACACTTTTCCTTATTTTGAATTATTTTCTTTGGTCCAATTCTTAGAAGTGAGATGACCGGATCATAAAGTTCATACATTTTTATATATGATATTATTACCAATGGGATTTCAAAGAGTAATTCAATTTCACTCCCATTGTGTGAGAGAGCCATTTCTTTGAACCACTGAGAACATTGGGCATTATGACTAGAAATAGATTTTTTACTATTTTAATAATCATAAAAAGATATCTGTAATTTTTATTAGCATTTTTCTGGCTACTAGTGAGGCTGAAGATTTTCCCATATATTTGTTTTATTAGAGTATATTCCCTTTTGTAAATTATCTTTTCCTAGTTTTGCCCATTTATCTAGTGGCATGTTAATCCTGTTCAGATTTAATTGCTCTTTTCTTTTGTGTGTGCATTTCACTTCTTCTACCTTTTTCTACCTTTAAGCATGGTCCAGCTTGTATTATAGTTACTTGTCTGATCTTTCTTATTGGACTATGAGCTCCTGGTGGACAGAGCCAGCCCTGAGCACTAGCCTAGCATGGAATCCTAGTAAAGCCCTCAATGATGGCTAATTGGACAAAATAAGCCTACAGTTATGGTCTCCATTATGCAGAAGTAATTGTTCAGCCTGAGTGGTGTGCACATAGGTTACAAGGATGCAAGAGACACACACTTCATTCACTTAGACTGAAGATCTGCTACATGCTAGGGTCTAGGATGCCTTGGAGCCACAAGGCAGTGGAGGAGAGAGAATTAAGCATCAATTACACAGCTGTGAGAAATCTTGCTTATCCTACAGAATTCCAGAGAGTTCTATGAGCTCTAAAGGGGGAGGAACATAGATCCAACATTAAAGCAGAAATCAGCAAACTTTCTGTAAAGAGCTAGATAGTTTTTAAATTAATTTGATTTGTTTGGCTGTGCCTGGTCTTAGTTGGGACGTGTGGGATCTTTTAATAATAGTTGTGGCATGCACACCTTTAGTGGCAGCACCTGGGATCTATTTCCCTTCCAGGGAATGAACCCAGGCCCCCTGCACTGGAAGCGCAGAGTTTTAGCCAGTGGACCACCAGAGAAGTCCCTAGATAGTTTATTTAAGGTCTTTCAGGCCATATACAGGCTTCCCAGGTGATAAAGAATCTGCCTGCCAATGCAGGAGCCACAGGAGATGCGGGTTGGATCCCTGGGTCTGGAAGATCCCCTGGAGGAGGAAATGACAACCCACTCCAGTACTCTTGCCTGGGAAATCCCATGGACAGAGGAGTCTGGCGGGCTACAGTCCATGGGGTCACGAGGAGTCAGACACGACTGAATACACATGCACCTACACCGCCACATACAGTTTCTGTCACATAGCCTTCCTGTGATTTTCTTTCTTTCTTCATAGCTCCTTAAAAATGTCAAAACAATTCTTAATTCAAGGCCACGCAGACACAGCTATCGGTTTGATTTGGTCTGCAGGCAATTGCCAACCAGGTCCAGACTCCAGAGTTAAAGAGCACAATAGCTGGGAGAACCAGCGCCCTCATTACTATACAGATGGGGAAACTGAGTCACACAGGGCCCAGCGCCCGCCTGTGGTAACATGGGCAGCTAAAGGCTTTGCTTGGACTTTGGCAAGGTCCTTTCTGCCTGTCTTCTGGGTAACCTGCTCCCTTCCCTGCTTTTGTGCTGGGGCTGGTACTGTCCCCGGAGGTTCTTGGGCAGTCTGTTAACAGAGTACCCCTCCCTGTCCCTCCTGCCATGGGATTCTTCGACCCTATGTTTTCCCATTGAATTGGGGTTGAGGGTGACAGAAAAGATGAAATGGCAGCATGATTAATTAATGCATGTGTATCCTGAGGCTGAGAATTTTGTTGAGTATAGAAGTATGTCCCTTATTACAATTGATTTTTTCAGGGAAGGTGACATTCTTTTCTCAACTGAATCATGTATGGGGCAGAAAATGCTAAATATAATTGCTTCTTCTCTCCCGAGGTAACTCTCCTGATCAAGTACGCATAGCGACAGATGGGACCTGAAGATGCAGGCTCAGTCAGTCTCCAGAGGTTTCGGCAGGCTGAGGGCCTCACTGGCCTCAGAGTTGGAGGGGCCCTCCCCACCCTCCCCTCACTATGCAAAGGGGGACAGACCAGAGGGGCATCCTCCTGGAATTGCCCCGGGTGTTGTGTTCCTCTAGGGCCACAGGCCTGGGCATTTGAGATGTGCGCTCCTCGTGGGAACCAGCACCTGTTCAGCCACACATCTCTGCCGGGCTCCCGTCTCTGCTATCGATGGGCTGTTTGCTGCAAGCAACAGCTCCCACCCTCCCCGAACCTGGGCTCTTACCATTCTACACAGGAACATCTTGATAGCCCAGTTTGGGATGGGTAGAACTTGCAAGCAGCGAGGAATGATTTGATAATCAGATCATGAGTTAGGCGGCTAAGGTTCTGGTGTTCACACTGCTTCTGCCAGCAACATGACCTTGGGTGAATCTCAGCCTCTCTCTGGGTCTCAGTTTCCCCTTTGGTGCTAAGAGAGGACTGGCTTTGTTTTCTTTTTTACACTATTCCTGGCAGCTTTGTGATGAGGCTGACTTAGGATCAAGTTCAGCCCTGAGGACCACCAGAGTGCTCTTGGGACCGAGGCTGCCCTTCCCCCATGTTGCCCTTCTCCTGCCTCCATGGTGTCTTTGGGCTTTTCTTCTGACTCCTCTCCTCCTACATTTCTGCCCCACTCACGATCCAGCAGGACACTCTCCCCTCCTGGCTTTTGCCCTCTTCCTAAAGTGCCCTTCCTCCCCACTTCATAGGATAGCTCCTGCCAGCCTTGCTGGGGTATGCCCTCCTCTGGAAAGGAGTCCTCCACCGAGTTCTTGCTGCTCCTCCCATGCTGGGTCACAGTGGTGGGTATTGAGGGGAGGTTACCACCTCCCCAGGTTACCAGGCCCCAGCTCTGACTCCTCTTGGTACCCTTGTCATGGATCTGGACACCAGGCAGGGAGAACGGGCAGACCTGATGGGGGCAGAGCAGGCACCCGGAGCAAAAATAGACAGTTTCTGGAGGGACTGAACTGTATTTTAGTTTCTAGAGAAAGGAGGTGCTGGAGCCCTGTCTGCCTCCCTGCTTGCCTCTCTGCCTGCTCCTTCTCCTGGGTCCATCACCCTGAGCTCCAGGGATCTAGGACTAGTGGCTTATTTGAGGAACCTGGATGTGGATGTGAAAGCAATGGGAGGAGGCACCTCACAGGCTGGACAGCAGTACCTCTGGCCCCTCTTGACTGTGGTCAGCAGGTCACTGGGCACTCCTGACCACTCATAGCTGTTATCTTGTGCTGTTTCCCCCAACTTTTCCAGGAGGGCCCAGCAGTAGGATCAGGATTGCAGTGGGAGAGAAGGGATTCTCTTGGGGGCCATGAGATTGAATGAGCCCTGGCCCTAGAGTTAGGGTTCAAGTTCAGCTCTGCCTTTGCTGGGTGACTTTGAGCAAATCCTACCCTTCTCTGGGCCTCAGTCTCCTCTCTACACATTGAGGAGGTCAGAAGGGATGATCTCTAAGACACCTTTCAACTAAAAAAGGACACAACTCACATCCTGCGAGGGAGGGTAGAGGTGGAAGGTACTCAGTGGCAAGATGACAAGCTCTCTGGTGATTCACTTATCCTGAGGCTGTTCTGGGAATGAGTTGCCACAGATGGGCAGGAAGGCGCAGCATAATTCCAGCAATATGAATGAAAAGATGTGGAGATAGACACATACTGGCCATGAGAGCAACACGTGGCATTATCATGTCTGGAAATGAACCTCTGACTGCTGCTGACACGGCACATCCATTACCGTCACTCGGGAGGTGGGGCAGATGTGGTGTTCAAGGCCTGGGTGTACGTGTGAGTGCTTGTGAATATGTGTGTGTTGGTGAGTGAGTTGGTGTGCCTGTGATGGTGGCCCTCTGTGTGGACATAGGCCACTGCTTTTGCATGAGAACCTGTGTGCATGAATGAATGAGTGTGAACTGAGTGTGTATGTGTGTATTGAGGACAAAGCGTTTCAATTAGCTTGGCTCTATCCAGACACATCAAGATCTAGTGTTTCTTCATTTATTTTCATATACCTGTGTGCGTGCACATATACACATACCACACCACACCACACCACACACACACACACACACACACACACACACACACACAAACACCCACAGAGCTTCAAGGAATCAGCTTCAAGCTGGTACAGACAAATCCCCAAATGCCTGTCTCAGAGTGGTAAGTCACTTTTGACATGAACCCATTTACAGTCTAGGTTTTGAAATGCACTGGGAATAGATTCTCCTGAGATGGCCAATTTAATCAAATGATTGATGTGGAACAAACCACATGTTAACAGATTATTTGCCAGCTTGACCACTTATTCAAGACAGTAGCCAATAAACAGAGCTGATGTTAGAATTCTCCAGCTCATCTTTATCTTCTTTTCCTGAATTTTTTGGTTCTATTCTCTTCTTCCCTCCTTAAATATCTATCAAACTCCATATCATAAAGGGAATTGAAAGGGATTATTAAAAGTTTCTACTTAATTCTGTGATTCACAAGAAACCCCTGGAGTTTTCTAAATGAGTGAGCAAAGGGGTCAGGGCTTTGGGCACTTGCTCCTTAGTGGTTTGGATCTTGGCCTTGAGGAGATGGTAACTGGCCTCCGTGAGACCTTTTTTAGGTGATGGCCATGGTGATGGTGAGAATCGCTGACACGTGGCTCCTGTGAGCTGGGCGTCATTTCAGTTGTTTCGAGTCCATGAACTCCTTTACCCTCCACAGCCCTCAGCGATAACTGCTGTTATTATCCCCTCTTCCTGGATGTGAAAACTGAGGTCCAGAGCAGTTAGAAGACTTGCCCTTGGCCACACAGCTACTAAATCAGGCCAAGATTTGCATCAGGCCGTTGAGCTTCATAATGCACACCCTTTGCCATCTACTCTCCTGTCTCTTAGGGTGCAGGGGGAACAGAGGGAAGAATGTGGGGGCATAAATAGGTCTTATGACTGCTGGGGTATGTAGGTAAGGGAGAAGGCAATTCTGACACACTCCTAGCTTTCTGGTTTGGGCCACAGAGGACGATGGAATGATTTGATTCAGTCTCTAAGGTTTCAGGGCTTGCCTTGGCCTTGGTCTAGAGCAGTGAACCTCAACTCCATTCAAGGTAGAATGTCCGGACATCATTATACCCTTTGCAGTTCCCTGGAAAAACTCAACACATTTAAGTTTATCATGCAAATGAGAACCGTAAACAGCTTACCTGAGGAAACATGGCTGTGTTCTATGTGTGCAAAAGCTGTAATAAAAACCATACGCTCGTGGAAAAGTTGTTGAATTTGCAATTTTATTCTGTTTCCCATTAATATTCATTACTCTGTTTGCCATTTGTTCACTTGTTTTTGTTGAAAAGAATCTTTGCTCACAAGTAGACAAGCAGTTGCAAGTGCTAGTTTTAAGAAAAATGTGTCAAATGAAAACTTTTAATTCAGAAAATTCTCCCCATGAGCTTAATGTTATTATCGTTATTTAGAAACCATTGAGGAGATGACCCTTTCCAACGTCCAAAGCATTGAAGTTAGAAAACTGTGTCTGTCTCATTTTCTATAGAGAATGAACCCCTGGAAACAATCTCCTTAATTCCCTGGTCCTAACTCACTGTCCAAATAGGAAAAGGAGTATGTCAAGGCTGTATATTGTCACCTGCTTATTTAAGTTATATGCAGAGTACATCATGAGAAACCCTGGGCTGGAAGAAGCACAAGCTGGAATCAAGATTGCCAGGAGAAATATCAATAACCTCAGATATGCAGATGACACCACCCTTATGGCAGAAAGTGAAGAAGAACTAAAGAGCCTCTTGATGAAAGTGAAAGAGAAGAGTGAAAAAGTTGGCTTGAAGCTCAACATTCAGAAAACTAAGATCATGGCATCCAGTCCCATCACTTCTTGGCAAATAAATGGGGAAACAGTGGAAACAGTGTCAGACTTTATTTTTGGGCTCCAAAATCACTGCAGATGGTGATTGCAGCCATGAAATTAAAAGACGCTTACTGCTTGGAAGGAAAGTTGTGACCAACATAGACAGCATATTAAAAAGTAGAGACATTACTTTGCCAACAAAGGTCTGTCTAGTCAAGGCTATGGTTTTTCTAGTGGTCATGTATGGATGTGAGAGCTGGACTATAAAGAAAGCTGAGTGCTGAAGAATTGATGCTTTTGAACTGTGGTGTTGGAGAAGAGTCTTGAGAGTCCCTTAGACTGTAAGGAGATCCAACCACTCCATCCTAAAGGAGATCAGTCCTGGGTGTTCATTGGAAGGACTGATGCTGAAGCTGAAGCTCCAATACTTTGGCCACCTGATGCGAAGAGCTGACTCATTGGAAAAGACCCTGATGCTGGGAAAGATCGAGGGCAGGAGGAGAAGGGGACGACAGAGGATGAGATGGTTGGATGGCATCACCGACTCAATGGACATGGGTTTGGGTGGACTCCGGGAGTTGGTGATGGACAGGGAGGCCTGGCGTGCTGCGGTTCATGTCGCAAAGAGTCGGACACGACTGAGCGACTGAACTGAACTCACTGTAGGTGCGAAGAAAGTTACATTAACAGTAACAATTTAAATTCTCCTGGTTCGTCAGTATACCTCTTAAATTCTCTCCAGGTTGTTCCCCGAGTGTGTCTCACATGTGTTCCCACAATGGGATATAAAGATGGTGTGTAAACCTTAAAAAAGTGCCTTTAAAGTAGGAAGATTGCTCTCCTTTATTACTTCTTGCTTGCTGGAATGTAGGTGTCATGGCTGAAGGTCAGGCAGTCACATAGGATCATGAGTCAACTTTGGAAATACACTGCAGAGTTAGAAGATGGAAGGGACATGGGTTCTTGATCCTGTGCCGTGCCATACTAGCTCAGTATTTCTTATTGCTGGACTTCTCAAAAGCAAGAGAAGAATAAACATTTATCTTGTTTAAGACCCTAATTTTAGGGTTTTTGTTTTCTGCAAAGTTGGACTTTAACTCAACCAATACTGATGCCAAATGGAGCTTGTTATTCTCAGTCCTCCTGACCAGAGCCTGTCTGAGTCCATGTTGGAGGGAGGCCGTGTGTCTCTCCCCAGATCTGCTGCTCACTGTCTTACCTGGGCACCGCAGCGAAAGGTCTTCAGCTCCCCAGAGTAGCCCTTCTCCTTACCTTCTTTTTCTGCCCTTGCAATGTGTTATTCCAGGCTTCTCATGCTTCAGTGTACATGGATCACCTGGGGACCTGTTAAAATGCAGATTCTGATTCAGTAGGTCTCGAGGTGGGGCCAGACAGTCTGCATTTCTAACTCATTTTCAGTCGGCATTGCTGCTATTGGTCCAGACCAGGCTTTGAGAACTGGAGCTGTTGGACGGCTTGGCTGTGAGCTGCTTGCAGGCATGGACGCCATGTGGAATCTCACCTGTTTCCACATGCTTGGTGCAAAGTAGACGCTCAGTGTGTGTAGAATGACTGACAATAATAGGCCATTAGTATGCAAGATGCCAAGAAATCCTGTGGAAAGGAAACTGACTCTCTGTTTACTATGCATATCTCAAATTTATTTTCACTGCAACCCTATTTTCAAAAATACCTATTGACATCCCATGGAAATAGTGCTCTGAGAAACCCACTTTGACTGATCCTGTAGCTAGAGTGAGGCAGTTTCCATATGGGACCCTTGTATCCAGGATTCTATTTGGGTGTCTGCTTCAGCAATTAGGAGAAACTGTTTCTGTTCAGACTCCCTGTATCCCTGAGGGCCTGCAAACTCCTAGCGGGGACATATTTGAATACATTAAAGCATAGGTGCCTGGTGCTATTGCCAAGGTGTTCATTTTTTCTCTTCCCCTGGCAGTACCCAAAAGACCTATAATCCCCTCAGGGCAATGGAGAGCTTGAGTTGTTTGCCAATTAGCATGTTCCTGTGGATTTGTACAAATGTCTTTGTTCCCAGGCTGAGGCAGGGAGGAAGTGCTGGGGAGAAAACTGAAGGAGTTTGAAGGTGGGAAACGGCTGAGTCTCCCTCCAGGGATGATGTTGACTAGGTGAAGCCCTAGAGCTTTTTCCTGTAAAAGAACCGTCCTGGGCTCTGGCAGGTCTGTGTTGCCAGCTTCAAGGGAGAGAAAGAAGCTAGGAGGTGGGGCTTCGTCATCCCTCTCTGGGCGCTTTCTCAGAGATGTGGGAGCTATTCCCCCAGGAATAGCCCTGCAGCCCCCAAGGAGAGATCCACACGAGCCAGTTGTGAGGTCTACAGAGCTGCACCCTCTGAACTCGGGCACCCAGGCTTTCACCCTCATTTTGGATCTTAACATCAACTCTGGATCAATAAGGAAAAACCTATTCTACGCTCTGTTACCTATGTCAAAAGATACGTCCCCTATGAGATAAAGGTGGAAAGTCATAGGAATAGAGAGACAGACGTTTTTAAAAACTGCAGAATGAGAATTTTTTTTTAAAAAATTAAATGAAAAAGGAATTAATGAGAAACGGAAACTCTGTGATAGAAACTAAAAATGTAATCACAGAATTAAAACTCACCATTAATCCCTTGGTGAGATTAAAGAACAGAGCTGGTGCCGTGAAATATTAAATCAGTGCTGTAGAGGTCAAGGTTGAAAACTCTCATCAAAAATTCAGGGGTAAAGATAAAGAAATTAAAATGACTTGAAGAAAGTTTATAGGTATGGAAACCAGAGAATAAAGCTGTGCCAAGCAGACATTCCTTGCTTGTGTGGGTGAGATTGGAGAGAAGCAATCATCCAACAGACGAGAGAATGCCACACGAATCCTGAGTGTGCAGCTCAGACGAGATCAGCGTGTGCCAGGCAAGCATCGCTGGAGATGGAACAATACCTAGACATCTCACAAAATGTTTGAAGGAGCAGGATTTTAAAAATCCTACAAGTATATGCACAGAATAAAGAAGGACCTATGAAGGAAGAAAAGTCAGACAGGCTTCAGACTATTGTTGCCGTCAATTTCAGTGGAGTACCTCTATACAGTTTTTAGGATAATAAAGAAAAAGATTGCAATACAATTATTTGATACCGCACCATGGTTAGGTAATGTTTGAAGTCTCAACAAAGATACTCTCAAATAGAGAACTTGAAAAAGTATTAAAAATTGTCAAGAGATGAAGCAAATTTAAGAACTGAGAGTGGTGAAGCGACTCCCTTGTGCAAGCTACTCTCTTGTACGCCCTGTACAGAAGGACAGGGAACAGGTGCCTGTTTAACAAAGAAGAAGTACAAGTTGTGAAAGTGGCACAAAGCAATGAAAGTTAAAAGTATTCTCAAAAAGAGGCAAAGGGGACTCGGGAGGTACAGATTTACTCTTGTCTGATATTTAGGAAAAATGTGGATTAAAGGATAGTTTTTAAAAAATTAAAAAGTTGAAATGTAGACAGAATATATATCTCATATATATTCATATACATAATAGAAAATATATTAAAATGTATAATAATGAGGTGTAATGTAATATGTACATATGTTTACACACATGCACACACACACATATACACACTCCCCCCGCTCTCTCTGGAAGACAAAAAACAAAGAATACATGATCCCACATCAAAGAGCAAGGAAGTAGTACAATAATATTTAGGTCTTTCAAGATCTACTCTCAGTAACTTTCAAACATGCAATCCCGTGTTATTAGTTATAGTAACTGTTCTGCACATTGCACGCAGGGACTTACTTATTTTATACCTGGAAGGTTGTGACTTTTGACAAGGAGAGTAGATCTTGAAAGTTCTTATCAGAAAAAAAGAGCTTTTAATCATCTTTAGGTGATGAATATAATGTACCAAATAAATGTTACAACAATTAATGTAAAGGTATTACATTTCTTTAGGACAAAACTTCTTAGATGCTATGCTATCTATAAGAGAAACTTTCAAAATAAAGTGAAACAGGAATTAAAAAGCAAGTGGAATCTAGCAAATACTTGGTGTGTACCGAAAAGCTGAAAGCATGAACTAAGACTTGTGTGAACAAGTGAACAGTGAACAGTGTTCACAATGGTGAACACTGGGTGGGAACAACCCAAGTGTCCATCAACAGATGAATGAATAGACAACAGGTGGTGTATAAATATAAAAGAATATTATCCCTACTATAAAAAGGAGTGAAGTTCTGATATATGCTACAACATGGATGAGGCTTGAATTCATTATGTTAATTGGAAGAAGCCAGACATAGAAGAACAAATATTGTATGAGTCCATTTACATGCGTTTCCTAGGATAAGCAAATTCACAGAGACAGAAGGTAGATTAGAGGCTGGCCAGTAGATTTGGGGTTGGGTAGTGCCTTTAAGCTGGTTCCTGTGCCTCCATCATCCTTTGAATACTTCCTTACTTTCAAACATGACAAGATGTTCCAGGCTCATTTGTACGTTCCCTTTCTAAACCCCGGACATTTCTCCAAGGAGTCCTTGTTCCTTTCAGAGGAGGCTAGTATTACGAAGCCAAGATGTGAGCTCTAGGTATGCTTATTGCTATTGGAGTGCTGCAGCTCCCACTGCCTTCACTGGAATTAGGGAATTAGCCTGGCTAATTCTCCACAGTGGGGTCCCAATGGCTCTCGCTTGGTTGAATGTGCTAGAAAAGGGGGGACATACACCAAAGGAGCTTTTTTCTCAACTTCTCTCTATAAATGGAATAATTCTGACAAAAGCTTCCATTTGAGCCACCCCCCACCCAGGAGAAGAGTAAAACCTCCTAGATCACTGTTGGCTATTGACACCACCACTTACCTATCCTACACCCTTAAGCTCTATCGCGGGCCTTACACTTGCCTTGCCTCAACTCTTTTCTAGTTGGTGTTCACAGAGCTGAGGCCAGCAGGACCCAGGCCTCTTTCCAGAGGGAGTGGGAGGTGGGGCAAGGGAGAGGGTCGTCAGGGAGCTATGTCCCTCGGCCAGTCTTCATTCCAACCAGAGGCAAAGAGAGGAGGGACAGTCCAAGTCTGGGGTTTCCGCTGCCTACTTCCAGTGCAGGAAGGCTGCTGGCGTTTGGGTGCCCGCAGCACACCCAGGGCTGGGAAGAGGCTCAGATGGTGCAAATCCAGATGGAAGCATGACTCCAGAGTTCTTTTCTAAGAAGCAGCCCTTCTGCTACCACAGAGAGCTACCTGCAGACAAAAATTATTCTCTCTCATAGAAATAGTCCTTCTCAGTCTCCCTTTCTTATCCCCAGAAAGAACCGAGTGATTCCCAGAGAGGGGAGGGCAGGAAGAGGAGTCCTGTGAACTGGAGGACAGGGGATGCCCTTAAGCCCGAGTACCCGAGTAGTCATGATCCCGTTCCTCCCGTACTTCTGCGGTCTGGGATGTGCTCCATGCCATATCATCATGGATTTGAACCTTCCCAGCTGTGCCATTGCATGGGTCAGATGGTCACTGAGGATTTAGAGCTCTCACGCCTAGACAGGGACCTACTGTGCCTTAACGCACTGCTTTTCCTATGTGCTGTAGCTGGGACAGCCCCCCCTTCTCAGTAACTTTATTAAAAGATAATTTGCATACCATCCGATTCACCTCTTAAAAGTGATTTGAGAGAATAGCACTGAAACATGTACATTCCCATATGTGAAACAGATCACCCGTCCAAGTTCGATGCATGAAATGGGGCACTCAAAGCCGGTGCTCTGGGACCACCCTGAGGGATGGGATGGGGAGGGAGGTGGGAGGGGGGTTCGGGATGGGGAACACATGGACACCCATGGCTGCTTCATGTCAATGTATGGCAAAAACCACCACAATATTGTAAAGTAATTAGCCTCCAATTAAAATAAATAAATTTTTTTAATGTGTGCAATTCAATGATTTTTTAGTAAGTTCATAGATATGTGTAACTAGTGCCATAGTCAATATTAGAATATTTTCATCATGTTAAAATAGAGAAATCCTGTACCCATTAGCTATCACCCCTCTATCCTCCCACCCCCTGCCCCAGCCCTAAGAAACCGCTAATCTGTTCTGTTGCTGTAGATTTCCCTAGCATGGACTTTTAGATAAATGGAATCTTATAGTACACACAGTCTTTTGTGACTGGTTTCTTTCGCTTAGTATTAGGTTTTCAAGGATTGTCCATGTGGAAGCCTGCATCAGCACTTCATTTCTTCCACATTCCTCTTGAGAGTAATGAGCAGGCCAAGTGTGGATCCATGGAGTAGGGGACTATCTCCAGAGACCCCCACATTCAGACTTGCAGTGAATGTGGCTCATTTCAGAGCATTTCATTTGCTTCCTTCTTAGGCGGTTGGAGGATGAAAGACCCTTAACTTCTCCCAGAAGCATCCTGCTGGCCTGGTGCAGGTTGTCTTTGGACTCTGCCCACAGGTTTCTGCTCACGGCTACCACGGTTACCACCTTGATCTTGCCAAAGGACATCGGCTAGGTCCAGGTGTTTTGAATGTCCTCAGCCTGCTGTAACTCACACTGGCAATGAAGAGAATCAAATAGTATTTGTAGGTGCCTGCACACTTCTGAAGCTCTTCTGTGGGGTTCCAAGTTTTAAACTTTTCTTGGCAATCTTAGGTAAGGAAACATTCTTGACAGGCTTGGACTTGAACATAGGCTGCCCACACTGTAACAGAGGTTTTAAACTTGTAATAGGTTGGCCTGGACTTTTTAAAACTAGAAGTAACCAGAAAGCCATATGATCTGTTCAAATGTCAATATGGGGCAGGAAGAAGAGATTAGGCAGAATTTGTTTGAAAGTTATCGAACGGACAGAAATGCTTATGCCCTGCTAACTTCAAGTTGTTTGATAAACTGGTTCCAAACTTAAGATCCTAGAGGCAGAAGTCCCAAATGAAATAGTGGTCAACCCAGGGGTATGTTAGAAGAATAGTTTCTTATAGTTAATCAGTTTTAAGAATGTAAAGATGACTCAGATTGGGAAGTGCATTGATTCAACTGATCACCACAACAGGTCAGAAGTCTTGGCAGGATTTTGGAAACCTGTTCACACAGGGCATTTTTATTCCTCTAGCACAAGTGCAAACAGAAGCTGATGGACAAAGGTGATGTTGGTTTGCCGCTTTGATAGCCTCAAAGATGCCATTTGATTTTGGGGGTGATGACAAAGGTGCTTCATGTGACTAAAAAGCCACTTTGCTGTGTTCTGTAGCAGCAGAGGAAGCTCAGTTACGGGTGAATGATTTCCTGAGTGTGAAAGTCCCAGAGTTAAGGTGACAAGAAATGCACTGGGAAAGTTCTTCAGGCTCCATCTGTAATTCTCAATGGAGTTTTACAGGGTGCTTCCAAGACCAGGAAAGGGAAATTGCTGAATACTGTAAACAGCAATATAGATATATGTATGTGTATATATAGATATAGGTATAGATAGATAGATAGATATTCACACACACACATATATTTACTGCATATATATATATATTATATATATATATATATATATATATAATCCAGTGAATGAGGCCAGAGGTTATCACGGCAAACACGGACATGGCTTCTAGACATCTCAAGGACACAAGTGATTTTGCTGCTTGATTTATAGACAGTTCTATTGTGATATAATTTATATACAATATCACCAGTTTTAAGTGTAGAATTCAGTGGGTTTTTGACAAATATTTTCAGTTGTGTAATCATGACCATGATCAAGGTATAAAACTTTTCTGTCACCCCCTAAAATTTCCTGGCATTTCTTCACAGTCAATTGCCTTTGCACAACTTCAGTCATGAGCAGCCACTGGTGTACTTTCTAGTTCTGTCAGCTGTGGGTCTCCGGATCTCCCTGGGAACATCTCTGCCCTCTTCAGCATTCTATACGGCAGATTCTAGGTGCCTTCACCTCCTTGAACTCTGATCTGTTCTTCAACTCAATAGGTTTGCTGCTCTCAGTTTGGATCCCCCTCCCTGGGCTGTGGCTTGGAAAGTCCCTCTGGGCAGACAGCTAGGACAGCTGTAGCCTCATAGGTGGTTTTTCCTGAGGCCAGAATTGCAGTCCTGCAGCCTGTGTGATATGTGTATGAGATATTTTTGCCTGGTTTTTAATTGTTTAGGCTAGGATGGCAATTTCTGAAACTATTAATTCTTCATGAGCAGAAGCAGAGCTGCTCTGACTCAGAGTTTACTGTTCGCGCAATGATCTCATGTTACCTGGAGTCACCAGAAGGTACATTCAGGCTGATGGCAACTCCCTTGTGGCAGGTGTATAGTTTCAGCTAAAATGGAAAAACTGTGTTTCCAGTTTGGAATCCATTGTCTCCTCAAGGCATGAAGAAGTATACAGATACATTTTAACTTTGCCCTAAAGGATAACAACAATAGAATAATAGCTATTTATTATGTGAGCATTTATTATGTGCCACGCACCATGCTAAGCACATTTCGTATCTTAATTTAATCCTCAAAGACTGTGAATTAGATACCACTTTTATTCTCTTTCACAGATGAGGAAACTGAGTGTGTGGGCAATGACTTGGGGCACACTAGTTGCCAGCTGGGGCTTTGCGGGTGGCTCAGTGGTGAAGAAGCTGCCTGGCAATGCAGGAGACTCAGCAGGCGTGAGTTCAATCCCTGGATCAGGCAGAGCCCCTGGAGAAGGGAATGGCAACCCCCTCCAGTATTCTTGCCTGGAGAATCCCACGGACAGAGGAGCCTGGCGGGCTACAGTCCACGGGGTCGCAAAGAGTCAGACACGACTGAAGCGACTTAGCGCATGTGCAAATGCCACCTATTCGGCCTTCTTGACTAAAAGAAATTTTCCAGTTATTGACCCCCAAAACTGTTAAAGACATTATATAAAGAAGAATTAAGAGAACGAAACAGAAGTGGTTGGAATTTTCCCCTTGTATCTCAAATAAATCTGTTTTTGGCAACTAATGACCCAGAGGTCCCATTTGATGCTTTAGTAGATAATATTCCTTCAAATCTGCAGCCAGTTAAAAATTGGGTCAAAGACACTTATTCAAAGCCACCAAAGTTGTCAAAAATAAACCCCACTAAACCTTATTACTTGTACTAATGTTAGGTCAGGTCATAAAAGGAAAATGAAAGGTAAAGACTAAAAATGTCACCCTAGCCAATGCCTTCTGGAAATTTGCCAATGCAGGGACCAACCCCAAAGAGACCTAGGCTACTATCTCTATGTACAAAGAAAAACCCTATCACAGGCATTATTAAAATATGAGAATTGATGGAGCAATTTTGATGTTGGTAAAAAATTATGACACTAAAAATATTTTCAAATATCCTTGTGAAAAGGACCATAATTTTCTCATGTATTAATTATAAATTAAGCACTGTCTATCAGTCTCTGTCTCAATTCTTAATGAGTATTTTTATCTGAGTTCATTGTCATTGGATCTCCCATGGGAGAAGAATGCTGTATTTACAGACATTTTACTAGGGCCCATTTATCATGGGCCATTTGCTGTGGCCATAAATTTTGTGGTTGAATGACAATGAGTGAAGAAGGAGTACAACAAGAAGTGGATTGAGGTTGAGAAATAGGATGGGATTAAAAGTGGGTTTACACAGAAAACAGTTTTTATATTTTGATACAGCTCAAAATGACCTGGTAAAAGTGCCACATCGAAATGTACATTGAATGAAAATAGCAACATTAAAATGGACTGCTTCACTTCTATGCCCATCAAAACCCTCACCTCAGCTCAGAAGATTCACAAGCATAACACACATTATTTTGGCTTTTTCTGAAAACCCTAAAACCTGTGATTGGAATCCTGGGTTGTGAGACCAATGCGCTGAACCAAAGATCCTGAGCTAGTGAGTGAACCTGCCTGACTCCTGGGCATTTAATTCCCGCTGAGGTTTTGATGTCCTCAATTTATCACTTAGGGAATGACTCTACCTAAGTGATACACACTTTGTTGTGTTTTGGGTTTGTTTTATGTGCATGTGTGCCCATGTATGTAATAAATGGAGATAAACAAAACTTTAATGAAATCTGCAAAAGGCAACTAATTAGTAATGGTGATAGGAACAAATGAGAACAGTAAATACTAGTGTCATGTTGGAAATGTGATTCCAGGAATCATGAGCCTACATATCTGAGTTCATTATTTTGGTGATTCAGACTATTTTGGAAACTGTGGCATAATGACTGATTTTTCTTTCTTGTATATGATAGATTGTTGTTTAGTTGCTAAGTGGTTTCTGACTCTTTTGCAACCCCATGCACTGTAGCCCGCCAGGCTCCTCTGTCCCTGGGATTTCCCGGGCAAGAATGCTAGAGTGGGTTGCCATTTCCTCCTTCAGGGGATCTTCCTGACCCAGGGATCAAACCTGTGTCTCCTGAATTGGCAGGTGGGTTCTTTACCACTGAGCCGCCTGGGAAGCCCATACAGTAGATAGCTGCATTTTTGCTATGGCTTCCCAGAAGAAAGACTACATTTCCCAGACTTCTCCACAGATAGTTAATAGAGTTAAGCAGGCTTTCTAATAAAGTTCTCCCCATGGGATGTAAGTCATATGTGCAACTTGGAGGTCATGCCCTTGAAGGGAAGAGGCATGTTCTCCCCTGGCCCTTCTCGCTGGCTGGAATATGGACACATGGGGAGTAATTTTGAAGCGGGTGAATGAGGAAACCCCAGGACGACAGAGCAACAGGAGAGAGGAAGCCTGGCTCCTGACAACTTCATAGCCAGGGCTGCCGTCCTGCCCAGACTTACGGTTTCTGACCTATTTCTTAACTAACACCGTAGTAAGTCCAGGATCGATTGTAATGGTTTCCATGCTTGTCTCCGTTACCAGGCCATGAACTCCTTATGAAGATCTCTCCCCATATTCCCAGTTCCGCACTGTAGCCCCAGAGCTCCTCTGGGTCCTGGCACAGAAAAGGCCCTTGTGAATGTTTATGGAATGAATGCATGAATGAATGAAGGTCCTGTGACATATACCAGCTTGTGATGGAAGTCGTGACAGATGCATCAGAAGAACTGTGGAGTCTACGGCCATCCCACCCTGAACGCGCCCGATCTCGTCTGATCTCGGGAGCTAAGCAGGGTTGGGCCTGGTTAGTACTTGGATGGGAGAAGAACTGTGGAGGAAGAGGCACCTCCCATTTGAAATGTATGTCTAGGAATTTATGTTCAGCTGCTTGTAACAGAAAATGCAAATAACAGTGCCCTACAGCATAGTCATTCATTTTCTTCACATGGTGAGGGTTTGGGAGTGGGTGATTTCTAAACTGGGCCTGGTGCTATCGGGCCTAAGTTTCTGCCAGTCACTTTGCCTCTTCCTCATGGTGCCAATATAGTAGCCAAACTCCAACCATCATGCCTCTGTTTCAGAAAAGCAGGAATATCAAAATGGTGAAAGGGAAAGCCAGCCAAGCCTTTCCCCTCCTAAAGGGCTCATGCTGCTCCAGATATTTACAGGGGCCAGGACAAGATATGAAGGGAGACCCAGCTACTATATGTTTGTCTAATTAAAAGTTGTTAATTCAAGTCAGCAGACTATTAAATAACATATTGTCATCTTATTGCTTTGACAAAAATACCTTCAAAATGACAAGTCTAGAATATATGTCAAGCTATAATTTTTATATGACTGAAAATCAACAAACCACCAAAGATGAATTTAATTATGACTGAATATATCTGTGTATTCTTTTGATGAGCTGGCAAAGTCTGATGAATAACAAAATTAAGGTACACATAATTCATAAGTTATATATTCCATAATTTTTAATTTCATCTTAACAAAATAATTATGTTATCAAGGTTTTCACAAATTTGTATTCTACTAACAGTAATGATCTGATGATCTAAAGCAGAGGTTGGCAAAATATGATCTGCAGGTCTGTTGCCTGTTTTTGTAAATAAACTTTTATCGGCATTCAGCCAAACTCATTGTTTTACATGTTGTCCATGGCTGTTTTCATGTTACAATGTCAGAGTTGAATAGTTGTGATAGAGACCGTATAGCCTATAAGCCTGAAGTAGTTACTCTCTGGTCCTTTAAGAAAAAGTTTGCCAACCCTTGATCTAAATGCTTAAAACATAAAATGTACTTGCAGTGAAAATATACAGAATTTGCACATATTTTTATCAAAAAGTGTCAAAAATAAGTGAACATAGGGAATTCCCTGGCAGTCCAGTAGTTAGGATCCTGTGCTTTCACTGCCAAGGACCCAGATTCAATCCCTGGTAGAGGAACTAAGATCCTGCAAGTTGCAGGGTGTGGCAAAAGAAAAAAGAAAAAGACAACAGCAATTAAAAACAAGTGAACATAAAAGCCAAAGAATTAAGATCATTTTTCATATACATATTCTAGAGAAGTTTTTTCTAAAGAAGTGATGATTATTGAAAACTAAAAGGTAAAATATAAACTATAATTCATGTATAAGAGCAGTACTATTTAAATGCATTTATTTTATTTTTAAAAATTTAGCTAAATAAATCTTATTAAACATTTCTATGTTTCTATAAAAATAAAACTTGGCACTCTGTTATTCAATATCCACAGATTGCTGAGGTTAACACCTCATGTCATGTTTTGTGTCTAAACCTACACATATACAAATTTGAGAGTAATATGAATTGTGGAGTTTGGCAAAATGTTCTTAAGCTGCCATATACAGCTGCTGTGAATAGTGAGCAGTAATAGTAAGAGTGAACTGCTAATAGTGAGGACCCCCAGGAAGCGGACTGAAACTGGGAAAGGAGCGAGAACATGGATGCTTGGCCCAACAGGGAAATATGATGGTCTGTTAGGATGTGATATTCATGCTATGTACTGGGAAGGAATTAACGATTTTTCCTGTTACCTAAGCTCTTCTAACAGTTGACCCTTCCTGATTTCAGAAGCAGTGTTCATCTCCAGTGTCATCAGGCTCAGGCACAAAATTTCCAGGCTCAGTATCGCTTCAGGGGAACAGGGCAAGGGACATGGAAGTGTGTTTCTCTGGGGCCTGAATGGTGTGTAATAGGAACAGATGTCTAGGCCATGGATTGCTTGTGTCAGTGTTAAGCATGTGATCTCCAATGATAGAGAACATCTTTGTGTTCATTAAGAAAAGTGTGTGTTTATACACACCTGTGCATGTGTGCATAATATGCAAGGCCCACTGAGCCATGGGGCCCAGAGTGGGGTCTGAGGACAGACAATACTAAAGAAGCTTTCTTGGAAATCCACCCAAATGACTTCTGCCTACATTTTATTGGCCATAACTATATGCTTTGTCCATTGATGGCTGCAGTGGAGCTTGGGCACATTGTAAGTTGGAAAACCAGGGAGAAGGGGAAAAACTATAATGTTGCCTGTGAGCAGTCTCCGCTACACTGCCCTCTCTACTCCTTCTATCTGGCCTTGACCTTCTCCTCCAACATCTTTTCCCTGCCCCCACACACAGGTCCTCCCTGGAGTACCTCTGTCTCTGTGTCACTCAGCTCAAGCTCCCTGCTTGAGGGAGCGTCACTCCCAGCCAGGACTGAAATGCTCTGGACAAAGAAACTGAGGGTGGGGAACCCCAGGGGGCCCCTCAGTTCTCCCCCAGGCAGGGCCTCCAAGAAGCCTGTCACTGTCCGTGAGTTGTCACAGAGCTAACTGGCGGGAGCAGTGCAGGGGCCAGGTGCCACCTGCCTCCCTCCCTGCTTCCTCTTCACCCAGGTGTGGAAGGACCTTATCACCAACTGGTTATGGGCTATTGTCAGAGGGTTTTGCTGCATTCCTGTAGATCAGCGAGCTGTGTCTCTGCAGGAAGATGAGGGCCCCACCCAGGCCAACCACAGGGATCCAGCTCCAGCTGGGGGGTGGGAGTGGGGGCCTCAGGCAGTTCTCCTCCCCTCTGGGACCCTGCCCTTTCCAATGTTAATGTAATAAAGAGAAGGAGATTTGGGGGAGCATGACTCAAGTCTGGGAAGGAAAGAGATATCTTTTTACATAATTTGTTACTGGAAGTATGCCAACAAGAATCACCTTTTGTGGGTGCAGAAGTATGCCAGACTTTAGGTATTTTACCTGAGGCTAGATCACAGTGATCTCACCTTGCTCCCCTTTACCCCTGAGACTTAGAGCATCCGCTACTGAACTCAAGCAAAGTAAGTGGTGACTGACAGCTGAATCTGGAGGCTTGGATTTAGAATGAGGTAGGAACTCTGGTGGAAGAAGTGGAGCTCAGAGGAACCAGGAACTGTCGGGGAGAGAGTGGGCATGTGTGGGAGGTTGGCTGCGGACAGCCCGTATGTATTGGCCTGCCGAGGCAGTGGCCAGGCCACTTCTTCCCTTGTAACTTCCTCTTTCTTGGGGGACCTGCAATCCTTGAGATGCACATGTGGGCAGGGCAGTGAATTTCCTGGGTGTCTTGATAGGCAGCCTTTTCAGAAATATTAATAGATCTGTGTGTGTGTGTGTGTGTAAATGTGTGTAAGCCCGTGTTGATGGGCATGTCCAACAGTGAGTGTGCAAGTACCTGTGGGTGCCTGGGTGCAGTCAGACCCTCTAGCCTTCCTCGTGACTAGCTTCTATCAATTTCATCTTTCGCTCTGAATGCACAGGTGGAAGAGCTGAGGTCCGTAAACTGCCGCCGCTCAAAAAAATGAATGTACAGAGCAGCAACTCAAGCCAAAGCCTCAGGGAAGCCGCATTGCAAGCTGAACACCCTGCAGAAAAATAAGCCAAAGAGCTCGTGCCAGTCAGTGGCCGGTTCTCACTTTGCACTGGGGAGACCTGCCAGGTGTCACTGATGAATATTAGTGAAGCACGGAGTGGCCGCAGACCTTGAGGGGCTGCGGTGGAGGTAAAATGAGCTGGTTTGACAGGTAAAACAGGGAGGCTCTTCTCGTGACTTCCTGGCTACATCTTGTGCAGAGGCGCCAACAAAGGTCTTGGTATTTCTGTAGGAAAATTGTGTTGTGTGTACAGGTTTAAGTACGTGTGGTATCAGTGTAAGTATGCATGTGTGCAAGTATAGGCACATGCATGCATGTGCACACGTGAGTGCATGAGTATGTTTATGTGCATGAGTATATGTGTACACACATGTGCATGTGGATGCACTCTAAAATACTTAGGACAATTGTCGCAAAGGGTGGGGGACCCATATTATGCTTTTAGCTCGAGAGTTCATACCAGCGTCCATGCTTGTGAATCCCCTGGGGTTACATGCAAAAATGTTTTTTTGTGTGTGTTTTTCTTCAAACAAAGCCCTGGTTTCCCTTAGGTTCTCCAGCTTCCCAGATGATGTAGGACTGTGATAGGCAGAATAATGACCTCCAACATCCTAATCCCCAGAACCTGTGAATATGCTATTGTGAGGCGAGCAGAAGTAACGCAGCTTAGATTAGGAGCAGGCCTTCCTACTTGGTAAGATTATCAGGTCACCTGGATACAACCAATTAGCCAATTAGGACCAATTAGCTTTCACTTAATACTGACCGCTGTTTGCCAATTAGGAAATTAGGAACGGGGCAGAAACCCCCAGGAAAGTCCCGCGCGCGAAAGTATTGACCAATGAAATTGCTTTGCAAACGTGTAACCAATCCGCTTCTCACCCTATAAATTTGTGTAACAGCTTGGGCTCGGGGCTCTCTGACCCGCACCACTGCGTTGTTTGCAGCAGAGAGTCCTGGCTCGAGTCAGTAATAAACTTCCCTTTCTGCGAGTTGCATTGTCTTGGAGGCCTTCTCTATTCCCGCTCGGGGATTCGGACATCGGGCATAACACTATGTTATGTGGCAAAGGAGAATTAAGGTTGCAGATGGAATTAAAGGTGCTAATCAGTTGACTTTGAGATGGAGAGAGCATCCGGACATCCAGGTGGGCCAAATGTAGTCACAAGAGTCCTTCTAAATGAAAGACGGAAGCAGGAGAGGCATGCGAGAGTAGCAACATATGAAAAAGACCCAACCAACCACCATTGGCTTTGAAGAAGGAAGGGGACCATGATCTGAGGAATGTAAATAGCCCCTAGAAACTAAAAAGGCCAGAAATCAGATTCTCCCCTAGAGCCTCCAGAAAGGAAGGCAGCCTGCCCACACCTTGATTTTAGTCCAGTGAGACTCATTTCAGGGTTCTGACCTCCAGAGCTACAAGAAATTAGTGTTGTTTTAAGCCACTCAGTTCCGTTCAGTCCAGTTGCTCAGCTGTGTCCGACTCTTTGTGACCCCATGGAATGCAGCACACCAGGCTTCCCTGTCCTTCACCAACTCTCAGAGCTTGCTCAAACTCATATCCATTGAGTTGGTGATGCCATCCAACCATCTCATCTTCTGTAGTCACCTTCTTCTCCTGCCTTCAATCTTTCCCAGCATCAAGGTCTTTTCAAATGAGTCAGTTCTTTGCATCAGGTGGCCAAAGTACTGGAGTTTCAGTTTCAGCATCAATCCTTCCAATGATTTTTCAGAACTGATTTCTTTTAGGATAGACTGGTTTGATCTCCTTGCAGTCCAAGGGACTCTTAAGAGTCTTCTCCAACACCACAATTCAAAAGCATCAATTTTTTGGCACTCAGCTTTCTTTATAGTCCATCTCTCACATCCATACATGACTACTGGAAAAACCATACCTTTGACTAGATGGACCTTTGTTGGCAAAGAAATGTCTCTGCTTTTTAATATACTGTCTAGGTTGGTCATAGCTTTTCTTCCAAGAAGCAAGCGTCTTTTAATTTCATGGCTTCAGTTACCATCTGCAATGATTTTGGAGCCCCCAAAATAAAGTCTGTCACTGTTTCCATTGTTTCCCCATCAATTTGCCATGAAGTATGGGACCAGATGCCATGATCTTAGTTTTCTGAATGTTGAGTTTTAAGCCAACTTTTTCACTCTTCTCTTTCACTTTCATTAAGAGGTTCTTTAGTTCTTTGCTTTCTGCCATAAGGTTGGTGTCACCTGCGTTTCTGAGGTTACTGATATTTCTCCCGGCAATCTTGATTCTAGCTTATGGTTCCTCCAGCCCAGCATTTCGCATGATGTGCTCTGCATATAAGTTAAACAAGCCGGGTGACAATACACAGCCTTGACGTACTCCTTTCCCGATTTGGAACCAGTCTGTTGTTCCATGTCCAGTTCTAACTGTTGCTTCTTGAACTGCATATAGATTTCTCAGGAGGCCACTCGGTTTGTGGTAATTTGTCACAGCAGCTGCAAGGAGCTAATACAAAGACTGTTTCTTTACTTAATCATGTTACTTCATGCTTCCAGGCTCTGTGCTGGCCTCCCCAGTGCTCCCCACGACTCTGGGGGTGGGCCTTTGCTCCTCCCTTGGAGCAGTAAGGAAATGGCTCAGTTGGGTGAAACTCATTCAGATGTTAAGTGGGGAAGATCCCTTATATGTCCATGGTTGGCGAGGGGTGGATTTAGCCAAGAGGCAGTGTGGAGCGGTGGGCAGAGCAGCCCTGGCCACGGGGAGACCTATGTCTTAGCCTAGGCTCCATCCTAACTTGTTGTAGGACTTAAGGCAAGCCACCCACCCCTCCCTGCGCCTCAGTTTCCCCATCTTTAAAGGGAGAGAATTGTAACAGAGAACTCTCAGTCCTGAGGCTCAGCGACTCCAGGCAAGAAGATAGATGTGTATGTATATACATATATGTAGGTATACATACACTAAAGTGGCTTCTGAAGACTCTGGGAACAACTGGAAGGAAGGAGGCGCTGCCCTTCCCCACCTCTCACGTCTTATTTTATTGCCTGGGACCAGAGCGGCTGGCAGGGGCCCAGCAGTGGTGGGAGTGACACTGCAGAGGACAGCAGAGTGGAGTAACTGGCCGTGTGTGCCCGTGGCTCAGCCAAGTCCAGCTCTTCTGCGACCCCGCGGACTGTAGCCCGCCAGGCTCCTCTGTCCATGGGATTTTCCAGGCAAGAGTACTGGAGTGGGCTCCCATTGCCTTCCAGGGGATCTTCCGATCCTGTGTCTCCTGCTTGGCAGGCTAATTCCTTCCCGCTGAGCCACCAGGGGAACCTGGGGTAACTAGTCAGGGTATGAAATTAGAGCGTGAGAGAGAGCAGGTAAAGGGGAGAACCCCAGGGGGAGCACAGTGTCTCCCCACCTCCAAAGTTCCTGAGATGCCACCTGGGATTATTCTAGTTCTGCAGTTTTGATGGTGAGGTTGTTTTCACGAGCAGTCATACGTAGTTAGGAAATGACTTGATTTCCCAGAGATTCCCTGTGGCTCAGAGAGTAAAGAATCTCCTACAATGCGGAAGATCCAGATTCAGTCCTTGGGTTGGGGAGGTCCCTGGAAAAGGGAATGGCAACCACTCCAGTATTCTTGCCTGGAGAATGCCATGGACAGAGAAGCCTGGAGGGCTGCAGGCCATGGGGTCATAAAGAGCTGGACATGACGGACACTTTCGCTTTCACCTGCTCCCAGGGTTTGGTGGTCTCCTCCCAGGATCAGACAAACTGGGAGCCTGGACTTAGACTCAGGAGACCTGAATCTACCAACCTGCCTGGTCATCACCTCTGTGGGCTGTAGGGAGGACCTGTGAGCTACGGAGGTGACCTATTATTCCTGAGCTCTTTCCCTCATTCTGGAGAACCATAGCTCCCCATGTATTTTACTCATCAAGTGGTAAAGAAGACAGCATACAGCTTATAGAGTGTCCATCCGCCCTTGGACCTGGGCCTAGCACTCCAGCCCCTTGCTACTCCCAGGGTGGTTTGTGGCCAACAGCATCTGCATCCCCTGGGAGTGTTTTTGTTTTGTTTCGTTTTTTTAATAAACGCAGGGTCCCGTCATCCACGTGCACACACGTGTGAGAAGCCCTACTGCAGAGACTATAGCTCTGCCGCCCTCCCCTGGGCCTCCCCACAGGTGACGAGGACCGCCCAGAACCCAGGCCCTTTCTGGGCCTCATTCTGGCACTCTCCACCCTGGGCTGTCCTGCCCGAGGGGACCAAGCCTGCATGCAGGACTTGTGCTGCGCTCTCCTGCAAGGCTGTTGTAGCTCCAGCCCCAAGGGGCGGTCAAAGGGTGACTCTGGGAGTAGAGAAGGGGTTATGGGGTGTGGGGTGGATCTCCGGCAGGAGGGCTTAAACAAGAACCGACATGTGCACAAGATCCTAACTGCTCAGGGTGGAGTAGGGCAGGAGGGTAGAAAGAGGGGAGCAGGTACCGTGGCTGCAAGATTCCTCTTTTACTGGTCCTGGGTTCTTAAACGGTCGAGAGTGGGCCCGTGCAACTTTATAAAATAATTGTCCCAGCAACGGATTGGGTACATATCTGTCTACGACAGTCTATGAGTTGACTTTTAAGGTGGGGGTAATTAAAAGATTTCTCCGAAGAAGGGGCATTGGAGCTGGGCTTTGACAGATGAGTAGGAGTTCAGCTGGTTGAGACTGAGGGAGATAGAACTATGTGAGCAAAGATGTGGAGGTAGGGAAGGATGAGGCATTTGTGGGAAAAGAGGAACTTTATGCTGGAGTATTTTTGCTTTGGGACCAAATCATGTAGGAGAGGAGTCTGCTGACTCCTTGAGGATTATGAGCTGGGAAACTGCAAGGTGAGCTCAGCATTTTAGGGGACGTTTTGGGTGGAAGCATGGGGAGTTTGGGGGAGGGATACTAGCAGCAAGGGGCTTTCCTGGTAGCTCAGCTGGTAAAGAATCTGCCTGCAATGCTGGAGACCTGGTTCAATCCCTGTTTGGAAAGGTCCTCTAAAGAAGGGAATAGCTACCCACTCCACTATTCTTGCCTGGAGAATTCCATGGACAGAGGAGCCTGCAGGGTACAGTCCACAGGGTCACAAAGAGTCAGACACGACTGAGTGACTTTCCCTTCACCAGCAGCAAAATGCTGAAATGTTCTCCTGTGGCTCCTCCTTCTAAATTTCTTGCTGCTAAGTGGACAGCATAACCTGGATCACAGATCAGAGTGTGAAGATCTGCAGACCCCACACCTACTTTCTGATCCTTTATCCAGATCCAGGAAATAGGCTGAGAGAATCAGGGGAATGGCTGGGTCATCAGCAGACCCTCAACGCATCTTTGAGGACTGTTGCAGATTGCTCTGTCTGTATTGGAATATTAATGCAAGGGGAAAGGTCACATTTGTAATTAATCAAGCAAGTGCAGGGAACTTGCATTGATTCCGAACGCATCAAACAAAATGGCGCCCAGCAGCCAGCGATAGCAGCCTTGGAGAGGCTGGTCAAATTGGATTAGCAGACCAAATGTCTGTTCTAATGCCTGAGAGATGGACGAGGCACTTATTAAACGGTCCACAGGCGGGCATGTTTCGAGTACTTAATCAACCCTTCATTTCCCTCCTCCAGGGATGGGGGAAGCCTCAGTGCCACCCACAGTGAAAAATTACCCATCCCTGCAGGATCTCTCCCTGCCATTTCCACTGTACAATGTACATGAATTATAGAGAGTTCAGGGAAGACACTGTGAGGCCAGCTGGCAGTGGAAAATGCACAGGTCTGGGGTCGGGAGACTCGGGTGTGGTCCCGTCTCTCCCACCTGCTCAGTATGTGGCTGTGGGTCCGCCATTCCCCTTTCCAGGCCTCCGTGCACCCTTCGAGGCCTCCTTGCTTTTATTAGCTTGAAACAGTTCTCTGAGGATGCTTACAGGAGGCAGCAGGCAAAGTGGCTTGTGTAGCCAAGTGGTTTTTCTGGGGTGAAGATTTGCTCTGTCGGGGGAGAGAGGCAGGGTGCCCTTGGGTTTTCTCTTTGTGACTTGAATTCAGCCTCAGCCTACAGGGTAGAAAGCCGCCTCCATCCTCTCATCACCTCCCCTTCCTCTTTTCTCAATTAAGAGACTTAAATTTTAGAGCCAGAGAGCACCAAAGAAGCCTTCAGGGCCCCTCTGTCAGAGTCCTGGGGTCATCCCTGTCTAGTCTCTGTTCAGATCTCCCCCAGGGTGGCTTTTGAGGGGGGATCCCCCTTCCTTGGCCCCACTGCTCTTGCCTAATGATGAAACCCTTGATTAAGCTCATTTTCCTTCTCAAAGGAAACACAAAAGGTGGGGGGGAGATGGTCCCACGTTAGACTTTGCACCAAGGCTCATTACTGCCAGCCACATGGTGACCTTGATGTCAGTTGCCCCAGGCCCATCCTTTTATGGTTTGGGACATGGAAATGGCTTTACCCAAGATCCCAGGGTGAGTTTGAGTTTGCTGTGGAGCCAGGGCTGGTCCTCTCCAGTGCATTCCTTCCTTCCCCTCCCCATAGAACTGCCCGCCTAAGCCAGGGGTGGGGCCACCGCTGGGCCTGGTTGGCAGAGGACATAGTCACCGTGGAGCCCACCATGCTTACCTAGAATGTCTTTCTCTCAGTCCGGAGGCCTGAGATCCTTTCTTGGTCACATGGATGTTCTCTTTGCAGGCTTCGTGTGCACCAGGAGAGGGCAGTTTATTCCTCTCCTCCCAGAAGCATTTCCTACAATTAGAGTAAGCACTGCCACCCCCACCCCACCCCACAGGGACCCACCAGGCTCTAGGTGGGTCTACTTTACTTCAAGGAAGCTTAGTAAGCCTTCTTATAACTATCCTTATTAAGAGCCAAATATAAACTTTAAAGAAAGCAAGATAAAATCTTGGGGAAAAGTCCAACAAATAAATCCCAGAAACTTCTAGTGAAAATTTGGGCTCCATCACTCTAATTCTACTACCCAGCAGTGGGCTTCCCTGGTAGCTCAGATGCTAAAGAATCCGCCTGCAATGCAGGAGACCCTGGTTCAAGTTTCAATACTTTGGCCGCCTGATGCGAAGAGCCAGCTCATTAGAAAAGACCCTGATGCTGGGAAGGATTGAAGGCAGGAGGAGAAGGGGACGACAGAAGACGAGATGGTTGGATGGCATCACCGACTCAAAGGACACGAGTCTGAGTAAGTCTGGGAGATGGCGAAGGACAGGGAAGCCTGGTATGCTGCCTGCAGTCCGTGGGGTCGCAGAGAGTCGGACGCAACTGAGCGATTGAACAAGAACAGCAGTTCCATCGCTGCTGAACCTCACCCCCTCTCATCACCGCAGTTCAGTAGAACGCTTCTTTCAAGCTGGCCAGAACATTTTTCTTCAGGCAGAGTCAGACATTTTTACCTTGATGATCCTGGTAGCAGTAAGGATGGGCCCCATCCTTAATCTCTGCTGATGGGGTACCAGGCATGACCTCCACCATCAAGCCTCTCTGACTCCACAAGAATGATGGACAAAACAGCCAGAGAGGGGAGTGAGACAGCATCCCCCTTGGTCTCTGGCCACCCCTCCTTCTGCCTTTAACGGATCAAAGCAAGGGATGAGTTATTGCCTCAGCAGGTTGGGGTGGTCCTGCTCCCTGTCCTTTCCGATAGGAGCCGATTTCTTAACTGATTTATTTACCTCCCTGGCCCTTTCTTCATCTGTCTGATTAATAGTTTAGTTGGGGGTTCTGGGAAATTTACATTCAATTGTTACCATAGCAACCAGCTCTCTTGCACAGGATCCCATAGAAAATGCATTTTGGGCCTTCTGAAGGAGCTGGGTTTCTAAGGATCTCAGCATATACCAAAGCAGAGTGGGCACAATGATGTTCTACAGATATGAGCAAAAATTATGAGCAAGGATATGGAATGGTCTTGCCACACCATAAATCGGGTACCTTCCCTCTCCCCTTTTCGTGTCTCTCTTTCACTGACAACCCTCCTCCTCAGTGTTCTCTTCTAGGTCCCCAGAAGGTTAGCTCCCCACAGGACAAGGCAGGGCCAGGAGGTCATGGGGAGGCCCATCTTTAATGGAAGAATTTGTAGCAGGCTGAACCATCTGAAGATACATTTGGCCGCCTTGGGAGGGAGTGGCCTCCCCATCACTGGAGGTGTGTGAACAAGGACCTGGACACGGGGCTCTAGGGAGGTTTGCACGGGGTGGGGGTGGCGTGTGTGGAATCTCTGTGTCCCTGCTGCCCTGGGATGGCAGAGTTGACTTGAGCCTGCTTGTGAGTCCAGCTCTCACCTTCCCCCAAGCTAAGCAGAATGTCAGGCTTGAGCATTTTAGCTCCTTGGGCACCTGGGGTGTCTTCTGGGTCCTCATATACTCAATGCCTAGCACCCTGCCTGGCCCATGAGTGAATGAGTGAATTCCTTAGGGTATTATTAAGTGTATGGGCAGAATCTGCTGACTGTTTATGTGTTCTTTAATTATGATAATAAAAATCTACACTTTAAAGCATGGCCAAATAACAACTTGAACTGGAAACAAAAGAAAAATGACATTGCTTGTAAAACTCCATCTCTTGTGCTGGAGTCATTCTCTGAATTACAGGTGAGGCATGAAAGTCTTTGTCCTCTGCAACCATGTGGAGGTGAGGAAGCTATGTGGTGTAGGGGAAAGCTCTGCCCAAAGGGACAGGAAAACCCTCTTTGGACAAGTCCCTTACCCTCCCCGGGCCTCCATTTTCTCCTCTTTGAATTGGGAGGAATGGAGACCATCAGGACTGACCAGCCGCCTTTCACTTATGGCTGACTCTGACTACTGGGTAGAGGCTGCCCGCGGTGCTGTGTACAGGAGGATTCAGTTGTTTCTCAGCTTAGCCAAAGAGTGTGTGGTAATAGATTAGCAATGTCTGCCCTGGGCACCAGATGGGGCGGGGGCAGACTGTGTGTAATATATTTTCCACCCCTGAACTAGGTGATCCCAGAAAACCCTGATGGCTTCAGATGCCAAGACTTAATGGTTCTAAGTCACTCCCATCATTTCTCTGCCTTCCAGCCAAACTTCTTGGCCCTTCTCTACTCTTGAGTTTGTAAAATTATGAGAAAGTTGAGTGTCTACTGCTGCAAAACTGTTACATTTTTTGCTCTAAATAGACTAGTCTGTGTGGAAGACCTCAGAATTTGTAAATGATGCAGATTTGTGGAGAAACGCAGGATTTAGATTCCCAAGGAACACTCAGTTTACAGCAGCTTGCAGGAGAGCCATCTGCAGCGGGGGGACAGTTGAAGTCTTTGGGAAAGAGGACAGTGGACGGGCTACTGCAAGGAGTGGATGGAATCAGGTCTGTAGGCATTTATTGTGGGTGCACATCTGTGTTCCCAGACTGAGGTTTCTCCTTGGTAACAAGTGGCCATAACCTGCAAGAGATTGAGACCTGCCTGCCTTCTTGGGTAAAATACCCTCCACTGTTTTCCCCCAATATCCTCTCTGGCGTCATCTACCCCCTGTCTCTCCAACCCCCCCAACCCTGGGCTCCAGTTACACTGTCCTCTGCACCATTCCCACTTTTGATGTCTTTTCTTAACTCCATACTTCCGCCAGCACTGTTTCTGGCACCTGGCACGTTTTCCTCCACCCAGCAGACTCCTATTCATGCTTTGAGATTCAGCCTTAACATTCTCTCTGAGATGCCTCTCAGCCTTCTGGGCCATGTAGAGCCCTGCATCCCCATCCCCATCGCTGTGTTTAGACTGGCAGTGTTGTCTGGTTTCTTGGTAAATCCCTACTTTGTTTGGTAAGCCTGGACATAATGGCATGAAACATCTAATGAAATCATTTTGTGATAGAAAATAAAGATGGCTTAATTCTCTGATGACAGCAGGAAATTCAGTTTCTGTAAGAGCTCTCCCTGGAAGTTCACCCCTCAGCCGAGGGCTGCTTGAGGGTGTAGGATGGATTCCTTTGGCCCTTGCACAGACCTCTCCTGAGGGCTAGGCTATGCTGGGGGATGGCAGGGGGGCCCTATGGCTGGGCTGACCTCATGAAAGGTTTCATATTTCGTCTTTTTGATGCTATCTCCAAGGCAGGTTATGTGGGTTATATATCCCATCACAGAGGTAACCTGACCTGATCAAAGCAGAAAATGCTCAGCCAACAAAGTAATATTTGCATCTCATTATCAAACCACACCACTTGTGGTTTACTATAAATTAATAAGCTTTTCAAATAAGTGTGTGATTATCTTGTGATCAGCAATTATACGGCATTGCCTTTTTCTTTGATGTTGAAAGTGATAAATTAATAAATGTAAAAATTTAAAATATGTCACCATTTTTGTAATTGTTTCTTGATATATTCATTTACTAGTATATGCTGCTGCTGCTGCTAAGTCACTTCAGTCGTGTCCGACTCTGTGTGATCCCATAGACGGCAGCCCACCAGGCTCCCCCATCCCTGGGATTCTCCAGGCAAAAACACTGGAGTGGGGTGCCATTTCCTTCTCCAATGTGTGAAAGTGAAAAGTGAAAGTGAAGTCGCTCAGTCGTGTCCAGCTCTTAGCGACATATCACTAGTATATAAATCACCTCAAAAACAGAAAGTGACCCAGGACTCTTTTAGCCTCTGAGAAACCCCACTTGCCTTAGGTTAAGAAAACAAAAGCTGCGGAGAGACCTTCATCCTGGGACACGGGGCGCAGCTGAAAAGTTGGCTGCCCCTCATGGTCACACACCGCACTTTCATGCGGAACCTGGTGCTAAACTGTTCGTAGACGACCTGCTTCTGGGTTGGGGTTTACTGTGATCTACTGAAAGTCAGTCCTTGACACAAGGGTTTGAAAACAAACAAAAACTAAAAATGTAAAAAAAAATAAGAAATTAATAATAATAAAAAAGATGAGAAAACAATAGCTGTGTGACTTTGGGCAAGTTGCATAAACTGTCTTCATAGCCTCAGATTCCTCATCTGCTCCACTTGCAAAATGATGAAAATAACTCTGCCTTGCAGAGTTTCAATGGTAAGATCACACTGCACGGAATCCATCAAGTAGCCAGCAAAGTTTCAGATACACACAGTTCCCAATAGACAATAGGTACCCAGTGATTGGTAGTGGTGATTATCATGTTTTTATGGAAGCTTATTTCCAGCTGCTCTGATGCAGAATACTCCTATATCTGTTATCTATTACTGTGTAACCAATCACTTTACAAATCTGTGGTTTAAATGAACAGCTATTTGTTAACCTCAGGATTCTGTAGGTTGGCGGCTTAGGTTGGGCTCAGCCAGCAGGTTTCCTGGACTCAGCTGGCATTTCTCCTGCTTCTGGGGTCAGCTGTGCTGGCTTTGCTGGCTTTGACTGAGCTCTTCACATGTTTGGGGACTTCTGCTGGGACGACTGAGCTGACTCATTAATCTATAGAAGCCTCGCATGGACTTGTTCACAGGGCAGGGACAAGAGTCTCAAGAGAGTGGCAAGGATAAAGGCCTCTTGAGGCTAAGGCTTCAAATTAGTACAATGTCATCTCTGCCACAGTCCATTGGTCAGAGCTAGTCAGTCTCATTTGGTGGGGAAACAGGCTCCATGATTTCTTGATGGGAAGAGCCACAAAGTCACATCTGTGAAGCAGCACAGACACAAAAAGGAAAACAATATGGGGGTCACTTTTGCAAACAATCTACCGTAACTCCCCCCTTTTTAAACAAAAACCAGAGCCTTGCGTTTATTCCCCATGTGCTCAAGTGAGCAAGTGGGGATGATTTCTGTTCTTTTCCACTGTCTGATTCAAGCCTATTTTTAGACCTAGCCTAATGAAATGAATTTCACACCTGGGTTACTCACCCACCAACAAACACTTTGTTGTTATCAATGCCTGGGACAAACACCTAGGCAGCCGGGATTTGTAGTTCCATTAGCTCCAAGCACAATAATTGTTAATTACTTGCTTTGTTTGGTTCTGTCGCGTTTGCCAATAGTCAATTACTTATGTTAGGGTTTCTTGTGATCAGTGGGGCTTATCCAATACTGCAGCTCAGTTCTGTTTTTGTCTCAAAGATGTCTTTTCCAAGAGGGTTAAAGAAAACTCTTGTTCACTAGTTTATTGAATATTAGCCTTTACCTGCTTATTTCAAAGGCTCCGTATTCACTGCTGAAAGTACCAAAGTGCTCAGGCTGAGCTCTTAGAATTGAACAAAAGAGTAAAGATAAGCCTCCCCTTTGCCTGCTCTGGCTAAATCCTGGCACACGGAATAGAGGAAAGAGCGAACCGTGGGGTCCTGGGGCATTCGTTTAGCCCAGGCCTGAGTCTGAAACTGCTGTATCCCCAAAGCGAAAAGGGAGATATGAGGGCAGGAGAAGTAAGTGGACCCCGATGTTGGAAGGTTTCACCTGGGCTCTCTGCTTCAAGCTACAGGAGGTGCGCACCTGCAACTCTGCATGAGGCAAGCCATGAGCATAGGGAGCGCTGAGAACAGCGGCCATCAATGCGCTCTCGCGCAAGCCGTGCGGTCAGATCTCCTGGCCACAGCGTGAAGGGTGTTGCGGGTGCAAAGCTTTGAATCCAAACTAGGCCGTGTGACGTCCTCTGGGCAACAGAGTGAGGCGGAAGTGACAAGTGCCAGTTCTGAGCCCAGGCCTCAAGATGCCTTGCGTATCCCCTTTTGCATTCTTCCGCCCCTGCCATTGCCATGAGCAAGACATGCCAACGCTGGCCTGATGGTCCCAGGAGGAGAAGAGGCTCACGAAGAACTGAACCAGTTCATCAAGGCCCAGCCAGAACCAGCCACCTCCAGTTGACTCCAGATGGGTAAGTCATGAATACTAATTGTTAAGTCGCTGCAATTTGGGGTGGTTTATTATGTGGCAAAAGCTGATTCATTATTCTCGTAGTTAAACCCCAACACTGGTCTCCTGTAGCTTGAAGCATAAAGTCCAGGTGAAACCTTCCAACATCGGGGTCCAGTTACTTCTGCCTGCATATCTCCCTCTTCACTTTACACTTTAGCAGTGACCCCCAAATGGCTTGCGGTTCTTCAAATGCATCATGCTGGCTTCCAAGCCTTTGCACCTCATTTGCCCATGCCTGGAATGCTCTTCTCCTCTCCTTTGTCTGCTGGGAAAACTCCTATTCAGCTGTCAAAACCCAGCTCAGGAATTGTCTTTTCTAACAAATCTCACTGCACTCTCCTCTGTGGTAAATCACCTTCACTTCTGTGAGAGGTTTGGACGCAAGTTTGCAACCATGTGACATAGTATTATGATACGGTCTTTTTATTTTGTCTTTGCCCGTTTTTGCCGTCTACTAGACTGAGTCACTTGAGGGCTAGGGTGACCCTCGTTCATCATTGTATCTCAGTGCTTAAAGCAGTGTCTGGTTCCAACAATGCTTGATGACTAAAGGAGGTGTTAGGATCCCTCCTAGCTGGGGGAATTGCCCACCACAGGAAGATGGTTATTCCTTGCTTCCTTCCCACTCAGCCCCAGTCTCACATGGTGGAATTTACCTATGTTGTGTCTCTGCACTGAGTTTCGGACCCCACTGTAGGGGGCGCTCAAGTGCTGGGTGAACAAATAAGTCCTTGGTCCTCTGTGATCCCTCCCCACTAAGCTATGAGCTCCTCCAAGGATGAATCTGGGTTTGTCTACCTCCGCGTCCATTATGTAGGCACGGAGCCTATACACGAGAAGTTTCAGAAAATCCATTTATTCAAAATATTTATATTCCTGGAATGTCCATCAAGTGCCAGACACTGTTCTGTGTGCCGCTGTTAGCTGATGGCCAAGATAGGCACAGGTTTCCCACCTCCATGCATTCCAACTGGGGAGACAGGAAAGAGAGTAAATGATTTCGTTAAATATGTTCCCGTGGCTGTAGGAATTTTCTTTGCATTTGGAGGTTGTTAGTGAGTAGTGTCCAACTTAAAAAATTAGCCATTTGTGAACAGTGCTTGGGATGCTGAAGGGCATCTCAAAGAGAGAGCAGTTAGCTGCTCTCCAGAAAAGTGAGCTCTGAGATACAGCTAGAGGTCAGCGACGGCTGATGGTACTTCCATGGCCAGGGTGCGCTATGAACAGAGAAGGGGTGATGGTGTCAGGGGGAAGCCGCGTGGTTTGGAAAACGAGCCCCTGTTCTGAATGGCTCTAGGGCACATTCCAAATCGCAAGTGCTGATCTGCAATCGAGCTGTTTTTCACTTGGACGAGTTTATATATTGTGCTCCAGGGTGAGCTGTAACGGCGATGTATTTACTTAATGATGTGGGGGAGGCCAACCAGTAAATAAAATAATTACAAAGTGTGACAAGCACTTTATAAAGGAGCCTGAGATGAAGTTTCAGGGGAGGCAAGGGGCCAGATTATGTGCAGCCTTGAGACTGTGGTGAGGGCTTTGGATTTTAATACAAGTGCATCGGAGACAAGGGGAGAGATAGGATCTGACGCATGTTTAAAGAATATCACTTCTGCTGCCATGTGGAGTAAATTTTTATTTAATTTAATCAATTGTTTCTGGAGAGCATCCCAACAAATTGGCTTCTAGTTCTTGAAGCCATCACCTCCCTTTGCTGAATTTCACTACCTCATAGAACTTGGGACCCTAATTTTTGAAGGAGACAAACATTCAATTTCTGCTTTGGATTTGCATTAGAAAGAGACCTTAATTACTCTGATCTCTAACACCTCTGAGAAGCTGATTTGAGCTTTTCAGATGCAAAGAGTGTTAATTGGCTGAGGGGCCCAGCTGAGCGGAAACCCTCTGCCACCAAGTGGATAGGGAGGATGAGGCTGGGAGATGGGGAGGGGGGTTAGAGAGACAGAAGGGGATGCCTCACATTTCTCAAGTTGCTGGAAGTCTGCAGAGGGGAATAGGGGAATCAACACACAGCAGTTTTCTCCTTGTCCTTCAAGATCCAACTCACTCACACTTACTCCAACAAGTTCCCCCGCGCCGTCACTGTTTCCCCAACCCCAGGACTCCCCACCTTGCCCCCAGCTGCTTCCTGGGTGGCCAGTGCCTCCCTGGGATCCTGGTTTCTAATCACAGCACTCCCCCTTGTATTGGGTGGTGGGTTAATAGGGCAGCTCTTCCACTTAGAGGACAAAGACCCATCTCATGCAGCTCTGCATCCGTGCATAGCTCATAGTGGGTGCTCAGGAAATGTGAAATGAATGAATAGGACAAATAATAATAATAATAATGTTAATAACAACATAATAATCAAAACAATTGTTTATACAAGGCTTCCAGTTTCTATGGTGCTTCCCTGATGGCTCAGACAGTAAAGAATCCACCTGCAATACAGGAAACCTGGATTCGATCCCTGGGTCAGGAAGAGCCCCTGGACAGGGGAATGGCTACCCACTCCAGTCTTCTTGCCTGGTGAATCCCACGGACAGAGGAGCCTGGCGGGCTACAGTCCATGGGGTCTCCAAGAGTTGGACACGATTGAGCAACTATCACTTTCACATTTTCCAGTTTTTATGCCATTAGTCTCAGAGTTAGAAGACATTTAATCCTGTTCTCCAGTTTTTGCCAGAGTACATGTCCTGTATGAATCACTATTGATAATTGTAGATTTGTGGGATCATTTAATATTTGCCACCTCATGAGAACAAGACGCCAGTCTTCTTTATTCACCACTTGATCCGCAGTACCTAGCCCAGCATCTGCCATATAAAAGCTCAATAAATACTGTTGAATACCCCAAGTGTCAGGGAGCTCACTATCTCTTGATAGTCTTGTCCATCTTTGGCACCTTTTCCTCTTAGTTCTTCCTTTTACTGAGGCTCCATTTGTTCCCTGGAGCATCTATCTATCTAGTCCTGGCTCCTGGACTCTCCCAAAGCCAGCTTCCCCTTCTTCCCTGAGACTGGAAGGCTATGACCTATAAATGTCTCCTCTTAACCCCCTCTGTTCTTCCCTGGGTATAGCACAGACAGTTCCTCCCTCATATTACTCAGCATCCAGTCACAGCCTTGTCCTGGTCATCCACTCTGGACATAGTCCAGATTGTCCTGCTCCCTGTCACAGTAATGAGATGGATGTAAAGATGGGAGTCTCATTTCCCAAATTCTGAGAATTACATTTTTATTAGTGCAACCCTTTCAATGTGTTTACCTCTACCCTATTTAAATCAAGAGACAAGGCATCTGATATGGAAGGTGGGTTGACCAAATGAAGTCTTTTTATTCCTTTCTATAGGAACAGAAACTGTTGATGGTATTCCCTAAAAAACATACGGTGTTCCCTAAAAACCTTTTTTGACTTTTTGGTATGTTTGACATTTTTCATAATAAAATGTTGGAAAGAGGAAAAAATTCAACAGAGTAATTAAAATAGAATACTAAAGATATTTTAACTCCAAAGAAGATAAAAGAAAAAAACACAGAAAAAGAAAATAGTACAAATAGAAAGTAAACAATAAAGTGGTTATTCTAAAGGCAGCCATTATAAAAAATAATACTATATGTAGAAGTAAATATTCCACTTAAAGGCACAAGTTTTCAAACTGGTTAAAAGAAAAAGAGTTAATTAACTGATGTTTACAAGCATCTGCTTTCTGTGGACACTGCTGTCTACAAGTGAGAGAAAGATGGAAAGTAAAAGGATAAAAAAAGATGTACTATACAAAAGCACTAATTACAAGAAGGCTGGAGTAGCTATATTAAAATCAGACAATACAGATGTCGAAACAAGAGGTTTTATCAGAGATAAAGAAGTAAACTTCCTAAAGAAAAGTTGGTCAGTTCATCAGGAAGACAAAAAATTTTTAATTATGAATATGGGCAAAAACAGGCCTTCAAAATACATGAAGCAAAAATTGATGGAGAAAAAGATAAATCTATGAATAGTTTTTACTCTCCTGGTAATTGGTATAATTACTAGAACAATAATAGGATAGAAAAGATCTCAACAACATTACCAAGCACTTTGACATTCAACAATGTAGAATACTTATTTTTGCCAGTGCGCATGGAACATTCATCACAATAGACCATATGCTGGGTCAGAAAATATCAACAAGTGTTGATAAATTTAAAAAAATCAAAAATACAAAGAGTATGTTGTTAGATTACAAATAGTGATGAATATAAAGGTGTAGATTAAGCAGCTCAATGAGCTCCAAGAATAAGAAAAATGAAGAAAATGACATCAAAGCATAGCATGATATAATTGCTCAAAAGCATTGATAAGGAGAAACTTTAAAGAGCAACAAGAGAAAAAAGACTTATACAGAGAACTAAGATGAGGACAATAGCAGATTTCTTATCAGAAACAGTATAAGCAACAGTGCCTTTGCATTCTGTATGATTTAAAAAAAATCTGTCAACCCAGAATTTCATGTTCAGCAAAAATATTATTTAAAGCCATTGGCAAAATAAAGACTTTTTAAGACATATGAATGCGAGGGAATTCATCGTTAGTACACCTGCACTAAAAAAAATTCCTAAAAGAAGTTGATTAGATGGAAGAAAAATGACACCAGATGGAATTTTGAATCCACAGAGTAATGAATAGTGTTCAAAATGGTAACTATATGGTAAGTATATGCAATATATATTTGTATTATTTAAAATTCTCTTAATGATATTTTACCATTAATAATGAAAATAACTACAATGTGAGACTTATAATATATGTAAATGTAAAATGTATAAAACAGTAGCTCAAATGTTGACAGTAGAGAAATGGGTATGTACTATTGTAAAAATCTTATAAATTAAATTATATATTACATGAAGGGAACTGTGATAAATTAAAGATGTATTCTATAAACCCTAAAGCAACTACTAAAAGACAAAAAAAGTTATAGCTAATAAATCAACAAAGGTGACAAATGGAATCATAAAATATTTAATTAATGAAGAAGAGACAGGAAGGGAAGAAAAAGGGAATAAGAATAGCTGAGTAAAATAGAAAAATATCTAGATGATAGATTTAAACCTGACCACATCAATAAGCACATTAATATAATAGGTCTAAATGCCTAAACTAAAGGGAAGAGATTACTAAATTGCATAAAAAAACAAGCCCCAACTATATGTTGCCTTTGAGGAAAACCTTTTAGGGAATTCCATGGCAACACACTCCAATATACTTGCCTGGAGAATCCCGTGGACAGAGGAGCCTGGTGGGCTATAGTCCAAGAGGTAGCAAAGAGTTGGACATGACTGCGCGACTAATGATATGCAGATGATACCACCCTATGGCAGAAAGTGAAGAAGAACTAAAGAGCCTCTTGATGAAAGTGAAAGAGAAGAGTGAAAAAGTTGGCTTGAAGCTCAACATTCAGAAAACTAAGATCATGGCATCCAGTCCCATCACTTCATGGCAAATAGATGGGGAAACAGTGGAAACAGTGGCTGACTTTATTTTTTTGGGCTCCCAAATCACTGCAGATGGTGATTGCAGCCATGAAATTAAAGGACACTTACTCCTTGGAAGGAAAGCTATGACCAACCTAGACAGAATATTAAAAAACAGAGACATTACTTTGCCAACAAAGGTCCATCAAGTTAAGGCTATGGTTTTTTCTAGTAGTCATGTATGGATATGAGAGTTGGACTATAAAGAAAGCTGAGCGCCAAAGAATTGATGGTTTTGAACTGTAGTGTTGGGGAAGAGTCTTGAGAGTCCCTTGAACTGCAAGGAGATCCAACCAGTCCATCCTAAAGGAGATCAGTCCTGGGTGTTCATTGGAAGGACTGATGCTGAAGCTGAAACTCCAATACTTTGGCCACCTGATATGAAAGTGAAAGAGAAGAGTGAAAAAGTTGGAGTGAAAGGAGATCCAAACATCAACAGTGCTGAGGTTGAGACACCATAACTTAAACATGAGCACGACAATTTAGAATGCCTGTTTAGGGCCTTTCCTGGTGGTCCAGTGGCTAAGACTCTGTGTTCCCAATGCAGGGATCCCAAGTTCGATCCCTGGTCAGGCAACTAGATCTCACATGATTCAATGCAGGAGACCCAGGTTTGATCCCTCGGTTGGGAAGATCCCATGGAGAAGGAAATAGCAGCCCACTCCAGCTTTCTTGCCTGGAGAATCCCATGGACGGAGGAGACTGGTGGGCTACAGCCCCTGGGATTGCCAAGAGCTGGACACGACTGAGCAACTAACACCAGTGGCTACGACTCTGCACTCTCACTGTGAGGGCCCAGGTCTGATCCCTGGTCAGGGAACTAGAGGCTCCCACAAGCCACACGGTGTGGTCAAAAGAATATATTTTTTAAAATATAAAGACACAAATAGGTTAAAAGTAGATTGATGGGGGGAAAGTCTATGCTGATGCTAGTCAAAAGAAAGCTAGAGAGACTATGTAATATCAAAGTATATTTCAGAGCAAAAAATATTGCCAGAGATAAAGAAGGTCATTTTATGATTATAAGAGAGAATCAACTAATCAAGATAATATAATCCTGAATGTTAGGTATGTAGTAATAAAGCCTGAAAATACATAAAGCAAAAGTAATAGAACTAAAAGGAGAAATAGAAAAATAAAAAATTATTGGAGATTTAAATAATCAATCTCAAAAACTGATAGAACGGGTAGATTGAAAGTCAGTGGGAATATAGACAAACTTGAGCAACAGTATTAAGCAACTTAATCCAAATGGCATTTATTGAATACTCCTCCTAATAATAACAATAGAAAGGAGAGAGCAAATGAAACCCAAATAAACTAAAGAAAGTGAAAAGTGAAAGTGAAAGTCGCTCAGTCATGTCCGACTGTTTGCAACCCCATGGACTACACAGTCCGTGGAATTCTCCAGGCCAGAAAACAGATTGTAGAAAAGCAGTACAGAGAATCAACGAAACTAAAAGCTGTTTCTTTGAGAAGATCAGTAAGAATGATAAGCCTCTAGTTAGACTGGCCAGGGAAAATAAAGCAAAGACACATATTTCTAACATCACGAATAATAGGTGGTATCACTATAGATTCTCCAGATAATAAAAGGATAAGAGAACATTTTGAACAACTTTATGCTGATACATCCAACAGCTTAGATGAACTGGACAAATTCCCTGTAGGACACAAATTGCCAAAGCTTACTTAAGGAGAAACAGGTAACCTGAAAAACCATTTGTCTATCGAAGAAACTGAACTTACAAGTTATAAAATCTTTCTCACGCTGGTGATTTCTACAAAACATTCATAAAAGACAAAATAACAATTTAACACAAATTCTTCCAAAAAGTTTTAAGAGTAGAGGAAAAGGGGGACGAAAATTTTTCCAATTCATTCCATGAAACCAGCTTTACTCTGATGCCAAAACTGACAAAGGCATTATAAAAAAAGAGAACAACAGTTCAATAATTCCCTATGAACACAGATTGAATCCAACAATAGATAAAAAGGATAATCTGATAGAACCAAGTAAGGTTTCCCCCAGAAATGCATGGTTGGTTTAATTTTTAAAAGTTAATCAGTGTGATTCACCATATGAACAAACTGAAAAGGAAAAACATGATTATCTCATAAATACTGAAAATGCGTTTGACTAAGTCTAACACCCATTCTTGATTAAAAACTGTCAGCAAACAATGAAATAATGAAAGGGACTTGCTTACCCTGATTAAGGACATTTATAAAATCTCAATAGATTTTTAACATTGTACTTAATCGTGAAAGACGATGCTTTCTCACTAAGATCAGGAATAAGACAAAGGTATCCTTTCTTGCCGCTTCTGTTAAACATTGTACTGGAGTTTTAGCCAGTGCAATCAGGCAAAGAAAAGAAATGAAACATTCAGACTGGGAATGTAAAACTGTTCACACACAATATAATCATCTATACAGAGAATCTACTGGAATCTACAAAAATGTTACTAGTAGTAATAAATAAGTTTAGCAAAGTTGCAGGATACTGGATCAATTTATAAAATTAAAAGATGCTTGCTCCTTGGAAGAAAAACTATGTCAAACTTAGTGTATTAAAAGCAGAAACATCACTTTACCGACAAAGGTCTATATAGTCAAAGTTATATAGTAGCATTTTCCAGTAGTCATGTTCAGATGTGAGAGTTGTACCATAAAGAAGGCTGAGCACCAAAAAATGTAGGCTTTCAAACTGTGGTGCTAGAGAAGTCTCTGGAGAGTCCCTTGGACAGCAAGGAAATCACACCAGTCAATCCTAAAGAAAATCAATCCTGAATGTTCACTGGAAGGATGGATGCTGAAGCTGAAGTTCCAATACTTTGGCCACCTGAAGAGTTGACTTATTGGAAAAGATTCTGATGCTGGGAAAATTTCAGGGTAGGAGGAGAAGGAGGCGACAGAGGATGAGATGGTTGGATGGCATCACCGACTCGATGGACATGAGTCTGAGCCAACTGAGGGAGATAGTGAAGAGCAAGGAAGCTTGGATTGCTGCAGTCCACGGGGTTGCAGAGAGTTGGACACAGCTTAGCGACTGAACAACAGCAATGTATTTTATAATACACATGAGTAACAGACAGTTGGAAAAAGAAATTTTAAAGCTTACCACTTAATCATAGTATCAAAAGATATAAAATAAGTCTGAGGAAAGTTGTGAAAGACCTGCACCCTGAAACTATAAAATATCGCTGAGAGAAATGAAAGAAAACCTAAAAAAGAAAAGAAGTTGGAAGAACCAATTTTGTTCAGAAATCAGTTCTCTCCAAATTGTGGTCTATAAATGCAACATTCAGTTCAGTTCAGTTCAGTTCAGTCACTCGGTTGTGTCCGATTCTTTGCGACCCCATGAATTGCAGCACGCCAGGCCTCCCTGTCCATCACCAACGCCCGGAGTTTATTCAAACCCATGTCCATCGAGTCGGTGATGCCATCCAGCCATCTCATCATCTGTCATCCCCTTCTCCTCCTGCCCCCAATCCCTCCTAGCATTAGGGTCTTTTCCAATGAGAATGCAACATACTCCCAATCAAATTCTCAACATGACTTTTTGGCAGAAATTGATATGTTGATTCTAATATTCATCCTAAAATGCACAGAGTCCATAATAGCTAAAATAATTTTTGAAAAAGGACAAAACTGGAGGGCTCACTTAACCTGAAAGCAAGACTTATAAACATATAGTAATAAAAATCATGATTTTGACATCAAAGTAAATAGATAAATGAGACAGAATAAAGAATCAGAATAAATTCCAGAAATATAAGTATACTGACAGCTGATTTTTGACAAAAGTACAAAGGAAATCCTGTGGAGAAGTGGTAAATTTAACAAAGGCTAGAAGAACTGGATATCCATTTTTTTTTAAAAACAAGGCCAAAACCCCAAAGATGGATTTGTATTTTATACTATATGCAAAAATTAATTTGGTAGATCTTAGAACTAAGTGTAAAATCTAAAACTATAATTTTTTTAGAAGGAGGCATAAGACAAAATCTTTATGACCTTGGGTTAGGCAAATATTTCTTAAATATGTCACCAAAAGCAGAATTCACAGAAGCAACTTTGATAAATAGGACTTGATCAAGTTATTGTTATGAGAATAAAATGGTAAACAATAGACTAGAAAAAATATTTGTAATTCATATCTGACAAAGGACCTATGTCCAGAATGTAGAACCCTCAAAACTCAGTAATATGAAAATTAGGCATCCAACTTAAAAATGGACAAAAGAGTTGAACAAATGCTCAATCAAAGACGATATAGGGGTGGCAAATAAGAACGTAAAAAGACGGTCATCACCGGTGCTTGTCAAGGAGATACGAATTAAAAACTACAATGAGATGTTACTCATCGGTGTTGAATATAATCCCCTCTGGCTTGAATACAAAATGGTACTACTATTTTGGAAAATAATTTGGCATTTCTTCTCGTTTTGTAAAAACTATTTATTTAGTTTTGGCTGTACTGGGTCTTCACTGCTGCTCAGTGAATATGCCATTTTGTCTCGTTGTGGCGAGGGGGTGCTGCCCTCTGACTGCAGGGCACCGGCTCCTCACTGCAGTGACTTCTCTTGTTGTGGTCACGGCCTCCAGGGCACGCGGGCTTCAGGAGCTGTGGCTCCCCGGCTCGAGAGCACAGGCTCAATAGCTGTGTTTATTGACTGAGCTGCTCTGAAGCTCGTGGGGTCTTCCCAGGTCAGGAATCCAACCCATGTCTCTGCACTGGCAGGTAGACTCTTTACCCCACAGTCATCGGGGAAGCCCAGTTTGGCATTTCTCAAGAAGTTAAACTTACACCTACTATGTGATCCAGCCATCCTGCTCCTAGGTAGTTACCCAATACAAAGGAAAGCATACGCCTATTAAGACTTGAGCACAAATATTCACAGCAATTTTATTTATCCATCAACTGGTAAATGACTAAATAACATATGGTACCTTCCCACAATGGAACACTATTCTGAAATAAAAAGGAATGAATTACTTCTACAAACACAGGTATCTATCTCAAAATGAATCTTAGAATAATTACCCTGAGTGAAAGAAGCCAAACAAAAAAGTATATTTATTATATGCCATTTATAAAATCTTAAAAAAATGCAAGCTAGTCTACAATGACAGAGAGCAAATCAGTGAGGTTGGGGTTGGGAGGGAGGGATTTTGAAGAATATGAGGAAACCTTTGTGAACAATGAATGTACTCTCTCTCTTGACTGTGGCAGTTTTATGTGTGTTGTGTATCTTAGACCTTATCAAATTTATACTTAAAATATGTACAGTTGATTGTATGCCAATTATATTTAATAAAACTGTTTAAGTACATTTGAGCCTTAGTAAGATATGCACACACTCGCACACACAAAATTCCCGAGTCCTGCCTTAGGTCTACTGATCCTGTGGGCAGGAGGCCTACGATCACTGTTTTGCAGTTCTGTGTATACTACTGAGGCCCCATCAGGCTGAAAGTAATTCCTGTGACCTGCGAGGTTCCCCTCTTCTTCTCACTGCTTCCTGTGAAAGCCTCACCTCTCCTACTCCCCGTCTCATTCTCTGACCTCCAGCCAACCCAGCTATCTGAGGTTCCCTAATGGGTGCATGCAGTTATGACCTTGAGCTCTTGCAGACACTTCCCCACCTGGAATACCCTGTGGTCTTCTTCAGTAGACTAAGTCCTACGTGTGTTTCAAAACCCTACTCCGGAGGCACCTCCTCTGGGAAGCCTTCCTAGCCACTGCACTGTCTGTCTGAGGGTCCCCCACAAAGGCTTTTTCCCCTGGGGACCTCTCTGAACTCTCTTTTCTTGATCTGTGAAATGAGCTTAAGAATAATACTTATCTTGAAGAGTTGTTTCGAACTCGATGAGCTAACAGAAAAACTGTTTAGTATACCTCTTGGTGTGTATTAGACTTTGACAAATAGTGGGCGGTGTCGCCATGACCGTTGCTGTTATTTCTCATCACTGGTGTCCGCGTCCTTGGAGCTTATTTCTCATCACTGGTGTCCGCATCCTTGGAGCTTGTGCTGCTTACTTTCCAACACCTTAGTGACTGCGGGTTGATCTTCCACCTCTGGATGCTGACTTCCCTGACTGTGTCACAGATGTTCGCTTAGTTCAGCCCGCAAGGATTTGTTGAGCACCCTCCGCGTGTCAGATCCTATCCCAGGTGCTGGGGACAAAGATGAGGAGGAAGAGAATGGACGGAAGAAGTGAAGGCCACAGGCAAGTGCCAGAGGAGAGTGTGAGGGGCACAGACTTCTGAATCATCTGCTCTGTCACACGTGGCTGTGTGATCTCGGACAAGTTTGTCAGCCTCTCTGTCCTTATGTCTTCAGCTGTAAAATGGGGATGAAAGACTACCTATCTTACTAGGCTGATGTATCATTTTACTTTAATAACACATACATAGTTTTGCTCAAATGAGTTGTTATCTATAAAATATTCAAAACAAAGGCACTGGAATTGGCCATTAGCAGGGCATCGGAGGGGTGGAGAGAGTTATTTTAGAGAAGGCAGAAGCCCAAGTGCAGAAGTGGAAGAGTGAGTGGCCTGAAAGGGTGACGCAGCAAAGTGGAGAGAGCTCCCGAGAGCTACCTGATAGGAACGGAAGGAGGAGAGGGGGTGGTGGAGGGTGTGCAACGGGACCTGGAGAAGGAGTGTTTCCAAGTCGAGGAGAAGGTTCCCGCAGGAGGGAAGTGACTGCAGATACAGGAGAGAGCGAGGAGGACAGAAGGACAGAGCGAGGGGGAGGGACAGCACGCACGTGCCGGGAGGTAAGGAGTGGCCCTGTGCGCGCCTGCCCTGCGTGGTCTCATCTCGGTGAGAAAACTCGGCTGTGGAGGGCACACGGGTGGTGTGTGGAGGGCGCTGGGGAGGGCGGGCGAAGTGTGAACAGCTCTCCAGGGTGTGGGGGAGGGCTCCACAAGACGGACAGGCAGCGCCAAGCAGAGACCGGAATTTGGATGACTGCCAGTCTACGGGGACCAGGGAAGGGAGACTGATTCACCTGCAGCTGCAGCCGCTGGGTGGAGGACGGAGAAGGTGGAGGGAAGCATTGCTTGAGGATTGGGCTCAAACACTGGTCAGAGGGCCAGCTGGTCTCTGCTTGCTTGGGACTGTCCCGGTTTTAAAACTGAAAGCCCTACCTTCCAGAAACTCCCCCAGGGTGGTTGGTCACCCAGCCGGGCAGAGTGGTGACCGCACAGGGATCCAAGGGCTGTGAAGCTGCTGGTCTCCGGGATTGGTGCCTGGATGGAGGGCTGTGCAAGGGACCGAAGCATAACCTGGACACTCAGCACACGGCAGTGGGGGCTGGGAGGGAGGTTAAGGGCCTAAAGGGGTCACTCACCTGTCTTCCCAGTGCCTGAATAGTGCCTGCTTCACTGCTGAGACTCTAGATACTTCTCCAGAGACCACGAAAGCAGACATTCACATGCTACTTTTAATTTCTGCCATAGCCACACAACTTCTGCATTAACTTAAAGTCTTCAAAATCAGCTCCCTAGTAAATATGTCTGAAAAGGAAACAACGTCTACTCTACATGGATTAAAAACAAGGAAACCACACACACCGCCACCAAACAAGTGTTGGATTCTAACCGGATCTGAGGCCTGACAGAGGATCTGGGTCGGAGAGTGTGCCTTCTCAGATAACCTGGGAGGGGTGCTAGCACTAGGGAGGCATTTAAGATGAGTTGTGCCAGACGGATAGTTCTGCTCAGGGGGATGGAAGACTCCAGAGGGACTCAGCACTCCTGGGACGCTCAAGTCTGTGTCCCTTTTCTACCTAGAATCATCTCGCCCACCTCATTTTGAAGAATGCTGTGGTGGAGCAGTGAGGCTGTTGGTCCTCTTGATAGTCTCGAGAGTCAACAACAGCTGCGCATTTAAATACCGAGATGCCACTTTGGTGACATTTCCCATGTATAGATTCAGAGAACGTTGCAGCTGGAAAGGTCCCAGAGGACTGAGCTGATCTGACGCCCCTGTCTCATCCCCACCTGCATTTTTCCCCCCAGAGGTAGAAACTGAAGCCTCAAGAGAACAAAGACTTAACCAGGGTCATGCAATTGGAACGGGGACTCACCCCTGCCCTCCCAACTCAGCCATCCCCGCAAGTTGGCTGCTTTTCCCAATCCTTCCCCATTTTGCCTTCAGAGACAATTTTGTTTCTTAATTTCTGACTTCTTGTCAGCTGTGATTAATGAGGAAGCCTCCCACATACACGATTTTCAGCTGTCCCCAGCTTACGACAAAGATTAGACCATTTAAGTCAGAATAATGCTATTTAGCAAAACTGGATTTACAGCTGGCAGAAATTAAGAAGATTAATTTAAAGGTAAAAGAAGGGGGGGGTGGCAATCATAGATCAACACCTGAAAAATCTCACTGCCTGTACACATCCCTAATTGAGAAGTATGTGGAAGATTCCATCCGTGAAATTCAATTATCATGCAAACCAGAGGAAGCAGCTTCCCTGGGGAAGAAATGGGGCAGCCCAAATCAAAACGACTCCACCTGTCTGTTTTCATGTCAAAAAAAGTGAGAAAACCTGCCTTGGTGAAGGTGAAATATGGACGATATGCATCAACATTAATGAAAATTTCCAGGGTCCCTTTCTATAATGGGATTACCTCCCCAGCTCCTCCTTCAGAGGTCATCCCAGAAAAACCTCCGAGGCTCCACAAAGTCTCTGGATACCATGCCAAGGACAGAAAGGGTGCTATAGGCACCCCTTTCCCGACATCATCCCCCTTTCCCCCCAGCTTCCAGGCAAGACTGGATGGGGGCCGCAGACAAAAGGCGCTCTCAAGCCCCCACACCTCTTCCACTGATTACGGGCTTCTTAACCCAAGCAATCAGCAGAGAAAACTTGAGACAACTATAATGATTACAAATAAGCCGACGGTAATTGACCCGCCTTTTAACTGCAGGGAGAGGGGGTGGGGTGGCAGATTTGACAGCACTTGCTTTGTCTCTCCAGTGGCTAAGATACAGCCGGGAGCACACTGCAACCCTGATCTGCAAAAGGGCTGGACGGAATTCCTTTTCTGTTAACTGTTTTGAGTGGTCGGGCTACTGTGCTTAGAGTTTTGCAGTGTGAAAAGTGCTTTCACATTCATCAACTCAGGAAACCCCGAGGTACTGTCTCCCATTATACAGATGAGACCAGGGTGAAGCGACTGACTTCAGCTGCTTGAAAGACAGTGGTTGGATTCCAATCTCACATATGTTTGGTGTATTAATGCTGGTTAATACGGAGGAAGGCACAGTCTCTTTAGAAGCTCATGATTTGGAGGGAAGGACTAGACACAGACTGGGGAGATCGTCATTGAAGGTCAAATGTGATATGATCATCAGAGGCAGTGCTCAGGGAGAGGTCAAGGATGGCAGAGACTGCATAATGAAGAAAACATCCCCAGGGTCAGGGGTCACGTCTGTCTCTATTACCGCTGTAGCTCCAGTGTCTGGTCGTAAATATACTCACAAAGTAGGTTTCAAAATTATGTTTTGAATAAATGAATGAGTGATGGTGATGCCTCTTGAGAGGGATGTTAAGAATTTGAGGGATTTGGAGGTGAGCAAATGTGATGCGAAGTTACTGACCGGGGGAATGGAACATGCAAATTGTAGGATATAAAAATGACAATAATATTGGGTTTGATGAGTCTGTGCTGAGTACAGACAAACTGGCTGATAGCAATGTGGTTTTGCTAATCTATTGAAATCAACAAATCTTTGCAGCATTATCTCATGGAGGGTGACAGGCAGGCCTCTGGTTTGTGTGTATCCTCTTCTTTCAAAGTCACTGAGAGCATTGCTTCAAGAATCACCTGTGCCTCTTCCAGTGACTTAGAGCTCCCAAGTTAGTTCTTCTGTCTAGGGATGATTTTGAATTTCAGTGGCTGGTCCCAGACTAGCGCAGGACTAAGAGGAGAGGAGAAAATTCAACGGGAAGGGAAAAGGCCTGTGTTTAATTGGAGACTTGTGTTATTTTCAGTGTAATGAAAATCCATGAAGACAGCTCTTTCTGCTGACTCTCTTTCAAGTCCTCAGAACACTTACGAAGGGAATGTCTAGCGTCAGGGCAGACCCTGGTGCTACTCAGGATAAGCTCGTTGAGCTGCAGGGCTGGAGGACATAGTCTCCAACCTGAATAATTATCTTCACATTTGTCTGAGATAAGGGGGCCCACGGGGCTCCAGGTCAGTGTGAGAGTCAACAACTTTCTAGACGCATGAGGCAGTGAAGAAAGTGTGCCTGCTCCTGACTTTAAGATTCTCATTTCCGCCCCTAAGCTACAAATAAGAATGGGTTTGTCAAGCTCTGATCAGGAGGGTTTTGTGGGAGAAATCTGATATTTCTTCTCCATTGCAATTCCCCTTCATTTCCAGTCTCTGACCTCCATGGAAAGTACTGTCTCCTTTGCCCTCAGCATCTGGTTAGATTGAGTCTAGGGAGGCAGCACAGGAGATTGAGGGTGGAAGACAAGAGAGGTTAGGTATTTCCTGCCCACTCCTGTCCGCTCTGGCATCATCTCCGTGGCAGGGCCTGGCTCCCTCCATGCCTGCTTCGAGCAGGTAGCTTCAGCTCTCACGAGGCTCTGAGAACACCCTTTCTCCCCTCTACCCCTCCAGGCCTTGGGGTGGAGTGACTCCTACTGTCCTGAGTCTCTGGGTCCGTCACCATCCTGCTCACATCCATGCACACGGTCTCTTTGCCAAAGTCTCTTCAGTGAAGGGATTTAGGGATCTTGCTGCCAAGATCCTGGCTGAGAGATTTCAGGCTGCAGATCAGGGTTCCTGCCTTGTTCACCTCTGGACTCCTCTGGTCTGATTGCAGAGGCTGGTTTTAGCACCCTCAGGAAATAGATACAGAAGTCTTTATTCTTCAGGAACCTATATGGTTTGAGAGAATCCCTGTCCCCCACCTTCTCCCTCATCTCTCAGACTGTGAGGATGGCCCTTCTTCTGGGCTTCTTTGTAACTGGGAGCCTGGGCACGTCAGGATGGGAAATGCTCACACCTCCAGGGCCCTGGCTTAAGGTCCTGGCTGCCGGTCCAAGTGTGCAGCGCCTCTGTGTTTCACCCCCTGAAGCCCTGCCGTAGGGTCTCCAGGAATGACAAGTACATCACGTGGCTCATGTGGGGCAGGTGAGAAAAACTACAGGGTCAGTGAGGACAAATCCCTCATCCTACCTTTAAAGATCATGTCCAGGGGGAACCTGGTTTCCAGGAGAAGAATCGGCTGACTTCTAGGGTTGGATAGACCTGAGTTTGAATCCTGGATCCTCCTCTTACACACTGGGTGGCTGTGGGCAAGTCACTTCATTGCTGAGTCCCTTTCCTCCTGTGTTAAACGAGAGTGAGGATAACCGCCAGGCTCCAGGGTTCCCATGAGGCTTGCACCTGGTAGAGATGGGAGGGGCTGGGATGCGGGCTGGTCCTGTGACCCACACGTGCTCATCCTCAGATCCTCCCCACTCAACTCCAGCACTCCTGGAGAAAGCAGTTTCCCCATCTCCACCTTTCTCTCTCCCCTACAAAGTGAAATTTGTAAGTCTGTGCCTCCAATACAGCCTTTTACATTATGATCAATTCAAACCCCCAGCCCCTAACTCTGAGGAGGAGCCAACGGTCCCCGAGATTTCTCTAAGTTCTGAGGGGACTCCTTTAACCGTGGTCACCTTTGGCTCTGAGTTAATCTGATTTCTGGGTCGTCCTTTTCTCTCCCCTGATGTTTCAGTCCTGTACTGTTAATGAGATGCAGCCCTTTCTGCAAGTGTTGCAGAATCAGACTTCCCCAGAAGAGGAAAAAAAAGCTTGCACTTTGCCAGTGCAGACTCTGGGCTTCAGCTCCTCAGTCCGTGTCCTCTCCTCTCCCCTTCCGCCCGATTGTCCTGGGAGCTCCAAATCCTCACTGTTGTGCTGATTCCACAATCTGGGGCAGCCCCTGCTCCCCAGTTCTGCCGCAGCCACCTGTCCTGCCTGAATCTCTCCGGTTTACCCAGGAGGACAGAAGGGTATTTTAGCATACGCTCCCCTCCCCTTTGAACAGCCGCCCATGTACACAGTACTGTTTTCCATCCGTGACATAACCAGGGTGGGGTGCTGCAAGATCTGAAACCTCTGCCCCCAGGAAGACCCCCCTGTTGTCTCTTCTACCTGTGCCCCTCCTCGGGGTGCAGGGACAGACAGAGACAGAAGGGGCGCAGCCCTCCCCAAACCCCCAGTCCTGGACTGCAGCCCTAGCCTGTCATTCATGTGCTGGGGACCTTGGGATGTTCCAGGCATGAAACACTCTTTTGAAAGCCTGCTTGGAGAATCATTAGCAAGCCAGGGCTGAAGGCAGACTTCTGTGAGAACGTAGGGTGAGATTGGGGCGGGTCGGGGGGAAACCCAGGGAGCCAGTCCACAGGCATCCCCCATTCACTGCGTGGTCAGGTGCCCTTTGAGCACACGATCCGCTGGCCGTCTCTGGGCCTCAGTGTCCTCACTGTCGGGGGACAGTGTGGGGCTAGGCCCATTGGAGCCCCAGCCCAGCTCCCCGAGCCCGGCGGGCTGGCCGGAGCACCGCCGTCTGGCACAGGAGCCCGTGCACACACGCTTGCACGCAGAGCCCGTGTTTTCTCTTGATCACGCTTCCTCTCACCTTGTCGTGGAGTCACTGGATAGGATCCCATCTGTCACGCTGAGCCATCTGCTTCCTCTCCTGCCGGCCCTCCTGCCCAACTCTCAGTAAATTAAAAAACAAAGCGGCAGGAAGCCGCTGACAGCCGCATTTATCCTCATTTCTGCGCCTGGCAATGGGAGCTGAAGGGCCGGCTTTATGGGTCGGAATCAAAGACAAGTTCAGGCTGGTGAGAAGGGAACAGTCCCATGGCTGGGACATCCTGACCTGGGACGACACCACAGGTGGTGTGAACGTGGGCTGGGGCAGAGGAGGAAGGGATTGAGGTCAGATGAGCGCAGTGGCAGGACACGAGCTTTGCTGCTCAACACCGGGGTTTGGAGAGCTCCCATTCCAGCTCTGCCTTATGAGTTACTGACCTCACAGAGAGACTAAGCGAGCATCACATGGGTTGATAGCAGGCGTGCACCAGTGTTCCACAGAGAGCAGGTATTTCTGGAGACTCCGGGTGGGCAAGAGTGAGGATGGGGTAGGCAGAGAGCCCCTTGTCTAGGAAAAGGCATTAGGGAGGAGTTGGTGATCTGAGGCTCCTTTGTGGGCCTCAGTCTCCACATCTATAAAATGGGACTAGGACTGCTGGGCCAAACCCTAGGGAAAGTTTATAAGGAGCGAGAGAAATGGGACAAACAGGAGACCCAGCCTGGGGACTGCTGCTGTGGCTTCTGATGGAATGACTCTGTGGCAAATTGTGTAACTGTTTTCCTTGTTTACTGCCCTCCTTGTGAGATCATGATGGCCCCACCTCACTGACATCTGATTTGGCCATGTGGCTTGCTTTGGCCCCTGAAACTGGGGGGAAATGCCATATGCCCGTTCTAAGTAGCAGCCTTAAGAGCTGTCAGATACTCCTGTTATTGCTCTTTCCCTTCTTCCACGGGACTAAAGTAAGGTGTTCTCATCTAGTCTGGGTCTTAAAATGAAGATGGAATGGAAAAGAGCCAGAGCTGACCCACAGTGGATACATATGTGAGCCGGAAATAAATATTTGTTGTGAGTCAATGACATTTCAGAGCTGTTGGCAAAAGTTGACTGATTTAGTCCCTTTCAAACGCAAGCTGGCCCCAAACCCCTTTTTGGAAAAGGGATGTCGCCTGCTCCGGCCTGGGTTCCTGCAGTCCCTGGTTTTCGCTGTCTATGACTCTCTCTGGGTCTCAGTAATTTTGCCTCAAAATGATTGGTCGTGGACAGTTGGGAGTCAACCAGAGTGGGGGAGAATGGCGGGCAACAGAACTGTGTCATCCCAGCCAGAGACTGTTTCTTCTGCTTGCCGGTAGGAGCCCTGTTACTTCTATCACCTCCGGAGAAGGCAGAGTGGCATATAGTCCCAGACCCAGCAAGTCATCAGGGGAATGCTTTCCAGGCATGCACGGTTCTATCTTGAGGAAGAGTGTGGAGAATAAGTTTACTTATATTTCCAGGAATATTTTAGTGCCCCTTATAAATTACCACCCAGAGAGCTGGTTTATTCCTTATTCTGGTTCAGAGCGTGGCTGGCCCTATTCTCAGGAGGAAGGCGTGTTGGGGCGGAACGTAGATGTGGTTTGAAGTGGATCCAGTCACATAGAAAAACCAGTTCCCATCCTGGGCATTGGATGGGGGGGGCATCTGTCACAGCTTTACAGGGGTCAGTCCCAGAGGTCCCCTTGAGATGATATCCTCACTTTTGAAGATTAGTCAGGTAATCTTCAATATGGTGCTGGTAAACCAACTGAATCAGGATCACTTGAGAAGCTTGCTGAAAATGCATGTTCTAGCATCCCATCTACTGAACCAGTGAGGGCTGAGGATCTTCATTCTGATGTTCTAGTCCAACACCTCAGTGCCATCACAGACGGGGAAAGAAGAAGCCAAGTCTTGTGACCCTCAGGTCCTCACGAGCCCCTCTGCAGCCCTTGAAGGAGACCCCCTCCCCCTCCACTCCTAGGCAGGAAAGCATGATCCAGGTGGACTGTCAGCAAGTCCAACCTGATGGGAAGGGGATGCTGCTTCTGAAATAACACCGTGATGAGTATGGAATTTATAATCTGGCTATTTCAGCAAATATTTGTGTACTTTGCTGAAAGTTGCACTTTCAGATCAATTCTGCATGCGTCTCTTTCAAAATATTATTGTAAGCTTGCAAAACTGAGTTTACTACTGATGTAAAAATAATAAGCTCAGGAATCATTCATTACTTTACTTTCCACTCCCGGGAGTCAGCTCAGTTTTTGAAAAGTCCAGAAGGTCCAGAATAATCCCAGGTTTCCTAAGTAAGGGACCTGGGGATGAAGTAGGAACTCAGTAGAGGGACAGATATGGGGGACATGGGACATATTGATTTTGTGGTGCATGTGGAATCACCATAGGCATATTGGTAGGCAGAAGTCAAGCAGATCTAGAGCTTAGGAGAGAGGACTTGTTTGAAAGCAAAAAGCTAAAAATTTTAGCACAGGTGAGCTGGTTCAGAGACATTGTTTTCTGTGATAAATGAGATCAGGCATCCTCAACCCCTTTGTCTGTTAACAGAAAATAGGGGTGGGGTAAGGAAGGAACGGGCTTCCCAGGTGGCTCAGGGGTTAAAGAATTCACCTGCCAATGCAGGAGACTCAGTATGTATCCCTAGGTCGGAAGGATCCCCTGGAGAAGGAAACGGCAACCCTCTCCAGTATTCTTGGCTGGGAAATCCCGTGGACAGAGGAGCCTGGCGGGCTGTATACAGTCTATGGGGTCGCAGAGAGTCAGACATGACTTAGCAACTAAACAACAGGAATAGGGAAGGAAGGGTGAGTGGTGAGAGGCTGGGACAGATGGTTTATAAATTTCATCAGCACCAACATTCTGCTGCTCTGTGCTGTAAACATTTGTGAGTCTAATTCAACAGACCCAGTCACACAACTTGATCCACCACTGTTTACTGAACACCTACTATGCTCTAAGCCCTGGGGCTCATCAGTGAACCTGGGAAGCGCCTCGTCCTGAGTGGGCTTCCACGTGGCATATCTGGCAGTGGGTCACGGTGTGATGTTTAGTTAAACATGTCAGGACTAAAGTCCAGCGAGAGGAGACCACATTTCCAAGGTCACAGAGCAAAGGGGTTACAGAGGCCCAACCCAGAACTGCTGACCCCAGCCCAGGATGGGGGATTTCTCTGAAGCATGGCGCAGCCCAGGAAAAAGAGGTATGATATGAGTGGTCAATGATTAGTATTGGATTATTTGCCCAGAGGATTAACAGCTGGTTGGCTCTTGGAGTACCACTGAGGACAGCAAACTGGGTTTTGGAGCTCACTGTGATAATGAGGGTCTCAAGCTGAAGGAGTTGATGAGAGAATCTCAGGACTCAGAGGTCATCCCATTCAGTCTTCTACTCTTTAAAGCAGTCCTGGGACTTCCCTGGTAGTCCAGTGGCTAAGACTCCGTGTTCCCAGTGGAGGGGGCCCAGGTTCCATCCCTGGTATGAGAACTAGATCCCGTATGCTGCAAGTAAAGATCCCGCATGCTGCAAGTAAAGATCCCACATGCTGCAACTAAGACATGGTGCAGCCAAATAAATAAGTAAATAAATATTAAAAACAAACAAAACAACAAAAAAAACAGTCCTGTATATCACCAGTGACGAGGAGCTGACTGCTACCCAAGGTATCTCATCTCTTATTTGGAGAGCTCTGACTATTGGAATTTGTTTTTTACAGTGAAATGGGATCTCTCCTGCTGGGTTCCAATCCATTGGCTTAGCTTAGCTACTGAGTCCCACAGATCATGTCTGCTCCCTTTGTCCTGTGACAGCCTCTTGGAGACTTGGAGGTGACCGTGCTCCATTGAGCCTCTCTTCTCCAGGTTAGAAATATCCTGTGGTGAATGTGTTCTTTTAATGTTTATTGCAGGACCAGGAGCTGCCTGTGTATCAGCCTGAGTCAAATGACCTTGTGACCCAGTGTCCATCTACCAAAGTCCCCTCAATTCTACTTAAGGACATAGACACCTCCTGATTCCTTTGTGTATGTGGAGTTAGGGCCCAGTGAAAGTGGTTTCAACCCTGTGCAAGAGAAAAACCTGAGAATACACAAATCGTCTATAAATTCACAGCACTGTGTATGGCCTCAGCCAGCAAATAGGTTTCAGTCCCTTGTTACTCAAAGTGTGGTCCATGGACCAGCAATGTCAGCATCACCTGGGAGCTTTCTGGGAAATGCAGAATAGTAGGCCCCACACTAGACCTACTGGATCAGAAGATCTCTAGGCATCCCAAGGGCCCTTTGCTTGCCTTTTATGAATCCTCAGAGTCATGTTGCTTGGCTTAGCCTCTAGGGCATGTGAATCATACCAGGATGACCTTCCTAAAACTCCAACCTGGCCATGTCACTCTGCTTGCCTACATTCTTTCAAACGGTGTCCATTGCTTTCAGGATAAAGTTTAATCTCTCAGGAACCATGATCTGAGTTATACCAGTCTCTAAAGGGTATTTCTCTACCCTTATCTGGCTGCCCAGTCACACCAAATGACCCCCAGGTTCCAGAAAAACTAGACCATTTCACATGGCTATGCCTTTGGACATGCTGTTCACTCTTCGTGGAGTTTCACCCTAGGCTTTCTCCCCTGAGAAATTTCTCCCTAACCTTCATTTTAGCTTTAATGTCACTTCTTCCAGGTGCTGCCTGATTTGTGCCTGCGTCAAATCTAGCCCTTCCATCTAATAAACACTTAACAGGGACACACTGTGCTGTCATCACTGACCCACAAGTGTCTTCCTCGATAGGTTATGAATTCCTTGGAGCAGAGTCTGTGTCCGGTTTATCTGAGGACCTAGGATACAATACGTGCTCAACAAGTGCTAAATTGCTGAAGCAGTTAGCAAAGGCCCCAGTGTCCACAGGAGAGCTCAGCTGGAGGGGTTATTATTTCAGAAAGGTTATTCCTCATGGTCCCTGCCTCCCTGCTCCCAGGTGAGGCCCCTCTCTCCCATGGAGAGTCCTCAGAGAATCAGCGCATCGTCACTTCAACACTGCTGAGTATACAACAGCCAGTGCCGCCACCGAGAAATGCCTCTGTCCTCAGGGAGTTTCCTGGATCCTAGGCCTTTCTCAATTTATCTCATTTTCTCAAGCCTGCTGTGTGTTGGGCTTGACTCCTAGAAAGCTGAGATGGAGCAGATCTATTTCTTGCCCTGGAGAGTTCACATTCTGGTCAGGAGTTAGGCTCAGATGACTTGTAAACAGTGCTCTGGAAGTCTGATGGAGGGAGGCCCCCACAGGGGAGGATGTCATTAGGCAGGGTCAGGGCAAGGAAGGCATCCAAAGCAGGGGGAGCGGCGTGAGCGAAGTCCTGGTATAGGGAATGGTTATTTGGCTGGAGGGGAACCATGTGAAGCAAGAGGCTGCAAAGGTAGACTGGGGCCAGGTTAGGAGGAAGTGCCATCAATGCTAAGAAAATATATTGCCCACGGGGCACCCACATGTGGTTATCCAGATGTGTACTGTACAAAGCGGTCATGTCTTAGGGTGCCACTTGTCTTGCAAGCAGCTTCATTGTTCTGAAATTAGAAAATATTAATATTATTTTTTTCACCCTAAATATGAGTAGCATAAACATTTTCATGACAATTTTCTGGCAGATGGAAGTAAAATATCTTGTTCTAACCAGGTTGATACCTATTGTTCCAACTCTACTTTTGAAGAAGAAATGTGTTTTATAATAAAAAAACCTAGTTTGTAACAATTGGACCGCGGAATGCAAACTGAGACATACTCTAAAAATACCCACTTTTAATTTTCTTAGTACCAATTTGACATGATGTTTTCTGTAAAATTACTGGTACAAGTAAAAGGATGCAGGAACCAAAATCAGTGTGCAAAATGCTTTAAAGCATCAAAGGAATTAAAACATTCCTTGAAGAAAAATTAAATGATGATGTTTAAGAAGAATATGTTCTTGATGCTAAACAAATTAGAGATCAATGATGCCAACTTCTCTAAAGAGGGGAACATGAAGAAAAACAGTCAGAAAAAGACTCATTTTAACTATGAATCCATTATTAACCCATTTGCGACCCATATAACATTTCAAAGTCATTTTCTTTTTAAAAAGAAGAAAGTTTTGTAATGCTGAAAAATATCATGGCCTTTCATTCTTCCAAGTGACATATGTAATTTGAAGAGTTGTGATGAGTTTGAACAACTGTAACTGTGTGAAAATTTACAACAAATTGATCGCTATGCTATTGATGAAGCATCGATCTGTGAGGAACTAAAACCTTAAACTGCTTTTAAAGTCTCCTTTTGCCACTTAGCAATACACTTGAATCAATAATTTACTGGATGCTTTCCTGAATATTTTTTTGAAGCTCTCAGAATATATTTAACTTTGACAACATTGGTTGCCAGTGGAGAACATAGCTTCTTGAGATTAAAATGTATTCTATCCAGAACCAGAACGAGTATGCCCATTGGGTTTGTCAAAAAGATATTAAAACACAAAGACAAAAAAATAACAGGAAAGACGCCACATAAGAAAAGAGAGATGGGTGCTTGCCTGATCCCTAGGTAAATTTTATAAAAAGCAATCGGTCAAATAAATATGGATTTTAAATTACTCAAGATTTACAGTGGGTCAGATCTAATGATCATTTCTAGAGAAAACAAGATATGTGGGCAGGTAAGCATTAAAATGATCATAAATATTTTGTTTCTGTGAAAGAAAGATGCCTGTCTTAGCTTGTGCTGTGCTGTGATTAGTTGCTTAGTTGTGTCAGACTCTTTGAGACCCCATGGACTGTAGCTCACCAGGCTCCTCTGTCCATGGGATTCTCCAGGCAAGAACACTGGAGCGGGTAGCCTATCCCTTCTCCAGAGGAACTTCCCAACCCAGGAATTGAACTGGGGTCTCCTGCACTGCAGGTGATTCTTTACCAGCTCAGCTACCAGGGAAGCCCCTGTCTTAGTCTCCATTTCCATCAACAGCAGAGGTTGGTTCATTTGGGGAAACTGGTGCCAGGGAACTGGGAAAAGCGAAACAGGAAGGGAGGTCCCTGTTATGTAGTGGCATCTGCCGTGAGTGCCGGCCTCCATCTGGCTGGGACCCTGAGGAACCATGAGGAACACAACCCATGGGGCAGAAGAAGGGAGTGTTTCTCCACTGGCGTCCACGCCCCTTGGGGCAAGGGCTGTTACTCTTGAATTAACCCTCTTGTACTTCAGAGTTTGCACCTTTGTCTTAATGATCTCTGTGGCCACATCAGAAAAGTCCTAGAGCAGCAAACAGGAGACACAGTGGTGGCTGAGCTGACATGTTCTCGGGTGACCTTTCAACACAGCTTGTTGCCTCGGAAACAGCTGGGGTAAACAACTGGCTAAGAAGAGGTGAAGTGGGATTGGAGATATATCTGATACAATGCATAACAACTTCGGAACAAATAATTTTAGTGTAGCTCTAATTATTGTGAATAAAAGCTCAAATTTTCTATCTACTTAGACCTTTTAATTTTGGTTTAATAAACACATGGTACACAAATCTTAGGTGTACAGCTTAAGTATTCTTTTATATTCTAAAACTTATTTGTTTACTTAAACATGACTTTGTTGTAATTATTATTTTTAATAAGTAAATGAGTGATAGTTGCTCAGTTGTGTTCAACTCTTTGCATCCCCATGGACTGAGCTTGCCAGGCTCCTTTGTCCATGAAATTCTCCAGCAAGAATGCTGAAGAGGGTTGCCATTTCCTTCTCCAGGGGATCTTCCCGACCCAGAGATCAAACACGGGTCTCATTGCAGGCAGATTCTTTATCATCTGAGCCACCAGGGAAGCCTAGTGTCAAGAGACTTTTCTAAGTATAAAGACAGGTCAACTTAAAAAGTATCAGCAGATACAAGCTTGACTTTGTCTTATGATCTACAGACACTACATTAGAATATGTAATGAATCCATATACCTTTTTCAAAGGAAAGTAACAATAAGGTTATAAATATAAAATATAAAAGTAGCAGAAGTAGCAATAAAGTTATAAATGGCAATCATCAATCAGATGAAATAATTTAGATGAAGTTTACCTCTCTCAACAAGATGGGAGCTGGGAAAGTGGTCAGGAAGGAAATACAACGTGCGTTTAACTTTCTATGAAAAATGATGTTCAGTTCCATGTTGCTGAACATAGTTGTGTTTTGGCTAAATCAATCCTCTACTTCATATTTCTGTCCGAATTAGTGTACCTATTTAAAACTGTACTTGGGAGAAGGGCAGCTTGTTCTAATTTGCATTAATGTGCCTTATGGACTTCGGTGGGGCCTCTGAGTGACAGTGCTGTGTGTCTTAGGTCGGGAGGAACACTGCTTCACCCAGTGGGTGAGATTTGGATAATTGGAGCCAAATTGACTTTTTGTAATTGAATGCTTTTGAAGACTCAACTTGGAGAATTTGACATTTTAAGGGTCCTTACAACAATAAGGGGAACTTTTAAAATCAGGGAGTCTGTATGCTTAGCTTTTGGAACGTTGAAATTCCTTCCCTCCCTCCCTCCTGGACCTTCTTGAAGGTGTTCCTACTAGAGAACACGTGGAATCATGGGGTCAAGAGTCAAACCAAAGCAGGGACCGGAGCAGGGCTTCTCAACGGAGGGATGATTGATGTTTGGGGCCAGAAATCCTTTGTTGGGGTGGGGAGGGGAGGGCTGTCCTGTACAATCCAAGATATTCAGCGGCATTCCTGGCCTCCACCCACCAGATACTAGGAGCAATCCACCTGCCCCTTCAGCCTGTGTGGCAACCAAGTCTGCCTCCTGACATTGCCAAATATCCCTGCGGGGCAAGGTAGCCCCCAGGGATGAAACGAAAACTTCACCAAATGAAAACTGGTAAAGGATCTGTTTGTGCAGCTACTTATTTCTAGTACGTCTTCCCATAAGCTCCCATTTTCTATACTTCCCTTAAAAAAAATACATATATAGTATACCATTTCCTCTGTTGAAGAATTTAGTGAAAATCACAACTCAAGGGCCTTCAAGATCATGTCGCCAGGCCAGTGTCTGAGAATGCCCTATTTCTGAATGTTGGAGCTGGGCAGTGAAGATCTGGAGGGGAGTCAGGAGAGTCAGTGACTCAGCAGACTACACTGAAGAAAGGGCAGGTGAGCGTGGAGGGGTAGAGAGAGGCCTGAGGAGCCCAGCATATGTCCACATAAGAGGGTGTGAGAGCCCGAAGCTGCCACATCAGACCGTGACTTTGGTGGCGGCCTGAGAGAAATGGCTTCTGCTTCACTTCTGCCTTCCCAGAGTTCCTCTCTTAGGCAAACTCTAATCCCACAAACCCTGCAGGGAAGGAGATTCTGGGAAATGTAGTTCCCAGTCTAATGATAATGGGAGCGGCGGTTGCTGGAAGATCCAGGAGAGCACACTGTCAGCTTGGCATCCATACACACTGCTTTCACGAAGGCTGATTTCTGAGTAGAAACGCTAAGGACAGCCCACTCCCACCTGAAATGATGCGTCTCTCCTCGGTACAACTGAGGACAAGTTCCTGCTTGCTCCTCCTGCCAAAAGAGGAAACACAGAGTCCCAGAGGAAATTTTATCCATCTCTGGATGATGTTTGCTCATCTAGCTGGGTCACCTGCTGTAACTTAACATGGAGATACAGGATTAAACACTTTAAATGCACTGCATATTAGCTAAACAAAAAAGGGAGAGGGGAGAACAGAAAAATCAAAGAAAGAAGAAAGCAAGTAGTTCCCATTTTAGGATTAACACACATAAATACACTCATATCAAAGCAAAGAAACAAAGCAACTAATTCTCATTTTGGCAATGGGTCATGTGGTTGTAGCAGGAATTTGACTTCTTTTTTTTAACCACCCGTTCCTTAATCCTTTTTGCTCTTAGCAAGCATTTTGGCCAGTTATGGTTCCTTGTCTGGGAGAATCATTCAAACCTTCATTCCTGAGGAGTCTATGTCATTAGACTCTGCTGATGTTTTCCATGCACTTCTACCACAGGACACGAGAGTATTAGAAAACACCCAGAAAATCTCCTGGGTCCCAGAAAGACTCCTCTTAATCCCTTGTCTGAGCCTGTTTGGGCGATTGTAACAAAATGCCCATGACTGTTGTATATAAACAACAAACATCTATTTCTCACAGTTCTTGAGGCTGGGAAGTCAAAGATCATGGTATAGGCAGATTCAGTGTTTGGTAAGGACTTGCTTCCTTAATAATGTCTATCTTTTCATTGTAACCTCACACGGTGGAAGGGTCCAAGGAGCTCTTTGAGGTTCCATTCAAAAGGGCTTCACCCTCATGACCTAATTACCTTCCAAAGGTCCTACCCCCAGATCCCAGCACCTTGGGTAATGAATTTCAACTATGAATTTTGGGGGAAACACAAACATTTAATTTATAGCAGGACCCATTGTTCAAAATGCAGATGGTGACTGCAGCCATGAAATTAAAAGATGCTTTCTCCTTGAAAGGAAAGTTATGACCAACCTAGACAGCATATTAAAAAGCAGAGACATTACCTTGCCAACAAAGGTCTGTCTAGACAAGGCTATGGCTTTTCCAGTAGTCATGTATGGATGTAAGAGTTGGACTATAAGGAAAGCTGAGTGCCAAATAATTGATGCTTTTGATCTGTGGTGTTGGAGAAGACTCTTAAGAGTCCCTTGGATGCAAGGAGGTCCAACCAGTCCATTCTAAGGAAAATCAGTCCTGAGAGTTCATTGGAAGGACTGATGTTGAAACTGAAACTCCAATACTTTGACCACCTGATGCGAAGAGGTGACTCATTTGAAAAGACCCTGATGCTGGGGAAGATTGAAGCCAGGAGAAGGGGACGACAGAGGATGAGATGGCTGGATGGCATCACTGACTCATGGACATGAGTTTGGGTGGACTCTGGGAGTTGGTGATGGACAGGGAGGCCTGGCGTGCTGAGTTCCATTGGGTCGCAAAGAGTTAGACACAACTGAGCGACTGAATTGAACTGAACTGAACCATTGTGAAGTAGCAACTTAACTTCCCCTTGGTAATCAGGACTAATCATTCCAGTAATACAGAATGGACCGTTGTTGTATTCTTTGAATGAAGTCATCCTCCTTTGGAAGACAAGATGTCTATGCCAAAGAGCCAAAGTCATGGGGATAGAAGCAAACATGTATCCTTGAGTTGGGAAGTTAAAGCCTGAAGTCATCATTTACTATTTTCAAATTCTTCAGCACAATTAGAAGTAGCCAATTAACCCCACAGTCCTTATACGCTTTATTTCCACTATAACGTTCTATTGCAGAACTAGCTGGTCCCTTGACTTTCTTTCTACAGAAACCTGACTTCAGATGATGGCAGGTAATAATCTAAGCAAATTTTCTGTCACTTTATGCCATGGATGACCATGAGGTAGCAACAGTGTCGCTAATGTCCTTAATTCTAATATCAGTGAGAGATTTCCACACTCTCCTCCTTAAGAGTCTGTTTTTCAAACCTCTAGTGATTTCAGTCAGGAAAACAGAACCATAACAAGCATTACAAGAATAAGGGGTTTAACACAGGAATGGATGTACTCAGTCGTGTCCGACTCTTTGCAATCCCATGGGCTGTCGCCTGCCCAGCGCCTCTGTTCATGGAACTTTCCAGGCAAAAATACCGGAACTGGTTGCCATTTCCTACTCCAGGGGATCTTCTTGACCCAGGGATCAAACCTGAGTCTCTTATGTCTGCCTTCATTGGCAGGCAGGTTCTTTACCACTAGCGCCACCTGGGAAGCCCAGGGCTTATAAATCTGAGAGTGAAGAGTGAGATTCTAGAAGGAGGAAGTTGAAGGGTCTGAGAAGCAGTTGCTAACCACTTCCACCTGAATTACAGGTGGCGCCGGTGGTGCAGATAGCACCCGTGGGAAAGTCCGAGAAGCTGTATTCATATGGCTCACAAAATGGGATGGAGCTCCCGAAGAGGTCTCCAAAGCCACTGCATCTGTTGACTCTGCCACGCCCGGTGACTGCCTTTATGTCTGACTACCATGGTGTGCCAATAACAACGGCTTCCTGTTGGCATCTCACTTGCAAACTTTGCACAGGTTGCTCTCACTGGCAGTCTCCATCCAGGAACCATTCAGGAAACAGCATACTGGGAAGGGCAGTTCCAGGCTGTAAGCGGATTGATGGTCCCAAACGGACAGCAAGACAACTCAGTACAATATCCAACAACGGGGAATTGGCTAACTAAATTATGATATAATCATGTGATAAAATCTGCATGACCAGTGTCAGTCAGGGTTCAGCCAGAGAAACAGAACCAGTAGGAGGTATATGTATGCAGAGATTTATTGGCTTGTGTCATTGGGGCTCTGGTCAGGTGAGTCTGTAGGCAGGCCCCTGGGAAGGGCGCAAGCTGAAGCTGCTGTCCGGAGGCACAGTCTCTTCCTCAGTGAAGCTTTAGTCGTGCTCTTTAGCTTTCCAGCGGGCTGACTCTGGCCCTCCCAGATTATTTAGGATAATCTCCCTTACAGTTAATTAGGGACTTTAATCACAGCTATAAAATAATACCTTCACAGCAATACCTAGTTTAGAGTTTGACTGAATAACTGGGGACTGTAACCTAACCAGTTTATCAAGCTGACCATCCCACAAAATGAAAGAGATTATGTAGCATGACAATTCATGATGCTCTAGAACATTTAATGATACAGGAAGATGTTCATGAAATATGAAGTTAAAAGGGCAAGTTATAAAACAACATATAGCATATTCTATCTGTGTGAAAACGTATCTATTTAAGCATAATGAAAGTAGGCTAAAATGGCACATGAGAATGTTTAGGGTGGTAATTACCGAGTGCTGAGAGATTGGGTGATGGAAATTTTCTCCTTTTTTGCTTATGTATATTTCCTAAATTATTTACAATGAGCAAATGAAACTTTATAACAAGAAAAATTTTAATATTCCATTTTAGACACATTAGGAAGCCTTGCTAATTAAATATCAGGAGGTTCTCCCTGAGATGTGAGGGGTTTCTCTTCCCTCCCACTCCCTAAGCCTTTCCTTCCCTGTCTACTTACAGATACCAAAGGTACTTGCAAAATAGAAAGCTCTCAAGTCTTAGGATGAAAATGCTCCCCTCTTACGCCTCTCTTTAACAAGTATAGGTGAACGTGGAGGGTGAGATGTTGAAAGTAAGCGTTTAATTTAGTATACACGGTGGAGAGAACCTTTAATATAATATTAATTCCTTGTGCAAATTAGCAAGGTTTAATAACCATGTGAGCCATCGGGAATCCTGGTGTGACTCAAAATGACATCTGCATTAATGGTCTAATTAATAATGTATGTGTTAATAAGAATCTCATTAAAGCCAGGGCACAGTTACCAACGTAGGATGCAATCCCTTAGTATCTGTGGGCCAGTGTAGTGCTCTGGTGAGTCCACTTGCAATTTCCAATGATAAGTGACCTTTTAAGTCTCATTAATTGATTAAGGAGGCAGCGATTAGTGTAAAAACTTAACTGCTTTGGAAGTACAAAACCACTGGTAAGACAGTGATGATTACAAATCAGGAGGAACTGGGCCAACTCATCACAGGCAGTGGGGCGAGTGCAGAGACAGCACGCCAAGCCCACTCATCCATGTCTCCCCCACGGCACCCCCAGTCTGGGCATTTGACTCAGCTCTTACTAGTATTTCAATAAGAATCATATCAGCACTAATTAATTTTATGGACAAATTATTTTTCAAAGCCAGCACCTTAAAGTTAATGGAATTCTTTGGTCCATTTTCCTCTTTATCTTTTCTCAAATCTTACTGAAAATATTTCAGCTAGGGCCATTGTTTCACCATGAAGACTTGGTGTATCAATCAGTTTTCTTTCTTTTTCTTTTTTTTCAAACTGACTCATGGTACCATATGCCACTGTAGCTTTTCTTTTCTTGGTCACTGTTTCAACCAAGTCCAAGTTTCTTGGGTTATATTTAGCAAATCAGCATCAAGAAGATTTGATGCTTTGGTCAATTTTTAGTCAATGAAATTTCCACCAAGTGGAGTTTTAGCCTTCATCAATTGTATTTTATGCTGATTATTGCCACCAGTCATCCTGGCTGTACGTTGGGTAAATAACTGAGAGCTAATCTTTATTTCTAAGCTAACCCATGGGGAAAAAAATGTGAGCAAGTTTATGAACCAGAAGCAGATGTTAGGGGAGAGGGAGGAGGATTGGAAGTGGGGGTAGACCCAAAAGGGAGGGTATCCAGATGGGGAAGAAACAGAGAGATGGAGACAGACAGCAAGAGATGGTAGCCGTTCTAGCTTATTGGCCACTCTGCTTTTGACTTTTCATCAGAGTCAAAATATCTGCTTCTCTACTCGCCTAATTCCAAGATTTCAGAGCCCTTGCTTGGGGTGGATCCTGGGTCATGGGGGGTGGGGCTGAATAGTGTAGGGGTTCTGCCCTGCAGGATCCCCAGTCAAGGGAGCCAAACATGGAGGCTGAGGGTGCTAAGCCACAGGGGTGGTGATCCAGGACAAAGGAGTCACCCAGCTGCATCTCTGCTCCCCCAGGAGCTGGCACAGGGCCTGGCCAGGGAACGTGCTCATAAATAAAGGAGTCTGTTTATCCATTAACGTGGATTGACACTTTACTATGTCCCAGGTACTATACTAGGATCTGAGGATACAGCTGAAGAACAAGCATTGCTCTGGAAGAATGAGAAGGAAGGGCTGAGAAGAAACAAGCATGTAGAATATATCAGCGTATAAACTGAGATTTTTTTAAAAGTAGCCCGGACTCTAGTAATTAATTTTAAAGGTCAAAGCCAGTGATGCTAAACTGAGGGCCTGTTTGGCACAGGTGAGCAGCTTGTCTGGGGCGGGTGATGTTCATGATGGTTTCTTCTTTCTCAGTTCTTGGGTCCGTGTGCCCAAAGCTGTTACCCAATCCTTCCTCCTGGTTTCCTCTCCCTCGAGGCCCAGGAAGGACTCAGGAAACTTGGATTCTGACCCTGCCTCTGGATGCTTTTCTCCGGGCTGTGGCCCTGTAGTTTCCCCATTTGTAGCTCCACTCTGCCCAGGGCCCCTTCTCATGGGGCCACCACTCATTGCCACTAGGAAGTGCCAGCTGGGCCCTGCGTAGAATCTGGGGCTCTGCACACTCGCCCTTGACCTCTGGAACTTAGGTCTTGCCTGCTCCGGGATGGTTCCAGACAACTGAGATATCCCCTGGACTGGAGCCCACTGGGACACACAGTCTTGAGGGATTTGGGGTCCTTCCGGGAGAAGGCAATGGCACCCCACTCCAGTACTCTTGCCTGGAGAATCCCATGGACGGAGGAGCCTGGTGGGCTGCAGTCCATGGGGTCGCTAAGAGTCGGACATGACTGAGCGACTTCACTTTCATGCATTGGAGAAGGAAATGGCACCCCACTCCAGTGTTCTTGCCTGGAGAATCCCAGGGACAGGGGAGCCTGGTGGGCTTCCGTCTATGGGGTCGCACAGAGTCGGACACGACTGAAGTGATTTAGCAGCAGCAGCAGCAGCAGCATCCTCTGATACACATTTTCTTCAGTTCTCCTTCCTGCACTCACCATCCTATACCTGCTTGTCTTCTGAGATGATTTTCCCTGAGACTATAGACTGTGGGGCTGGGGTCTTCTCTGTTGAAGATAAAAGCAAGTTCCTGGAGTCTGCAGAACTCTCTGGGCTCTGTTGAAAGGCTGACCTGTTCATATCAAATTAAGTCTCATGAGACAGAGACCTAACATTTATTAGCCAGTTGCCATGTGCCAGCTTCTGTGCTGGACTTTTAAATGTCATCATCTTAACTACCCAAGAACTGCATGTATTGTTCAGATCTTGCTGATGGAGATACTGGGGCTCAAGGAGTGTTAGTCCAGCAGTCCAGAGTTAAGGTCCAGCAGGTGCTAACGATCTCAGCCCTGCTTTTTGCTGCTCCAGGAGTCATCTTGGAGTCTGCCCAGTGACCCGATCTCCAACAGCCTACAAGCATTTGGGGGCCTTCAGGACCTCACCAAGGGATCACCTCCAGGGGACGCAGGGCAGGCAGGCTGATGAGCTTCAGGTGGTAGCGCCTGGCTTTGCCCTTCCCCTACTGGAGGCCCCAGAGAGAAAGAGAGAAACAGCCAGAAGTCAGTCATTGTGGCCCCCAGATCACGTTAACCAGGGATCCTGTAAATCCCGTTGACTGCCACACAGCATCTTATTATCTTAGAAAGAAAAGACCCTGGGTGGTGATCTGGTTCTGCCCCTTACTGTTCAGACAGGGGAAGGCACCTGCCCAAAGTCACAGCAGAGCAAGTCAGGGGCCCCACCTTTGCCTCCTGACGGCACCACCCTGCTTTCCATGGCCCAAAGGTCAGCAGAGACTCGAGAGCTTACAAAGGCTTTTCCTCCTTCCCTTAACTCTCCCTTTAAGAGTCACTTTCTGCTTTCCTCTCGATAAGAATTTCACAGCAATTCACACACCCTGAGGGGTGAATGCATAGCAGATTGCTAAAGCCAGGCTGTAATTATCCATCCTTCTGCTCCAAGTGAGGAATTCACTTGCGCTGGGCTGAATGCTGCCGGATCTGTCAGCCGTGCTATTGTTTCCTGAACACTCGCTCTGGACTGGCTCTTTGGGGACCCTGCATAGAAGGGCATAGAGACGAATCAAAGATCGCTGTCCCCAGGAGTCTCCCGTGCAGCAGGAGACTGGAGATGGGTCACAAATAGCTAGGAACAGAGAGAGTATGGCAGGTTTCCAACGTGGAGTCCCCATAAAATCCTGCAGACTCTGGTGGGATTTGGATGATGCTTGAGGCAGGGGTGGAGCTTGGCACAGCTTCAGGTGTGGGAGATGCAGGACTGGAGCGGAGGTGTAGAAGTGGGAGCTGAAGAAAGGGGTTTGCTGTGTAAGAAGGCAAGCTGTGGGAGATGAGGTTGGACTGGTGATTCAGTCTGACTGTAAGCCCTAAACACCTCTGATGTTGGCCTTGCTCGGAGGTGATAAACTGCTGCCCCATCAGACCAAGGCCTCTGATGAGTTTTTGTGTTAATTTTTAACATTTCAAGTTAGTGACCAATCTTTAAAAACCAGAAGATTTAACATGAGAAATGGTTTTCTAGTTCTTTGGGAACACTCAAAGAACTAGCAACCCTGGGCCTCCTGAGTCTCCCGAAGCTTTATCAGATAGAGATTCCTTTATTGTACAAATATTTATTGTCCACCTACCATGTGCTGAGGAAGCCTCAGTAAACAAAGCAGACAATGCGCCCGCTCTCAGGCAGTTCTACTCTAGTGTGATGGTCATAATTCCTGCCCTGCCATCCTCCCAGCAAGGAGACAGCAGACAAGATACCGCTTTGCAAACTGTGGTGTGCCTGTGAAAGGCTGTGGTCACGATCTAGCTGGGCTTATAACTCAGCTGATTTTTTTCCATTCAGAAAACTGTGTCCCTCCAGCAGTTAGATAACCAGGGTAAATGTCAGGAAGTCTTCCTTATACTTTAGTTAGCTTTTTTTTCCCCTCTGAGTTGTGGTATCTATTTTTATTTATTTATTTTAAAAGTATTTAATTGGAGGCTAGTTACTTTACAACATCGTGGTGGTTTTTGCCATACATTGACATGAATCAGCCACGGGTGTACGTATGTCCTTTTAAATGTTGAGTTGAATCAAACTGGTAAAGGTCACATGTTTGGAACAAGAGTTGGTTGTGAAATTAGTTGATCACAACCTCAACTGATGGTCTCTCATTCAACTTTCAGGCAAATATTTGGTGAACACCAACCAGGGATCCGAGGTAGAGATGGAGAGGAGAGTGCTTGCGGGGCTGTCACAACCCAGCTGGGTGTCAGAGAACCATTTAGACAATTATCATGTTCCATGATGAAGGGCAGGAGAAGTCAGGGACATTCAGGGGACCACGGGGCCCCTAACCTGGGCTGGAAGAGGGTGGTCAGGGAAGGCTCCTTTCAGGATGTAAACTCTGACTGGAAACCTAAAGTTTAAGGAGATGGGAGTTGGCGGTGCAGAGAGGACTGACCACGCTGAGCCCTGCCCGGGGGGAGAGGTGGAGGCGCTGAATGGAGAATCATTGTACGAAGGCAGGAGTATGAGCGGCGCGCTGGAGACAGGCCCTTAGTGGCTAAGTTCCAATTTCATAAGTGGAGAAACCAAGGCCTCGAAAAGTCGTAAGCTTTCCCAAGGGTAAAATGGAAACTACATGACCTAAATGTTAGCTGAGACCCCTTAAAGCTCTAATGATCACAAATATCTTGGTCTAGAGAGGTTGTTAACATTCCCATCTTACTTTGAGGAAATTGAGGCGAGAAAGTGAACCAAGCCCACATCATTCATTAGTGGTAGAGTCAGGATTAGCAATCATATCCTAGATTCTAAAATGCCGTATGAGTCCTACTGTGCCGTGCTATCTCCACACTAATTCTGAAGACCTCTGAGGCTGTCTACACTGATGGTCCTGGGATTTTGTAGCTCATTAGAACCACATAGGAGGTTTTAATAACCCATGTTCACGCAGAATCTAGACTATCAAAGTCTCTGGGGGTGGGACACAGCATCAGTGTTTTGTTTTGTTTTGTTTTGTTTTAAAAAAGACCCTACAGATGATCCCAACGTTCTGTGCCTATTTCACTTGAGGATCTTGTTAAAATGCAGATTCTAGAGTGTAACCTGGGCTTCAGAACTTTTTTTTTTTATTAAAGTGTACAATACTGTATCAATATGTTTTCTGCTGTATAGCAAAGTGACTCAGTTACACACACACACACGCATAATTTTGCGTATTCTTTTTTTACTCTGGTTTATCACAGGATATTGAATATCATCCCTGTGCTATACAGTAGGACCTTATTTTTTATCTATTTTCTGTATAATTGTCTGTCTGCCAACCCTAAACTCCCAATCCATCCCTCTCCTGCCCCCTCCCCGTTGGCAGCCACAGATTGTTCACTACGTCTGTGAGTCTGTCTCTGTTTCACGGATAGGCTCATCTGTGTCATATGTTACCTTCCACATGTAAGTGTTATCATGCAGTACTTTCCCTTCTCTTTCTGACTTACTTTACTTAGTATGAGAATCTCTAAGGCCATCCATGTTGCTACAAATGGCATTGTTTCATTCTTTTTATGGCTGAGTAATATTCCATTGTATATCTGTACCATATCTCTATCCATTTACCTACCTATAGACATTTAGGCTGTTTCCATGTCCTGGCTATCATGAATAGAGCTGCTATGAACATAGGGGTGCATGTATCTTTTTGAATGGTAGTTTTGTCCAGATACGTGCCAAAAAGTAGGATTGCTGAATCATATGACAACCCTATTTGTAGTTTTTTTTTTAAGGAACCTCCATGCTGTTTTCCATAGTGGCAGGACCAGTTTACATTTCCCACCAACAGAGAAGGAAGGTTCCCTTTTCTCCACACCCTCTCCAGCATTTGTTATTTGTAGACTTTTTAATGATGGCCGTCTGACCAGTGTGAGACGGTAGTTCACTGAAGTTTTGACTTGCATTTCTCTAATAATCATCAATGCTGAGAATCTTTGGCCTTGAGTATTTTTTAAAGCTCTCCAGGTGATGCTGCTGCTGCTGGTGCAGGAGGCTCACTTGAGTTACCAGGGAGTTTACGCATCGTTTACACCCTTGCAGGACTCTTTCTCTGACACCATTTCTGTTTTGTCTCTCCTTCAGACACACAAAGGCACATAGACAGACAGACTCACACACACACACTCACACAATATGTCACTTCTTCCTGGCCTAGAGTATTAAATGCCCTGCTTTAAATCAAGAGGAGTTTTGCATGGACACTGAACCCCACAGAAGGCGGCTGCTCATGAAAACACTGGCTACAGTGCCGAGCTACCAGACGGGGGAGGGTGGTGGGTATCGTCAGGCTCCCAGGGGAGGAGCTGGGCCTGGCGGAAGCAAGCAGTCACTAGGACACACTGCAGGAGCCTGAGAGGGACGTCTCCTTAAGTTTTGTTGCCGAGGCACCTTGCCTCACCTGGTCTGAACCGTGCCCCCTTGCCCCCACCGTTCCCTGAGGCTGGCACATTGTAGAACCTGTGAGTTTTTCCAGCTGGGTCCTTTTCGCCTCCTTCCAAATGGCAGTTGTATCTCTGCCTCCTTGGCACCATGTTCTTGGGTTCTGAAAGTGGGTTCTAGGCACAAGTGAAAGTGAAAGTCGCTTAGTGGTGGCCGACTCTTTGCGCCCCCATGACTATACAGTCCACGGAGTTCTCCAGGCCAGAATACTGGAGTGGGTAGCCTTTCCCTCCACCAGGGGATCTTCCCAACCCCGGGATTGAACCCAGGTCTCCCACATTGCAGGCGGATTCTTCAGCAGCTGAGCCACAAGGGAAGCCCACGAATACTGGCACAAGGCAGCCTGCTAAAACATCAATTTCCAAGTGTGGTCCCCAGCTAGCAGCAATAGCATCATCTGGGAACTTGTTAAAATGAAAACTCTGAGGCCTCACTCCACACCTACTGAATCGGAGCCGGGGATGGGGCCATCAGTCGTTAAGGATGAGCCTTCCAGGTGATTCTGATGCCTGCACAAGTGTGAGATTCTGTGTGTGTTTGAGGGGGTGGTGGGTAGGGTGGTCAGCAGCCCTAGATTCCAGGCCTAGCCGTGCCCTCTCCCATACAAGGAGGAGGTGGCTTGGCAGATATCAGCAAAGACTCCTCCAGCTCTGACTCTCAGGACTTGGGACAAGCTTGTCAAGTTCACTCCACTCCAGGGTCGCAGCGCCCCCGGCAAACCGCTCTCCCCGGGGCTGACTCCAAGGGCAAGGCCGCGCATTGCAGACTCTGCGCTCTCCGTGGACATCATTAGCTGAAGAGCGTCCTGACTGAGAAGGGTTGACTTCAGAAACAGTCTTAACAAAGAGGAGTTCTGGGCTGGCAGGAGAGACACTGAGTGAGGGCTGTGGGAAAACTCAGCTGCCTGCAGCTGCCCTGGCCAAGGTCAGGGCAAGAAGGAAGGGGCTTGAGCAGTGCGCATGCACTTGTCTGGAGGCGGAGGGAGCCCCGGTGTCTCACAGACTCTCCTCTCAAGTCCTGTGCTCATGGAAGACAGGGCTTCCGATATGACCTCCATCATTCATGAATTTTTGCATTCAGCAAACAGCCCTGAGCACTTTGCAACCTTGGATCCACTGTGGGGGCCGGAATATGAGTGTTACAGAGAGGAATTAGACACAGGGATGTGGGCCCTGCTCCTTAGACTATGGGGAGAGACCTCATCGTGATAGTTAATTTTTATGGAACATCTATACGCTCTAGGGGCTTCCCAGGTAGCGCTAATGGTAAAAAAAACCCACCTGCTAGTTCAGGAGACTAAAGAGATGCTGGTTTGATCCCAGGTTTGATGCAGGATTGGGAAGATCCCCTGGAGGAGAACATGGCAACCCACTCCAGTATTCTTGCCTAGAGAATCCCATGGACAGAAGAGCCTGGTGGGCTACAGTCCATGGGGTCGGAGAGTTGGACACGGCTGAAGTGACATAGTGTACACACAGCACAGGGCCTCCTGGAATGAAAAGAGTGGAGACTCTCAGGCCTTCCCCATGACTGTTGGAGTTACTGAAGTGTACTTGGTGGCCTGGTGACCTGACCAAGATCAGATGACCAGACTGAATGGGGAAGAGGACCCTGAGAGAGAATTCACTCCTGCAGGGAGAGTGATGGCCCCTGCAGGCTGGCATCTCACTGGGGCAGAGAATAGGAGGGAACTTGGGCCAGGAGGGAATCTGGTAGGGTCTGGGTATGGGCAACACTAGGTTTTTCTTAGAAATCTAAACATTAACCTACTCTATGGACCAGCTAATCCAATCTTATGGATTTACCTAAGACATATGAAAACATGATCTCAAAAAGAATTGTCTAAAAGTAATTCATAGCAGCTTTATTCAGAAATAGACAAAAACTGGAAATATCCCAAAATAGACCATCAGTGGGAGAATGGACAAGCAGATGGTGGTATATCCATACAAAAGAATATGATGCAACAGAAAATAAGAAACAAACTACTGACATATGCAGTAATTTGAGTAGATCTTAAAAACACTGGGTTGACTGAAAGAGGCCTTACACAGGATGCCTCAGTTTAGATGATGTTCTAGAAAAGGCTAAGTTCGGGTAGGAAAAATTCAGAACAGTGTTTGCAGGTGGAGGTAGTGACAGAGAAAGGCAATGACGGAAGTGTGTTCTATATTTGATGACAGTTTTTAGATTACACAGGTGGATGAATTTGGCAAGCTTATTAAATTGTAGACAAAATTTAGATTTGGTTATATGAAAATTTACCTTAAAAAAGAACTATAAACAAATATGGAATTCTAGTTAATGATATACATGTTCAAGTGTTTCTAGGTAAAGCATATTTCTGTCTGCACCTTATTTTGAAATGCATCCAAAAATAAGATGGATAGATATATGATAAAGCAAGTAAGGCCAAGTTCAGGTATATGAGTATTCACTTTACAGATTGTTCAATTTTCCCATATGTTTGAAATTTTTCATAACAGAATGATGTAGGGGAAAATAGCTGCTGCATATTTTATCTCTTGACTGGACCCTGACACAATCTATGTATGTACTATAATTTATGCACAGATTCTTTTTTAACTTTTTATTTTGTATTGGGATGTAGCTGATGACAATGTTGTGACAGTTTCAGGTGGACGGTGAAGGCACTCAGCCATACATAAACATGTATGCATTCTCCCCCAAACTCCCCTCCCACCCAGGCTGCCTCACTGAGCAGCGTTCCCTGTGCTAGTCAGTGAGTCATTGTTGGTTTCCACTTTGAATACAGAAGTGTGTACCCGTCCACCTGAACTCTCTACCATCCCCTCCCCTAGGCAACCAAAAATTGTTCTCTAAGTCTGTGAATCCATTTCTGTTTTGTAAGTAGGTTCATTTGTATCATTTCTTTTTAGATTCCGCCTATAAGGGATATCATACAATGTTTCTACTCTGTCTGACTTCATTCAGTATGACAAATCTCTAGGTCCATCCATATTGCTCCAAATGGCATTATTTCATTCTTTTTGATGGCTGAGTAATATTCCAGTGTATATATGGACCACATCTTCTTTATCTGTTCCTCTGTTGATGGACATGTAGTTTGCTTCCATGTCTTGGCTTTTGTAAACAGTGCTGCAATGAACTTTGGGGGCTGCATATCTCCTTTCAGACTATGTTTTTCTCTGGATATATGCCCAGGAGTGAGATTTCAGGGTCATGTTGTAGCTCTATTTTTAGTTTTTTAGGGACCCTCCATATTGTTCTCCATAGTGGCTGTACCAATTTACATTCCCACCAACAGGATAGGAGCTCCCTTCTCTCCACACCCTCTCCAGCATTTATTGTTTGTGGATTTCACAGATTCTTCTATTCATAGATACTTTGACATTGTTTGCTGTTGCTAGTGAGGCTAGCATCCTAAATTGCATCTCGGTGCACAAAGTTGCCTAGAAGCTCTTTAAGGGGCAAGGGGAGACCAGATCCAGAGAGAGTGATGATTTACTCAGGCTCAGACAGGAAGCCCGTGATGGAGCTGAATCTGTGCTCTTCCTCCCGTGCTTTTGCAACAAAAGATAGAGTCCTGTCCTTACTTTCTTAGCCTCCGGTCAATGCTCATCTCTGCCTTAAAGGAGACAGAAATGGTTGAGATAGGGCTCTGCCTTCTAAGAGTTCCGAGTTAGGTTGGGTGATAAGATCCTTGGAGGAAAGTCATCAGTAGGGGGATGATCCAGAGAAGGCAGTTACTGTCACCCTCAGCCTCTCCAGGGCCTTCACACCAAATCAGAGTTACCGCAGGAGAAGCAGATGTACAGAGAGAGGAGGCTTCATTTTTCCTAACACACACTCACTGGCCAATGAGCATCAACAGTAAGTCTCCAGCAACTGGGCTCATGGAGATGACTTTGCTGTCTTAGGCAGGAAGCTACAACTCTGACCAGGAAGGACCCAGAGAATGTCTCTCCACAGACTTCTGGGACTACTAGGGGTCAGCAGATGTATCAAGGAAGCCAGAGCCAGGCAGGCAAGAGATCCCCTCTTCTCTTAGTGTCTTCTTGATGGGCATGAAGGAAGAAAAGAAAAAGGAGAGAAGACGAGAGGAAGGGAGACTCCATGAGATGGACCTGGGTGAGTGGAGGGCTAGTCTGAGAGGCAGAGGGAGCCAGGGGGCAGGTCCCTTGATATGAATGGGGTCTAGATTGCTGGGAGCTATTTAGATGTAGGAGCTTCCCAGGCGGTGCAGTGGTAAAAATTCACCAGCCAATGCAGGAGACACAAGAGACGTGGGTTCAATCCCTGGGTCAGGAAGATCCCTTGGAGTAGGAAACGGCAACCACTTCAATATTCTTGCCTGGAGAATTCCATGGAGAGAGGAACCTAGCCCCAATATTCTTGCCTGGAAAATTCCATGGACAGAGGAACCTGGCGGGCTACAGTCCATGGGGTCACAAAGTGTTGGATAAGACTTGGAGCAACTGAGCATTTAGATGTAGAGAGGTGAAAAGTGGGGGCAATGTGCCCTAGGACCCTCACCTGGACACCTGAGTGTTTTTCAACTTCTGGAACCCGTGTTTGGAATGGAGAACAATGATGATTCCATTTTAGACATGAATGTCAGAGGGAGTTCTTCATGACCAAGGATAATTTTTGTTGTTGTTGCAGAAAAAAAGTAACAAATAAAAAAAATTTTTTTCCCTAAGTCTCTAAGTTTAAATTCAAATTTTACTACCCTAAATGTAAATCCAAATTTCCTTAAATAGTCTCATTTACAGTTTATTTTATTAGGTTCCGTTAAGCACTTTGAAGTGCATTTTTAAACTTGATGCATCCTGTTTTCATTCAGAGCACTTTACATGCTTGGCCTAACAAGCAAAACCTTTTCAAGCACTTAAACTACTCTTATAAATTTAATAAATCAAAATCCTAAACATGGTGATTCTTAAGTTCTCATAAACATTCTAGTACTGTTTACAAAACTAATCAAATTCTCTTACAACCTTTAATTTAAAATCACAAGTCTAAAATCAATTGCTCAATTATGTATTTACGATGAAATCTCAGATATGCCAAATTCTCATATATATTGCAAAGCCTGCAAATATGTACAGGCCACTACTGAACTTAATGCACATGTATTAATAAATAATATTATGGGTTCTGCTGACTTTGTTGTTTTTGTATTTAATTTACACCTTCCAGGGGTTAAAAAGACCCCTCTTCACTAAGGGAACAGCTTTCTCAGCTCAAGAAAGTTGAAGTCACCTCTCTGGGAACACCTTGCTCCTTTTAAGTGAGCTGAGGTTCCCGGTCACTCATTCACAGCCATGCTCCAGTCAGCATCTCAGAGGGCAAGCTCTGCTGGTTGTTCAGAGGTGTGGCTGACATGGGAGACTCAGAGCATCTTCATGCTGGGTGATACCTCTCAGGTACTTTTTCACGTGACGTCAGGGGATTCTGAGTCCCTGTGGTTCAAATGGAGCTGGATTCATAACCGAGGCCCCCCAGGTGCAAGTAACACCATTACCTAAATTATTTATCTGATTTGAGTCTATGAGCATTACCCTACTCCACCCTGCCAACCATGTTGCATCTAATTTAATCCAATGAATCACTTTGTTCGATCCCTAATTGAATCCCCAATTCTTTTCCTATTTTTCCTTCCTGACAGGGAGGTTTGATCCCCAGACACCACAGTGAGTTTACACGGTGATGATCCCTCCTTCAAGGGCTCTGCGCCCATTCACCCAGGAGACTGTAAGTTAGAGAGGGCCACGCATAGCCTGTCACAAGTACTCATCTCTGCCACCGTATGGCATAAGATGCTGCGGGCAATACATAAGCCAACCAGTGGCCAACAGTCCATCAAATCTTATTTATAGACACTGAAAGTTGATTTTTATATCATTTTCACATTTTTATTTTTCCAACTATTTAAAACTATAAAAACCATATTTAGCTTGCGCTCAGTACGAAAATACGCGGTGGGCTGGATTTGACCCGTGGGCTGTACTTTGGTGACTCCCGTTCTAGCGGGTTAACATTTGTCGATTTCACATTGTTAATTTTTAAAAATTAGTATTACTATCAAAGAAGCTGTAACTTTTTGGAGAGTCACTAACTGATGCTGTCTCCCTTGGTCCATGCTGCTCAGGTTTATCCTGCTTGGGGACAAAAGCCTTTTCTTGTGTCTTCTTTCCCACATCTTAAGGTCCCCTCAAAATCTTGCTTTTGAGATCTCAAGAAATCTGGAATCGGTTAACTTCACAAACTCTTTACCCAAGTATGACCTAATTTTACTGCATTATGTATATTGTGTATTATGTATTAGAGTTTTGTTTTCATTCATCCATCACAACCTCCGCCACCATCTCCCACTCTCCAAAACCAAGTCCTAGCTGGGCCTTTACTTTAGGTAACAAAGGTCCAATGATGTGTTTTCCCAAACAAAGCAATCATCTACTAAGGTGAATTTAGCTTTCATCTCTGAAAGGCACTGATTCTGACAAGTGGCTTTTAGAATAATAAATTTAATCTCTACCATACATGACCATGCTGATCCTCACCACAATTCTCTGTGAATGGAAAAATAAGGAAATTGAGACCATGAAATTGCATACGGACTCTAGCATCAAGCCAAATACTTCAATGGATAGAAAATGGTTTGGTTAAACTGTAAGCATAAAACAAATGTGGCTGTTATTGTCTTCACTCTTATTATCCTGTGCATAGCAAATGATTCAACTGGCACCAGGGGCTGCAAACTCAAATGGCTTCAGAGGCCAGACTGATCCCCAAGAGGACCAGGCATCAGAAAACAGGGAATGATGGGGGCCGGGCCAAACTGAAACAGGTGTTAGGTTGGTGCAAAAGTAATTGTGGTTTTGTACTATTCAACTTTGCCATTTGACGTTGGAATACATTCTTAAATAAATGTGGTTATGTTATACATCATTTTAATGCACATTTCTCGCTTTACGTTTTTTGCTAATGACTTATATTACTGGCTTTTTAAATATTTAGCCTACATAAATGATGTTAGACAAAAAAGCAAATTTGAGTGATTTTTTAAATTTGAATTCAAAATGGGTCATCAAGCAGTGGAGACAACTCACAACATCAGCGATGAGTTTGGCCCAGGAACCGCTAATGAATGCCCAGTGTAGTGGTGGTTCAAGAGTTTTGCAAAGGAGATGAGAGCCTTGAAGACGAGGAGTGCAGGAGCTGGCCGTCAGAAGCTGCAAGAACCAACTGAGAGGATCATCGAAGCTGATCTTACAGCTACAAAAGAAGTTGCCGAAGAACTCAACGTTGATCACTCTATGGTTGTTCAGCATTTGGAGCAAGGTGGAAAGGTGGAAAACTTTGATAAGTGGCTGCCTCATGAGCTGACCAAAAATATAAAAAATCATTGTTTTGAAGTGTTGTCTTATTTTATGTAAGAACAATGAACCATTTCTCTTTCAGATTGTGATGTTCAATGAAAAGTGGATTTTATAGAATAACTGGCAATGACCAGCTCAGGGGTTGGACTGAGAAGAAGCTTCTAAAGCACTTCCTAAAGCCAAACTTTTCCCAAAAAAGAGTCATAGTCACTGTTCGGAGGTCTTCTGCTGGTCTGATCCATTATAGCTTTCTGAATCCTGGTGAAACCATTACATCTGAGAAGTATGCTCAGCAAATCGATGAGATGCACAGAAAACTGCAATGTCTGCAGCCAGTACTGGTCAACCAAAAGGACTCAGTTCTTCTCCACGACAAGGCCCAACTGCACATCGCACAACCAATGCTCCAAACGTTGAACAAATTGGGCTACGAAGTTTTGCCTCATCTGCCACATTCACTTAATCTCTCGCCAACTGACCAACACTTCTTCAAGCATCTCAACAACTTTTTGCAGGGAAAGTGCTTTCACAACTAGCAGGAGGCAGAAAATGCTTTCCAAGAGTTCACTGAATCCTGAAACATGGATTTTTTATTTTATGCTACAGGAATAAACAAACTTATTTCTCATTGGCAAAAAATGTTGACTGTAATGGTTCCTGTTTTGATTAATAAAAATGTGTTTGAGCCTAGTTATAATGATTTAAAATTCATGATCTGAAACCACAATTATTTTTATGCTGACCTAATACTTCCCATTGAAATACATTAAAATAAAAATATATCCCCATACAGCAGTATATTTGTTAAATAAAACACATCATGAGACAGATGCAACTCTCAGGCCATCAGTTATCAACTCTGTATCTGTCATTTCCATTTAGGAAGCTCATTCATGCATGAGGCGATGAAAAGTGACATCCTGAGAAGTGCCTCCTTAAACTCCTTGCGTCCAATCCCTTCATTGTAAAAACCAGCAAACTGAGGTCCGGGTCAGAGAGGGGACTTGTCTAGAGCAATACAATCAAGCTGCTATCGCTAAACCAGGAGTCAAACCCAGTTCACCTAAATCCCCACCCCCTTGATCCATCTAACAGAGTTAAAAACAGGAGGATGCTTAGGCAGGCAAAGTGAAGCCTATAGCTGCTCATTCTGGCTGCATTACTTAATTAATTCACCCACCAATTGGCCGAGAGGATGAAAAAAATGAGTCAGCTGGCATTACGAGTAAGTGGCTCCCAGCTGCCTCCCGCCGGCCAGAGCTGCCCTATATTTGAAGGTCAGACATCAGAGGCCTGGCTCTGCACGTGGAATTTAACCACTGGGGTCCACATGACTGCAGGCAGCCACGCTGAGGAGGAGGGGAATGGATAGTCACAGACTTGAGATTCCAGGTTCTCGGAGCTGTGCAACCACCTCCCCAGCTTCCCATGAGGGCCTCAGACGATTTAAATATCACAGCCACAGGAGTCAGACACACACTTCAATGTCACCCCAATTAGGGGGCCTGCAAGGTTGGATGGGCCCTGAAGGAAGCAACAGGGATGCCTGCTAAATGAGGGAACGAAGGCCCTACAGCCACAGAGACCCAGCACCCAAGTGTTCTTCTAAGGAAATGGAAAGCTTTGGAGTCCAGCTGTGCTGTGGGATCTTACGTGAATCCCAGTCCTGCTGCTGCTAAATGGATTGACAGGATCCTTACTGTGCATATTGGACAGTGTTCTCATGGGAACAAGAGGCAAGAGGAAAGTAAAAATACTGTGTGAATAGTGCAGCCGTGAAAAATTGGGGCTGTTATTAAGGGTCCATAAGGTAGCAGTTGAATGGGGAAGACTAACAAATCTTTTCTGAGCAGTAAGGTGCTATTACGGTTGTCGGTACCATTGCCATCTAATGGGCTCGGTTCCAGAAGAGCGGAAGAGCTGTGCTCCGTGGGTTCCCAGAGGCAAAGTGAGAAAGTTGAGTGGCAGGCAGTTTGGGGACCGATAGGAGGAAGACTTTTCTGACAGAGCTGTATGAAGTCCAGATGGACTTCCACGAGAGAAGAAGCCATGAGCCAGCCTTGGCTGGGTGAGTCCCAAGGCAGGCAGGAGGATGGGAGAGTGCCCAGGCCTGTGATGGCAGGAAGAGGTTTGCACTGCATCACCTCCAGGTCTATTCAGGCCTAATGCTTTGAATTTCAGACTGGGGAGAGTGGAGGGGAGGGGAGGGGAAGGATAGTAAAGGTAAGGGAGTTAAACCGTAGCCAGGAGCTCTGGTCCAGGCCAGGCTCTGCCCCCGCCGGGCTCTGCAGCCGAACAGGAATGGCTTGACCTGGTCAAGCTTTTCCAATCACAGATGTCTTCTCAGGTGGCTTCTGTTTGGAAGGCCATACTCTAGAGAGTGGACAGAGTTGCTTGCCCCTTCCCTCCTGAGGATTTGGCAGTCCTTTCTGGCAAGGCTGGGCTTAGAGGAGTACCATTTGGAAGCCATGGCTTGGGAACTAACGGCCCCTTAGCTCTGATAGCCTGCAAGCTTTCCACAAGTATTAGGACTGGGTGTCCAGATTAGCTGAGAATACAAAGTCCCTGTCTGCAGATTCTGTTATGTCACCTAGAGACAGCCTTCTTAGCACCCTAACTCCCCGTTCCTCTCCCATTCCAGCAGCCCCTCTACCCCCAAACCAAAGGTGAGAGAATGGAAAAGACTTGATTAATATCCCAGCTCTGCTAGAGATGTAAAATGAAAGGAGACTGTCAGAATTATGAAAACATGTCTATGTCCCTGGGGAAATCAGTCCATTTGATATCCCGGGCTTGCAATTAGTCTGTGGGGAGCCAGAGCCCTGTGATTCCTGGGTTGTCTTAACCATCCTGCGGCAAAAGGCAGACGGCAGCGCGATTTGGGGGTGCGGCGTGGGAGATGCAAATGAGGCTTGATGATGCTTCAGGCTCAATGCCTGCCCGCCTTCCCTGCTCACTTCACTTCCTGGCTTATAACTCCTCATTTTGCAGGTGAGCTTCAGAAAGCTGGAGACAGTTAACGACCCCAGATCACCTGTAAATATGAACTGCCCTTTAGGCAAATAAATTCCCTCCCCCCACCCCCGTGAGCTCCTGGAATACTGGGCCCGTGCTCGCGTGGAGGGTGTGCCGTGGAGGGGCTCCACCCCGCGCTCCCCAGACACCTGTCGCTGGTTCTGTGCTCCCTCCGCCCCGCCTCCTGTGCTCTGCTGTCCGCGGTCCACACCTGCGACTCCCCCTCTGCAGCCTGCTCCGGGCTACTGGAAACTTCCCACAATGGCAGACAGACTGAAGTGCCTGGGAATTCAGCCACTCCTTAGCTAATGACTTGCAGGTGCAGAAATGAGCCCAGCTCTCTAGTCTTGGGACAGGACAAGCCTGAGATGTGGCTTGTACTTCCAAGCACCCTATGGGATTGGGCTGAAGCCACTTTCCGTGAGACTTAGCAAGAAATCACTTCTTCACAGTTTCCTGCTTCCCATTTCCTTACTGCTTTTCCTTGGAGCACCTTCTTTTTTTTTTTTTTTTGGAGCACCTTCTTAATAAATCACTTGTACATGAATCCTTGTCTCAGGGACGCCTTTTATACCCCCAGCACCTAGGACAGAGCCTGCCATGGGGAAGGGATTCAGTTACTGGGGTGTGTAGCAAACAAGCGAAGCTCTGGAAATTACCCTAGAGACAAAGCCTAGCTCCTCATCCCCAAGATGAAGAGACTGAGGCCCAGAGCGAACATACTTTGCCAAGGTCTCACAGGGAGGCAGAGACTGGGCCAGAGTTAGAATCCAGTTCACTGACCCCCAGGTCAGGCGCTCTCCCCACCTCTGAGCGCAAGGAGCGTGGCGAGCAGAGGGACTTACTAGAAATGCAAGTTCTTGGGCCTCTCCTCAGACCTATGAAATCAGATACTCTGGAGATGAAGCCCAGGTTTGTGGGTTCACACAGGCCTTCCAGGTGACCCTGGTGCTTGGTAGAGTTTGAAAAGCATTGCACTAGATGACAATTGTTTATTGGCTTGAGGGCTCGGTGATTAGTATATGGTATTTGCAGTTTGTAACTGGCAATCAGGTGTTATTGATTAGTTCAATGCATTCTGGAGTTAGTTTTATTTCACTGTCCACTGCTTGACTTATTGGTCCAACTGTTGTTGACTTCTGGTCTCCTAGCACACCCCTCTGCCTGGCTCTAAACATAAGGTGTTTTTGAGCACCTAGTATGTGGTCCAGGCAAAGCCCCTGATCCTTTGTGGGCCTCAGTTATTTCACCTGTGAAATGAGCCAAGGTGTTGGAGTGCATGAGTTCCAATGTTCCGGAACTCAACAGCCAACGTTCCCATGGCTGTTCTCGGGGGGCTTCTGAGCTAGTCATGCCTTGTGGCTGGCGGGTCCAGAGTCCAAAGTGGAGGGCAGGAAGGACCCAAGCAGGACCACATGGAGCCCAGACGCAAGCTCCATCCACCACAAGAAGAGGACAAGCCCTGAGCTCAGAGCCCCCAGGAAAAGCAGAACTTCATTGTAATGGAGTGAGATGCTTTTGCTCCCCGTCACCTCCATCAGCCCCACAAAGTCAACCCAAATAAACACACAATCTAAGGAAAGAGAATGAACAAATTGTGCAGAGCTTTTAGACATCTCCTAATCCCCCTGCCCAATCCACCTGCCTTAATCCCACCCACCAAATACAGTGCTGCCCTGTAGAACTTTTCTATAGGAATTCTGGGGTCTCTGCTAGGAGGGATCACATAGCAGGCTTCTGGGAAGAGATAAAATAAGGGGTAGGCCCTGAGAGGGGAGCAGGAGTCTTCCTTCAGGCCTAGGCAGCATCACGCACACGTGCATGGAGGCCTGAGTGGGCAGGGCACTTTGGGGGCAGTGAGAGACTGCTGTGGTGGGCATGGCAGGCATATGAAGAGGGGTGGAAAAGACTGAAAACTTCAAAGGCTAGGGCAAACATGTTTTAAATTTATGTTCTAAAACCAGGTTTTTTCCCCTCCTGTGTTCCTTAGCAGCCAAATCTTTCTTAAAAAAGGACATCTTACATCAATCTCTTCTTGTAAAATGGATAATAAAGGCTAAGAGTTATTGACTACTTCCTATGTGCCTTACATAGATTGGTTCCTAAATTCTCACAACATCCCTCCTTGGCGGGCAGTATTGCCATACCTAGTTTAGGTCTAGTAAGAGGGGGAGGTGAACCCGGGCACCCCAGTGTTAGAGTCCTCTCTGCTCTGCACTCAGCATCTTTGTTTGGGGTGGGGTTCGGGGTGGGGCCACCAGATTGCCCCACAGTGGGACTGACAAAGTGGCTCCAGGGAGAAGAAGTCTAACCTGCTGCTCTGATCCACCCCAGGGTTTTTTGTTTTTTGGTTTTTTTTTCATTTATTTTTATTAGTTGGAGGCTAATTACTTTACAGTATTGTAGTGGTTTTTGTCATACATTGACATGAATCAGCCATGGATTTACATGTATTCCCCATCCCGATCCCCCCTCCCACCTCCCTCTCCACCCGATTCCTCTGGGTCTTCCCAGTGCACCAGGCCCAAGCACTTGTCTCATGCATCCAGCCTGGGCTGGTGATCTGTTTCACCCTAGATAATATACATGTTTCGATGCTGTTCTCTCGAAACATCCCACCCTCACCTTCTCCCACAGAGTCCAAAATTCTGTTCTGTACATCTGTGTCAGGGTTTTGAAGGAAGGAACGTAATCACAGCCTAGCCTGAGGTGGAGGGCGGAGGATGGGGGAGGGGGAGATCTGGACCTGGTGGAGGCAGGAGACGGAGCTGGGGCAGAGTCCTGATGGCTCCTTTACAGGTGGAGGTCAGGGGACCCCGCTTCTAAGCCAGCCCACTGCTGACTCTGGTTCTGAATGAACAGCCTCTGTGCCCGCATCTCTGGGGTGTGTTTCCCGATTTTATCACGATGGGCTTGGAGTAAGTCAGTGGTTTCCTACCATTTCAGCACTAATATTCAAACACATTTGTTGGTAGAAGTCCATTACATAAAGCTGACAGGAGTGACTTATAAATGTATGTTTCAGTTCAAACGCACAAGCGCTACTTATTATAAAGTCAAGTAATGAGAATAATGAAGCTACTTCAATAACCTAAACAATTTGAAGTTGGGCATTATAAATAAGAGTTGCAATCCAGTATCAGTATCCAATTTATTTCAGTATTTAGATTTGGTTTTGCTGTATTATTAAAATCCTGATCCAGCCCAAAAAACAGTTGCACATGGTAACAGATTTTCAAAATACTTTACTTTTCAATCTCACAACATTCTCTAATTAAACTGATACAGGAATGTTAAGAAGAATAATAGGCAATTATTTTATTTCAGGATTGAATTATTAATAATACCTAAGCCCAATTCTCATTCCTTAAACTGTGAGTATTACATTTGGAGGGAGATGATGAATAGGTTTCCTAGTTTAAATATTCATTGTTTGGCAAAAAAAAAAAAAAACAACTTTTCAAATGTACCTTGAAGGATGTTCTGGGTTGTCATTTAAGAATATCTCCTGCCTGCAGAGATGAACTGCAGTGCCTCATCTCTGACGAGACATCAGACATGTCTGATCCACAGAGATGTCAGTGCCCATCTCTGACAGCTCTTCATTCAAACTTTATGAGCAGTCAAATTTACTTTGTTTTGCATGTAAAGTCCAAACTTTTAGGGTGCAACTCCTTGCCAAACATGTTATCTAGAATTGTAAGCATAATGATAGTGGGACCCTCCATCGCCGAGCGAGGTCCATTGGCATTGAAGAAGGTTGAACAAGAAGTGCCAAACTTACTCTGAGAACTCAAGGATTTTCCCCACATGATAGGATCGAGATTCTGGCACTTTTGCCCTTTCCCCTGACAGCACTAAGCCTTTCTGCAGTGTCAGGAGCGGGCCTTTAACTGAGAAAATACTTAACCGAGTGCCTCTCCTGAGTCACCTAGGAGTGGGCTTGCAGGACACTGTGGCGTGTGAGCTTGTGTCCAGGCCTGTTTTACCAGAGGGGGACAGTGCAAGTGAGGCCGGTGAGCAGCCTTCCCAAGCAGCGGAGCATCTGCTTAGGATCCACAGGGAGGCCCCGGCCTCAGAAGCTTCATCCTGAGGTTAACAGGGACTTGCACTGCGCAGTATGTTGGTGGTCCCCGTGAGAGCTAAAATTTGGGCGCCTACATAGCATTTTTTTTTTTTACATAGCATTTTCACTTCAATATTTAAAATAATTAAAATAAATTTTATTATAAATAAATTAATTATTGAAATGAATATATTTAGACAATGCTTGGGGAAGTTACTAAAGCCTTTCTTTGGATCCTACAGGGCTCCCCAAATTCCAGTTTGGAAACTGTAAGTCTAGGCAGCGTTGCAGGGAACACCTGAACAGACATCTGAGGGTCTCCCAGCCCCTGCTGGGCACTGGCACTGCCAATGACCAATCCCGTTTTCTCCTTGCATCCCCGACCCTGACTGCTTCCAGGAGGAGAAAAGCAAGCCCTCCTGGTCTCCCCCAACCCCCAGTCTGTGGGATTCCTCTAGGAAAGTCATTACTGCCTCTCTTGGTCGTCTGCCAGCTCTAAAGTGTCTTTTTAATTGCATCTAATTTGGCCTCATCTCATTAAATCCTTAATTTAAACCGGAGCAATCCCTCCAGCTCCGGCTGCCTGATGACAAAGGGCCTGCATGCCCTTCCCCGCTCAGCGCGGCTCCCAGTCAGGGCTGGGCTCATTTCCGGGTGGTCCCTCTGGGAAGCTTCTGACAAGTGGCTGTCCTCCTCACCATGCTGAGCGTGGAGTCGAGCCAAGAGGGCTTCCTGGGAGCGGTAATTACTGGTAAAGGCTCAACCCTCCACCCCACTGGTGCCCCGCTCACAGGCTCAGAGTGGATGTGGCAACAGCCTCCAATCCTAGTGCGGGAATGGGAGCACGGTGAGGAGACGCGCTGAGATTAAACAATGATACACACACGGGAATTACAGCAGCCCCCATCGTCATTCTCACCAGGGAAGGTGTCCCTGGCCTCATGCTGAAGGTGAGGAAATTCAAGCTTATAAATGGAAAGGTACAGGATTCAGGGTGGACATACAGATTTGTCTGACCTGAAACAGTGGAGCTTCTGTCTTCCCCAGTCCAACCTCATCTCCTACCAACCTTACCTTTGTGACTCCTCCTTATCCGCCTAACCATCTCAATGCTCCTAGAACATGCTAGCATCCTACCCCAGGGCCTTTGCACTTACCACCTCTCTGTCTGGAATGCTCTTCACGTATAGTTTAACTGACGCACTTTCTCTTTCCATCAGGTGTCAGCTCAAACCTACTGTCTTCAGAGAAATCTTTCTTGACCTTCCCTATCACTCTCTGTGCCTGAACCCAGTTTGGTTTTTGTGGTTTTTTATTTTGTTTGTTCTCGCTGGCAGCACTTATAACTAGCTCTTACTAAATCATATATTTATCTTTGAAAAATGAAGCACTATAAGAGCAGAGAATTTTTCTGTCTTCTTCATTGCTCTGTACCTAGTACCTAGAGTACTGTCTGCCACAGTTATGTCTTCAAGAAGGGAAGAGCAGCTTTTAGCCCATTCTGCAAAGCTGCCCCTCCTGGCCCACACATGGTCACTGCAAGCTGCCCTGTGGCCACTGAGCCTGGATGCTGAGGAGGCAGAATTCAGCCCTTTTGGAGGTACTCAGCCATTCCCCTCTGAAGCCTGTCACCTCCCCTGGCACTGCAGGGAAGTGGGTCTGACCCCTGGCTCCTCATTAGGCTACTGGGGAATCTCCCTTCTCCCAGGCCAGCTCTTTTCTCCCTTCCTCCCTTGCAGGAACTCCTCAATCAGCTCAGGTTTTTGGAAAACAAAGACTAAGAAAGAAATGATGCCAGGAGCAGCTCCTCCAGGCTCGAGGAAGAAAAAATGTTGGGTCCTCATTGGAACCGAGAGGAAAATACAGTCAGAGGAAATAGAGATATACAAACATCTAAATGTATTATCTGCCAGAGACATGCATATGTAATTTTTAAAAATAAAACCACAGGCCCCTGCCTAATTCCAGTGACAGTGTAGAGTGAGCCCCTTTCCTTCCTGAGGCCGGGTAAACACTCAGAAAGATCCATCATCTTTTTTTGGATCCTCCCCACAATGGAGGGGAAGCAAGGACTGGGCCCCCCTGCCCTGCAGGCTGATGAGGAGGTAGGTAATGAGGCTCCAGACAGCAGTCTCTATTTCACACTTATGCCTGATAATTGGTCACCCTTTTCAAGAGCAGGTGGGTCCTGATGCAATAATTGGCAGGGGACAGGACCAGTCCCCAGGGAATGGAAAGGTGTTAATTGCTCTTTCCCCTCCCCGAGGTAGACCCCTGTTAGAGAGGGAGCTTTGGGGTTATGGGGTGTTCGGGAGAGGCCCCAGGATGCAAAGGGCAAAGTGTTAGCACTTCCTTCTGTTACCGCAAAGAGGCTAAGTTTGATGGCCAGTCTGTAAGAACCTGCTGAGGTCCCACGGCTGGTGAGAGGTTGAGCTGGAACTTAGAAACCAGGGCTGCCAGAGCCCAAAGCTTGTGTCTCAGCCACTCTGGTGTCCTGTTTCTTGTTGAAAGAAACTGATTGGAAGGGAGGGATCTAACTCATGTAACTCTCAAATCCACCAGCCTGGGGAATCGGAGCAGCGTTGGGGACTGAGTCCCTTTCACCACGGGCTTCCCCCAGGAGGGGATTGTTCAGAATATTCTCCTCTCTTAATAACACACCACACCCAACACAGCAGATTCATTGGAAATCAACTTCAGTCCAACGTTCTATCAGCCTGACCCACAGAGAAACTGGACACAGGTGGATTTCCCTCCAGCGAACATCAGCCCTAGAGAGCGTGGACTACCTGTCCGCCCAGGATGCGTGGGCCTGGCTTGGTCTGCAGTGTGTGACAGAGCCCGAGGCTGCTGAGCCTGGGTGCTGCACTCCGCCTGGGGGGACTAGCCAGGTCTGCCGTGGAGCGGCCAGCCCTGCCCCAGTCATCGTGGGCACAGCAGCGTGAGAGCAGCCGACAGCGCGCCCGAGGCCCAGGCTGTGGCCCTCCTGAAGAAAGGACTTAGAGATAAGAGGGCTGTCTTAGTTAGGGGCCCCATCTCTGCCCTGCACCCAGTCACCCAAGCCAGAGTCCTGGGAGTCATTCAAGCTTTCTCTTTTCCTTCACCCAATCCACTCCGTCCCGGCCAACATCATATTCGGGACTCTTCACCTCATCCGAATCTCCATAGCAGCTTTCCTGCTGGTGCGTCTGACCTCGGTTTCCCCTTCCTCTGGGTCCCCTACCCTGTAACCAGAATAATCTTTATGAAATTCAAGTCTGATCTGACTGCTCCCGGGTCTAGTCTTTCTGTGGTTTCCTGTCATTGAAGCAAGCTATAGGAGGCCTTCTTTATTCCCGCCTCTGCGGAATTCCCTTCCTTACTCCTGTCTCAGTCATTTATTTCCAAGCATGGTGTTCTCCAGATATCTGGGGCCATCTCCTACCTCTGACCTTCACTGCTATTATTCTAATCACCTGGAATATTTTTTGCCCTGCTCAGAGTCCTGAATCCTATGCATGCTTCAGGGACCACTTCTTTTTTTTTTTTTAAATTGAAGTATAGTTGATGCATAACATTGTATAAGTTTCAGGTGCATAGTATAGTGATTCAGTTTGGGATTTTCTTGCATATTATATTCTGTTATAGATTATTAAACACTATTCTTATTATATACAATATATTGCATATGATTCCCAGTGCTATAAACTAAATCTTTGCTATTTTTCTATTTTATGTATGAGAATTTGTTAATCCCATGCTCCTAATTTGTCCCTTCCCTACCTCTCTCCCCTTTAGTAAACATAGATTCGTTTTCTATGTCTGTGAGTCTGTTTTTGTTTTGTAAATACATTTGTTTGTATTATTCTTTAGATTACACATGAAAGTAATAACATATAGTATTTGTCTTTGTCTCATATATTTCACAAGTATAATATTCTCTTGGCCCATCCATATTGCTGCAGGTGGCAATATTTCATTCTTTTTTATGGCTGAGTAATATTCCACTGTGGGGATTCCCAGGTGGCTCAAGTGGTAAAGAACCTGCCTGCCAAAGCAGGAGACACAGAAGATGCGGGTTTGATCCTGGGTTGGGAAGATCCCCTGGAGAAGGGGCAACCCACTCCATTATGCCTGTTGGCAAAATCTCATGGACAGAGGAGCCTGGAGCCTGATGGGTTATAGTCGTGGGGTTGCAAAGAGTTGGACATGACTGAGTACACACACAGAAAATATTCCATTGTACTATATATGTACCATATCTTTTCAAGTCAGTCATCTTTTGATTGGCACTTGGATTGTTTCCATGCCTTCCTTAGCTATTGTAAATAGTGCTGCTATGAACATTTGGGTTCTTTTTTTCCTGGATATTTACACAAGAGTGAAATTGCTGGAATATATGGTATTTCTATTAATGTACTCAGTTGCTTCAATAATGTCTGACTCTTTGCAACCCCTTGGACTGTGGCCCACCAAACTCCTCTGTCCAGGGGATTTTCCAGACAAGAACACTAGAGTGGGTTGCCATTCCCCTCTCCAGGGGATCTTCCTGACCCGAGACTGAATCTGCGTCTCCTGCGTCTTCTACATTGCGGGGGGATCATCTACCCACTGACCATATTCCCACTAACACTATAAGACGGTTCCCAAGGACCACTTCAAATGGAAACGTTAAGTCTTCCTGAGAAAAGTTACTCCCAATCTTTTTTTAATTCCAGCCTTGGAACTTTTATGTTTGTAGTGGGTAGAATAATGACAACCAACACCCCACCCCACCCCCACCTGCCATAAGAGGTCCAGGTCTCAATCCCTGATATTTGCACATGTATTACCTTACATGGCAGAAGGGATTTTGCAGATGTGATTAAGTTAAGGCTATTGCAGTGAGAAAAGCATTCTGGATTATCTCAGTTCAGTCGCTCGGTCATGTCCAACTCTTTGCGACCCCGTGGACCACAGCACGCTAGGCCTCCCTGTCCATCACCAACTCCCGGAGTTTATTCAAACTCATGTCCATTGAGTCGGTGATGCCATCCAGCCGTCTCATCCTCTGTTGTCCCCTTTTCCTCCCGCCTTCAATCTTTCCCAGCATCAGGGTCTTTTCAAATGAGTCAGCTCTTCGCATCAGGTGGCCAAAGTATTGGAGTTTCAGCTTCAACATCAGTCCTTCCGATGAACACTCAGGACTGATCTCCTTTAGGATGGACTGGTTGGATCTCCTTGCAGTCCACAGGATGCTCAAGAGTCTTCTCCAACACCATAGTTCAAAAGCATCAATTCTTCAGCACTCAGCTTTCTTCTTTTTTTTTTTTTTTATATTCACTAGTTTATTGTAGTTTTTAGATTCCACATATAAGCAATATCATACAATATAAAGCCTTCCAGTTCTATCCATGTTGCTGAAAATGGCAATTTTTTTCTTTTTTTTTTAATTTTTTTATTAGTTGGAGGCTAATTACTTCACAACATTTCAGTGGGTTTTGTCATACATTGATATGAATCAGCCATAGATTTACACGTATTCCCCATCCCGATCCTCCCTCCCACCTCCCTCTCCACCCGATTCCTCTGGGTCTTCCCAGTGCACCAGGCCCGAGCACTTGTCTCATGCATCCCACCTGGGCTGGTGATCTGTTTCACCATAGATAGTATACATGCTGTTCTTTTGAAACATCCCACCCTCACCTTCTCCCACAGAGTTCAAAAGTCTGTTCTGTATTTCTGTGTCTCTTTTTCTGTTTTGCATATAGGGTTATCATTACCATCTTTCTAAATTCCATATATATGTGTTAGTATGCTGTAATGTTCTTTATCTTTATGGCTTACTTCACTCTGTATAATGGGCTCCAGTTTCATCCATCTCATTAGGACTGATTCAAATGAATTCTTTTTAACGGCTGAGTAATATTCCATGGTGTATATGTACCACAGCTTCCTTATCCATTCATCTGCTGATGGGCATCTAGGTTGCTTCCATGTCCTGGCTATTATAAACAGTGCTGCGATGAACATTGGGGTGCATGTGTCTCTTTCAGATCTGGTTTCCTCAGTGTGTATGCCCAGAAGTGGGATTGCTGGGTCATATGGCAGATCTATTTCCAGTTTTTTAAGGAATCTCCACACTGTTTTCCATAGTGGCTGTACTAGTTTGCATTCCCACCAACAGTGTAAGAGGGTTCCCTTTTCTCCACACCCTCTCCAGCATTTATTGCTTGTAGACTTTTGGATAGCAGCCATCCTGACTGGCGTGTAATGGTACCTCATTGTGGTTTTGATTTGCATTTCTCTAATAATGAGTGATGTTGAGCATCTTTTCATGTGTTTGTTAGCCATCTGTATGTCTTCTTTGGAGAAATGTCTGTTTAGTTCTCTGGCCCATTTTTTGATTGGGTCATTTATTTTTCTGGAATTGAGCTTCAGGAGTTGCTTGTATATTTTTGAGATTAATCCTTTGTCTGTTTCTTCATTTGCCGTTATTTTCTCCCAATCTGACGGCTGTCTTTTCACCTTACTTATAGTTTCCTTTGTAGTGCAAAAGCTTTTAAGTTTCATTAGGTCCCATTTGTTCAGTTTTGCTTTTATTTCCAATATTCTGGGAGGTGGGTCATAGAGGATCTTGCTGTGATTTATGTTGGAGAGTGTTTTGCCTATGTTCTCCTCTAGGAGTTTTATAGTTTCTGGTCTGACATTTAGATCTTTAATCCATTTTGAGTTTATTTTTGTGTATGGTGTTAGAAAGTGTTCTAGTTTCATTCTTTTACAAGTGGTTGACCAGTTTTCCCAGCACCACTTGTTAAAGAGGTTGTCTTTTTTCCATTGTGTATCCTTGCCTCCTTTGTCAAAGATAAGGTGTCCATAGGTTCGTGGATTTATCTCTGGGCTTTCTATTCTGTTCCATTGGTCTATATTTCTGTCTTTGTGCCAGTACCACACTGTCTTGATGACTGTGGCTTTGTAGTAGAGTCTGAAGTCAGGCAGGTTGATTCCTCCAGTTCCATTCTTCTTTCTCAAGATTACTTTGGCTATTCGAGGTTTTTTGTATTTCCATACAAATTGTGAAATTCTTTGGTCTAGTTCTGTGAAAAATACCGTTGGTAGCTTGATAGGGATTGCATTGAATCTATAGATTGCTTTGGGTAGAATAGCCATTTTGACAATATTGATTCTTCCAATCCATGAACACGGTATGTTTCTCCATCTGTTTGTGTCCTCTTTGATTTCTTTCATCAGTGTTTTACAGTTTTCTATGTATAGGTCTTTTGTTTCTTTAGGTAGATATACTCCTAAGTATTTTATTCTTTTTGTTGCAATGGTGAATGGTATTGTTTCCTTAATTTCTCTTTCTGTTTTTTCATTGTTAGTATATAGGAATGCAAGGGATTTCTGTGTGTTAATTTTATATCCTGCAACTTTACTATATTCATTGATTAGTTCTAGTAATTTTCTGGTAGAGTCTTTAGGGTTTTCTATGTAGAGGATCATGTCATCTGCAAACAGTGAGAGTTTCACTTCTTCTTTTCCTATCTGGATTCCTTTTACTTCTTTTTCTGCTCTGATTGCTGTGGCCAAAACTTCCAACACTATGTTGAATAGTAGTGGTGAGAGTGGGCACCCTTGTCTTGTTCCTGATTTCAGGGGAAATGCTTTCAATTTTTCACCATTGAGGGTGATGCTTGCTGTGGGTTTGTCATATATAGCTTTTATTATGTTGAGGTATGTTCCTCAGCTTTCTTTATGGTTCAACTCTCACATCCATGCATGACTACTGGAAAAAATTATCAAGGATTTTTAACTGGATTATCTAGGTGGCTCCAATTACTCATAGGCTTTTTTTTTTTTTCCATTTATTTTTGTTAGTTGGAGGCTAATTACTTTACAATATTGTAGTGGTTTTTGTCATACATTGACATGAATCAGCCATGGATTTACATGTATTCCCCATCCCAATCCCCCCTCCCAGCTCCCTCTCTACCTGATCCCTCTGGGTCTTCCCAGTGCACCAGGCCCGAGCACTTGTATCGAAACATGTTTATTATTTAGGGTGAAACAGATCACCAGCCCAGGTTGGATGCATGAGACAATTACTCATAGGTTTTGTAAGAAAGAGGCAGAAGTGTGAAAGACTGAAAAGGGATGTGACAATGGATGCAGAGGTCAAGTGATGTGGGGCCATCATCGAAGGAATGCAGGAAGCCTCTAGAACCTGGAAAAGGCAAATAATTGAATTCTCCCCCACCACCTCCAGGAAGAACCACAGTCCTCCTAATACTTTGATTTTAGTTCATTGAGACCCATGTTGGGCTTCTGACCTCAGAACTGTAAGATAATGTATTTGTATTGCTTTAAGTCACAAAGTTTGTTGTGACTTGTGATAGCAGTCATTGGAAACTAATATAACATACTGCTAGAAGTGATTGTTCATGTGTCTGTGAGTCACTGGATACAGAGGACAAAGGACAAAAGATGAGGACAATTTGCCATCGTCCGTGGAAAATCTCCTGGACAGAGGAGCTGGGTGGACCACAGTCCATGGGGTTGCAAAGAGTCAGACACAACTTACTGGCCTTCCCTGTGTCTCTCGCTCCCAATGCAAGGTTTGCCATAGCGACGATGCTTCACAAACATGGGATGAACGAACGAGTGAATGAGTGAGTGAGATACTTCCTTCTCCTCCACCAGCAGACCCATTGTGGATATCAGGCATTTGAGAGTTCTTGGGCCAAAATGAAATGAAATTGATTTTCTTTCACACCGAGAAAGTATGGTTCCCTACTCCCCATCCTACCATGTCCGCAAACATTAGCTACTTTATATTAAAGGCATCCTCCCTTGGGCTTTGAGATCACTTAGCCTTCCTGGCCCTGGCTCACTTTTAGTAACTCCCATGTACATCAACAAGGATGTTAAGCTCTGAGGCTCATGGGACAGCAGGGCTGCAGGAGCCTTTCCAACCGACTCATCTCACCTCTTCATTTACAGATGGAGAGACTGAGGCTGAGAGAGGGAAGGAGCTGAAGTGGTCAAATTGTGGCCCTTAGGGCCTTGAGGAGAATCCAGGCCAAGCCTCTTTCACCTGCCTCTCCTGAGGACCAGATACTAGTACCAATACCTCCATTTTGCAGATGAAGAAATGGAGGCCCAGAGAAGTTAGGTCACTTGCCCACAGTCAGCTAGTTGGTGGTGCTGATTTGAACTGAGCCTAGTTCCATAGTTTTTCCTCTTCTTCTCTGCACTATACTGACGGATAGGGAAACTGAGGCCAAGGCAGAAGTGGCTGAGAGAAAGCAGGTTACAGCTGAAATTCAAATCAGAGCCCTCCAAAAACCACAAGGTGGTTAGTGCCTGGGCTGAAAAGGAGGCCTTGGGAGTTTGCCTTCTTCAATTAGGCTGTTTGCTTCTCTGAGTCCAGGGGATAATTTAACTAATGGTGCTGGTTTTCCGACACTATTGATCGGTCGAGATTAAATATGTTTGTCACAGTCAAGTGAACTAATCACTTTATTGTATTTCAAGTACTAATTTCATCAGATGGATGTAGTGGGGGGTGGCCCGGGGGGAGGGGCAGGGAGATGCACACTTGCACAGGTTGGGGTGGGCAGCAGCAGGATCGATGCGGCTGGTTTGCCTGGAGGCATCTGGAATGCTAGGTTTCCTGGACGCCCACAGCCACGCTGCTCAGGCAGGAGGAATCTGCATTCCCCCCCAGCCTCCTCCATCGCTCTTCCTGGGCCCTCTTGAAATTTCTCAGGAGAGGCAATTTCTCAAGCATTATTGGAAAATGGCAGCTGTTTCCAAATAGCTATCCTAAATCAGCCCCGGGCCACTACTCCCACAGCCAGACTGACCCGGCTGGATGCGGATGCTGCCTCTCTGCGCCGAGAGCCATTAGCCACTTCAGGAACCACCGGATCATGGTAAAACCTGAAAACGGACTACTCTGCATTTCAGGTTTGGAAAGGCTTTGCCGTTACCATAGCTCAGCATGTAGGACAAGAAAGCCCAGGGATGATTAAATCATCCCCTGGCCCTGGTGCAATTGAGCAAACCTCCTTCCTCACGGGACAGGGTGAATATATATGCACACGTGTGCACACACACAAACATGTGAGTGCACACAGGTACATGGATACAAAACCACACATACACACAAACGCATATGCATACACATACATACCCATGTAGCACACACATATACATGTGATGCACACCCCACAGATGCACCCTCTGCACACAAAGGTGCACACACACACAGGTTCAGAAATTCTCAAGGCACAAGATGTTTTCTAAACACAAAAGACAGGTTTGTCCCCTGCACAGAGAAGCATGAGAGATAACTTGACTGGATGACTGAAGATGAGGCCAATTCTCTACTTGGACACAAGCCCCCCCCCCCACATCTCTTTTCTGTGTATTTAGTCATATCAAACATAGGCTATCAATTCTAGTCCCTTTTAGTTCCTGCAACCAAAGAAAGTCAGATGTCTCTTTTCCATACTTAGGTTTCTGAGGCTTACTCCTGTGGTGATGAAATGGGGTGGGGGGATGCTCTGGTTCCCAGTTTACCCCCAGGCACTGAGAAGTAACCCAACACAATCTTCATGAGCACTTGCTTAAATGGAACAGCCTCAATAAAAAGAGTCCTTTCCATAGGAAAACACGTGCTTCTGCTCAGAAGAGCCTTCTGTAGCTGCCCACAGAGCCCCCCAGGCTGTCTGGACGTGCTTAGCCAGAGCCCTGTCACCAGAGGATCGGCTCTTTCTCACATCTGTACAGCTTTCAACAGCAGCCCTGGAAGCACGTAGGGCTTTGGAATTTATCATCCTTAGCCTATAGATGTGAAAACTGAATCTCAGAGAGGGGAAGAGGCTTTCAGTTCACCCAGACAATCAATGGTGAACTAGAACTGGAGTTTGTGTTTCCAACTCCAAGACCGGCACTTGGTAAGTCTGTGGGCAAACTCTGCCCAAGCTTTCTGAGTCTTGTAAAGCTCCCCCTTTGTTCTGTCCCTCTTCTGTGTCCAGTTTTCTGCTCATCGCTGGACTTCCTGACTGCTGTTACACCCTTAAGCAGAAGTCCCCAAACATTCTTGAATATGGGCTGCTCTTTCCAGTGATGTGCAGACCTGACATCAAGACAAAGGCTGCCTGTGGGGCTGGGTTGAGTGGGACAAGACCTGTGTTCTTGCCAGCAAATTCTATTTTTAGAAGCATATTTTTGTAACTTAGAATCTGCGAGATCTGGGGCTTTCCTATGGAGCTGGTTCAAGCTCTTGGAGATACATCCTTCCTTAGGAATCCTACTGGGTTAAACAAGACAGAAGAAAATAAATGGCGGCTCCCCAGGGAAACATTGACAGTCAGAGCAACAAACAGATTTGCTGAACATTCTGAATCTTTGAGCATCGTTAAAACCTGAGAGTTGTGTGTTGAGTGTGTAACCTGGCCTTTAGTCTCTTTTCATGCTATATAACTCCAGATGTTTTACCCCCTAAAAAGACATGTTTTTCTACATGATGGAGTACCCAATTTGCAAAAAATAACCTGGTACCCATCCCAAGCCAGCAAAACATTGGCAGCATGCCAACCTCCAATGTGTTTGTTAAATGCCTGACCTAGGAAATGTTTCAGGCGTGGGTTTTGAGGCCTGGGGAGATTTGGAATCACAAGGCCTGGGCTTTAGCCTCTACTTAACCTTCAGCTTGTTGAGTAAGTTGCTTGAGGCCCACAGAGCATATGGCAGAGTGAAGGCTGAGCACCCAGTTATGTCCCTTTTAAGCAAAGAATCGAATCCAACAAGACCAGCATGCACATCTGAATGCAGACTGGGAGCAGGGAGAAAACATGTGCGTAGTAATCATATCCAAAATAGCTCCTGGTCAAGGTGTCCGGGAACGAAGTGCTCTCTTTCCATTGGCCTCTCCTGTGGATTCCTGGGAGCTCCAAGGCTATGAGGTGGCCATGGTCCTACAGAGGGGTGCTGGGGCGCAGTGGGGTCCTCTGGCAGACTGGCATTGACATTTCGTGAGGGGTTCATCAGGGTGTCCTGTCGCTTCAGCTCCCGTCAGGATCACACCAAGTCCTCTTCTCTGGGGTGGACCACTGACCCTCTCTCACATATACTCCTACCCACTTCCAGAGTCCCTGTCCTCCTCTGGTCCCCAGGATCCCACAGTTTCCAGGTGTCCCCTTTCTAGCAGTTCTCTGCATCTGCAGTTACCTTTCTTTCAGCCTATTCATTGACGATTGATGTTCTCCAGGACCATCTTCTCATGTGTCTGTGTATCGATCTATCTATCATCTATCTCCTCCTGAGTCATCAAACCACCCCCACAGCTTCCATCACCCCTAAGTATGTGCCCACGAATCTCCAGAGCTCCAGACATATCCATCCACCTGTCTACGCAACTTCTCCATTTGATGCTCCCCAGCATCCCCACAGGGACTTTTCTGAAATAATGAGTCCAGAAGCAGGCAGTGTTTGGCATTGACTCAGCAACTCAAGAATTTCAGAATTGAAGTCTGTGTGGTTCTCTTGACCTTTTCCTTGTGGTTGCACAAAGGCAGCTGTAGCATCAGCGTCCCAGCTGCTTTCTACACGGGAGTTAGAAGACATGGAGAAGGGCAAAGAGACTTCCAAGAAACTCCACCAACAGCGTCCGTCATTTCCTTGAATACTCCAGAGCTATGGAGTGTCCTATCTGTATATAGTTTTAGTTGGCATCGTGCCAACTTATTGTTCTCATTGCAGGAATAATAAGAAACAAGAGACCGCTCCCTGACTGAATCAGGCTTCTCCCTACAACCCCCAACCTGCATCCTCATTTTTCTCCGTCCCTCTGATGAAGGACAGAGACCCCATCTTCATCAGACCCCATCTGATGAAGGACGGAGCCCTCATCCACAACCAGAACGATCTTACTTGCATGATTCTCTGGTTAAATCACCCTCCCCAGCACCGTCATCAGGGATCTGCCCCATCCTGGATGCCCCTAGGTAAGACTCACTGGCCTCTGGGGTAAAATTCTTGGCCTGACATTTAAGATCCTAGAGGATTGTAATATCTTCAGAAACTGAAAATTCTGTTTCTTTGCTGTAGTGTTCCTGCTGAATTTCAGACAAGTGCATCCTTAAGGGGGATGGGTGGGTGGCTGATAACAGAGGATTTTTTAAAAAAACCAAACAAACACATTAGCTCTGGCCTGCCCAGATAATGAATAGAGGAGAAGGTTATCTATCTCACTGATTTATATTGTTACGGTTTCTTCCATAGACCAAAGTGGGGCTGTCTTTACATCTCCCGCCCTCCACATTTGCTGCAGCAAGGAAATCACATTTTTCATGAACTATGGGAATTACTGGATGGTAGTGGTTTTATTTGTTAAGGATTGAAGCTGGGCCATTTCTTCTACCCAGAGCTGAGTCCTGCTGTGATGCACAACTTCTCACCCAGAGAGACACCAAGGAGAATAAATCAGGAGCAGGACTCAGCGTGATAGCCACAGTCTGGTGGGGCTCTGAGGTCTGGGGGCTAACGGGGTCTCACGGCAGGGAGGAAGTGTTGCCAGACAAGTTGGGGAGGAGGAGTGAGGCTGAGACATTGAAAAACAAATGGGAGAATTTTGCCACTTTGTAAAACTGATGTCAGGGGTGAATCATAGATTGTACAGGGACCATGAGAGCTGGCAAGGCCTCCATGATTGGTGAGCTCTGGGCTGTGGCTAGGTTTTATGGGGGTCTCTGAACCCATGAAATTGTGTGTAATTTTTCAGTGCATATGTGCCTCTCCCTGGGGTTACAGTTCAGAGCTTTCATCAATTTTCAAAGATTAAGAACCACTGGTCTGATTCAACCCACTCATCATACAGAGGAAAAAAACTATGGCGTCTTTGGAAGAGAAGGAAGGGACCAGTTGAGCTCTTCTAGTAAGAAAGGGGCAGAACTGGAGTTAGGAATTAGGAGACTCAGATTCCTGGTCAGATCCTGGCTGTGTGACTTTGGGCTGGTTGCCTCAACTCTGTGAGTATTTTACCACACATACAAGGAAAGGATGTAGAGAGGATTAAACTAAAGCGATTCATGGTTTTAATGCCTATTCACAAAGTTAGTATGTAATTGATTGTCAATAAATATCCTTTGCATCACTGAGTAACTTTGAAAATCATTCTTTTCAGTTATCCTTCATTTATCCAGCAAATATTTATTATCTTTGATACACCAGGATGCTAGGTGAACAAAGCAGGCATAGTTCCTGACCTCAGAGAGCTGGGAGTTAAGCAGGAAGCACAGTTAAGGAAACAGACCATAGTTATGACTGTAACAAAGAACTATTACATTGTAGATGTAATTGCTGTAATACAGTGTGATGAATATCCTTCTAAGATCAGTACAGAAATCTGGGGGAGCATGGCATGGGGGCATCTAACCGAGGGTGGAGTGAGGGGAATCAGGAAAGGCTTCCCAGAGGAAGCAGTAGCCCTAAAGGAGAAGCAGGATTTGGCCAGGCAAGAAGAAACCTGGAACACAGTGCAGAGAAGAGCATGTGCAAAGATCCAGAGGCAAAAGAAAACTTGGTACATTTTTTTAGGGAAGTAAAAATAGATCGGCCTTGCTGTTTGCAGCTGCTGCAAGCAGCCAGGAAAAGCCACACTGACATCAGTGTGCGTACTTGGCTCATCGGCATCCTCTTCACCTTTGACCATCTACCTTTGCATTCATTTGTTTAATGTTGGCAGCTTTATGCACGAAAACATCCTCCTTGTTGATCCAAGTGGTCCTGCTTCCCTTTAGCTAGCCTTGGGAACTCTGTCAAAGCCCTCTGTCTAGACGTGAGGGAGCTGCGTGGGTGACTGACTTACATCAGATGGTGCTGGAATTAGAACCCAGGCAAGGCAGTCTGGTGAGCTCACACTATCGGAGGCAGACAATCTGTGTGCGGCTTGTTGGGCCGTCCCAGGCGGGCTGAGCATCTTGGGTCGCTGTCCTGCCAGGGACAGCCTGAGTGATCACCCCGGAGATGATTAATTCCCGCCTCTCCCGGCGGGCCCTGGGTCTGCAGCCAAGTGCTCCTGTCATGTCTTTATTCTTCTGCTCCGCTGTTACTGAAAATCAATAAGCCGTCCAAGCCAAATGAAGTTCAGTGACTGGGACTGAGTCCATAAATCAAATAAAAACTAAATTATATTTAAAAAGGGAAATAGGAATAAGGAGGCTGCTTTGAGGTAGAGGTGGGATCCCTAGAGTCTATGATCACAGAGGCAGAGAGATGACCAAGAAACTGGTCCTACTTGGCCATGGTGTAGGGTGTTGAGGCTGAACGTGTCTCAGGGAACACTTTGTCTAGCCCCTTCTTTTCCATAGCAGAAGACTGAGGCCCAGAGAGGAGAATTTCCCCTCTGGTTGCTCAGTGATAGGTGCAACTGCCTCCAGAGCCAGGGCCCTTTGATGTTCTCCCTCTATCAACTCGCATGCAAATCAATGAGAAACAGCAGCTGAACTGAAGTGAATTTAAGAGAAAAACAAAGAGAGAGGCTTTAAATTTTTCTGTTGTCAAACCCACCACTCTTTTCCTTTACAATTTCTTCCTTTAATGTTATATTTGAAGTCCTAAGCAAAGATGTCTGCTTTCAGACAAGGAAAGGCAGAGGTGTTCCTGGAGTTCGGTGGTACTAAGAATTCTTTATGTTCCCATCAACCAGAGTAGAAAGACCTTCAGGTAGGGTCCTCAGAAGACTGTTTCTTAATAGGGAGGCCAAATTAACCCTAGACTAATGGCTGTGCTTCAAGCCTTGAAAAGATCCAACTAATTTGGGCTCCAGAACAAAATCCAATGGTATTTAAAGGAATACAACAAAATCCAGCAACCAACAATGTGACAGTGATCATGTCCAGCATCCAATAAAAAAATTTCCAAGCAGGCAAAGAAGTCTGAAAATATGTTCTATAACCAGATGGAAAAGCAATCTTTATAAAAAAATCAAGAAGTGACAGAGATGGTGGATTTAGCAAAGAACATTAAAATAGCTATTATGATCCATATATTTGAGAAAGTAGGGGAAAATGTGACCAAGATGAGGAGAAAAATGGAAGCTTTTAAAGTTTTAGATCCAAATGAAATTTCCAGAAATGAGAAATATAATGTCTGAAATGAAAACACACAGAATGTTATTAAGACCAGGTTAGACTTTGAAGAAGGAGAAATCAGTGAATTTGAAACTGTAGCTTTAGAAACTATCCAAAATGAAACATATGCTTACCATATGATCCAGAAATCACGCTCTTAGGCATCCACCCAAGAGAAATGAAAACATACTCACATGAAGACTTGAATATTCATAGCTTTGTTCATAATAAAGAACTGGAAACAACCCAACTGACTGATGAAGGAATAACTGTAATGAGATATATCCATTCAATGGAAAGGAATATAATACTCAGCAATAGAAGGAATTAACTACAGCTACCTGAAATAACATGGATACATTTTAAAAACATGATGTTGATTACATTTATATGCTATTCTAGAAAAGGTAAAACTATAATAAAAAACAGATCAGTGGTTGCCTAGGGTGAGGAATGAGGGGAGGGAATTGACTGCAAAGAGGCACGAGAGAAGTTTGGGCGATGATGGAAATGTTTTTTATCATAACTGTAGGTTTGTTGTTGTTTGGTCACTCAGTCGTGTCTGACTCTTTGTGACCCCATGGACTGCAGCACACGAGGCTTCCCTATCCTTCACCATCTCCGAGAGCTTGCTCAAACTCACATCCATTGAGTTGGTGATGCCATCAAACTAGCTCATCCTCTGTCATCCCCTTCTCCTGCCTTCGATCTTTCCCAGCATCAGGTCTTTCCCAACAAGTCAGTTCTTCGTATCAGATGGCCAAAGTATGGAGCTTCAGCATCAGTCCTTCCAATGAATGTTTAGGGTTTATTTCCTTTAGGATGGACTGGTTGGATCTCCTTGCAGTCCAAGAGACTCTCAAGAGTCTTCTCCAACACCACAGTTCAAAAGCATCAATTCTTCGGCGCTCAGCCTTCTTTAGAGTTCAACTCTCACAACTGTATGTGAATACTGGTAGAGATGACTACATGACTGTATATATTTACCATAGTTTATTATATTGTGTGTGCATGGATGGCGATGGATAGGTGTAGTTACAAAAGGGCAACTTGAAGGTGATGGAAGTGCCCAGTATCTTGACTGTGGTGGTGGATACACCAATCTACACGTGGTATAATATTGTATAGAACTAAGTATATGCATATACAAATGAGCATGAGTAAAACTGGGCGATTTGGTGTAAGGACCATGGATGTCATCAACATCAGTATTCAGTCTGTGATATTAATTGTAGTATTAAAAAATGTTATCATTGGAGGAAACTGGGAAAAGGGTACATGGGATCTCTCTGCAGTACTTCTTACAATTACATGTGAATTTATGATTATCTCAACAAAATCTCAATTAAAAACTCATTGAACTTGGATGGACTTGGAGGGCATTATGCTAAGTGAAGTAAGTCAGAGAGAGGCAAATACTTTATGATATCACATATGTGGAGTCTAAAAAACACAGCAAACTAGTGAATATAACAAAAAAGAAGCAGAAACGCAGATACGGAGAACAAACTAGTGGTGGCCAGTGGAGTGGGAGGGGCAACATAAAAGGGAGGAAGTGGGAGGTCCTGGGCTCAAGGACGGACTGCATAGCACAGGAAATACAGTCGCGGTTTGGTAGCAGTGGTGAAGTTGAAAGTAACCTTAAAAACTGTATGAATTTCTAAAAGTTAAACTCATTATAGAAGTAAAATTACTAAATTTTATTTTATGCAAATGATTCTTCAATGAAGCCGATTTTTGAAAGAGTTCTGTATGACCCTTTAAAACAAAGTTATGTTTCTGCTTATAAATTGCTCTTTTGTGAGAGCTTCAGTGGGACTTTTGTTCCACCTGTTTGAAAAATTACAAATTAGGAATATTTAGGAGTTTCGTAGATTTTTTTCTTAACACGCAGCAAAAATGATCTGTCCATCCCTAAAAAAATATATATATATATTGTCTTAAAGTCCTAAACTACCTAAGGAAAATAAACATAATCCAGCCATATTTTCTTGTCATTTCATGTCTTCCATTTAGACCTTGTCAACAAATGAAAATTTTTTTTGGTCTATGCTATTTTTCTCAAAAAGGATTTTTTTTCAAAATGGTTAGCTAACAGTCCTGACATCACTTACAGTGTAGTCCATTTCCCTGAAAACCCAATATACATGTTCAAAAATTTACCTTTACCATATACTAAATTTGCATCTAAACTTGTATCTATATATGGATTCCATTCTGTTCCATTGAGCTGAATATACCAAATGTTCTGTTGCTTTTGTTTTTGTTTTTAACCAGTGTCTCCATGTTTTCCTTATTGCAAGTTTATAATAAGTTTTAGTGCCTGGTAATATCAGTCTTCTCATCTACTATTTATTTTCAAAATGTTCTTGGTTATCCTTGCACATCTGTGAAATTCAAAATCATTTTGCCAAGCTCTCAAATATTCTACTGGATTTCAACTGGTATTTTATTAAGTTTACAAATTTGGGAGAAATGGATACTTTTATGATACTAAACCTTCTACCCAGGAATATGATATGCCAAAGACTATCACACTGCACAACTCCAGGGAGGCTGTATTACATTGGAGTCATGAAGTATTCAGCCTGTGTGGCAATAGACAGGGGTTGAAGAAGTTGTCTTTGCATCTCCCAGTAAAATATTGCTTCTTTTGCCATGTAAGTCTTGTACATTTCTTATTATGATAATTTCTAGGTCATTCATATTTTTGCTATGTTGTGAATGGGCTCTTTTTATCCTCTGGGTTTTTCCTTGTGTTTATTGCAAATGAATTTTTTTTTAAGTGAAAGTGAAAGTGAAGTCACTCAGAGGTGTCCGACTCTTTGTGACCCCATGGACTGTAGCCTACCAGGCTTCTCCTTTCATGCCATTTTCCAGGCAAGAGTACCAGAGTGGGTTGCCATTTCCTTCTCCAGGGGGTCTTCCCGACCAAGGGATCGAACCCAGGTCTCCTGCATTGCAGGCAGACGCTTTACCCTCTGAGCCACAAGGGAATCCCTCTTTCTTTTTTTTTTTTTAAAAAGGAGGTAGCTGACCACTTTCCTGAATATTCTCATTCATTCTAGGATAGCTTTTTAGTTGATGCTTTGGATTTTTAAGCTAGAAAATTATATCAAATGCAAATAATGTCTTTGATTCCTTCTTTGTGCTATTCATACTCTTTGTTTAAGAATCAATCAGCTGTCCTCAGTTAAATTAGGGTGGTAATCACAGGCATTCTCATCTTGTTCCTGCCTACAGTGAGGCATTTCACTTTGGGTGTGAAGTTGGCTCTTGGTAGGAGATAGATATTCATTTCAGTTAAGGAATTATCTTTCTATTCCAAATTTACTATGAGTATGTAAAATTTGGAATAAAGATTCATTGTGTTCTTTTGTTGCATTTTCAAGATAATCATGTGGTATTTCTCATTTGACCTATTAGTGTAATAGATTATATCAAAAGATTTAGATCAAGCTATTCTTGCCTTCTTGAAATAAACTTTATTTGGCTTGGCATATTATTATTTTAATATAACTTTTGCATTCTATTTGCTGTTTCTTTATTTGGGATTTAAAAAACCTATAGGCAAGCATGCTGTATTGTGACATTTCTGTTGAGCTGGGATTCGGTGATATGCTGGGTTTATAGAAAGAGTTGGGAAGATTTCCATATTTTTCTTTGGCCTGGAACTGTTTAAATAGCATGGGAATTATTTGTTTCTTGAAGATTTAGAGAAATTTGCTCATAAAACAGTGTGAACTCAGCCTTATTTGGTAATCGTACTTCAATAATTGTGTTTTCTTCCATAGTTTCTCCTTTTCTTTCTCTAGTTAATTTTGCCAATTTCCTTTAGTTAGTCTTGCCAATATCACAAGATTATCCATTTCTCTAAGTCTGAGAGATATTTAGCAGAGAGATATACACAGCATCCTCTCTTCGCTGCAACATCTCACCAGTATTTCTGGCTTTGTCACTCCTCTCCATTGTGATGCTGCGTTTTTGTTTTTTCCCTGTTCATCTTTATTACATTTTGCTGCCGTTGTATAATTTATTACTTTTTCAAAAAAAAAGCAATTGTATTTATTTATTTTTGGCTGTGCTTGGTCTTCATGGCTGTGTGGGCGACTCTCTCGTTGCGGTGAGTGGGGGCGTTTCTCTCGTTGGGGTGAGCGGGGGCGACTCTCTCGTTACGGTGAGCAGGGGCGACTCTCTCCTTGGGGTGAGCAGGGGCGACTCTCTCCTTGGGGTGAGCAGGGGCGACTCTCTCGTTGCGGTGAGCGGGGGCGACTCTCTCGTTGCGGTGAGCAGGGGCGACTCTCTCGTTGGGGTGAGCGGGGGCGACTCTCTCGTTGGGGTGAGCGGGGGCGACTCTCTCGTTGGGGTGAGCGGGGGCGACTCTCTCGTTGGGGTGAGCGGGGGCGACTCTCTCCTTGGGGTGAGCAGGGGCAACTCTCTCGTTGCGGTGAGCAGGGGCGACTCTCTCGTTGCGGTGAGCAGGGGTGACTCTCGTTGGGGTGAGCAGGGGCGACTCTCTCGTTGCGGTGAGTGGGGGCGTTTCTCTCGTTGGGGTGAGCGGGGGCGACTCTCTCGTTGCGGTGAGCAGGGGCGACTCTCTCGTTGCGGTGAGCGGGGGCGACTCTCTCGTTGGGATGAGCAGGGGCGACTCTCTCGTTGCGGTGAGCAGGGGTGACTCTCGTTGGGGTGAGCAGAGGCGTTTCTCTCGTTGCGTGAGCAGGGGCGACTCTCTCCTTGGGGTGAGCAGGGGCGACTCTCTCCTTGGGGTGAGCAGGGGCGACTCTCTCGTTGGGGTGAGCAGAGGCGTTTCTCTCGTTGGGGTGAGCAGGGGCGACTCTCTCGTTGGGGTGAGCAGGGGCGTTTCTCTCGTGGGGTGAGCAGGGGCGACTCTCTCGCGGTGCACGGGCTTCTCATTGCCGTGGCTTCTGTCCTGGATCCCGGGCTCAATAGTCGGGGCCCACAGGCTTAGCTGCGCCGTGGCACGTGGGGCCTTCCCGGATCAGGGATTGAACCACGTCTTCTGCATCGGCCAGCGGATCCTTCACCACTGAGCCACCGGGGAAGACGCTATCAGACTTTCTGAGATCTAATCAGACTGTTCTTAGTTTTATTAATCAGTCTGCTAGGTTTTTGTTTAGATTTTCGTTGTGTTTTTTCGAACTTCTTGAGTTAAATCCTTAGGGGGCTAATTTTTATTATTTTTGTAAAAAAAAATACTGTAAAAGTTTCTCTGAGGACAATATTGACTCTAAGCTTTAATATGTAATATTTTCATTTTTCTTGTTTCCTTGTATGTAATATACTTTAATTTCCATATTTTTTCCTATTTAGAATTTTATTGCTAAAATAAATCTTTTGTAAGAGGGACTCCCGCTCAGTTTGACTGAAGCCTCAAAGCCTGGGAATAAACCTCCCACATTCTGGACTTCCCTGGCGGTCTAGTGGTTCAGACTCTGTACTTCCAATGCAGGGATGCAGGGGTTCGATACCTGGTTGAGGAACTAAAGGTCCCGCATGCTGCATGGCATGGCCAAACAAAAACACCCCCACATTCTGAAGTGAGAAGCCAGCCCACCTCTACAGGTCTTGCTAAGGAAGCATCTGGAAACCATCTTGCTAAGGAAGGCATCTGGGCTGCCTTAGCCCAGCATCCACCTCAACTATATGATAGGGTTGAGAGTGAAGGGTCTGGAGGGAAGATTGCTCTGAGAAAGTTCTTGGAAGTATTTACCCTCCCCTCACCTGGAAGTCTAGGAATATCTCCCCTCATGTCCATATGTGTCCCCTCAAGCCTAGGGCAGTGAACTGGGAATGACTGACTTCTGGAAGATGCAAAGCCCCGAGGCCAATCCTGCCCACCTCAGGGAGCAGAAAGAAAGAGGACTGCCTAGAAATGAGTTCGTTTCTGCCAACAGAAAGAGGCAAAGATGCACATGTTTCCTCATGGACCTGTGGCAGGTCACATGGGGGACACAACCTGGGGCCGTCTTAATAAGGACTTTGCCCCCAAAGTCCCCTTAAAGGATTGATGTGCCCAATAAGAAGTCCGTTGGACCGCTGGATAGCACAGGGCTCAGGATTGAAGACAACTGGAGTCAGCTGGAGATGTAAGCTACCAGTCAGAGATGGGCTTGGCCCTGTCCTGGAGATTGTAATGGGAGGGTCCCAGCGCGGGGGCTGTCTGTGAAACCCAAGTGCCCCCAGGCCCAGAGAAGGCTAACACTGACCCACACAGCGCCAGCCACGCCAGACCGCAATTCCCCCTGACACCTGCTGCGTCTGGGCCTCACCTGAGGGGTGAGGCGCCGCGGGCCAGGAAGTGGGGGTGGCCGAGTAATTAGGGGAAGCGTGACGGAGGCGCCTGTGCCACCTCGACTGAACAAGGGAAGAGAGAAGCTTTTGGTCCTGTTTCTTGGAGAATCCTGACTAATACGATGAGGCGAACAGAAGAGGCCCAAGAACTTTGCCAGTTTGGGCTCTGCCAGTGGCCTGGATGACTCGGGTCTCCTCCACCCGCCCTGCTGAGATGCCTGGCACAGGTGGGTGTACACCGTGGCCTCTCTGGGCCTCCACTCTCCTGTGACATGTGGGAGGACTTGCACTGGATGAGCTCTGAGGCCCTTTCAGCTCTAATCGCCTGGGTGCCCTGAGATGCCTAGTCACTGAGAATTGGACAGAACCAAGCCTCCGCACCATTTTCCACCTCCCTGATCAGAAGGGGCAATGGTCCACTCTGCCTCCACCCCCCAAAAAAGGATAAGAGCAGATGTTGGCAAGGACAGGCGGGAGAAGGCATTCAGAGTAGGGGGCCCAGCATGAGCCAAGGCGCCAAGAGGGACGTTGCTCCTTACATTCAGGGAAGGCAGAGTGGCCTGGGCGATAGGATCTCTAGGTGCGCAGAGGGAGAGATATTGATGCGTGTGCAGCCCTTTGTGGTTTCTAAATCCCCTTAGCACCCTCAGAACCACACTGCGGCATCAGCATCTTACTGCTCATCTTACAGGAAAGGAAACTGAGGTCCAGAGGCCAGTAGCTACTTCTCTAGGGTCAGACACCTGGAAATCAGCAGAACTGAGATTTGAATTCAAACCTGTCTGTGCTTTTCCCCAGACACCACAGAGCTTTAAAGCCTGTATGACCCAGCATATCTAGTCAGCTAATTTTGCATTATCCTAATGACAAGTGAGGGTGCAATTCATTCGACCAGCCATACAGCCGTTCTGATTCCGCTGTCAAAGTGGAGGAAAAGCAAATCCATCATATTTTGATCCGAGGTGATTTTATTGTGATTCCGCCTCCCACCCACCCCCTGCAGAGCTGAGGAGGAGACATATTTTGATTCTAACAGCCTGTGTACATCGGCGCTAGCCTGCACACGTACCAGGTGAAGGAGAGACTATAGCTTTATTCTCGCTTGGGGGCAACTGGTTATGTCTGGAAACATTTGAACATCCCATAAAGCTCATTTCTTTTGCAAATGAGTCAGATAACACAGAGCACTTCAAAGTGAGATTCCGTTGGGCTTTCCATCTGGCTGGCCTCTGGGGGAATGCCTCTCGCTGCCTTTGTTAACCAGGTCCTGGGAGCTAGAATTTCATGCATTCGTGGGGAACAAAGCCAAGATATGATCTCAACTGCATTTGGAGTGAAATTCCCCGTCTCCCTCTACAGCTCTCCATCTTCCACACGTTTTCTGGCTCCAAGCTGCTGTGTTCTGTCGCGCCCTGCATCTAGGAAGGCAGGCGTGCTAAGTCCTGGCTTACTCGCCCGGTCTTGGATCTCTTGTGCTCTTGAATCTCACCGTCTGTGTGGGCCTCACCTCCTGTGTATTCAGTCCCAAGGCCTCGATGTCCCCAGAACAGTGCCCTGGAGAGTCACTTAACCTCCACCCCGCTCCTAGTTGGAGGATCTGGACACCTTAGGGCCACGTTATTCACCCTCTTGTGGTGAGAATTGTGGGTGTGAGGTGGGTGTCATGCATTCTGTGCCCCTGTGTGGGTTTCGGAAGTCAGAGGGAGGAAGCCCTGCCCAGCTTGCTGTTCCTCTGGCCAGCCAATGACAAGGTCAGATAACTCACAGTCTCCCTGCAGCTGGGCACCCTGTCTGTTCCCCAGTTCTTTGATACACGGGGCCTTCTGGGGCAGTGGTGACAGCCATGGCACCATCCTCAACTGTTTTATTTAAGCAGAGCTGGCTGGTGTCTCTGAGGCTACAGTAATCCCAGGGATCAGGCCTGCGGGTCCTGGGGATTCTTGCTGAAGGCCAGCCTGGAGTCCACCACTATAACCCTCCCAGTAACTGCACAAGGAGCCCCTGCCCTGGTCCCATCCCTTCTAGCCGAGGATGCCTGGAGGGTTTGTGTCCGTCCCCTCATGCTGCCCCTTTGGCTGAACCTGCCTTGGGTACTGTTAGTTTGCCTTTGATAAGAAATTCGGTCTCCTCCTGAATGTTTCTCAAGATTTTTGTATGCTGCTGCTGCTGCTGCTAAGTCGCTTCAGTCATGTCTGACTCTGTGCGACCCCATAGACGGCAGCCCCCCAGGCTCCTCCATCCCTGGGATTCTCCAGGCAAGAACACTGGAGTGGGTTGCCATTTCCTTCTCCATTTTTGTGTGCAGGGAGGGGGATTTACATATGCTTGTCTTTGCCTGCCACCTCTGGTTTCAAACTTCCATATTAGCTTCCACTTGGCCCCCTCTGGTTATAAGCCTATATATTATAGTTATATATATATAGTGTAGTAGTAGTATATATGTAGTATATATATATAGTTATATATATAATATCCAGGGTTCTCTGGAGAGATAAAACCAATGGGATGTGTACATATATGTGTGGTGGGGGCGCTGTAGAGAGAAGTTTATTTTAAGGAACTGGGTCACGTGATTGTGGGTACTAGCCAGTCCACTGTCTGCGAAGGTAGGCTGGCAGGTTGAAGATCTAGGGATGAGTTCTAGTTTAAATCAGGAGGTAGTCTGCTGGCAGAATTCCCTCTCCTCTTGGGGGAGGTCCATCTTTTTCTTAAGGTCTTCAAATGATTAGATGAGGTCCACCCACACTATGAAGCATAATCTCCTTCGGTCAAAGTCTATTGATTTAAATATTAACCTCTGCTGTTAACCTACACAGCAACATGTTTGATCCAAGATCTGTGGCTCACCCAAGCGGACGTAAAGCTAATGATCACACCATGTCTCCATCACACTCTGGACCACTCCAGCCCCAGGTGCCGCATCTCTCTCCTTCCCCAGAGCACCACTAGCGCAAGCTGAAGAGACGTCATAGAACAAGAAACAACCTCAAACTGTGGCTGCCAGACATTGCTGGCGCTCAAGTTCATTGATCATTCCCGCAGAGGGAGGCCCTTTCCAGCCATCTTTCTCCTTTGTGTCTGTCCATTGCCACGTGGACGAGACTCACATCTCGTTTCTGAGTCCTTCCCTCCTCTCCACACTCTCAGTACCCTGGAAATTCTCACTGCTCTCTTATGTGGAGAAATCTGGTTTCCTTAGTCTCAAATTTTCCACTCCAAATTATGCCCAGGGCTTTACCTGTCACAAGTGAAAAGTATAGTATTAAGTACCCCCCAAAAAGGAGAAATCACTTAGAAAGTAACACTCTTGTCCAGCTTGGGCACAACCCTTCCCTGGTTGAGCGCATCTGCACCATAGCTCACCATTTCCAGAGGCACAAGTCCTGGTCGCACGGGTTTCTCTGAGCTGCCCCACCAACCTGTGGATTCCTGGTGAATCATACCTCTCCTTCGTGCGGCCACTGCCCCAACTCCTGCCAGAGATAGAGGGTGCAACCAGGCACCCACCAGGACCCTGGGGCTTTTCAGAAGAGCCTGACCTGGGACTTCGGTGATCTCCAGGCTCCAGAACCTTGAGTGTCGGATATCAACTTCAAGATGACGAATCAAACCAACCTGAAGCCCCCCTCCATGTGGCCACCTGGGCTCCCACAGCTAGTTCTAGTTCTAACGCCCCTCTGTCTTCCTCCTCCCGTCAGTATTATGTGAGAGTCCCCAGCTCCTACAAGCAGCCTGAGCTTTTGGGAGGGGAGATCCAGCAGTCTCTGCTCAGCCCCCTTCAGGACTGCCCCTGGCGGCCCCCCTCTAGTTCCCATTCGCGGAGGTTTCTTCCTCCTTCGTGGTGCTGGACAGGGGTCTGGGTAGTTGCCACCCCTGTTGGGAGTGAGGGAATAGCCAGGTTGTCTGTGGGTTATCAGTCCAGGAGAGGTCCCACACGGGGCCGAGGGTCAGGGTGAGGGCAAGTTGTGCAGTCGGACCGTGGAACCCTGGGCGGAGCCGGGCAGAGTATGCTCTGTCCACTTCTCTGGATGGCCGGAGTCCCGCACTCACTCTATTCCTTCTTGCAGCTTGGCATTCTAGTCATAACAGCTACCATGGCAGCACATTGACTTACAATTGAGCTGACTCACTAATGTTTGTGGATATGCACAGGGCAACCTGACCTCATCCGCTCCGGCTACACCTTGCTCAGTGTCCTCGACAAGGGCTGCCTGAGAGGAGAAAGGGCCTTTCTTCTGCCCCAGATCCTGAGTGGTTTCTCTACGCATTTTCTCCCTGCTGCCAAAGTCCCATCAGCCTCGCGGTCCTCAGGGACAGCTCTGACCTGGTGTCTGACCCTCTCAGCCTCTAGTCCTGAGAGTCACGGATGTTGTTGCATCATCTCAGAGACAGAATGGACAGTAGGAAGAGGCCTGGCCTTCTGGTGCTTTCTCCTTGAGAGCAGAGTGCTGGGGTTAAAGGGCGAGGATCGAGAGTCAGATCTGAGTTCAAATTCTGGCTACATTGAGAATGCATGTGGTTACATTCTCTGGGTTGCCTGATCTCAAAGTAAATGGCCAACCCCTAGCTGGCAGGGAAGCTCATGGATATGATGAGGGGGATTTTGAGGAGTACTTCATCACACATATCTGCACCCTGGGCCCACAGAAAACTGGGGATGGAGCAAGGAGCACCCAGCCCTGGTATATAATGAGACCAAGCGTGTGAAAGCCTCAGCATTGCGTAGGTACTTATACTGAATGGGCAGAAGCCAAGGGCACCCACACCTCGCACCCCAGACCCTGCCTCCCAGGCCAGAGCTTGCTCCTCTGCCTGGTCTAACACCGACCTATAGAGATCTCATGACATGTGTGTTTGATCCAAGACAGGTGGCATCCCCACCCACCCACAGACTAGTATCTGCTTGGTCTGTTCCTTGGCCCAGGAAATTTCCTTATTACTTAGCTCCTCCCAAAGGGCCATGATTCTAGGCCTCCGTGGATAATGACAGATTCCCCCTGTTTCATGAATGCCGCACTCCTGGCAGCTCTGGTCTGTTGAGGCTTGAAAAGGGGGTCCCCGGAGGCTAACTGGTGGGGCAAGGAGGGGAGCAAGCCAGGCCAGACCCCAGGCTACCACCCTGACCTTGTGCGACCTGAGGCAAGTCACAGCTCCTGCCTCAGTTTCCCTTTGCCACTGGAGAGGTTTCAGGTCTCAAACACCAGCCTCTGAGGTATTTGGTCCCCTGGCCTCCTGGGCACCAATAAAGAGAAAACCCACCTGAATCCTCAGGAGTCCTGCTTATATGTACACACCAAACTAATTAGGATGCTGATCTTGTGAGCGCTCCCCTTAGCATGGCCTGCACTTCACCATCCCTCCATTTGTCACAGTCCCATTTAGAATGCTTGACCCAAACTGCCTCAGAAAAACCTAATCCCCAGGACAGGGGATGTGTAGATGAGCAGAAACCCATGTGAGAAACTGGAGGGATGCCACCCAGCTCAGGGTTGTGGATACGGCGAGAAGGGGTGGCACCCATGACCAATTCCAAGGTTCAGGTCCATAAATCCTGGCTCTTCAGGTGTCAGTGTGAACGTCCGTGTGCTCAAGAAGAAGTACCCTGTACTTTTCCAACTATGCTACAGCATGAATTCAGGACCTCTGGCCAACATTCCCACCCTTTGCTTCAGAGACACTGCTAAGCTACTCTGTAATTACAACGATAAAAAAGACCTGCAGATATGCTTTAATATAACCCTAATGAAGTGTGTGAATTTCTCAAATCTCCAACATTAAACAGAAAACTCTTTCCCAGCTGCTTAGATTCCACCACCTCACTTTCTAACAGCTGTTTTGACATATGAAGAAATGCCGAGGGATCCAAGATGAGCTGAATGATTTCCAGGCCCAAAAGAATGAAAAGGATCCAAAATGTGGAGAGGATAATTGGAGGTCCCAACAGCTGGCTGAACTATCTGCAGATTTGGGAGACTTGTGAGAAATGGAGAGATGTGTCCTGTAACGCCTGGGCCCTGAAAATTTCTCCGGTCCTGACCTGATTTTGCTTTTTCATCATCAGCCTTCCAGAGGTGGGCTCACTGGTTGTGGAAGTGGGAAGTGAATTTAGACTCATGGGTCCAATTTCTTCATTTTGGAAACTGAGGCTCAGAGAAGGAAGACACTTGGTTTTAAATGTCAGTACCCAGAGGCTTCCTAACTTCAGACCAACTTCATATCAAAAGCCCTTCGAGGACGTGCTCTTTGTCCTAGATTTCACTCATTGCTAATAAATTGATGGTCCTCCTTAACAGAGAAATCTTCCCTCCACTGCAGGGCCCAGGGAACTGAAGATAATACCATGATCCTCTGCCAACACCAAGCACTTCTCTCCCTGTAGTACCAAGTTTGAGCTTTTGAGGGAGGAGCTAAGACCCAGAGAGATGACATCATTTGCCCTAATGGTGTAATGAGTACGATGAACTAATCGAAAGAAATCAAAGGGCTATCTCTGACAACCTTTTCCTACTTTCCTTCTCCCCTTCTTCTCCTCCTTCCTTCTTCCCCTCCTTCCATCCATTCTTTTTTTTTCCTCTTTCCTTCTTTCTCTCTGAGGAAAAAAAATATTTAACACATTTCAAGGATATTTATGCTCAAAAGTTGCCCAAGACATCTTGACCTTTAAGAAGATTATTGCAATTTCAAAAATCAGAATGCATTTAAAAACATTTAAAATGAGGTTCATTTTATTAAGGTAAGTAACTTGTTAAATAGCCTTTAAGATCATTTCTATATTATGATATTTTAACCAAGCTTAATTTCTAACTTTAATTGTATTATTTCCACATGGTACTCCATAATTACATATACTTTGGCCACCTCATGCGAAGAGTTGACTCATTGGAAAAGACCCTGATGCTGGGAGGGATTGGGGGCAGGAGGAGAAGGGGACGACAGAGGATGAGATGGCTGGATGGCATCATTGACTCAATGGACATGAGTTTGAGTAAACTCTGGGAGTTGGTGATGGACAGGGAGGCCTGGCGTGCTGCGATTCATGGGGTTGCAAACAGTCGGACACGACTGAGCAACTGAACTAAACTGATGCTTTCTAAAACCTTAGTAAAATATCACTGAAAATATCTGTCCCTTTTTGTTTTCTAACTGTAGCCCATATTCAGCAAACATTTAGCAAATGCTGATCTTGTACAAGTGTGCAGGCATGGAGGTGAATAGGGCTCAGCTGTCACCTCTGAGAGGCTCACAAGCTGAAGGGTATTTGGATAGGTGAATAGCGGAAGGAAGCAGGTATCCCAGGGGCTGCAAAGAGGGTGAAGGTGTGTAGAAGTAGGTGAATTCCACTGCAGGGAAGAAGGGTGCAGAGATCTTCATGGAGCTTGGCCTGAATCTTGAAACAAGCAGGAGTTAGAAAGGGCAGCTCAGTAGCAGGAGCCCAAGGGAAGGCTCCGTGTTGAAGAACATCGTTGCACGTCTGAGAAACAACATGTGCCTCGTTCTAGGGGCCAGAGAGCGAGGCACAGGGACAGAGAAGGGGAGTGAGAAAAGTGGTACGGATGTCACCCAGCAGAGCTGATATTCAGTCCCTGAGCTGGGATTCCCCAGCCGCTCTGCTTCTTCGGCAGTTTCCAAAGTCTCATCAACCTGCATCCCACTCCCCTGTGATCTGCACCCACAGGGGCCCCCAAGGAGCAGACCGTTAGGGCTGGTCAGTACTAAACTCCCAGCAGACCTGGCAGATCCAGCGCCAGCCCCTGGGCTGCCAGCCCAGGGGCACAGTCCTCTAGAGCCCGGCTCCTCTCTGGGCCTCTGTGACTCTGTCTAACAGCACAGGCCAGGCTAGCCTCTCTCCAGAACTTCTTGGCAACGGGATTCAAAAGGCAAAGCAAAATGAAAACTTCATCCTCTGGGAGCCGAGCAGGTGGCCAGTTTACCACCCAGCTGCCCGACCTGGTGTTGGCGGCTTGTCCAGCACAAGTACCTGGCACCAGTCGGGAGGAGGCTTTGGGAAGAGGTTCTGGCAGACTGGCTCACCTGGCCTCCCAGATGACTTCCCAAGGCCACGTGCCAGTGGGAAGCCAGCAGGGGCATTGGCTGGGGTGGGCGGCCCGGGAGACAGAGCAGGTGGCCCTGGCGCAGCAGCACTGGTGCTGTTCAGGTCAGGCTGCTGGATCAAAAGCAGAGAGCCCGGGCAGTAGCTGTGCTCAGGGCACCGAGGCGGTCAGGGGTGGGGGTGCCGGATCAGGCAAGCTCCACAGAGCCTGGGACTGTCTGCAGACTGGACTTGGGACATCTGGGGCCATAGCCAATCCCCAGGTCAGGTGCAGGCCCTGTGGTATGGAGGGGAGGCTGATCTAACCCAAAGGAGGGCAGGGGTTGGGGGACAGAAAATCACCCACCTGAGGCTAAGGGTGTGGGGTAGGAGGAGACCACCCCTGAATAAGAAGGGAGTGGATCCGGCCTCACACCTGTCACTAACTTCCTGGGTGACCCTGTGCACTTTCCACATCCTCCCTGGGCCTCAGTTTCCATAGCAACATGATGAGGTAACTCTTCCCCATTCCCACCTTACCCACAGGAGTCTTAGAAGACAGAATCACAAGCCTGCTAACACATATGAAATGACTCGTACGCGGTCAAGGCTGAGCTGAGCCCTTGGCCTCAGTGAATCCCAGCTTGTGGTCACTCTGCCGTCTCTGAGGCAGGATTCACTGGTGGGGGAGGGAAGGGTGTGGCCGTGGTGGCCAGCTGAAGGTGCATTTCCACACTACTTAGGAGGAAAAACTGAGAAAGTGTTTTAAACTGGGCAGTGAAGACTGGATACTTTCTAGGAACTTCTAGATACTCTTTATTTCAGGCTCTCTGCTCTTTCATTGTTTCTGAGATCCCTTACGACTTTATAAATTACAGAAAACAAATAGTAACACATGACACCTATAGAGCGTCTACAGAGATGTAAGTCAATTTTGTCTGCTAGCATTGTGATAGTGATTGCTCTATGGGTAATGACTACTTTTGTATCTATTTCAAAATTCACAATTGCCTACATGTGCAAATCTGTGAATTCTCCTTTGAACTTGTAGCAGCTTACAGAGCCCTTCATTAATGAGTTAAAGTATTTGGTATATATTCTTTTAATATTTGCATAAGAACCACTGTATTGGGTTTCCTATTGCTGCATAACAAATCGCCACAGACTAATCACCTTTATGGGCTCACAGTTCTGTAGGTCAGAGGTCCCAGCACAGCGTGGTTGGATTCCCTGCTCAGGGTCTGCTGAAATCCAGGTGTGAGCCAGGCTGCACTCCTTTCTGGAGACTCTAGGAGAAGAATCCACTTCTGAGCACATTCAGGGTTTTGGCCGATTTCGACTCTGAGCTTGTAAGACTGAGGCCTATGTTTCCTCTCTGGCTGTCATCTGGGGGTTGCTGTCAGCACCTGGATCTCACTTTTCTCCACAAGGAGATCACAACACAGCAGTTTGCCTTCTTCCAGGCAGGGCTCACTGTTTCTTTCCTCTGTGACCACCCAGAAAATCTGCTCTGCTTTTAAAGGGATCTCCTGATGAAGTCAGGAGATTATGCGGGACCACACAGCATAAGCTCTCTTTTGCCGTATAACATAATATAGTTGCAGGGGTGATATTTATCAATTCCACTCACACTCAAAAGGGGAGGGACTGATACAAGGGTGAGGGTCCTTGAGGGTCATTTTAGAATTCTGACTATCAGAGATGATTTTACCTAACAAAAAATGTTTGAATGCAATTTACAAAAACTGAAAGTCCATCAAAGAATGGGAAGGGGCTAGTAGAGATTGGGAGGGGGCTAAACCCCTCTTCTATAGACCATCCTTTTGTTTTGCCACTGACCCAAACTCTGCCCCATTTTATGGTCAGCTTATCAGTGATATTGAGTTTGACTATCTTCCCAATCAGACAGCAAACTCCTCCCAAACTAAAATCTAGTCCTACCCAGGTCTTACCTAATCTGTGGCCCATAAAGCAAGCCCTGACACGTGGTTTGGGGTCAAGATGGGAGAGATTTTCTTCTCTACCTTGATTCTTGCTTTTATTGATTTAAAAACCGAATACCTCTGACACATAAACACCTCTTGGGTCTGGGAGTAGGATACAGTGGAGAAAGGGATGTAGAGAGTCTCCAGCATTAACATAGAATTGGTCAAATGGGAGCAAGGGACTCACGAGGGCCATCAGACCAGGTCCCCAGAAGATGGAACAGGGGTGATTCTGATTCCTATTTGCTATGAGGGTTTGACTTCAGGGAAGGCAGAGAACAAGACAGAATCACTGAGTGTTCCATCTGGTCTACCTTCATGGCTTCCATCACATCCTCCTCTACTGGAGAAAACTTCAGAAACCTGGAGCTTCACAGGCTTCTCCCCCAACCACAACCCCAGACAGCTCACTACATCATTGCTTCTGTACCTTAGAATATGCTTTTCCCCTTGCCTGGCATTTCCTCCCTCTCCCAAAACTCCACAGAGAAACTTCCTTTCAATTTTTAACATTCAACTCAAACATCAGGTCTTCTGTGAAAACTTCCTTCAGAGGCATCACAGCAGTGGAAAGAAAGTAGGCTTTGAATTTAATTAGAATTTTGCCTCTCTCCCTTCCAAGCTGTGTGGTCTTGGTAAAATTGCATAAGCTCTCTGAGCTTTTGTTTAATCTATAAAATGAGTACAGTGTGATCTTTCTTAAACATTTTTAAATTGGAGGATAATTGCTTTACAATGTTGTGTTGGTTGAGCACAGTATAATCTTTAATGATAAAGCTCATCTTAGTGACTGGTCACAGAATAAAAATAAGAACAGTGACCATGTATTCCATGCTTGTCACTTGTTGGACATTGCTCCAGGTACTTTTAAAGCATTTTTGATTTAATCTCCCGAGCAACCCAACAAAGGAAGTTCTGCTATTCCATTTTGCAGGCAAGGAAACTGAGGTTTTGAGAGGCTGAACCCAGTCTTTTATGTCTCAAAAGCACAGGTTCTTAGTCATTATGACACGCCTAGTCCCTTCAGTCGTGTCTGACTCTCTGCAACCCCATGGCCTGCAGCCCGCCAGGCTCCTCTGTCCATGGGATTCTCCAGGCAAAAATACTTGAGTGGGTTACCATGCGCTCCTCCAGGGGATCTTCCCGACCCAAGGATCAAACCCACATCTCCTGCATTGCAGGTAGATTCTTTACTGCTGAGCCGCCAGAAAAGCCCCCATTATGACATAGTACCTTCTAGAAGGTACTCAAGAAAGTGTCACTGTTTTTCTTCTCTCTCTTCCCTGCCATGCTCACCTCTGGACTAACAAAATTGCTCACTCCTCCTCTGTGTCCTCGGAGCCCTTAAACATGCAGTGACTCTATGATGCTGTGCAAGAGACAGGATTAGTTATTTTCATCTGTTTCCATCTCCTCCAGCCCTCAGTGTTGGGTCTGACATGGAGCAGACGCAGGCCACCTATTATTCCAGTGAATTCATGAATCATCTTGAGTCTTTTTAGAAAGTGACCAGGGTATCATTTATATAATAAAATGATTATGAACAATACATAAATTATAGAGAGAAGACTGCCCCTTCCATTCCATTCCCTTCTCTCGTGTTTTCTCAGCTGAAGCCATAGGGCCCGCAGGAACCTGGTGCAGACAGATAAAAATATCAAGGCCTGTTCCAGCTTCACACCAGCCCCTTGAATTTAATTTAACTCATACAGACATCGGTGCTGACACTCTTGGGGGCTCCGAGAGAAGCCGCACAGAACAGCTGGTAACAGCTATGATGAGGTTTGCCTTCACACCTCCAATTGAATCATTGAATCACAAGGGAATCCCTGGGAGACAGGGCCCTGGAAACCATTTTATAGAAAAGATACTCATTGACTCCCAGGACCTCCATTTCAGAAGGAGCTGCCAAGTTCACTGTGACCCCTTTATTTTTAAAAGAGCCAAACCAAGGCCAAGGGATTTCCCCAAAGTCACATGGCTTTCCAGGTCTGGATGAAGCAACCTTAACCATGTAAACGACTACAGCATCTTATAGCTTCAAGTGTGTGGTTCCTGTACTTAAGATGCCGCCTTCTGCACTCTTCCCCACGTGTCCCGCGGTTAGCGTACACCACCACCAGCTGGGGCACACAGAGGGTAGTTAACACGGTTAAAGTTGTTCATCAGGCGTGTGATTCACACAGGGTCCAGATTATCATCTGAGCTCCCCACTTTGTTATTTTTATATTAAATTCTGACTTTCTGTATTAAGCTGTGACTATTTTTATATTAAACTATGACTCTTTATTAAACTCTGATTCTGAGAGCAGATAACTGGGTGAAAAAAACAGCTTTAAAAATGAAACAAATATAGAACATATTTGTTGTGATCCTTTTAATAATTTTATATTACCAGCTTAGTTTAACCCTGATCTTATTCCACATATTGACTGAAGTTACACTTTCTAACTTGCCATGCATTTTGGTTTGGATGCTAACTTACCTTCAAGGTTTTCCTTCAACCTTAATCATAGAATTAAATTTTCTATGCTTATTTAGTTTATAGCACACTGAACTCTGTCAAAAAGGCAAAAAGATAGGACACTGAAAGATGAACTCCCCAGGTCGGTAGGTGCCCAATATGCTACTGGAGATCAGTGGAGAAATAACTCCAGAAAGAATGAAGAGATGGAGCCAAAGCAAAAACAACACCCAGTTGTGGATGTGACTGGTGATGGAAGTAAAGTCTGATGCTGTAAAGAGCAATACTGCATAGGAACCTGGAGTGTTAGGTCCATGAATCAAGGCAAATTGAAAGTGGTCAAACAGGAGATGGCAAGAGTGAACATTGACATTTTAGGAATCAGTGAGCTAAAATGGACTGGAATGGGTGAATTTAACTCAGATGACCATTGCATCTACTACTATGGGCAAGAATCCCTTAGAAGAAATGGAGTAGCCATCATGGTCAACAAAAGAGTCCAAAATGCAGTACTTGGGTGCAATCTCAAAAGCAACAGAATGATCTCTTTGTTTGTTTCCAAGGCAAACCATTCAGTATCATCGTAATCCAAGTCTATGCCCCAATCAGTAACGCTGAAGAAGCTGAAGTCGAACGGTTCTATGAAGACATACAAGACCTTCTAACACCCCCAAAAAGATGTCCTTTTCATTATAGGGGACTGGAATGCAAAAGTAGGAAGTCAAGAAGCACCTGGAGTAACAGGCAAATTTGGCCTTGGAGTACGGAATGAAACAGGGCAAAGGCTAATAGAGTTTTGCCAAGAGAATGCACTGGTCATAGCAAACACCCTCTTCCAACAACACAAGAGAAGACTCTACACATGGACATCACCAGATGGTCAATACCAAAATCAGATTGATTATATTCTTTGTAGCCAAAGATGGAGAAGCTCTATACAGTCAGCAAAAACAAGACCGGGAGCTGACTGTGGCTCAGATCAGGAACTCCTTACTGCAAAATTTAGACTTAAACTGAAGAAAGTAGGGATAACCACTAGACCATTCAGGTATGACCTAAATCAAATCTCTTACAATTGTACATTGGAAGTAACAAATAGATTCAAGGGATTAGATCTGATAGAGTACCTGAAGAACTATGGATGGAGGTTTGTGACATTGTACAGGAGGCAGTGATAAAGACCATCCCCAAGAAAAAGAAATGCAAAAAGGCAAAATGGCTGTCTGAGGAGGGCTTACAAATAGCTGAGAAAAGAAGAGAAGTGAAAGGCAAAGGAGGAAAGGAAAAATATACTCATTTGAATGCAGAGTTCCAAAGAATAGCAAGGAGAGATAAGAAAGCCTTCCTCAGCGATCAATGCAAAGAAATAGAGGAAAACAATAGAATGGGAAAGACTAGAGATCTCTTCAAGAAAATCAGAGATACCAAGGGAACATTTCATGCAAAAATGGGCACAATAAAGGGCAGAAATGGTATGAACTTAACAGAAGCAGAAGATATTAAGAAGAGGTGGCAAGAATACACAGACGAACTATACAAAAAAGATCTTCATGTCCCAGATAATCATGATGGTGTGATCACTCCCATACAGCCAGACATCCTGGAATTCAAAGTCAAGTGAGTCTCAGGAAGCATCACTACAAACAAAGCTAGTGGAGATGATGGAATTCCAGTTGAGCTATTTCAAATCCTCAAAGATGATGCTGTGAAAGTGCTGCACTCAATATGCCAGCAAATCTGAAAAACTCAACAGTGGCCACAGGACTGGAAAAGGTCAGTTTTCATTCCAATCCCTAAGAAAGGCAATGCCAAAGAATGCTCAAACTACTGCACAATTGCACTCATCTCACACGCTAGTAAAGTAATGCTCAAAATTCTCCAAGCCAGGCTTCAACAGTATGTGAACCATGAACTTCCAGATGTTCAAGCTGGATTTAGAAAAGGCACAGGAACCAGTGATCAAATTGCCAACATCTGTCGGATTATGGAAAAAGCAAGAGAGTCCCAAAAAAAACCTCTACTTATGCTTTATTGACTATGCCAAAGCCTTCAACTGTGTGGATCACAATAAACTGGAAAATTCTGAAAGAGATGGGAATACCAGACCACCTGACCTCTCTCTTGAGAAATCTGTATGCAGGTCAAGAAGCAACAATTAGAACTGGACATGGAACAACAGACTGGTTCCAAGTCAGGAAAGGAGTATGTCAAGGCTGTATATTGTCACCCTGCTTATTTAACTTATATGCAGAGTACATCATGCAAAATATTGGGCTGGATGAAGCACAAGCTGGAATCAAGATTGCTGGGAGAAATAGCAACAACCTCAGATATGCAGATGACACCACCCTTATGGCCAAAACGAAGAAGAACTAAAGAAAGTGAAAGAGGAGAGTGAAAATGTTGGCTTAAAACTCAATATTCAGAAAACTAATATCATGGCATCTGGTCCTATCACTTCATGGCAAATAGATGGGGAAACAGTGGAAACAGTGACAGATTTTATTTTGGGGGGCTCTAAAATCACTGCAGATGGTGACTGCAGCCATGAAATTAAAAGATGCTTGCTCCTTGGAAGAAAAGTTATGACCAACCTAGACAGCATGTTAAAAAGCAGAGACATTACTTTGCCAACAAAGGTGCCTCTAGTCAAGGCTATGGTTTTTCCAGTAGTCATGTATGGTTGTGAGAGTTGGACTGTGAAGAAAGCTGAGTGCCAAAGAATTGATGCTTTTGAACTGTGGTGTTGGAGAAAACTCTTGAGAGTTTTGGACTGCAGGGAGATCCACCCAGTCCATCCTAAAGGAAATCAATCCTGAATATTCATTGGAAGGACTGATGTTGAAGCTGAAACTTCAATACTTTGGCCACCTAATGCGAAGAACTGACTCATTGGAAAAGACCCTGATGCCGGGGAAGATTGAGGGCAGGAGGAGAAGGGGACGACAGAGGATGAGATGGTTGGATGGCATCACTGACTCAATGGACATGAGTTTGAGTAAGCTCCAGGAGTTGGTGATGGACAGGGAGGCCTGGCTTGCTGCAGTCCATGAGGTCGCAAAGAGTCAGATATGACTAAGCGACTGAACTGAACTCGACTGAACTCTGTCAATTTGATAACATTTTAAAATGTGTTTATTAAGCACTCATCACAATCAAGGCTAGGAGTAGTGACTTCTGGAGCAAGATCCACAGATATGAATAGGAGGTAGCTTCTGCCCTCAAGGAACTCCTGATTAACTAGAGAGTAAAATCATTAACAGAGACTTCCCAGATGGCGCTAGTGGTAAAGAATCTGCCTGCTTATGGAGGAGACACAAGAAGACACAAATTTGATCCCTGGGTCGGAAAGATTCCCTGGAGGAGGAAAGGACAACCCACTCCAGTATTCTTGCCTAGAAAATCCATGGGCAGGGGAGCCTGGCGGGCTACAGTCCACAGGGCTGCAAAGAGTTGGACAGTACTGAGTGTAAAATTATTAACATCTTTGAAAACAAGGTGGTAAAATGAAAATAAAGCCAGAAATCATGGCAGAAAAGATTTAGCTACATAAATATTTAAAATTTTTGTAAGGCAAATGACATCATAAATAAAACTGAAGTACAAATGACAAATCAAGTAAAAGGATTTTCAACATTTATTACATAGTAAAGGTTAATAGTGTTAATGGATAAAGAACTTTTCACAACCCTATAAAAAAGAAAAACAACCCAACACTAAATGTGCAGAAGACTTGGGCCAATAATTCACTTAAGGAGAAATAGAGAAACACAGTGCTCAAAGAAATACAGATGAAAATAACAAAAATATTTTTTCACCCATCAGATTGGCAAAACACTTTTAAAAATTGATTATGCTTAGTGCTAGCAAAATGGTAGAAAAATACATACCCAGTTGGGAAGGGGGTAAATTGAGAGAATATTTTAAAGTCAAATTGGCAGAATCCATCAAAGATTAAAATGTGAATATCCATTGACCCAGACACACCACTTCTAGAAATTTATTCTTCAGGTTTGCTCACTGAAACGCAGAGATTCACATCCAAAGTGGTTCACTGCAGCTGCTTGTACAAGTAGGAAATATGAGACATCTTGCATGTCCATCAGGAGATATAGTAAATGAATTAAGATACAGTTATAAAATGTAATACTAAGCACACATTAAAAGAAGAAATCACAGGAAAAGACACAATGTACACGGAGTGAAGAAAGCAAGAAACTGGATGGTATATATAATATATTCACAACTGTATGAAAGTCTAAAATAAATACACATATGCCTACAGATTATATACAGATTTAAAGGGTCTGAAAGGATGTATACTATTACAGTAATTGTCTCTGAGGAACTGGGATCTTGACTTTTAAGATTTAATATATACATTTCTTTTTGTTTGGATTACTCATAGTTAGAAAAATAACAAAAATATAAAAGAATATGTGCTAACTCCTCTTGCTGATTCTTGTCCTCTAAGCTACTCCCCAAACAATGTTCATCTTGCCATGTTTGTTTCCCAAGCAAAGACCTGTGGACATCGGACTGTGGTTCACTTAAAGTCTCTTGGTTTTATAGCTTGGGTGATGGGTTGATTATGACAGGCTCACAGAGGTGGGGAACACAAGAAGAAGAGGATATTTGTGGAGAAGGAGGGAGTGAGCATGACTTTGGGTAAGTTGAGTGGGAGGTGCCTGAGACCCTGATGGAAATGGTCAGCAACTCTTACTTTTTGTTGTCTTGCCTGAATATCACTTATTGAGGACTGATAATCTATTTTTTTTCCTGTAATTTGCACTATACATACATCTCTAAGCTTCATCTGTGGGAATTAAAGGCACAGACCAAGACAAACAAATGAGTGAATTGTTTCTTGTCCACTTTTCTTCAAGGGTTTGGCCCTTTGAGTCCCATGTTTACTGAGTGGGAAGGCGAGGGAGTTATAGATCTAACTTTCTACCACATCTGAAATCAAAATCTTGTTTCCTGTCTCCAAGTAGAGCAACAGGGTCACCTGAACCTGAGGTTGAACCTCCCTCCCACCATCTTCCAAATTCCCATTTAATTGACCAAAGGGGTATAAAGTAGAGAACAATCTGCATGAGGGATGAATACTGACAAAGGTTGGCACTTGCCAGACTTTTGAGACATTTATATGAGAAAGGGTGCTACAGGGAAAGGCTAGCTGGAGTGGAAATCACTATATGAAACCCCAAATCTCACTGAGGAATAAGGACCCTGGGTGTATTTCACTGACCCCCTTGAAGTTAGTGTGTTAACTTCTCAAAGGGACAAAAGGGAAGGAGATGAGTTGACTTCTCAGTCCTGTTGGCAACTCTGAAGGTCGACTGGGGCCACAGCTCCTGCTCAGCCTTCAGCTGGCCCAGCCAGCTCAACAAACAAGGCGGGTGCGCCCTGGAAACCAGCCTCTCACGAGGGCCATTGTGATTTGCTGCAGGCTGCCACAGCAGATCAGAAAAGACGTGTTGCCATGGGGCTCTTTTTAGCTGTTTCTCTCAAATCCCATGGAAATTATACCCTGGAAAGGTAAAAACATAGCAAATCTAATCTTCTTCCTTTTTAGTTCATCTGGAACGGAAAGATTTAACCAAATAGTCACACAATCTCTGATCAAACTCATCTCAGCTCCCAATTCTGAACAAAACTTAGCTTCCCCATCTGTTAGGATGAGCAAATAGAGAAAATTCATCAGATATGAAAAGAGATTCAATAGTTCAAAAGAAAAAGACTCCATCTGAGGAATTAAGAGAAAATTGCTCCTTCAAATTAGACTTACTGCAAGAAATAGAAGGAAGCTTAGATAAAAATCTAATGTGCATTTTCAGTTGCCTTCAGGAAGACATTGCATCTGTGAAAAGGATTGGTCTGAAATAATACAAACTTGTTTTCAAAAGAAAAGCATAATTGCTAAATTAAAAAGTTTACAAAGTCTGTAAAACTCAGGTTGGATACTGTAGAAAATCAAATGAGCAAATTTTATATATATATATATATATATATATACACACACACACATATATATATACACACATATATATATATACACATATATATATATAAAATTTGTGCTTGATATATTCTCCAAGAACCCAGAGAAAGCAAATAAAAATGAAGTGAAGCACAGTAAAAAGATGTGAATTCTATGATGACCTAGAGGGGTGGGAGGGAGGCTCAAGAAGAGGGGATACATGTATACAGAAGCTGATTTACTTTGTTGTACAGAAAAAACTAATGCAACATTTTAAAGCAATTATACTCAAATTTTTACAAAGATAAGAATTGTGAGAAAGGTCTAGGGTCTATTGTACTTCTACAGATCATAGAAATCCTCAAAAGAGAGTGTTACAGATTATTAAAAATGGCCCCAATGAGTCTTGCCTCCCTGTGTCCACACTCCTCTGAAATGCGACCTTGACACTCCTCCTGTCAAGAGATGGAGTCCATTTCCCAGTTGAATCCAGGTTGACCTTGTGATTTGCTTTGACCAACTGAATGCAGCCCAAGTGACATTCTGTGCCTTCCGAGCTCAAGCCTTGTAGCTTCCACTTTAACTCGTGGGACCCTGAGACCATCGTGTATGAAGGAACTCAGGCCACTGAGGCCTATGGGAACATGAGCGGCTCATGCAGAACAACCAGCACCAACTGTCAGGCGTCTGAGTGAGGTTATTTTGGCCCCAGGTGAGCTGTTTCAGATGATTCCAATCACTCAAACAAATGATTAAAAACATTTTTGAGGGACTTCTCTGGCAGTCCAGCAGTTAAGACTCTTCTTCCACTGTCAGTCCCTGGGGAGGGAACTAAGGTCCCAAATGCCGTGCACTGCAGTCAAAAACATAAATAAAATAAAAAGCATTTGTACATACCTAGGTTTAGAGATGAAAACTACAACAGAAGAATCCTTCAGGTTACTAATTCACAGCATCGTAGGCAATAATAAGTCATGAGTGTTGTAAGCCCCTGGGTCTTGGGGATGGTCTGTTATGCAATGGAAACAGAAGAATAATAATTAGGGAAATTGTCATGATAACTTTAATGATAAATTAAATATAAATTTAAATATAGATTGGAATACAATCTATAAAAATATTGAATTACTTTGTGGTATACCTAAACTAATATTAATCAACTGTGCTCCAATTTTAAAAAAGAAAAAGAAAGAACTATAAGAGTGTCCAGAGTCCTCTTTTCCCCCACTGAGGCTCCTCTGGCATGCACTAGTCCATCACCGCAACGAGGAGCTCAGTTTGGTCCCTAATTCACATAAAGCCCAGAAATGTTATTACAGGAAATCCCTGGTTGTGGCCAGTGGAGTGAGGGAAGCACTGACTCGGTGGCTTGGCTTTGGTGGGTCATCTCAAAACCTTAGGAGGCAGCTGACTCACACAATAGCCAGAGGGGGTTCTCAAGCATCATCTTGGGCCCTGTCCCTAACCCACACAATGACTGTATAACACTGGAGGCAGTGGGTCAGGTGATGATGAACGAGGATCAGCCTGACTTGGAGGTGACCCTGAGCCTTCTGTTCTGGCTATTGCATGGCGCAGGCCACACATGGCTCTCCACTTTCTGCATTCATTTGCACCAACAACTGGGGCTGTGACCTCGGTCAGGAGGAGCTCAAATCTTGATGATCTTCCTTGTCCTCAAAAGCCTGGTGCTGATATTGAAGAATCCTTGCATTCCTGGGATAAAGCCCACTTGGTCGTGGTGTATGATTTTTTTAATATGTTGTTGGATTCTGTTTGCTAGAATTTTATTAAGGATTTTTGCATCTATGTGCTGGGAAAACTGGTCAACCACTTGCAAAAGAATGAAACTAGAACACTTTCTAACACCATACACAAAAATAAACTCAAAATGGATTAAAGATCTAAATGTAAGACCAGAAACTATAAAACTCCTAGAGGAGAACATAGGCAAAACACTCTCCGACATAAATCACAGCAAGATCCTCTATGACCCACCTCCCAGAATATTGGAAATAAAAGCAAAACTAAACAAATGGGATCTAATGAAACTTAAAAGCTTTTGCATTACAAAAGAAACTATAAGTAAGGTGAAAAGACAGCCCTCAGATTGGGAGAAAATAATAGCAAATGAAGAAACAGACAAAGGATTAATCTCAAAAATATACAAGCAACTCCTGAAGCTCAATTCCAGAAAAATAAATGACCCAATCAAAAAATGGGCCAGAGAACTAAACAGACATTTCTCCAAAGAAGACATACAGATGGCTAACAAACACATGAAAAGGTGCTCAACATCACTCATTATTAGAGAAATGCAAATCAAAACCACAATGAGGTACCATTACACACCAGTCAGGATGGCTGCTATCCAAAAGTCTACAAGCAATAAATGCTGGAGAGGCTGTGGAGAAAAGGGAACCCTCTTACACTGTTGGTGGGAATGCAAACTAGTACAGCCACTATGGAAAACAGTGTGGAGATTCCTTAAAAAACTGGAAATAGAACTGCCATATGACCCAGCAATACCACTTCTGGGCATACACACTGAGGAAACCAGATCTGAAAGAGACACGTGCACCCCAATGTTCATCGCAGCACTGTTTATAATAGCCAGGACATGGAAGCAACCTAGATGCCCATCAGCAGATGAATGGATAAGGAAGCTGTGGTACATATACACCATGGAATTTTACTCAGCCGTCAAAAAGAATTCATTTGAACCAGTCCTAATGAGATGGATGAAACTGGAGCCCCTTATACAGAGTGAAGTAAGCCAGAAAGATAAAGAACATTACAGCATACTAACACATATATATGGAATTTAGAAAGATGGTAACGATAACCCTATATGCAAAACAGAAAAAGAGACACAGAAATACAGAACAGACTTTTGAACTCTGTGGGAGAAGGTGAGGGTGGGATGTTTCAAAAGAACAGCATGTATACTATCTATGGTGAAACAGATCACCAGCCCAGGTGGGATGCATGAGACAAGTGCTCGGGCCTGGTGCACTGGGAAGACCCAGAGGAATCGGGTGGAGAGGGAGCTGGGAGGGGGGATCGGGATGGGGAATAAGTGTAAATCTATGGCTGATTCATATCAATGTATGACAAAACCCACTGAAATGTTGTGAAGTAATTAGCCTCCAACTAATAAAAAAATTAAAAAAAAAAAAAAAAAGCCTGGTGCTCACCTGCCTGGGTAATATACACAATGGTCTCAGTGGTGTCGGGAGGGGGACTTTAGCAAAAAGGGTTTCCCTGCCCCAGAGAGAAATCAAACTATGGTAGGTGCAAAGAAGTCACCCTTTGCGCCACTTCTCTCTACTCTGAGGGGGGAAAGAAAGAAGCTTAATTTTGACAGTGATACTTAGCTACTGCCCTGGATGAAAACTGCCCTAACCTAAAGAATTGCATCTTTTGATAAAAAGGGTTCACTGGCCACCAGAAAAAAGTAATGAAAGGAGATGTATATATAGACCTACTTTGTGATTTTTTTTTTTTAATTTCAAGGATAAGGAAAATTTTTTATAAATATCCAGACAGAAAAATTTTAAAGGCTATCTATAAGCTAGTAAATGGAGTTATATGTCTCAAATCGCTCCTCTGAAAGGCTAAATGCCACTAGACAATCGTGCAGGGGGTCCCCTCACTCCCCCGGTTGGATGCACTGGGGGGACCACAGTAGAACCCGACATAGAGAGAGTTACATTCATGACTGTGACTCATCACAGAGCGGAGACAGCAAGTCAACAGGGGGCAGGGGGACGTGCATGGAACGAAGGCCAGGGAAACCAGGCACACACTTTCGAGAGCCTCTCCTCCTGGAGGCACACAGGACACGCTTCTTCCCAGGCAAAGGACTGTGGCAACACCTGTGACGTGCCCGCACTAGACACTCAGGGCCCGATGGTTTTCCTGGGGGCTGGTCCTCTAGGCACCCTCTGCCTACTATGTACCAAGATTCCAGACAACTAGAGGGAAAGTAGACGTGCAGCATCAGCCACGTGGTTTGTACAATTTAGACACAATGATTCACCCTTATAAGTTCTGGAAGCTATGGGAACCCTTCCCAAATTCAAGTTCCCAGTCACCAGCCAACGGTCAATCTAGCCAGCAGGCCTTTCTAAGAATAACAGTCTCAGGTCTGCTCCATTAACTCTTTTCTGCACAACAATGAGACAGTATCTGCAGATTTTTCATTTAAAATATGGCCCAATAATTTTTCAAATTTAAGTATAGTTGATTTTAGATATTATGTTAGTTTTGGGTGTATACAAGCTTCCCTATGGCTCAGTCGGTAAAGTATCTGCCTGCATTGCAGGAGACCCAGGTTTGATTTCTGGGATGAAAAGATCCCTGAGAAGGAAATGGCAACCCACTCCAGTACTCTTGCCTGGGAAATCCCATGGACAGAGGAGCCTGGTGGGCTACAGTCCATGGGGTCACCAGTCAGACAGGACTTAAAGACTAAACCACCACCACCACATAGTGATTTAGTATTTTTGCAAATTATACTCCATTGTAAGTTATTGCAAGATAATGGCTATAATTCCCTCTAGTATACAGTATATGTATTCTTGTTGCTTATCTATTTTATACACAGTATTTTTTATGTGTTAATCCCATGCCCCTAATTTGTCCCCTGCCTTCCATCTCCCCTTTGGAAACCACAAGTTTGTTTTCTATATCTGTGAGCCTGTTTCTATTTTTCATATACATTCATTTGTATTGTTTTTTAGATTCCATATATAAGTAATATCCTATAATATTTGTCATTCTTTGATGTATTTTACTAAGCATAATATTCATCCACATTGCTGCAAATGGCAGAATCTCATTCTTTTTAGTAACTAATATTCTATTATATTTATACCATATCTTCTTTATCCATTCATTAGTTGATGGGCACCTGGGTTGCTTTCCTGTCTTGGCTATTGTAACTAGTGCTGCTATGAGTGCGTGTATCTTTTCCAATTTGTGTTCTCATTTTTTCTAAATATATACCTAGGAGCAGAATTGTAGTTCTGTTTTTAGTTGTTTGAAGAATCTCCATAATGTTTTCCATAGTGGCTGCACCAATTTACATTCCCACCAACAGTATATCATGGTTCTCTTTTCTCCACATCCTCTCCAATTTGTGACTTGTAGACTTTTTGATGATAGCCATTCTGACAGGTGCGAGGCTATATTTCATTGTCGTTTTGATTTGCATTTCTCTATAATTAATGATTTGATTTAGGTCATACCTGAATGATCTAGTGGTTTTCCCTACTTTCTTCAGTTTAAGTCTGAATTTGGCAATAAGGAGTTCCTGATCTGAGCCACAGTCAGCTCCCGGTCTTGTTTTTGCTGACTGTATAGAGCTTCTCCATCTCTGGCTGCAAAATACATAATCAATCTGATTTCAGTGTTGACCATCTGGTGATGTCCATGTGTAGAGTCTTCTCTTGTGTTGTTGGAAGAGGGTGTTTGCTATGACCAGTGCGTTCTCTTGGCAAAACTCTATTAGCTTTTGCTCTGCTTCATTCCATACTCCAAGGCCAAATTTGCCTGTTACTCCAGGTATTTCTTGACTTCCTACTTTTGCATTCCAGTCCCCTATAATGAAAAGGACATCTTTTTTGGGTGTTAGTTCTAAAAGGTCTTGTAGGTCTTCATAGAACCGTTCAACTTCAGCTTCTTCAGCGTGACTGTTTGGGGCATAGGCTTGGATTACCATGATATTGAATGGTTTGCCTTGGAAATGAACAGAGATCATTCTGTCATTTTTGAGACTGCATCCAAGTACTGCATTTCGGACTCTTTTGTTGACCATGATGGCTACTCCATGTCTTCTAAGGGATTCCTGCCCACAGTAGTAGATATAATGGTCATCTGAGTTAAATTAACCCACTCCAGTCCATTTTAGTTTGCTGATTCCTAGAATGTCGACATTCACTCTTGCCATCTCCTGTTTGACCACTTTAAATTTGCCTTGATTCATGGACCTAACACTCCAGGTTCCTATGCAATATTGCTCTTTACAGCATCGGACCTTGCTTCTATCACCAGTCACATCCACAACTGGGTATTGTTTTTGCTTTGGCTCCATCCCTTCATTCTTTCTGGAGTTATTTCTCCACTGATCTGCAGTAGCATATTGGGCACCTACCGACCTGGGGAGTTCATCTTTCAGTGTCCTATCTTTTTGCCTTTTCATACTGTTCATGGGGTTCTCAAGGCAAGAATACTGAAGTGGCTTGCCATTCCCTTCTCCAGTGAACCACATTCTGTCAGACCTCTCCACCATGACCTGGCCATCTTGGGTGGCCCCACATGGCATGGCTTAGTTTCATTGAGTTAGATAAGGCTGTGGTCCATGTGATCAGATTGGCTAGTGGTCTGTGACTGTGGTTTCAGCCTGTCTGCCCTCTGATGCCCTCTCACATCATCTACCGTCTTACTTGGGTTTCTCTCACCTTGGACTCAGGGTGTCTCTTCACGGCTGCTCCAGCAAAGTGCAGCCGCTGCTCCTGACCTTGGACGTGGGGAAGCTCCTCTCGGCCGCCGCTCCTGCGCTGTCAGCCTGGCGCTCTCGGTCGCTACCCCTGACCTTGGGCGAGGGGTAGCTCCTCACGGCCACGCTTCTGTCCATCTGGTCAAAGCTATGGTTTGTCCAGTGGTCATGTATGGATGTGAGAGTTGGACTGTGAAGAAAGCTGAGTGCCGAAAAATTGATGCTTTTGAACTGTGGTGTTGGAGAAGACTCTTGAGAGTCCCTTGGACTGCAAGGAGATCCAACCAGTCCATCCTAAAGGAGATCAGTCCTGGGTGTTCATTGGAAGGACTGATGCTGAAGCTGAAACTCCAATACTTTGGCCACCTGATGCGAAGAGTTGACTCATGGGAAAAGACCCTGATGCTGGGAGGGATTGGGGGCAGGAGGAGAAGGGGACCACAGAGGATGAGATGGCTGAATGGCATCACCGACTCGATGGACATGAGTTTGAGTAAACTCCGGGAGTTGGTGATGGACAGGGAGGCCTGGCGTGCTGTGATTCATGGGGTCACAAAGAGTCGGACACGACTGAGTGACTGAACTGAACTGATAATTAATGATGTTGAGTATCTTTTCATGTGCCTATTAGACATCTGTATGCCATCTTTGGAAAAATATCTATTCAGGTCTTCTGACCATTTTTTATCACATTTTTTATATTGAGTTGTATGAACTGTTTATTTATCTTGAATATTAATCCCTTATCAGTCACATTATTTACAAATATTTTCTCCCATTCCATAGGTTGTCTTTTCATTTTGTCAATGGTTTTCTTTTCTGTGCAAAAGCATATACATTTAACTCTGTCTAATTTGCTTATTTTTGCTTTTATTGCTTTTGCCTTGGGAGACAGATCAAAAAATATTGCTGAAATTTATGTCAAAGAGTGTTCTACCTATGTTCTCTTCTAGAAGTCTTATGATTTCAGGTCTTTAAACCATTTTGAGTTTGTTTGTATATGGTGTGAGAGAATGTTATAACTTATTGTTTTACATGTAGCTGTCCAGTGTTCCCAGCACCATTTATTGAAGAGACTGTCTTTTCTCCACTGTATAATTTTGTCTCCACTGTTACAGATTAATTGACCAGAGGTGTGTTTATTTCTGGGTTGTCTGTTATGTTCCGTTGATCCGTGTGTCTGTTTCTGTGCCAGCAACATACTGTTTAGATTACTGTAGTTTTGCCATATGGTAGTCCGAAAAGGTTATACCTCTGGTTTTGTTCTTTTTTTTCTCAAGATTCCTTTAGCAATTTAGGGTCTTTTGTAGTTCCATATAAATTTTAGGATTATTTGTTCTAGTTCTGTGAAAAGTATCATGGGCATTTCAATGTTATTACATTAAATGTATAGATTGTTTTGTGTTTGACCCAGTAGTTTTAAACTCAGCTGAATTGTTGTTTCAGGGGCTATGGCAATAGATAGACATTCTCAGATATGCAAGGTCTCAGAAATGTACTTTATACCCTTCCTGAAAAATTACTTGAGTAAGTGTATTAGTTTTCTATTGATGCTGTAACAAATTACTACATGTTTCATGGTTTAAAACAACAGAAATTTATTATCTTACAGCTCTAGAGGTCAGAAGTCCAACATGGGTGTCTCATGAGCAAAAACTAAGGTATCAATAAAACAAGGTTCCTTCTAGAGGCTCTAGTGGACAATGCCTTTCCTTGCCTTTTCCAGCTTCTAGTGACAACCTGGATTCCTATTCAAAGCAACAAGGGTGGGTAAGTTCTTCTCATGCTGCCCTCTCTCTTACCTGCTTCCATAGTTACATTTATCTCTGATCACAGCCAATAGGTTATCTGCTTCTAAAGATTTCTGTGTTTAGATTGTACTTACCTGAATAATCCAGGATACACTTCCTATGCTAATGACCTGACCCTAATCACCTCTGCAAAGTCCCTTTTGCCAAGTAAGGTAATGTATCCCCAAATTCTGGGGATTCAAATGTGCACATCTTTTGAGGGATAGGGGGATTATCCTGCCAACCTCAGTAAGCATTCCAGCCCACCAAGGAGTGAGTCAAAACAAAGACTACAAGACTGGTGGAGGGGATGGTACAGGGGTTCCCCAGATGGAAGAGGAAGAGGAAAGACCAGAACTGCATGTTTGAGGGAGGGTGTTTGAAGACTGTCAACACTTCAGGAGTGGGAGAACAGACCATGGAGGTGGAAGTGAGAGATGATGAGGAAGATGGTTTGGATCACAAAGGTCTGGAGTACAAGGCTGAGGCGTCTGCTCTCCATGTGAAGGCCATGAGCAGAATAGAGAAGTCTATATACCTTAAAAGTCAGCCTTGCAGCCAACAGCTGGGAGAGGAGCCACAGTGGCCTTGTGACACGTATAAACCCACCGAGTTTGGCTCTGAAGAGCTGGGGAACTAGGGCAAACCAGATAACATGTCAATTTCTGTCCCTTTATTTTCTTTCATGCACGCACGCTAAATCACTTCAGTCACATCCAATTCTCTTTGACCCCATGGACTGTAGCCCACCAGGCTCCTCTGTCCATGGGATTCTCCAGACAAGAACACTGGAGAGGGTTGTCATGCCCTCCTCCAGGGGATCTTCCAGGCCCAACGATCAAACCCGCATCTCTTACATCTCCTGCATTGGCACTTTACCACTAGTGTCACCTGGGAAGCCCCTTAATTTCTCTCTTCAGATCTTAAAACCCATATCCCTCAGGAGCCACCTGGATGGCTTTTTTGATGAAGGAGACAGCAATGAGTAAGCAGAATGGACCACTGTTTGGGGAGGTGCCCAGTTCGCCCCTCTTCTATAGAGATGAAGGGAACCGGCTCCCCAGCTTCTTGCCCCCTGGCAGCTAGGGCACTTGGCTAAGTAAGGACTGCTGCCTGGTGATCTGATTTATAAGAGTGGGTGATGTGAAAATGAAGCATATTTAGAACTGGCTCATGGAAGCAGTGTCCATTCGTGGGATGGTCATTCCTAACTAGATTGAAAGATGACTGTTCTGCCTCCTCTTCATTTCTTTCTGCAACTGCTTTGATTCCTGCCCGTGTTCCAAGTCGGGTCCTCCAGCTTTCCACTGATTTTATAAACTTTGCGATATCCTCCCGATAGATTCTTTTTACAAATGTTTGCTAAAGACTGTTTATTTTGCTTGCAACTGGTAACCCTGATCGAGTCAGTAACTCTTGCTATAAGCCTTTGCTCAACGCAAGGTGTCTCTTTTAGGCTACATAAGGCAGAACCTCAGGTTCCTCAAAGGTTTAAATGTTTTTGTGAAGGACATGGGCGCCCCACCAAAGGCAACTTGCCTTCTCTCTGGATGAGAATGCAAACTGACCTCTGTGTGCTGTGTGCGAAGTCTCTTCAGTCATGTCTGACTCTGCGCAACCTTATGGACCATAGCCCGCCAGGCTGCTCTGTCAACGGGATTCTCCAGCAAGAATACTGGAGTGGGTTGCCGTGCCCTTCTTCAGGGGATCTTCCCAACCCAGGGATCAAACCCGGATCTCTTACGTCTCCTGCATTGGTAGGTGGGTTCTTTACCACTAGCGCCACCTGGGAAGCCTTCGCATAAATCCAGAGACATAATTATTCAGACCAATGCCGGCAATAAGAGCTGTCCCTTTAACCAGCTGCATGGAAGGCCTGGGTTACAAGCCCTTGTCAGAGAATCTTGTTGCAAACTTCCAGGCATGAGTTATGAATCAGTGGCAAAACTGCACCTGCCTGAGCCTTGATGCAGACCACAGATGTCTGGGACAATCCAATGGTCAGGTGTATGCTCTAGTCCTCTGCTCTGAGGTCTGTCTCTGAATCAGGTATGGGGCCTAGGTTTTCTTAGCTCCTCTACCCTATAAAACGTGTTCTCCTGCAAGCTATGACAGAGTCATGCTGTCTCCACCTTTACAGAGCTTGCATACAAAGTGCTGCTTGAACAGCTAATGGGGCGGCTGTTGACCAATTACGTAGATGAACCAGATAATCTCATAGAGCCTCACTGTTCTCCTCTTTAGACTGGAAGTAGCAAAACCAACATCCCAGAGAACTTGAGAGACTCAGATGAGTTAATGAAGTTAAAAGAATTTTGTAAACTGTAAAGAGCTGCACAGACATGCAAGAGTATAATTATGTTACTTGATGTCTTTCGGTAGGAAATGAGGTAATAAAGTCCTTCTGTGACTTAGTGCTAGGAAAAAACCATCTCTGCCGAAAGATTGATCCAGGTGATCCCTGCTCTCTGAAATGAGAGAGAACTTTAGTAACCAGCACTCTTTTGTGGCAAGTGATGGAAACCCAAGTTGAAATACTTTAAATCAAAAGGGGGTTTATTGGGTCATTAAGAAGGAGAGACAGGGGTGAGGCCAAACACAGGGATGGCTTGAAGTGGGGACTCCATCAATCAATTGGCATCTCTTTCAATCTGCTCCCCATTCTTTTACCTTCGTTTCTCTCTGCCTATTGGTTGGCTTTGTTCTATCTGCATATTATTTCTCCATGTGCTGGGGTCTTCAAACCTTCAGACTCTCATCAGCTCAGTAACCATATGAAACAAATCTTCCCCTTCAGCTTCAGATTAGAGGGCCAAACTCAGATTTATCAGCCCGACCAAAATTTTTAGCCAGGGAAGTAATATTTGATGTATAGCAGAGCATTTTCTCCCAATATCCATTCTGCTCTTCTTGCTGGGAGTTCCATTTTTGAACTGAGCATATTTCTGCCCAGTTCATTTGCTGGCCTCCTTTGAAATTAGGCATGGCCATGTGTCCAAGTTCTGATTAATGAGGTATAATTGGAAGTATTCTGAGTTATTTCTGGAAAACTTTAAAGGAAGAGGCTGTTCTTTTCTCCTTTCTATAACTTGGAATGTGGATGCAATGGCTAGAGCTCCAGCAGCCATCCTGTATCATGAAGAGGCTTTGGGCATGGAAGCTACATATGGCAGAGGAATAAGATAGAAAGAGCTTTGATCTCTGTTACCATGTCTCTTTCCTACCACCCTTAAACAGCCTCCTCTTTTCATTTTTATGTGCGAGAAAAAATATATACTTCTATCTTGTTTAAGCTGTTGTTGTGGAGTCTTTGTTATTTGCAGCCTAACCTAATCCTAATGGAAACAGTGACAGACTATTTTTGGGGGCTCCCAAATCACTGCAGATGAAATTAAAAGATGAAATTAATTTCATGATTGCAGCCATGAAATTAAAAGATGCTTGCTCCTTGGAAGAAAAGCTATGACCAATATAGACAGCATATTAAAAAGCAGAGACTTTACTTTGCCAACAAAGGTCTGTCTAGTCAAAGCTTTGGTTTTTCCAGTAGTCATGTATAGATGTGAGAGTTGGTCTGTAAAGAAAGCTGAGAGCCAAAGAATTGATGCTTTTGAACTGTGGTGTTGGAGAAGACTCTTGAGAGTCCCTTGGACTGCAAGGAGATCCAACCAGTCCATCCTAAAGGAAATCAGTCCTGAATATTCATTGGAAGGACTGATGCTGAAGCTGAAACTCCAATACTTTGGCCACTTGACGCGAAGAACTAACTCATTTGAAAAGACCCTGATGCTGGGGAAGATTGAAGCAGGAGGAGAAGGGGACGACAGAGGATGAGATGGTTGGATGGCATCACCAACTCAATGGACATGGGTTTGAGTAAGCTCCGGGAGTTGGTGATAGACAGGGAAGCCTGGCGTGCTGCAGTTCATGGGGTCGCAAAGAGTCGGACATGAGCAACTGAACTGGAACTGGACTAATCCTAAACAATACACAACTCAAGTTGAGGAGAGAACATCAATTGATAGATGAAAGGGCTAGAGAGAAAACATCCCAAGAAACACAAAACAATAACTGTTAGAGTAGCTCGCTGTCTCCCTTCCTGCTTTGGGCTTTAGGAGCCTTCAGCTGTCTGGAGTTGTCCACTCTTCACGCTCCCGTTAGTCTCAGCCTGAGGTGTCCTCCTTTTCCATGCATTGGTTAATGCCAATCTTATAAGAGTCGGCAGAGTTTAACATGAAAACCTCCTTCTCAACAGTGTGTCCCATGAAACATTCATCCCCTGAGGTGCTTGGAGGAAAATGGACCTATGGTCAGAAAGTCTGGGGAATGCTACAGACTAGAGAGAGAGTCACAAAACATATTAGCATGATAAAGGATCTGAAATGTTCTTCAGTTAAAGAAACCAAATTAATTTTCTTTAATTCAGCTTTTCCCCAACTTTATTACAGAAATTTCCTTTCTGCCTATATAACAGCTACTAATATCTCACGGGGAAAGATGCTTTGAGACATGCTTGATTAGATAAGCAATAGTAAAAGTAGTATTTCCGTGACCTTGGAAAGTGCTTGGGTGAATAGGTCATGCACCAGCCATGAGGACCTGCTTACTGCTGGTTGTTCTGGATCATGATGTCCTAGTTGTGGCCACGGTGGAACTGTGACCTTGCTTGTTCCAGACCCAATGTTTCAATGTCCATTTCCTCTGTCTATTTCACAAGGAGGTTGCAGATAGCTCTGAGTCTGGTTTTGGTGAGATCAGCAATCGGTTTAAACCCCAGAGAAGAGAAAGATTGTCTGTTGAAGGCTCCATAGATAGAAACCTGCCTTCAATACAGACCAAAGACAGGATGAGAATTAAGTCAAGAGACATCCACCTAAGCTGGGAAGGAAAGTTCTCTGAAGTCTTGGCCAGATCGCAGCCAAAGCCTCCTGTAGATTATAACCTCTTCCAACTGTCTGAAGAGTGTGAGTCGTGCTCTTGAATCGAGCAACCAAGCAGGCTGTTTGTTGCTGCTTATGATGGATCTGTACAAGCAGACCCCTGACCGTCTGCTGCAGGCTGGGCTACCTGTCCTGCAGGCTGTTTGGGAGGAAGTTTTCAGTCCTATTTTTCCTTGTCTGGAAACACAGCTGTGGGTTGCTGGTTGACGGATCCCCTACAAACTGACAGACCAGGGACTGCCGAGGAGGGGGCTGAGGACAAAGCGAGGGAAAGACACCCCCAGGCGCGTCTGTGGGGAGAATCCTCCCTTCTGTCACCAAGACAGGAGGCAGCAGGCACCTCCTGCTGTTCCTTCGATTGAAACCTCTCTCTCCTGCCACCCCCTCCACATATCCAGTTCTTTTGAGGCTCCTCCCAGACCCAGGAGAGACTGACCTTGAAGCTAATAGATCTGAAACTCCATGAGCTGCCCTTTATTGCCCATGTGGCTGTGGGAAAGTCCCTTTGGCTCTCTGTAGCTCAGAGAATGTGGGAAGAAATGATGAGTGAGAGAACCACCTGATTCTGTACTAACTGGTTCAATACTATGCCCGGCAGAGTACTGAGCAGGCTCCAAGTGTGATATATATATATATATATATATATATATATATATATATTCCCTTACTTGCTTGCAGCTTTTTTTGATTCTTCCAACATAAGCTTTCCTACCCCCAAGTCTTTCTTATATAGAATCTGCCTTAAAGCGGGATTTTTCTCAGCTTTTCCACTTTGGGTACAAGACTACTATACCTGCAACCCAAAGTGAAGGGAGTCACAGCAGACCCATTGGAGGCAATTTTGGAATAAATATTGATTGGTTTGAGAGGTTGATTCTTAGAGATGATCTCCATGAATTATGTTTTCAGGGGAACTTAGTTTTATTTTGTCTTATGTTTTTCCATGAATGTGCTTCCAGTCTAAATCTGTGAGAGATTATCCTGGACCAGGTGCAATTCATTCTCCCTTTGTTGTGGGGATTTCCAGAACAAAGAGATACCCAGTCCCATGCTGGAGTGACTTCATGTACTGCAGAGGGAGGGTGGGGAAGAGAGAGGGAGAGGGAGAATGCCACAAACAATGAGTGGGGAGGGTTGAGGAGAGGGGGAGGTTGGTTTTCAGATCTGTCCTGAACCTCTCAATTTTATTCATAGAAGTCACAGCCAGCCTTGATTGGAAAGCAGCAGTTAATGTAACCGTAGGTTCTGCCAGCCGCTTCCTCACGATCTTCAGCAGGGCAGCTGCTTATGCTGAAAGAGGGAAATCAGGTCCTGTTTGCATATACGGGATTGCTTTCTCCCCTTTTCTTGGTACTAAAAACCAGAACCACGTGGGAGAAGGTTTCAGCATTCCAGGTACAGGACACTGAGTTCTCTGGTGTGGGTCTCTCCTCCCCAGCACAGCAGTCATATTCCTCAGATGCACATGGGACCTGGATCCCCGGTCTTCGAGGCTCTCCTGTTGCCACAGAAACTGAAGTCCACTCCTTGGGGGCTGTCGCCTTAGCACTCCTCTGCAGAACCCTGAGAGGAGCGGGCATCTCCTCAGCCCACCCCTCACCAGGGGGCCCCCAAGGCCTAACTGCAGGAAGGGACTAACCCTGGCACACCTCAAGGGGAGTCCCACATCTGCTCACTCACCACTCCCCAATACAAGGCAGGACATCCAGGCCCACCAGGGACCCCAGACAGACCCAGACACGTGAAAGTCATCTAATATGCAATGCACATTGGCATAGTAACGGTTCTGAGAAGTCCTGCAGTGAAGTAATACATTTAACTTTAAGTAAGTACATTTCATGCGTAACTGGACCACCTTTCTTATTGAAGGCCTGACATCTTACTGAGAAGCACTCCCTGAAATGCTGGAAAACAATGCCCTGGAGCCACTCACAGCCGTGTGCAGCCCCCTGAAGAATAGAGAGAATTTCTGATCCAGCTTTGGGTCCACAAAACCTAGCCCAGGACCTAGAAAAGAGTGTTTGTGGGATGAATATATGAGTGAGTTAATGAAATCAGGTGAACCTAGGAGTTATCACTGTGCATCAAAGTCACTTCCAGGGCAATTAACCCTATGACCAATGCATAGCTTGGTTAAGACCAAGCGTTTTTATTCCCCAACATTTACACCAATTACAAACTGGCAGACCTTGAACCAAATCTGTCTAACATATGAGTTTTGTTTGGCCAGCAAGGGGGTTTATGGCTTTTTTAATGCCTCAGGTAGAGTCTGAGCCCTGCAGCACATCCAGGTTCTGTTTCTTCCCATCTCACACCAGCCTCGTCCCAGTCTCATCACCTGAGAACTCCTGAAAGCTTTGAGTTTGCCATCTCGGTTGAAATCTCCCCGGGAAGTCACTTTTTCAATCTGACTAAGAACAGCACAAGTTTATTTGGAAAGGGATATTCCTGGGTGAGGAATCACACAGAACTTTAAACTTTAGACCCTCCACAATGAAACAGATTATAGAGCCCGACGTGGCACAGGCCCTTACACCCTTCAGACACCGCCCTGAGCCAAACCGATGATGCGGTGGGGACGGCGTGGTCCGTGTGCTGTCTCCCCACAGTGGTGATCCTCCAGCTTGTCACTGGGACAGTTTGTGAAAGCCCACTTTGCCGGGTCCACCTCAGAGCTTCTGGGTTAGTGGGTCACCCACGGGGCCAAGAATTGGCATGCCTAACAAATTCCCAGGTGATGCTGTGGTTGGTGGTCCCGGGACTGCACTTGGAAACCTACCACTCCACTGTTTACAAACCTCTCTCACAACTATTATCTTATTGGACCCTGACAACCAACCTATGGTGTGACTGGGGCAGGAATCACTACTCACAGACCACAAATGAGGAAAGGGGGGACCTGGAGAGGTGAACCGACGACCCTAGGTCACATAGCTTGATGTGGATTAGAGTCTTCCAATGCCAGGTCAGGCAGCCTGAGGATAAAGATGTGGTCAAAAGAGGCCCTCCAACATCATTCTCCTGTAGGACTGGGCGATTGGACTGGTAAGCAACCGAGCTAGCATTTCAGGAAGTGACTTTCCTGCAGGAGAGAGCTCTGCCTCCTGAATGGAAGCTGACGGCCTCTCTCAGGACCCCTGTCAGGACTAGGCCTCCATGCTGCGGCTCTGGGCCCCTGCTGCTCCGGGTCCCCACGGCCCTGGGCTTCTGGCCCTGTCGCAGTCCCAGGCAAGGCAGGGAGCGGAGCAGAGATGCCCCCGCCCCCACTGGAGCCAAGATGCCCCTCGCTGAATCTGCTGTGTAGTAACCAAAGGAGAGTGAGAGACAGGCCCAGACTGCAGCTTCTGGGAGGGAAGACGGGGGGTGGGGGGAGCGCAGACCATATGGAGCAAGAGTGACAGAATTTGGCAGTGCAGGCTCTGCAGATGGGCTTACTTATGTCCAGACACAATCTGAGGCCAAAGACTGAATCATCTCTCTAGCAATTTCTTGTTTCCAAACACGTCTTTTGAAGAACGCAGGGATGCTCCGCACAGATATGCAGACAACAGGAAAGAAAAGTTGCTTTTGCTGGCAGCAGTGGGGGTGAGGGGTGGACGGGGGCGGGCTGCAAAATGCCCCCTTGAGTGGGGTGGATGTCAGTGGATGGTGAGAAGGGAGCTTGATGGTTTGGGTAGCATTTAGAGAGTCCGTAACAAGTTTTTTACATGTGATTTCCCGCGTGATCCTCACGACACTGTAAGAGGGTTAGCATTACCATCCCCATTTTGTAAGAGGGAAGACTGAGATTTTAGAGGGTGATTTGTCAAGGTCTCCCAGCTGGTGAGGGCAGAGCTGTGAATGAGGAAGAACAAATGGGGCATCCACACACACCCAAGGATTCCCCCCACCCCTTGTGCCCAATACCATAATCCTTGTACCAGTCTCCTCGGGGGTCCTGTGCCCCAGCTGCGGGGTGGCCTTCCAAGTTACTGGGTTTCCAGTAGGGCTCTGGACCCAGGTTCTGTCTTCAGAATAAAGTCTGGCTGCTCTGCCTGGCATCTGAGGTCCTGTGAGGCCAGGCTCCAACCTACCCCCCTAGCCTTGGCCCCGCCCCGACGTGGCCCCAGGCTTGGATCCAACCAGGCAACTTGCCATTCCCTGAAGGCACTCTGCACTGCCGGCCTCCAGTCTTGGCTTTTGTGCCTTCTGGTCCCATTTCCCCATGGCATTTCTACTTTGTTATCATTTCTCTCGTTTAGATGTCTGGTCTTCCAAGACTGTGACCTCCCTCTCCTCACTGCTCATCCCTACGCTGTAACAAACTATATGCATTCATGTATGCATTCTGGGCAGGCTTAGTCACTCAGTTCTGTCCGACTCTTTGCCATCCCACGGACTGTAGCCCTCCAGGCTCCTCTGTCCATGGGGATTCTCTAGGCAAGGATCCTGGAGTGGATTGCCATGCCCTCCTCCAGGGGATCTTCCTGACCCAGGAATTGAACCAGGATCTCCCACATTGCAGGGAGTTTCTTTACCAGTTGAGCTGCCAGGGAAGCCCTCATATATGCATTCCACCTTAGAGTTCCCAGGGTGCTGTACCCCCGCAAGGTGACAAAAACGGATCAGCCCCACGTCCAGGCTGAGGCCAGAGAAGGGAAGGGACACCTAATCAGCAAGGCCACAGTGACTGAACCCGCGTTTCTAGAGTCCGGGTCCCGTCTCTTCCCACCGTGCCCCAGTGTGGGCAAGGTGACTTTATTTACTTGAGAACAAGCTGCCCATCCACAAAGAGGGGGTGCCCACGTGCCTCGGGGTTGCCCCTGGGGGGAAAGTGGACTGTATTAGTTTCTTGTTGCTGGAACAAATTACCACACACTTAGTGGCTCAAGGCCTCCCCTAGTGGTTCAGACGGTAAAGAATCCGCCTGCAAGGTGGGAGACCTCGGTTTTATCCCTGGGTTGGGAAGATCCGCTGGAGGAGGGCATGGCAACCCACTCCAGTGTTCTTGCTTGGAGAATCCCCGTGGACAGAGGAGCCTGGTGGGCTGCAGCCCGTGGGGTCACAAAGAGTTGGGCACAACTGAGTGACGAAGCACACTAGCGGCTCAAACAATTCCAAAGTATGACGACCTTACGGTTCTTCAGGATCGAAGTCTAACCCAAGTCTTGCTAGGCTAAAGTCCAGTTGTTGCAGAGGCTCCAGGAGGGCTGCACTCCTTTCTGGACGCGCTGGGGGAGAATCTGTTTCTTGCTTTTTCCTGCCTTCTCGAAGCCACTTGTATTTTTTGGCACATGGACCCTTCCTCCGTCTTTAGCACCACAAAGAAAGTTGGTCAAATCTTTCTCAAGTTGCACCTCTCTGACCTTCTCTCCTGCCTCCCCCTTCTACTCTTAAGGATACTTTTGACTACACTGGACCCACCCAGAATCCAGGATACTTTCCTCCCCCTTTTTAGGTCGCCTGATTATCAACCTAAATTCCATCTGCAATGTAAATTTCCCTTTATCATGGAACCTAACATACAGCCTTCAGAGATTAGGGCATAGACATCTTCGGGGGCATTATTCTGCCTATCACAGGGCAAAGAGACGATCCCTGCCCACAGAATCCAGCAGTGGTTTACTTAGCAGAGTAGGGGACTCAGGCTTGGACCAGACATGCCAGAGCTTCAGTGACCTGTCCTGGGATGCAGTTCGGCAGGACCTTGGAGAGTTCATGGATGAATGCTTTGCTACTGACCGTCTAGTCCTTTAAAACCTGGAGCAAGCCCCCTAGGGCCAAGTTGCTCAGGGAAACTGAGGCTACCCTCATAGGCATTTAACAAGTTTCCCACATCTTATTAATCTCTCATCCACCGCTTATGCGTACTGTTAGCCTAGTATCAGGGCAAGGCAGCATCTCCAACCAAACTCCTACTACCACTCTCTACCCACCACACATGCAGAGGTCTGGCCTGTTTACAATAAGAATTGGGTCACTTAGAATAAAATCTGAAGTTCTGATCAAGGCTTCCAAAGTCCTACACACTCTGACCTCAAGATACTATCCCCATTTTCACTGAACTCCGAGAAGGCTGGCCTCTTTTCCCTCACCTGAATATACCATGTGCCTTCCTATCTCGGGGCCTTTGCACGTGCTATTCCGTCTTCCTGTGACTCTCTTTTTCTACCTTTCCCCTGGCTGATTCACGCTCATTCCTTATATCTCAGCCCTTTTCAGAGAAGCCTTCTCTGATACCTCTCACCTCTTTTAATTAGGTTTCCCTTATCCTTGTCTCTCTCTTCCAGAACCTGACTCTTTTACTTCACAGCATCTGTGTCACTTTCTCTGTCATGTGTAGGACAGTACACACTCAAACTCTGTGACTGCAAGAAGATCACTATTTTCACCAAAATCATTAGGATTAAAATGTGCTAAACTCTGCAATTTTATCTTCTCCTTTCAAGGAACAAGAATGAGTCCAGCCTTAGAAACTCAGCACCTGCAGAGTGATTTTCTCGTGGACTTTGAGGTCAGGCAGACCCCTTTCTTCTCCCTACTCCTCCACCAACTGGCTGTGTTCCTCTGAGCAAGTAAGTCCCTGCTTCTTTCTGGGCCAATAGCTCTGCCAGCTGACTCTGGCCCAGGAGGGTGTAGAAATCCTCTCATCTGCAGGCCACAAGAAGGCCAGAGGCCACCTAGACAGAATCTGACCCTGAGTAGAGATGAGAAAAGATGCACATTGTCCCTAGGATGCCATTTCTGACTCCCTCGTCTCCTATGTGCCCTTAGCTTTCTGCATCCCCTGGACAGGATACATACTGCCAGAATCAGTCTGGCAACTTCATGACCACTGCTTGGAAGGCCTGACTTTCCCATTAAGGATTTCAAAGGTTTCCCAAGAAGACTCTGCGATTGGTCTCAGACACCCAGACTGAGCAGGCGCCAGTCCACCGAGAATGGCTGTGGACCGGGATCCACTTCTGCATCTCAGACGCTTCTCCACCCGCTGGCTCCTCTCTGCCCTCTGCCCTCGGCTCCTCCAGAGAGACACACTTGGCCTACAGATGAGCTCAGGCTGGTGGCCCAGAGCTTTCAGGGATGACAGGCACTGGCCTCTCTGAAGATGCTGAACCAGTGCCCTTCCTATTCGTCTCATTTAGAGTCACAACGATGAATCAGAAGGCCATCGTTTTTTCTTGTTTTTTTTTTTTTTTTTTTTGAGTGCCTACTGCATGATAGGCATGGACTGGGTGTTTCATCTGCATTTTCTTCTATTCTATTCTTTTTCTCCCAATAAGCACAAATTACAGATGAAAATGTGGACAGAGAGCTTAACTGATTTACACGAGGCCACCTGGTTTTTGAGTGGAGAAGCTGAAATGAGAACCAAGTTCTCCCTAATCTCTCATTGAGACAGTCATATTCACAGAAAATGCAGTCCATGTACATAGCATTTTATAGTCTATGGAGTCCTTTCCCATCTGCCGTTGTCTCTGATCTTTGCAGTAACCACTGGGCTGTGTATCATCAGCCCATTTATTCAGATGAGAATGCTGAGATTTAGGGTAAGGAATCAGCTGGCTCAAATCAGCCAGTGTATGAATTACCTATTGCCAGGTGTTGAACAAATAACCCCCAAACGTGGCAGCTTAAGACAGTACACATGTATTATCTCACAGCTCGTATGGTCAGGGATACAAGCATGACTTAGCTTAATCTGCTTCATGGTTTCCCATGAGGCTGTAATCAAAGCATCAGCCCAGGGTCTGTGGTCTCATCTGAAGGCTTAACTGGAGAAGAATCTGCTTCCAATCTCATTCACGTGATTGTTGGCAGGATTTAATTATTTGTGTGTTGTTGGAGTGAGGGCCTAACTTCCTTGCTGGCTGTGGACCAAATACCACCCTCAGTTCCTTGTTGTGGGGGCCTCTCCAATATGACAGCTTGTTTTATCAAAGTGCACAAGCCAAGAAGGCACTAGAGTCTGTAAGCAAGTAGGAAGTCATGATCTTGTAACCTAATCATGGAAGTGACATCCCACACATTTACTGCATTGTATCCTTCAGAAACAAGTCACTACTTCCACTCTAGACTCCTACTCCAGGGGAGGGAATTACGCAGGGCATGATTACTAGCAGGTGGAGATTATTGGAGGCTGTCTTAGAAGTCTGCTTATCCCAGCAGGGGCTGGGCTGGAGCCCGGGGTGTGCAGCTCTGAGTCTGGCCCTTCTTCCTGGACTTGGAGATGTGCTGGCACGGTGGCCGGAGGTGGCAGGTGGCTCTCTTCCCTTTGTCGGTGCTCTAGGGAGGCTCTCGGGGCCATGCAGAGCCTGGGCCAGCCTTCTGCATCCCGGGAAGAGAGCCGGCCCCATTTTAATTACATTGTCGCCTCCAGGGAAGCCCGTGCTCTTCTCCAGATAGTTTTGCTCCCCCTTTACGGCTATTCCTGTCTCTAAATCAAAACCGCTCTCTGTTCAAGGGCTCCTGGCCCCAGGCGGGATGAGGATTTATGAGTGGGTGATCCGGAAATGTAATATAAAGGAGTCAGGACCCAGACGGTAATGTAAACTCAGAGGTCCTGGAGAGGCGGGTGACCAGGGCCCAGTGACCTCTCAGGCTCAGCAACCATCCCAGCCTCCCCTTTATGAAACTCTTCCATCACCCAGCCTTCCTTTCTGCCTACCCCTATGGCCCCTTCTTACTGCCCACGCTGCAGCCTCCCACCCACAGCCAGAACTCAGGTCACCTGCACTCGCTTCAGCCTACCGTTCTAGACCTGCCTCCGCGGTCCTCCCTCTCCTGCCTCCGCGGTCCTCCCTCTCCTGCCTCCCTTCTCAAACCCTTCTAGGCTCCAGTCCAATGAATAGACTTCTATGCCCATGCCTTTGTGCAGGCTGTTTCCTCTCCTGTAATTACCCTCTTCCCCAAGTCCTGGAGGTGAAGCCTCCTTTAGGATGCCTTCCTTGACCTGTCACTCTCTGTCACTCTCTCAAGGCACTGAGCACTGTGAGTCTTAATAGAGTCTGTTACGCCCACATCATCCTCCATGAGTTAGATTGAGACTTCCATAAGGGTAAAGGCTGGGTCTGGAACCCACCATGGTTCTACCACTACTGGGCTCATGGGAGGTAGTCAGCCAATGTTGGAATAATGGAAGGAGTCAGCGTCAGAAAAATGAAAATAAAGATACATGCGCCTCAATATTCATTGCAGCATTATTTACAATTGCCAAGATATGGAAGTACCGTAGGTGCCCACTGACAGAAGAATGGATAAAGGTGATGTGGCATATACGTATATATACACACACACATGTATACACAATGGAGTATTATTTGACCATAAAAAATACTTGCCATTTGTAACAGCATGGATGGACTTGAAGGGTATTATGCTAAGTGAAATAAGTGGGACCGATAAAGACAAAAACTTTATGTTTTCACTTATATGTGGAACCTAAAAAACTGAACAAATATAACAAAGCAAACAGACTCACAGATACAGAGAACAAAACTAGTGGTTACCAGAGGGGAGCAGGGGAAGGCTGAAATATGTGAAGGGGATGAAGAGGTGCAAACCATCAGTTAAAACAGGTCACAGAGATGCAATGTACAGCATAAGAAATATAGTCAATATTTTGTAATTACTTTGTGTGCTGCGTAATCTATAAAAACATTGAGGCGCTATGTTGTATACCTGAAACTAATATCATAAGTCAACTACGCTTCATTTTTTTTAATGGAAAAGCAAAGAATAATCATCTTTGAGCAGACATTGCTTTCCGTTTACCCACTCCATGTGTGGTCGTGGCCAGCCCCCTGCGCCTTCTCTTCCCTGGGGTTCTCTCCTGGGTCAGGCCTGCTGGGTCTAACACCCCAGCCCCGCCACGTATCACATGCTCCAAGAACCTACTCCCCGGCTCCCACACAGGTTTGGGAGACTGTGGGTGGGAACAGAATACCACAAAGTCTTCCTTGCCCAGCGCAAAGCCACTTCCCTGGACACAAGTGTGGGGCCACACGTATCCAGAGGGACACAGACCGTTGTGCTCAGAAAATGCCACCGCACCCTCTCCTGCTTTCTAGCTGACTCAGTTGCCCAGCCAAGGGCCAAACGGGTGACCTGGGGTCACCTCTGACCGCTGCTGCTTCTGCATGCGCCAGTCAGGCCCGTGTTCCTGGGGCTCTACCAGCTATTGAAAGTGCTCTTCCCGCATGGACTCTCTTCTCCGGCTCAGCGGCCACTGCCCCACCCCGGCCACCAAGGATGCCCTCCTGTTGCTCCCCCTGCCTCTACTTCGCCCTACTCATCTATCCTCCACTCAAGTGGCCAGAGTCATTGTTCCCTTGCTCAAAACCTCTGTGGTTTCGCACAGTGCCTGGGAGCAGCACTCGTTACCCAGCTGCGTGGGGCTCCCCTGGCCTTACCTCCCATTGCCCCATCATCTCCAGTGCACCCTGGACCACCTCCCATTCCCCAGGGCTCCTGGTGCTTTCCCACCTCCTCTGGGACCGCTCTTCCTCCTCATCTCCACCCAGGTAGCCTTACAGTCCTTCCAGGATAGCACAAAGTCTGCCTCCTTGAAGCCTTCTCTGACCACCTTCCAGAAGGCAGTGAACTGAGTCTCAGTCCTCTGAGCTCCCACAGGTTTCTCATCAAAGGTTTAGAAGACATTCTTTTCTTCCCACTTTTCACCCCCAGGCGTGCGCTCCTGGGGGGCAAAGACTAGCCTCAGCTCCCTCCCTGCCAAACCCCACCCCCTGCTGCTGCCTCCTTTGCGGAGACAAAGACTTCCCCTGGGGGAGGGGAGCCGCCTTGAAATATCTTGGATTCTCCTGACAGCTCAGTCCCGGAGAAGAAAGCGGCCCAGAAGGCTGCGCTCCACGGGAGGGGTTCTCACCAGAAGGCCCAGCGCTGGGCCGGAGCCAAGGAGCGTTTGCAGGAGTGCAGGGGTGTGCGGATGGGGGAGGGGGGCTTGGCAGCCACCCGGCTTGGTTGCGATCTGCTCTTGTTCCACTTCCCTGATGTCTTTGTTCAGAATCCCCAGGGCACTCCTCACTGGGCAGAGGGGTGGGGTACAAAAGGCCCAGAGAGGGAGCAAGGCCAGCCCCCTCTTCTGGGGGAGACCTGAGAAAAAACAGGAGCCGGAAGGAGCCCTTTTGTCAAAGGGCCTGGGTCCCTCCAGTTTCTTAGGATCTGATTCCTTCTCCTTCAGGCTGTCCTGTCTGTCCAGAGTCTCTGGCCTCTCCCTCTAGGCTGGCTCCTTCTCTCCAAACAGCCCTCCCTGACCCATGTTGGGCTCCCCTCCCCTCTTCCCACCTGGCCCCCTTTTCTAGGGGTGTTCTCACCAAGGCTACTGTGGGCCAGGATTCAAAGCTCACACCCTCCTCTTCCTGGGCATCCCAGCCCACCCACTCGTCTGAGCCAGTCTAGCCAATCCATTTCCTTTCATCCTTGTCCTCTGAAGTAAAGTTCGAGGGACAGTCCAGGTTTCCATCTCATCTCTGCCCCTTACTCCCAGGTGCCCCGGGTCAGGTCCCTGCAGCACTCAGAGCCGCAGATTCCTCACCTAAAATGAAGGGATCAGTCCCTGCCTCACAGGGGCTGCACTGCGGACCCAGTCCTCGGAGCGGACCCGGCCGGCGGGACTGCCCCGCACCATCAGGATTGTCCTGTCCTTGCCGGTGTCACGGGGCCGCGGCGTCCACTCCACAGGTCTTTCCTGGTGACGCCGCCTTTCCAAGCGATCCTTCTCAGGACCTTCCCTCCCCACCCTCCCCTCTGCCCTCCTCCTGCCCTTCCTGGGAAGCAGAGCCACCCTGCCGCTTCTGCAGCCCGAGGCTCCATCAGCCCCAGACCTGCCTCTCCAGCCCACTCTCTCTCTCCTGGGCTCCAGGGGCCCTTCTTGGCCTTCCCCTAGGCACCTCAAACTCGACAGTCCCCTAAGTGTCTTCCCATCACACCTTCTCCTCCTCGTCGGTTCCCCAACTCAGGGAGTGGCCCCACCACCCGTTCGGTCCACAAGGTCTGAAGTGATCCTTCGCTCCAGACAGCCCCGGTTCAGTGACAGCTCTGCCACTTTACAGGTGTATGACTTGGGGCCTCGGTTTCCTCATCTACGAAATGGAATAATAGCCTAGAAGTTGTGAGAAGATTAAAGAGCCTCATTCACTCAGGATGGCAGCATAGAACATGGTGTGGCCTAAAAGCTATTCCCTGGTGGCTCAGAGGGTAAAGAATCTGCCTGCCACGCAGGAGACCTGGGTTCAAACCCTGGGCGGGAAGATCCCTTGGAGAAGGGCACTCCAGGATTCTTGCCTGGAGAATCCTCATGGACAGAGGAGCCTGGTGGACTACAGCCCCTGGAGATGGAAAGAGTCAGACATGACTGAGTGACTAAAAAGAAAAGAAAAAATCCCATTGTTATTATTATGATTAGTAGAGGTGTCCTCTTCTTAATCTACCAGTAACTGTCTCTCTGGATTGGCTTGGGAGAAAGGTAGGATGATGCCCACGGACCATGGAAGAAGACAGGGGAGGATGGAGCCAGATGGGAAGCAGGAGGGGTTCATGGAGCAGGGGACTCCCAACAGAGGACTGTCTGCAGGCCACGAGGCACAAGGCTCCGAGGAAAGAAGAGCTGGCATGGGGCAGGGAGATGTCCAGGACCTGCTAATGGGGCCCAGGCTAGAGCCGAAAGATGACTCCCTCTCAGGCCCTTTCCAGCCGTACGTGCTCCCACTCCAGGGAGTCCTCTGGGTCCTACGCCATCCCCTTCCTAGCATATTAAAGTCAGAGGGGCACCTCACGGAACTCAAGACCAGCCCTTGCAGCAGAACTGTATTGTGCACTAGGCTGCCTCGGGAGGTAGTGAGCAGCTTGTCAGAGAAGGTATGCAAGAAGCTGGGGGGCACTCGGCCAGCAGGCTCTAGAGGAGACTCATGTACCTAATATGGAGATGGAGGGAATGAAATGATCTTTAATGTTTAATGTTAAATGTTTCCTTCCTACATCCTGATCCGAGAGACTATTGTCAAAATATTCCTAATTAAACCTTGTAATGAAGATAAAATATACAGGCATTAAAAAGTGCTAGACTTGAATTCATATGGTAGAATACTACTCAGTAATAAAAGGAAATGAAAATGAACTTCTTTATTGATATATGCAAACACTTGGATGCATCTCCAAGAAATTATGCTGAGTGGAAGGGAGGTGATGGGGGAACCAATTTCAAACGGTTACATACTGTATGATTCCATTCACATGATATTTCTGAAATGACAAAATTTAAAAGTGGAGGACACATTTGTGGTTGCTGGTGGCAGAGAGGGTTGGGGTAGATGCTGGAACAAAGGCGAATGTAGTTATAAAAGCCTGTATTTGTTTCCTAAGATTGCTGTAATAGATTTAGCAGCTTATGACACAAATTTAGTGGCTTATAACAACAGAAATTTATTCACTCACACTTCTGGAAACCAGAAGTCTGAAATCAGCATCACTGGGTTGGGAAAATCCCCTGGAGCAGGAAATGGCAACCCACTCCAATATTCTTGCCGGGAAACGCCGTGGGAGGAGACTGGTGGGCCACAGTCCATGGGGGTCGCAAAGAGTGGGACATGACTGAGCAAGTGAGCACATACGCATGCAGGCTAAAGTCAAGATGCTGACAGGTCTGTGTTCCTCCTGAGGCTCTAGCGGACAATCCGGTTCCTTGCCTTTTCTAAAGTTTCGGGAGGCTTTGCTGCATGACCCCTTCCTTGCATCAGATCCCCTCTTGTATCCATCATCACATTGTCTGCGTCTTTCTTTGAGCTTCTTGCCTCTCTCCTATGAGAACTCTTATGATCACATTTAGAGCCCTCCTGGACAATCCAGGATAATCTCCCCCATCTCAAAATCCTTAGTCACATCTGCAAAGTCCCTTTTTTCATATAAGATAACATTGACAAGTTCCAGGGACTAGACTGTGGCTATCTTTGGGGCAAGGGGTGGTGGCATTCTTTAGCCTTACAGGGATCCTGTGGTGTTGGATACACAGGCCTACACAAGGGACAAAAGTGTATAGAACTGGACACTCAGAAAGGGCTTCCCTGGTTGACCAGCTGGTGAAGAATCCGGCTGCAGTGTGGGAGACCTGCGTTTGATCCCTGGGTTGGGAAGATCCCCTGGAGAAGGGCATGGCAGTCCACTCCAGTATTCTTTCCTGGAAAATCCCCACAGACAGAAGAGCCTGGCAGGCTGCAGTCCATGGGCTTGCAGAGTCGGACACGACTGAGCGACTAAGTGCGGACACTCACACAAACACAGCTGAGTACACATAAAAGCTACTGAGGTCTGATAAGCTCAGTACATTGTGTCAATGTCGGTGTCCTGGCTGTGATCATACTAGTTTGGCATACCGGCCAAGGTGCTCAAGAGCTCTCTCTGCACTATTTCTTACAATTGCATGTGAATCTGTATTTCAATAAAAATTTCAATCTGTTAAAAAGTGCAGAAGCCAGTTTAGTTATCTTCTGTGTGCCTCTTTCCTGGAAGCACCAGCCCTGCCCACAGCATGGACTCTTAGCCGCCATATACTATGAGGTGAGCTTGCCCTCTTGGCTACAAGCGATCAGGCCAGGAGCGGGCGCCTGACGCAATTAGAGCCACTCCCCAGTTCTCTGGGACAATTTAGAACTGGGACACCAGAGAGCTCCTCTTTGGAAGGCTGGACTTGTAATGCATAAACGTGGGCTTTATGTGTCCTGTTCCACCACACAGTGGGAGGAGCAGGGACCACACTCGCAGGCAGAGATGACCAGAGCCTCTGCAGAGAGGAGCTGACTTGAGCTGGAGAAGAGGACACCTTGGTTAGCTTTCTGATTAGCTTTCCACTTCCTATTTCTAATCCCTCTGGGGTGTGGCCTGACCTAGCCCTTGGATTTCATAATACCCCTTCTGTCCTGGCACAAAAATCGCCTTCCTCCCCATCCCCTTAACCTCCAGCTAACCGAAGAGGATTTCCCTTATTTACAGTCAGGAAGCCCTCATTGCTAAAAATGGAGCATGTCAGGACTCTGAGCCCCATGGTCTGCCTGTACCCTACTTACCCACATGCCCCGGGAAGGTCCAATGCAGGGAATATACAAGGTCCTTCTTTTTATCTTTGGCTTTAAGTCCTGTCTGTTACCCTCTGGGCAGCATCGTCTGTCTGCACAATGAGGGAAAGGGCCTGGCTTGGAGCCCTGTCAGCTCCCCGCACCATCACGCCACAGACACCTGCCAAATGTGTATAAGACCGAGCGGAAGCTGTCCTGAGAATCCCGTCTCAAGGCGGAGGACAGTCCGAGGAGTGGGCGAGCCGAAGCACTGCCACATCTTAGAGAAAAAGAGAATGAGGAGAGCCCAAGTCAGCTCCCCCAGGCAACCAGGAAACAATTTGCAAGATGGAATTCAACAAGCAATGCCAACAAGATCATAATGACCATATTTATGGGAGAATGTGGAGGCCCGAGCGTGGGTTTTCATTATCGTGTGTACAAATGTGAGCGTCTCTCCGAGCAGCCAGCCTTCCGCTCCAGGCGGCAGCTGTTGGCGGGTGCATGGTAATTTGATGTAAATTGCCCCCAAATATGGTAATTCTCTCTTCTACCAGGGGAGTTTGAAGTCGCAAACCTGGAGATGTTGGCAGCAGATGTTTTCTTCCTTCTCTGCAGGCTGCTGGTATTGTGGAAAAGGGCAAACAGATCTCGGGACAGTACTGACTTTTGCTACCTCCTGCATGAGTCCTGTGTGGGCTGGAATGAGCAAGTTTACCTCTCAGGGCCTCAGCTTCCTCATCTGTAAAGTAGGCATGATATCTGCCAGGCTTGCTTTGAGGAGCGGAGAAGATATACTCAGAGCACCTAGCATGGTGCTTTTAGAAATATTATTTTTCTGGCCCTTAAAGTTGCCAGTGGTGGAAGGTGAGCAGCCGGTTCCCAGGGATATTCCCTGGTCCCCAGTAATGAGATCCCCAGGCAGAAAACAACAAGGACCAGATGATTGAAATAAACACAAAAAGTGCTGTCGGGCAATGTGTGACTGAGGACAGACTGAGGTTTAATATCTTTACAATGTAAGAGCTCACTGGAATTTGTAGGGAAAACGTCAATACCCCAATAATGTAAATGAGAGGGTACAGCTGTTCCCCCCAGAGAAAGACAGGGATCAAACCCAAGGAAAAATATATCCTTCTTTTTCTTTTCTTCTTTAGAAAGTAGTGAAAGACATCAAGATGGCTTTATCCCTATAAAATAGGAAAATTATTCATAAGAGGAATTCGATCCAGGTGAAGTTTCTAGTGAGAGTGAAACGCCCAGGTGTTGAGGTGGCAGCCTCACTGGGCAGGGACGTTTTACAAGGTGATCTGACAGTGTGTACCAAAAGTCACAACAAGGCAGATGAGCCCGGAGCCTCACTAATGTGTGTCTCTCCTGAGGAAATTAACCAATAGAAGTAAAAAGCCAGTGAACAAAGATGCTGTGAAAATTTTTTAAAAGGCAGGGCATGCGTCCATTAGTGGTTGACGCGGAATCGAGCCACGATGCTTCCACATGGAATGCTCTGATGTGCTTAAATGGGGAATGTTTTGAAGAGTGGGCATACCATGTGGAATAATGTTTATGGTATATTTTTAATTTAAAGACAGAGAACAAAAGGCTATTTATAGCATGATTGAAACTATAAGCCCATGTGCCCGTGTGCGGCAAGGATGGCCATTATGGGAAGGAGGAGCCCTTGAGAAAAGGGGGAGCTAGCACAAAGGGGTCTACATGCAGCATGCAAGCTCTGTCTCTAGGTCACCGTAGGTGGTCCCAGAGTAGCTGCAGCCGCAGTGGACGGGTTTGCTCGTCCTGAAGAGCAGACCTGGGGTGTGATGGGAAACTCTTTCCAGGAGTTGCTGGCAGTTCAGCTCTGGGAGGAACCTTCTTGCAGCCAGAGCCTTCTAATGGAGACGTGGACTGGGTCCTCTGGCAGTGAGCTCCCAAGGGCTGGAGGTGTGCAAGCAAAGATTGGAGCAGATGGGCAGCTGGATGGGACATCACCTGTTCAGGTGGTTAAATGCTAATCTCCTGCCTGCTCATAACAGCACATCTGGCCAGGTATCCCCCAAACAGGAACAGGGCAAGCTCACTTGTTCATGGAACACAGGCAAGGAAAGAGGGAGAGAAAGAAGAAGGAAGAGGGCGGGAAAGAATGAGGGAGAGAGTAGGGAGAAAAGGAAGAAGGGAGGGGTGGGGAAAGGAGAAAAGGAGAAGGAAGGAAGGGAGGAGAGGGGAGGCCTGTCACAGGCTAAGCAGGGATCTAATCCCATTGTAAACACTGTCAGAAACTTGTCTTCCTAATTGAAAAGCCCATGTGGCTGCTTAATCCAGTCCAGGTTAATGAGACCAAAACACATTACAGCAGATATTGACTCCAGCCATCACAGTGCCGGGACTGAGGACCCTAGAGGGAACACACTGACAGAAGCAAGGCCGGGTCAGTCCTGGCCTTTATGGACATCATCGCGTCGTTCCCTGACCCCAACCATCCCTCAGTGAGACTGCAGGATATTCATGCGGCAAATTACCACTCCCATTGATCCAACCAGTCCATCCTAAAGGAAATCAGTCCTGAATACTCATTGGAAGGACTGATGCTGAAGCTGAAGCTCCAACACTTTGGCCACTTGATGCGGAGAGCTGACTCATTGGAAAAGACCCTGATCCTGGGAAAGATTGAAGGCAGGAGGAGAAGGGGATGACAGAGGATGAGACGGTTGGATGGCATCACCGACTCGATGGACATGGGTTTGCACAAGCTCCGGGACATGGTGAAGGACGGAGAATCCCGGCGTGCTGCAGTCCATGGCGTCACAAAAAGTTGGACACGACTGAAAGGAGCTGAACCACTCCTATTACCTAGATTATTGTCTCTCTTAAATGGAAGAACATGAGAAAAAAATGGAAGAAGCTGGTCTCTAAAGGCCTGGGTAAAAACATCTGCTCAAACAAGTATGCTGATGCTGCTGCTAAGTCACTTCAGTCGTGTCCGACTCTGTGCGACCCCATAGACGCAGCCCACCAGGCTCCCCAGTCCCTGGGATTCTCCAGGCAAGAACACTGGAGTGGGCTGCCATTTCCTTCTCCATCAAACAAGTATAGCAAAGTACAAATCTGTTCAAGGAATTTTTTTTTTTTTTGCTAGTTTAATGACTTCAAACAAATCATTACTAAGCTAAAGTGGGTCATTTGGGAAACTGTGGTTGAGGCTATTTTCAACCAATTCTCTCCTCCTGTTTGTGACATTTAACCCCTCCTACGAAAGGTTAATGCTGTCGTCTTCAGCCTTGCTCTTAGCAAAAGACCTCTCATCATATTTTCAAGTAATTAATGAGACACCAAAGTGCTGTGGCCGTGGGCCTAGATCTTGGAGTCGCACCCACCTTGTTCCAGGCTTGCCATCCCTCACGTGGGTCTCAGGACCGCTGTGGGTCAATTCCCTGCTCCAGCCTCGCCGTCACAGGCCATCCTCTGCACAAGCTACCAGAATGTTCTTTCCAACATACCATTCTGATTCTGTTTAAAGACCTTCCATGTTCATGTTGCCCACTGGATAAAACCTAAACTTGGTCATCCTCATTCTAGCATAAGCTCCTCTCACCATGCCCCTAGTCGTTACCACCCCAATTTCCACCACTGTCACACGCCTTACACTTACACTCCAGCCATTGACCTGCTAGGAGAAAGCAACCTCACTTCACAGGGCTGGGCTCAAAACGCAGTCCCAGGCCAGTACACTTCAGATTTCGGAGAACATGTCGTCTTCTGGTTTGAAGAATTCTTTTCAGTTTGTTTAAAGAATTCTTAAAAATAGAGTCCCAGCTTTGCATAGCACATCTCAGTTTACCAGTCTTTTCATGTAAATTATCTCATTTAACCCTGACCTCAACCAACTCCCTGTTGGACATTATTATGCCTATTCTACAGGTGAGGAGCCAGAGGCTCAGGCAGGTGACTGCCTGGAGGCAGAACTGGAACCCAAAGACAGGAACCAGCTTCCTTGAGCACATAGTGCAGTCTGGCTCAACGGTTTCCAAGAGCCCAGGTATTATTTCTCTTATCCTACAAAAGAGGAAGCTGAGGCACAGAGGGGCCAAGGAACTTGCTAATACTGCAAAGCTGCTGAGTTGTGGGACTAGACAGACTCCCCCAGTCCATCCAGCCCAATGCCCACTTCCCAGCTGTCTTTCCGTGGCAGCGGTAAAGAGACCAAGTTGAAGTTACCCTTTGACCTTGGCAGTCATTCATCGTCAGGTTCCGGGAACAGGGTCTTCCAGATCGTTATTTAGAATGTGATGGGAAGTGAGCATTTAAGCAGACAACAGCTGTCGTTGAACTGAGTGGCCCAGGCGTCCTTGAGAGATGTGTCTTCTGGGAGTGACTCCCAGCTCTTTCTGTGCCCTGATCTGAGGTGACTAATGAGAAATTCACGTCCAACCCTGAAGCCAGGGGCAAAGAGAAGCGCTGTAACCCTGGACCGGCAAGTCAGACGATCCATACCCTCAAGTTGCGTTTCACCGACTGGTTTGAAACCGTAGCTACCTGTTCAGTTATCTGCTCATTCATTCATGCCACAAACATTTCTTGAGACCTGCATTGTGGCAGGAGCCTGGCGTTCCCACATGTGGAGATGTGGCCCTCATCCTTGGGGCTTCATTCTAGTGGGGAGCTAGACCGGTAAGCATATGAGATTTTCTTAGCCAACTCCTGCCTTTACCCATGAAGGAGCTGAGGCCTAGAGATGGGGGAGGCCCTCCTCTGTTTTCAAAGAAGAGATTTGCACAGTTTTGCATTCAAGCCAAAGACCTCATGATGGCGTTTTTTTCAGGAGGCCAAAGGGGTTGAAGTTTTTGTTTTCCCCAAGGCAACCTGTAGGAGCGTTCCTTTGACATGATGGTAAAACATCTGTGTTTACAAGTCAGATAAGGAGGACTCTGGCAGCTGAGGGCCTCATGATGGCATTGCTTCCAAACACACAGTCCAAGCTGGAGACATCGAGGTGGCAGCCAGAGCCTGGCCCGAGCCGGGGGTGCCGGTTCCCCACTCTGGTCTCCCATCTTGGTGGGAGACCCTGGCCGGAGCCCAGGTCTGGACTTGCTTTTCACTGAGTGGTTGTTTGATGGATGGACTTCATCTCATCTCTACCTTTCTTCATCCAACACTCAGCTCACACAGAGGTCAGAACATCTCTGAATCCTGCTGTTTCTCATCTCCTAGATCGTATTGAGCTCCTTACCTTCATAGTCAAGGCCTTTACTGCAGCTCCCTCTGCCAGCCTGGTCTCTGCTCCCCAAATATGCCCACATCCCGTGCTGAACCCAGGTCAAGTTCTCATTCCAAAGCAAGCACCTTCCTTCCTGTAAGCCTGTGCCCTTACCATCTGTCCCCTCTGGGGGGCACACCCGGCCTCAGGCCTTCGCTCCTGTCCATGAAGACCCCTCCTTCTCCCCGTCAGGATGATAAGATTGGCCTCCTCTTTGAGGGTGTTCCACTTCCCTGGGTGCTGAGGCAGTCCCCGTGGCAGAATGTTCTGAATGTTTCCTCTGCACATCCCCCTGGTCAGAGTGAAACGCACGAGGAGTGATTTGGGAACAGTATCAGGCAACGCACTGTCAGTTAAGGGGCCAGTGAGAGTGCGGGTCGGTGCTTTGCTTTCCCCAGACAGCAGCTGAATCGACTCCACCAGGAGGGTGGCTGCAAAAGGAAGTGCAAGCAAGCTCTCTGTTGACGCAGCGCTCCCCTCTTCCCTGGAAGGCTTTACTAGGACTCAAATGGAAAGTCTGTGGTTCAGCCTGTAGGGTCACAATGCTTGCACCCTCAGCCTTAGTTTGCCCATATATAAAATAGGATGGATGACACCCCCCACCCCCAATTTGTGGAGGTGGAAGTGCTTTGTGGACAATGAAGTGAACCCAGCAGAAGATCCCGAGTACCTGGTGGCATCTGACTTCTGTCCCCCTGGACCAAAGACACCACCTGAACCGCCTGCAAGCAGTGAGCGATTTCACCATACGAACTCAGGGGAGCTAGGAGGGTCCCACAGAAGAGACGCCAGTAGGACTCTTCCTGAGCCCTGGAGGTGCAGAGGGCTGGCGGAGGCAGGACCTACTTCACACAGGAGCCTCGAATGCCCCACAGCTGAGAACAGGAAGGGTATGCGGGCTTGCAGCAGGGTGGAGTCAGAGGGTCCAGGGCCAGGGCTCTGGTATCAGGGAAGAGAAGCTGGACAGAGGGACCCCTTCCCAGTCCTCTGGGTGGTTATCTATGACCTGGTGAGATACAAGGAGGGTCAAAGGCCAGGGACACAAAACGTCCTAGATCTAGGCCCACTCCACCACAGATTTGCTCTGTGCTTTGAGGCAAGACTCTTCCTCTCTCTGGGCCTCAGTCGCCTCACTTGTAAAATAAGAACAAGGTGGCCTCTAAGTCCCCTGCAAGCCCTGAAATTCAGTGGGTCAATGAAAAATCTCCCCCAGTTAGCAGTCTGCCCCTGCACAAACCCACAATATGAAAGAAGCCAAAGCAGCTTGTTCTATATTCATCTGGAAGCTCCCTGAATCAGTCTCCTCTCCCCCCAAGTGCTTGCTATAGCCTTTCTGGATCTCGGCATCAGAGCCACAAGTTCCAGGTATATCTCTATATTTGATGCAATTTCTCATTAGGCTAAAGAAATCTCTCCTCCGAGACCACAGCCAAGCGGAGCCATCTACAACATGGAGCTGAGAATAAAGCAGAAGCAAAAACAAAACAAAACAAAAAACCTGCTGTGTTGTTGTGAGTGGAGAAGAGGTCAAAAATGACCCCTCAGTCTCAGGAGGCAGAGATGACATTTGAATGCCAGGCCTTGACCACAGGTGGGTCAGACGGAAGGACAGTCTGTGTCCCATGAAACTGACCCTCCTCACAATAGCCTCAGGAGTTAGGTATCATTTCTCCCATTTCCTTACCATAGAGGTAAGGAAATCACAGCTCAGAGACGTAAAGTTGCCTGCCCAAGGTCACACAGCCAGTGGCCAAATCAAGCATTGAAAGATGGTCTCACTGGGCTGTATGACCTCCTTCCCGCTGACGCTGATCTGTTATAAGCACGTTCCCATTTGCCGTGTCCCTCCAACGACAAGAGCTGGGTAGACTCAACTCTTACCCCAGGACTCTCAAACACAGAAAAGATGCTCAGTAAGTGTGGGAGGAATTGAACTGAACGGAACTGAATTTCCACGGGAGCCCACCTGCCACTGGAAACTGATGGACAGGTGATCCCTCGTCAGGGCTCCGTGGTGTGTATCATCGGGAGTCGGGCAGACAGACAAAGTGTTTCCATCCCAGTGGGGGGCACAGGTCAGACTCTTAGAAGGAATTAATAATATCCAAGGAATTCCTCTGGAACAGTAGAGGGGAATAAAGATTCTTCAAAGAAGGCCTAATAGTGAATTCTCTGGATTTTCCAGCTAATTTGAAGGTACCTACTTGGAACATTTTCTTGTCAGAAAAGATTTTAAAATACATTCATTCAGTGTGACATGATAATTGGGCCTGGCTGCCTGATGAATGCCTTTTATCTATTCCTGAGCTATTGTTCCCTGGGATCGAGCTGATGGGCTGGAACGGGCACTTTGTTAACTGCACAAACAGAGCTACTTGCGATGATTTCTGGCCATGGGATGCAATGGGATCTCAGAAAGATGCTGTTGGGGGTTGTAATGGTAAGGTGTCAGCGCAAGAAGGAACTTTAGAGATAGATCAGAAAAGGCAACTTCTTCATTGTTTCCCTGGGGGAGACCAAGGCCCAGGGAGGGTCAGGACCAGCCAGGGCCACGTGGAAGGGAGGCAGAGGGCAGAGGTGGGACTGTGACCTGCAGCTTCCGACCCAGAAGGCAAGCCTCCCCTTCCCGCCTGCAGGACTCCAGTGGAGAAAACAGCAGTGGACAGTGTGCGTCCTTGTCACTAACGCCCCTGGCTTGATCCTCTGCCCGTTGCCAGGGAACCCTCACCTGTTGCATGCCAGGGCTTGGCTGCCTGAGTGTGATGTGTTTCTGACAGCTGCCTCTTCTCAGCTACACAATGCTGTTATCAAATCAGCTATTTTCACAGGCCCTTTTCCCTTTCTCCTTCTTTTATCTTTTCCTTTATTTTAATGCCTTTGTCTTATCGAAGGCACATTTCCAGGCCTGGCCATCTGATAATCATTTGCAAAGGCTCCACGAGTCTTTATCATCCTTTATGAGAAGAAAGGATTTATTTGGACCTATTGTTTATCCTTACATAGTATTATGGCTTATATTGATTTTTCTCTTGAAGTTTCTTCAGTATTTCTTTAAACCAGTTTCTGTGTTAGGGTTTCTGAGAGAAGTCTATATGTTAATAAATTGTTTGCAGAATTGTCACTGGAGTTTTCTGCTTTGTCAGAGCAGGGTGGCTATTTGTCTTTAAAAACTCCGTGAACTGCCTTTCATTAACATTTAACGAATAAAACAGTTCCACTGGGGGTTGGAAGTTGACATTTCCATTGTTTTCCTTAGAAAACACCAAGATGCTAATCATGCCTCAAGGGACTTAATTTTTCCAAAAGTAAAATAACAAAGGCCCAGGGTAGGTGTGCTTTTATGTGCACATGTGTTGGAATTTAGACATGAATGTGTGTCTGTGTTTCCATGCTTATATCTGGGTCTAAACGTGCATTTATGATGCACGGTGGTTATATTTGTCTGCCAAGGTGTAACTGGCCGTGTTTATGTCTAGGTGGTGGTGTGTGTGTGTGTGTGTGTGTGTGTGTGTGTGAATCTGAGTGTATGTGCATTGTGTGTCTTATGGCCATGTGACTATGTTCATGAGTAGATGTTTCATGCACATGTGCTGGTTTGTATGTATATATACATGTGAGTAAATGGGTGCTGTGTATGTGATGATTTGGGGTTTATACGTCCATGTGTCTGATTATAGGCACTTGTGTGGGGCTGTCTTTGTCCGTGTTTTTCTACTTGAGTGTTTGCCGGATGGAAATGTTCAGATTAGTGTTCAATCTCCTATATACATGTACACAGTACCCTCTAGTGGACATCAAAAGAAAGCATCCCCAAACCCGGCAAATAAAAGCAGGATTTGAATCACCTCCAGTCTCACACTAGTTCATTGTTACCTGCAGGGCAAGTTTCTAGGATGGTCCTTGAGAGGCAGGGGAAGGTAAGGCTCCCACTTAACAGGACACTCCCTGCAGGGTCCATCCCACGGGCAGCTGCTTCATAGTGTGGGGAGAAAGGACTCATGCTCTGACATAGAGGCTAGGTCACTGAACTTCCGCTTGGTGAGTCACTGGGCCGGGAGGAAGGGGACCTGCACTCCACAAGACCAAAGCACAGAGGCGCTTTACTCAGGGCTTCCATATCTGGTGGGGTCCTGCCTTCTCCACTGGCTGACTCAGGCCCAGTTATAAGGACATGTTCAGCTCCATGCCCTTTACGGACCAAGGTACCAACTTCCATGTCCCAGGAAGTAGGATCTCTTCACCTGAGATGCTGTATGAATTTCCTCTTGCTGCTGTAACAAATTGCTACAAACTTAGTGGCTTAAAACAACCCAAATGTATTATTTTAGAGTTCTAGAGGTCAGAAGTCTGAGTGGGCAGGATTTCGTACCTTCTGGGGGCTCTCAAGGAGAATCTGTTTCCTTGCCTTCTCTAGCTTCTGGAGGCTAACTGCCACCCTTGGCTCCTAGCCCTGCATCACTCTGACACCTGCTTCTGTTTCATATCTCTGTCTCTTAATTCCAACTGTCTTGCCTTGCTCTTTCCTGGACCCTTGTGATTACATTGGACCCACCTGGATAGTACAGAATACTCTTCCCATCTCAAGATCCTGAATCACATCTCCAAAGTCTCTTACTACCTGAGATAACATCCCCAGGTTCTGGATATCAGGATGTGGGTATCTTCGGGGGCCCATTGCTCAGCCTACTTCCAATACTCATCCCCAGAGCCCCTCATCTCCCTGTGCAGTTCTGGGTAGGTCCAGACAGGCAGGACTTGAGCACCTGAATTCATTTGTGGGATGCTCACCCTGTGTCTGACATTGCACTAAAGTCTTTATGGACTGTCTCACTGAATCCTTTCAACACATCTATGAGGTAAAAGCACTATTGTTACAGTTAAACTGAGACCCAGCAAGGCTAAATAATTTGCCCAAAGTCACACAGCTGGAAGTTGTGGGGACATATTTTGAACCCAGAATTTTTCAGCTTCAAAAACATATTCCTCACCATTAAAAGATATCACAAGGGGCAAACTTCCATTTTATAGATGAGAAAACTGAGACCCAGAGGTAGGGCATTTGATAGTAATTTGACATCAATCAACGCCTTAAGAGAAATGTAAACATCTGTCAGTTTAGGAACTGCTGTACCAAGCAGTCATGGGCGATTCAGGGCATAAAAATTGTTTTAAAGACAGATGTATTAAGGTATAATTAATATACAGTAAAATTTGCCCATCTTTTGCTGCACAGTTCTATGAATTTTGACAAGTGTACGTAGTTTTATAACCACTATCACAATCAAGAAATAGCATATATAGTCAAACCCCTGCTTCAATCCCAGCCCCTCCAACCACTGACATATTTTTATGTCCCTATGGTATTTGCCTTTTCCAGGATGTCATAAATTGAAGCATAGGTGACTTTTTTAATTCTCTTTTTTACTGGGATATTATTTACATGTTGTAAAATGTATGTTTCTGGGCATAGAGTTCTGCAGAGTTTCAAAAAAAATGCCCACGGACATGTAACCAATGCCACAGTCAAGACACAGAACTGTTCTATCACACCCCCAAATGCCCTGAGCTGTATGTCCGTGGTCATCTTTTCTCCACACCCTCACCGTCAGTGATCTGTTTCCTGTCCCCATAATTCTTTTTCAGAATGGCATATAAATAGAATCATACAGTATGTAGCCATTGAGTATTTCTTCTTTCACTAGCGTTAATGCATCTGAGGTTTATCCACATCAGCAGTTCATTCCTTTTCATCGCTGATCGGTATTCTATTGTATGAAGGTAACTGTTTGTTTACACATTCACCAGTTGAAAGATATTTAGGTTTTTTCCCAATGTGGCGGTTACAAATTCTCCTTTGCAGTTTCTGCTGGATTTGCTTTGATAATATTTCACTGACACTGTTTGTATTTATATTCATAAGGAACATTGGACTATAGCTTTTTTTCTTTTGGGGGGATGTCTTTGTCTGCTTTTAGGACCAGGGAAGTTCTGGCCTTATAAAATGATCAGGAAGTGCTTCCTCCTCTTTAGTTTCTCTAAGAGTTTGTGTAGAATTGGTATTATTTCTTCCTTAAATTACTTGGTATTAGAATTCACCAGTGAAGCCGTCTGAGCCTGGAGTTTCCTTTGTTGGAAGGTTTTCAATTATGAATTCAATTTGTTTAACAGATACAGGGCTATTCTTATTATCTATTTCTTCCTGAGTGAAGCTTTGGTAGTTTGTGTCTTCCAAGATATTTGTCCATTTCATCTGAGTTTTTAAATTCATTATTATAAATCTGGGGAGAAAGTGTTGAAATAGCCAAACACAGAAGTGAATGAGTCACCTAAGGGGACCACAGCAGACAAAGAACAGAAATTCTGGGTTAGGAAATAATCTGACACAATAATAGTGGGAGACTTTAATACCCCACTCACATCTATGGGTAGATCAACTAAACAGAAAATTAACAAGGAAACACAAACTTTAAATGATACAATAGACCTGTTAGACCTAACTGATATCTATAGGACATTTCACCCCCAAACAATGAATTTCACCTTTATCTCAAGTGCACATGGAACCTTCTCCAGGATAGATCACATCCTGGGCCGTAAATCTAGCCTAGGTAAATTCAAAAAAATTGAAATCATTCCAAGCATCTTTTCTGATCACAATGCTTAAGATTAGATGTCAATTACAGGAGAAAAACTATTAAAAATTCCAACATAGGGAGGCTGAACAACACGCTGCTGAATAACCAACAAATCACAGAAGGAATCAAAATATGCATAGAAATGAATGAAAGTGAAACCACAACAACCCAAAACCTATGGGACCTGTAAAAGCAGTGCTAAGGGGATGGTTCATAGCATTACAGGCTTACATCAAGAAACAAGAAAAAAGTCAAATAAATAACCTAACTCTACACCTAAAGCAACTAGAAAAGGAAGAAATGAAGAACCCCAGGGTTAGTAGAAGAAAAGAAATCTTAAAAATTAGGGCAGAAATAAATGCAAAAGAGACAAAAGAGACCATAGCAAAAGGAAATAATCTGAAATTTATGAAAAACTTAATACTCTTTTGAAACAAGTTGGTGTATTAAAAAGTACAAAGATGTAAAGCAAAGTCTTAGCCAAAAAATTGGAAGCCACATAAATGCCAAAGAAAGTTCATAGAGTATATTCACTTGCTGGAATGTATATGTCATTTAAATCATGTAAAAATATGCATAGCAAAGTCTAGAAAGAAAAACACCAAAATGTTAATAGTTATTTGTTGAGATTTTGAGTCTATGAAAGTGAAAGTCACTCAGTCGTGTCTGACTCTTTGTGACCCCATGGACTATACAGTCCACAGAATTCTCCAGGCCAGAAAACTGGAATGGGTAGCCTTTCCCTTCTCCAGGGGATCTTCCCAACCCAGGGATCAAATCCAGGTCTCCCATATTTCAGATAGATTCTTTACCAGTTGAACCACAAGGGAAGCTCAAGAATGCTGGAGTGGGTAGCTTATCCCTTCTCCAGCAGATCTTCCCAACCCAGGAATCTAACCAGGGTCTCCTGCATTACAGGAGGATTCTTTACCAACTGAGCTATGAGGGAAGTCCTTTGAGTCTATGGGGTCCTTTTTCTTTCTTATTCTTCTTTTTTGTTTCCTTGAAATTTGCTATTTAACATTTATTAACAGATTTTTTAAAATGCATATATTAGTTTTATTTACAGCTATATCTTCAGAGCCTAGTACTTAGTAGGTGACACATAAATATTTATTAAATATAAATCTAGCAATTCCTAGCTTTAATCTTTCTCATGAGCTTGATAACTTGTATACATCCCTCAAGATCCTATGGAAAATGTCCCTCCTCTGGGAAGGCTTCTGCAACCCTTCCGCGGTGCTTTTATTGCGCTTGGCGTGAGCACAGAGCCAAAGCAGCATCTTATATAAATCCTCGCGGCTTAGTTTAGTTTCAAAAATTTCCTTAGGGATTTGGTAATGATCAAAACGCCTAACCCCATCAACTGGAACAAAACAAATGATTCTATGGCATTTTCTAAGACAGAAGGTATTTTATCTATTAATCATCCTTGCCTCCTTTTTTGCCTTTCTTTTAGTCCTAAAATGCTTCTGTTTCCTTTTAAAATAAACTTGTAATTTGGGAATAAACTTAGATTTAAAGTTGTGTAGATAAAAGAGACTTTCCTCCACAATGAACACTTATCGTTATGTGTCAAAGCAAAGAAATTTGACATCGGTACATGATTATTAAGTAAACTCCAGATTTTGTTTGGATTTCACTGGTTTTCCATTAATGTCCGCTTTCCACTCCATGATCAAATGCCAGGCATCACGATACATTGAGTTACTGTGTCTCCTCATGGTCTCCTCTGGTCTGTGACAGGTTTTTGTGTTTGTTTGTTTTTCATGAGCTTGATAATCTCAAGTCCTGGGTATCCTATAGAATGTCCCCCACTCTGGTTTAGCTAGTGTTTTTCTGAGGCTTCGATTGTGATTATAGGTTGATGGAAAGAAGGGCACAGAGGTGAAGAGCCTTTCTCATCTCATCATTCCAGGTGACATGACGTCGCTGGTAAGCTTCTCCTTGCTCGCTTGGTTGAGGCTGTGTTTGCCAGGAGTCTCCACTGGAGAGGTACTATTTCTTTTCTTTCCCCTGCTTTATTCTTTGGAAGCAAAGCTAGGATCTAGAATTTTATCTCATGTGTCCCAGAACCTATCACCATATTATAATTGTTAAGTGAAGACCCAATATCTGAGAATTACTATAAACATGCTACGCTGTGTTACTCAGATTACAAAATAACCCTAACTAAGAAGAGGTAGGATGGGCGTGTTAGTGGCAGTAATTAGTGCTGTTCGTTATAAGCTCTGTTCACTTCTCCGATCCTGGTTGTATCTGGCCCCCTATGACAAATGAGATAGCTGTTCCCAGGCACCTGCTCTGTCCTAGCTGTTGTCTTGGACTCTGTGGCTTGGACCATGGAGTTGAGCTCCTCCAACCCTTTTCTTATACAGTAGGGGAAACTGCAGACCAGAGAGGGAGAAGGCTTGCCTAACGTCACACAGCTCTTGAGTAGCAGAACCAGAACTGGAACCTGATTGCTTCACTTTCCCAGTGTTTGCAGTAATGTCAGTCGTGATCTGGGACCCTCCTTCCCCAAACTCCTACTCACTCAAGAAGGGTTCTCTGCTTTTCTGCATGGCTTCCCATTACAGTCTTAGGATCTGAGTTCCTATCTTACGAGCAGCCGGGAGGGTCCCGAGAAGGATAATCATATTAACACGTCCACGCAGCCCTCAAGCAGTCCTTGGCAAGCAGGGTGACAGTTCCACTGAGTAGAACCTGCTGACACAGAGTAAACGTAGTCAGCTGTTGGATGAATGGACCAGCAGAAACACTTTAAATTCACCAGCCCCTTCCATCTGGTTAAGGCCTGTCGCCCCCTTTGACGGTAGCATATTCCATGCCTTGAGAACACTTAACGACCTCGACCTTCATACCAGTGGTTTGACTAAAGACCTATCAAGGAGCCCTCCCCTGTAAGAACCTATGCTCTAGGCCATGTGGGTCTAGCTTACCAGCTGGATGTCAGCATCTTGCAAAGATGTTTGATGGATGCGTGAGTGAGTGGGTGAACGAATGAGGTCCCAGGCACAGAGAAGACTGGGCTGTCTCTCTCACACACATAGCCAAGTCTTCTCGAGGCCCAGATGCAGCTTCCGTTTCTCACCAGCTGCCAGGCCAGCACATCAGACGCAGGTTTTCAAATAGAAGCGAGAAGTTGAATGTTTGAAGCTAAACAAAGCAGTGCGCTAAGCCAATTTTCCTAGAGGCAAGCTGCTTCCCCCTCCACCCCGCCTGGCACCCCAGAGCCCGCAGCCAGGCCTGTCCCACAGCCAACCCTCAGCTTCCAATATCTGCACCCAGTCAGAGAATGTGGGGCTAGGGGCTTCTGCAAGGGAGGTCCCCCACCATCTTCCTATCCTGTACGGCCAGGGCAGACTGCCTCTTTTCCCCTAGTCTACCCTGCTCCCGGCCAACACACCCAGATCCTGGGGGTAGAAAGGAGAGGAGATCTATATTCAGGAGTGGAAAGAAGAAAAGAAGATAGAGAGCTCACACCTGGGCACCCGCTGGGAGTTCTGCTGGGTGCTGGGTACCCCACCTAGGCCAGTAGTTTGCAGCTCATTACCAGTCAGAGGCAGGGGCTGTCACTGCATTTCACAGATGTGGAGAAGGAGGCTCAGAGAGGTTACTAACTTGCCAAGGCCGCAAAGCGCCATCTGCGGCAGAGCGGATAGAACCTCAGCTCAGTCTGACTCCAGAGCCTGAAGTCTTGCCTCGGGCTGTGGAGGAGAGGTTTCTGGCCCCAAACTCTCTTGCCTTCCTCAGTGCCAGAATAATTCCCTTTTCTCTTCAGCCCAGATGAAATGCCACCAGGATGATTCACCCTCTTGTTTATTTGGCTTTTGTTTTTAAGGCTAATATAAGAAATGGGGGGCAGAGGTGTAGCTATTAGCCATTCACTCCCTGGTGAATTACTCCAGTCCATCTGCTTTCCTCTTTTAAGTTTTTTATTTTATTGAAGGATTTACAATGTTGTGTTCCTTTGCCTTCCTTTTGATTCTACCCCCAGCTGAGTCTCCCTTGCATGGAAGCAGAGGGAAATGCTAGGAAAAGAGAGATAAGGTCACTTAACAGCCTTCTCTGTAGTCCATGTGCAGATCAGGAAACTGAGGTCAAGAGCAAAGAAGAGAAATGCCCAACGCCAGGTGAGGAAAGCAGGCAGAGTGAGACCCCCGTTCAGGGGTAGGAAAGGAGATTCCCAGCACCAGGGCGAGCTCTTCCTCGCAAAGCTCCCCGGTGGAGGTGAAGGAAAAGCAAAGGTGAAGGTAGCCGAAGGGTGCGGAGGGAAAGATGGAGGTTTTCAGAGAGAGAGGGTTTTTCTGAAAGGGCCACTGGGAAACAGTTGCCTGTCCTAGAAAAGGAGGCCCGGCCATCCCCACCCCACCAGCACCCACATACTTAGACACTGGTTTAAGAAGGTGCAAGGAACCTAACCCCATCGTAGGCAACACCTAGCATCTACCTGCAGCTCGGGCTCCACCACTCACAAGGCTTGTGGATCCCTCTGAGCCTTGGTGTTCTCTCCTGTAAAACCACTGCTTCCTTTTGAGGGAAAAGTTCGTGACTATAAAGCATTTGGTAAACCTAGCATGGGGCTTCCCTGCTGGCTCTGTGGGAAAGAATCTGCCTGCCTGCAGTGCCGAAGATGTGAGTTCAATCCCTGGGCTAGGAAGATCCCCTGGAGAAGGAAATGGCAACCAAGTCCAGTATTCTTGCCTGGGAAATTCATGGACAGAGGAGTCTGGCAGGCTACAGTCCACGGGGCCGCAAAAGAGGAGGGCAGGACTGACAACTAAACACACACATACAGACCCCTACTATATGATTGGCTTTCATCAAAAAGAGAACTGCTACCTCTTGTTAGGGCTAGAAATGGACCTCTTTCTTGGTCCTCTCTCTAATTCCTCCTGCGTCCTGACTTGAAATCTCACTGGTCTGCACAACCCCGCAGAAACCTCTCCCAGGCAGTGTGCGGAGGCCAGGCCTGGGACCCAGGAAACTCGAATTCAGTTCACACCTCTTCTACAGACATGCTGTGTGACCATGGACGGGTGCCTTCACTTCTCTGGGCCTTAAATCTCCCATCTGGGAGTGAGCTTAAGTCTCCAAGTGCTGTATTTCATTTACTCCTTATACCTACCTCAGGTGGTAAGAATTCATGATATTCCCCTTTCACTGATGTGGAAATCAGGGCCCAGAGAGGTTAAGTGATGTGCCCCGGGTTATTCATCTAGTTAGAGGCAGAGTCAGAGTCAGGATGCAGTCAGGTCTCTGACTTCAGTCATCCCGGAGGACCTTGGAGAAGGAGTGGTGAGGTAGATGGTGAGCATGGTGGGTTGCAGACAGGCTTGTGAACCTGTGACAGATTTAAGAAGGCACAAGACTGGGATGCTGGGAGTGGGTGGGGGAATGCCTGACTCATCAAGGCAGCTAGCTGCAAGGGGAGGAGCTGGTGAGGACTGGAGGCAGTGGGGAGGATTGGGCCAGAGCCAAGACTATGGTCAGGAGCAGAGGGTGACCCTTGGAAAGAATGGGGGGCCTCATGGGCACAGGAAGGAGCTCTGGGCTGAAGTTAGAACTCCTGGATGGCAGAGGATTTGTGTTGCGCCAAAGGCTGACGTAGGAATCACGGCCTTGGGTATAATGCCGATCCATCCCGTGATTACTGTATATTTACAGCTCTCGTCCCTGCATCCTCATGCAATACATCCTCATGGTGACCTGGGGAGGGTAACGGGGGCAGTGACACCTGTTTCGCAAACTTCAGAGGTGGGTATTGGGTGGGAGCAGACACTTTAGAAAGATTTGGGCCATTTGTTAGAGCTAATCCCTTAGAGCTAGGACTCCTCAGCAAAAGACAGGAACTCCTCCTGTCATAACCCTCAGCTGCTCTGTTGCTTGAATTCCCTCCATCAGAAAGGATGAAAACAGGTGCCACCAGTCAAACCTGTATTAGTCAGCTTGCAAAGGGTGTTAACAATTTGTAGTTAGTATTTTAGAACAGGGCGAAGTGGGGCGACTGGAACTCTCGTCCACGGCGCTATTAAATGTAAATGAGAACAACCTCTTTGGAAAGCTGTTTGTCATTATCTGCTGAGAGCTGAGTACCTACCTACATGCCCGGTGGCCCAGTAATTCCTCCCCCAGTTGCATCAGGGCACCAAAAGGCACACATAAGATGTGAAAAGCGGCACAGCGTGTAATTGACCCATACCGGGAACAACCCAAAAGCCCATCAAGAGTAGAGTGAATGAATAAATTGGGGTAGACTCACCCAGAGAATATTATGCAGCAATGAGGATGAAATAACAGCTCCATGAATGAATCAGTCACGACATTAAGGGACAGAAACTAGATGCAGTGTCCTGTGATTCCATTTGTATAAAGTTCAAAAACAGGCTAAACTGTTTTATGGTATCAGAAGTCAGGACAATGGTTACCATCATTAGGGAGGGTCAATGGAAGGAGCAGTGGGATGGGGAGTTCTGGGGACTCACAATGTTTTGTTTTTGATGCTTCTCTCACAGGTACATTCATTTTGTGAAAATTCCTCAAGCTGTACACTTGTGATATACTTAATGCACTTTTCTGTATGTGCATTATCCTTCAGTATAAGTTTGTTTTGGGGAATTCCCTGGCAACCCAGTGGTCAAGACTCTGTACTTCCACTCCCATGGCCCAGGTTCAATCCTTGGTCAGGAATCTAAGATCCAGCAAGTCATACGGTGTAGCCAAAACAAACAAAATGGCAGTACAACTAAAGAAAAAGGGAAAGAGAGAGAGGGAGTTTCTTTATAACTACCCAGATTTTCTGCCTCTCCGGAAAGTAGGACACTCTGACCACTATGGCCTGTGGCCACATCTGGCCAGTGACCCAGCCTGGCTGTCCCATTGAGAGGGCATGAGATGTCCACTGACCGCAGTCCTCATCATTCCTGCCCCCTGTGACTGAGGCCAAGGACGAGTTACTGTTTATCAGCCCAGTTGCAGCATTATTTTTCTTAAAGTAGAGAAGTCTTTGAATGGTCAATCTACAAAAAATAGAACAACAACAACAACAACAAAAAAAAACCCAAGAGGGCCATGTGATCCCAGAAAAAAATGGAAGAGACAATTCTTGTTTGGCCTTTTATATGTTTAATATGCAAACCCACTTCCGTCTTGGCAGGCCATCTGCCTGGCCTCTGGCTGCCTCTCAGTTTACAACCCTTGCTCTGCAATATCCCTGCCAGCGTCTGGCCCCCATTTGCACACCCTGACAACGAAGAACTCATTCCCTATCAAGGAAGTGCTTTTCATTGTGGGGCAGTTCTGCTGGTTGGAAAGTACTTTTTCAAGCTGACGTGATCTGAGAGTCTCAGACTGTGATGCCTGGATGGGACTTGGGGGGCATCCTAGCCAGAAGTCCTCAGCCTTTTAGTCCCGAGAGAGACCCCTATCATTATCAAAGCGCCCCCCTGGCTCTCTGCTGGGTCTACTGTGTCTACCTCTCCAGGGGAGTGAACTCACATAAGAGGATGTATTTCCAAGAGATAATATTCTCTATAGAGTATTTTAACTCTGAAAGGCCTTTGCCTGGGAACCACTGGTCTGGTCTAGCTCTTGGGCTTTGCAGGTGAACAGCAGATGTCCAAAGAGGAGAAGAAACATGCCCACGGACACATTGTGAGAACACCTTAGCAGGTATAGCTCTCTGACCAGACATCCAAGCCCTAATTGGTCCCTGGGGATGTTTTCATCCAGCCTGACCCTAGCAGAGAGAAGAGGGAAACGGCAAAGAGACAAAGGAGGGGTAAACTTTGGTGGTAAAAAGAAGAATGACACAAAGGGGAATCCAAGGAAGTCAGTGCCTCTCCTCAGGGCAGGGATGCTAGGAGGGGGGCTGAGTGCACTGGGTTCAGGGCAGTGGACGTGGGGCACAGGCTGGAGGAGCTAAGTGGGCATACAAATAGATGACAGAGTCCATCACAAGCTTATTGACCCAAACTTCTGCTCCCTCACGCGTTCTGAGCTCTTGCCAACCCTTCTCGAACACTTCCTCCCCTGCACGCCCTTCCCGCCTCCACGCCTTTGGTCCCAATGGTCCCTGGGCTGTTCCCTCATCTCTCCTCTGATGCTCAGATGGGTCACCGACCGACACATGCTGGACTTGGTTGTGCCGTTCTGGGTGCTGGTCACCCTCCACAGTCGTGTCTCTCTTAGTCCTCACAATGGCCCTGCAGATTGAATGTAGCTATTTCTAACTGACGGGCAAGAAAACTGAGGCTTAGGAACAGAAGATGTTGGAAACTTTTAGGAACACAACATATTATGTGGGGAAGTTAAACCGAGACACCAGGTCTTCAGGCCTCAAGCCCCATGTTCTTTTGAATACACTTCACCATCCTGCTTTTCATGTGAAAACCGTAGGATCTCATGTATATTCATAGAAAACAAAACTGGATGGAAACATCCAAAAATGGGAATAGTGGTTATCACTGGATGATTTTTATCCTTTTCAATCTAATATTTTCAATCAATTTTTTTTAATTTATTTATTTTTTGGCTGTGGGCTTTCTCTGGTTGCGAGGAGCGGAGGTCACTCTCCTGTTGCACTGCCCAGGCTTCTTACTGCAGTGGCTTGTCTTGCTGCGGAGCAAGGGCTCTAGGGCATGAGCTTAGTTGCCCTCAGCATGTGGAACCTTCCCAGACTAAAGATCGAACTTGTGTCCCCTACCCTGGGAGGTAGATTTTTAATCACTGGACCCCCAGGGCAGTCCTCAATCAATTTTTTTTTTTTTTTACAATGAACATGAATTTTTTTGCTATCATCAGAAGCAAAAAATGAACATTAGAAGTTAAATCCTTCCCATCTTCCCAAAGTCCAGCTCAGTTTAGAAGGAGAACTCCCTGGAGATTAGCAGCTCTGTCCTCTAAACCTTAGTAGTTTTGGCCTGCAGTCCCCTTGCTATGAACTGAACTGTGTCCACCTAAAATGCATGTGCAAGCCCTAATTCCCGGTAAGACTGTGTCTGGAGACAGGGCCTATAGGTGGTTAAAATAAGGTTAAATAAGGTCATAAAAGGGGTTTCCCTGGTGGCTCAGACTGTAAAGAATCTGCCTGCAAAGCAGGAGACCCAGGTTCCACCCCTGGGTCTGGAAGATCCCCTGGAGAAGGGAATGGCAACCCACTCCAGTATTTGCCTGGAGAATTCCGTGGACAGAGAAGCCTGGTGGGCTACAGTCCAGGAGTTCGCAAAGAGTCAGACAGGACTGAAAAATTTTCACTTTCACTTTCAAGGTCATAAGGGTGGGACCTTGATCCAATAGGGTGAGTGTCCTTATAAGAAGAGAGCTATCTCTCTCTCTCTCTCCCCATCGTGTAAAGCCAGAGCAAGGAAATGGCTGTTTAGAAGCCAGGAAGAGTGTTCCTGAAACTAACTCTTCGCCTCTAACTTCCAGAAATGTGAGAAAATAAATTTATATTAACTTGGCCATCCAATCTGTGGTGTTTTGTTACTGCAACCCAAGCCGAGTGAGAGGCAGCTTCAACAGAGAAGGAGAGTGGGCTTGAAGCAGGGGTTAAAGAATTCATGAGGCTCCTCAGGGGTGGGCGGACTCCCAGATCAATCCCCATGCCCAGGATTTCAAGTGGGCAGGTCTTAGATGGAAAGAGGGTCTTTGCAGATGTGATTAAAGATCTTAAAATAAGGAGATTATCTTGGATTATCCAGGTAAGACCTAAATGCAATCACTGGTGTGCTTATAAAAAGAAAGCAGATAATATGCCACTGGCTTTGAAGATGGAGGAAAGGACCATGAGCCAAGGAATGCAAGAAAAGCAGCTCTAGAAGCTGAAAAAGAGAAGGAAATGAATTATCTCCTAGAGCCTCCCCACACTCAGGAAGGAGTGTGGCCCTAAAGACCTTGATTTTGGTCAGTGAAACTGATTCAGGCTTCTGACTTCCAGAATCACAAGAGAGCAAACCTGTTATTATTTCCAACCACAGGTTTGTGGTAATTTGTTACAGCAGCAAGAACAAATCAGTGTCATACCCATTGGTCCAATCAGGAACGTTTAGAGCAGGAAATAAACATCACCCCTCCTTCCAGAGCTGTAAGTGCTGGAGGTTTCAGGCTCACATATACCTTTGTTGGTAAGGTGAGGAGGAAGCTCAAACCCCCAGTTCCTCTGGGAGAGCACTGACCAGCCCTGATTTCCAGCAAGTTCAAGGGGGGCCGGGTGAGTCAGACATCCTGGGTCAGAATGTTCCAGATGACTTTGAGCAAATTCATAGTTCCCTCTTTTCTTCTGACTCTGATACACATTAGAATCACCTGGAGCACTTAAAATCACACTCGTGGCCAGTTTCCCTGTCTAGACTCTGATTTGGGTCGTCCGGGGGAGGGTCTGGGCATGAGTGTTTTTATAAGCCCCCTGGTGATTCTAACTTGCAGCCAGGCTGAGAAACCCCTCTCTAAATCTGTTCCTCCTCCGAGATAGAAACTGTAGTTAGGTATCCATCACATGGGTGTCAGGAGCCCCAAATCAGGTAATCCACGTAAAGGACTCAGCACACAGTAAGCCCTCAGTAAATATTAATTATTTTTTCAATCTAGGCAGATGGATCATCTTAGATCATTACCATCTTTCAGTGTCCCCTTCTATCCCCCTTCAAAAATTTGAGGCTAACTAGGAAGGCTCAGTCGATCAGTGACACAGTGACATTTTCAGGTACACAAGCCTTCACACTCTGTGTCTAAGCAGACGAGGTATAATCAGAGGTCTCTCTGGCTTTGTGAGCATCCAGTGAGCATCACAGCACAGGGAAGTGTCACCAGGCGAGTGACTTGCTCCTAGCATTGCCTTAAGGTTGCAAGAAATGATCCATTTATACATATTCCGGAAGGAAAGGGCCTGTCTGGCAGGCAGATCAGAATTTTTAAAAATCCTTCCGGCTTTAAGACCAAGGGCTTGATTTACTATGGACTCAAGGGCTGCCTTGAAGGGGTGGCCTCGAGTTTTCGAAAATAATTGCCTTTCCTCTTCTGTGCTCCTCAGTGCTCTTCAGGCGGAGGGAGGAAAACGTTTCCTAGCTGGAGAGAGCTTTGGGAAGGGAACCCAGGGGCTGCAAGCCCTGGGAGTAGGACTCAGGAGATAAGCAGGAGCAGATCCAGGTTTTGTGGGGCCTGAAACCTGTACCTTAGGGGTGGGGTGGGGTGCTCTCTGCCACAACCACTGGTCTGGGAAGCAGAAAATAATGGTGGTGATTATGAAGGGATAATGATGAAACAGGTTTGCAAAGGTTACTTGGTGAATAAATCACCGGCCTCAGTACAGCCATTCCTTTGTCCCTGCTTGAGGTCTGAGATGGGCTAGGCGGAAGGCAGTCTGAGATTCCAGCCTCCGCCTCGTAGCAGGAGGATGGTTCAGCCCCCTCATTACCCACCCTCCCCCTTGTGTTTTGTTTTTGCTTGAAAACAAGATTGAATTATCCTTTTTCCCTCGGGTATTTCAAGTCAGGAAGCCTGTTAAATAAACATGCCTATTAAAGGCGCTGATCTGTCCCCAGCAGGCACTTAACTGCAGGTCCAAGGCCACAGATGCATGGCTTCTGGACGTGGGGGCTGCCTCTTTGTCCTAGTCTGCCGTATTGCCCGGCCTGCTGGCGTCGCTCTGCCGGGCTTGAGGCGATCCAGCCTCCTGTCCCGTGTAGTCAGGCTGACAATACCACGAATCCGTAGTCATCCCATCCCAGTGATGAACCGCTTTGACTCAAGTCCGGAATGAAAAGGCAGGACTCGTGTTCAGCTGAAAAGGACTAGTACTGCCACATGTGTGCGTGCTGAGTCACTTCTGTCGTGTCCGACTCTGTGTGACCCCGTGGACTGTAGCCCGCCTGGCTCCTCTGTCCATGGGATTCTCCAGGCAAGAATACTGGAGTGGATTGCCATGCCCTCCTCCAGGGGACCTTCCCAATCCAGGGACTGAACCCTGGTCTCTTACGTCTCCTGCATTGGCAGGCGGGTTCTTTACCACTCCACCACCTGGGAAGCCCCAGCACTGCCAAACAGGTGCTTTAAGATGAAATGATCACTTACCAGCTTGTAAGCAGCTGGTATCTAAGCCCCCAGTAGCTCACCTCCACTCTAGCCTCCCAATCCCTGCCCTAGGACCCCACCCCTTCACCAAACCTTCCCGTGATTCAGCATCCGGAGGAGCAATGCCTGGCCCAGCGAGGGGGACACGAGAACAAGCCGTAGAAGCATCAGAGCCAGGCTCACGAACGGCGTCAGTGCTGGATACTACGTCAGTCAGCGTTTTGAATAGTGTGCCTAGGCCCCTCCACGGGTTTGAGTACTTCCCAGTCTTGTTACTGGCTCTCTGAGGAGGCTCCCCCACCCTTTACACCCCAGAGAAGGGCCCAGCTTGTGGACGCACTCAGTGTGCGGCTGGGATTGAGGCCCCCTTGCAGCCAGGGACCCCTGATCCGTCTCCTGACTCTCCTTTCTAGCAGGTCATCTGGTCCAAAAGGTTGGCCCTAAGAGGACAAGCCAACTGTCCTCCGACCCCAAGGAGGACTCTCACCAGGACAGATGGAGGCCACCCGCTCTGGCTCCTGTCTCCCCCTCCCCCCGGCACGTTCTGCTGTCCCTTCCTCATGGATATTCCTAGACCCCCTCGGCCCAGGGGCACAGCTGGGAAGGACCATGGAGCCGCAGGCTCCTGGAACTGTCTCGGGGTCACCAGGGGTGGGGTCTGCCAAGCTGCTTCTTTTTACCTGGGTTAACATTGGCCTTCTGTGTAAGATTTCATTTGGGTCAGTGATCTAGCCTAATCCTCTCACTCCAAGGACAGTTAGATCTAGAGAGCCCACAGTGAGGCAGGCAGCCTGGGGTCCAGGCCTCTGGCCCCCCCAGCCTGGGGCTCTGCCCACTGCACCCGTGTCCTCTCTCCTCTGCGGTTCCATTGTCCTCATTGTGGAGACACAACACTCTGTTCTGGGGAGGGAATATTCCATGATCCTTACATAATCCGTATGAACAGATGGGCAGTGGGAAACATCTTTCTTATTCCAACCCTGAGGCAGTTTCACCTGCAGCTGGTGCCTTAATTAGGATGCGGCCTATCTGAAAGGTTGTTTAAATATCACACCTGGCTCCAGGTGAACAATAGATAAAACTGTGTGTGCCACCTGTGGGTCCTCATTACAGGTGCTCGTCCAACACCCCCCTCTTCCCCATGGATTCCCCGCAGGACCTGGAGAAATCCTTTTGTGCCTCTGGGCCTCAGTCTCCCCATCTGTACAATGGTGAGGTTGGACCTGAAGCTCTAACAGTCCCCTTGTTCCCTGATCTGTCCCTGATTCTGTGAGGCCAGGGGGCAGGATTAGCTGTCCTGGGAATCCTCTCTGGTAGGGGCTGCTCCTGCTGGCTGACACGCAGAGGCAGATGCCTGGCAGGATCTTTGGAACCAGATTTGGAGAGGAGAGACTCAGCCTGGGCCAGTCACCTACAGTCGCTTGCCTGGTACTTAAGAGTGTGGCATTCCCAGTCAAGCTTTGCAATTCCAGATGTCCCACTTCTAGTCAGTCATTTCCTCTCTCTGAGCCTCAGTGTCCTTATTTGTCAGTGAAATTGCTAACACTTGTCTTCACAGCAGAAGCGTCTGTAGACACCTAGTTATCCCCCATGTCTGTCTTTCCGTAGTCACAGAAATGGAAGCCCGAAAAATGACCGCCCAAAATACAGACTACTTTCCCAGCCTCCACTGCAGCTAGCTCTACCGCGTGACTAAGTTCTCACTGATGGGATGAAAGTATACATGTTTCTGGGCAGCTTTGGAGACTATCTTGCTGACTACACGCTTCACTGAACCCGGGGCAGTTAAGGCACGACCAGGAAAGCTGGAAGAAGACTCGGGGAGCTGTGGGGACTGTAGACACGTTTCTTCTCTCTGGGCAGCAGCAGCTGAGCGTCTTCAAAGACTACTGGTGTACCAAGACGGGACAAATGTGACTCATGGCCAAGTGCGCGCACGGGCCCAGGGCTACCGAGGCCAGAAATATCGCTGATTACAGATCCGAAGTGAAGAGGCCATGAGAGGGTGGGGCAGGGGTGCCTGCCTGATGCCATGCTGTCAGTTCATTTCTCCACAGAGACCCTTCTTTAAAAGCAGCTGGAATGCATTCTTTGCCTTTTTGTTTTTCCTTCCTCCCTCCTTTCTGCCACCTGAAATACGGATGAGGCAGCTGCCTTCTTGAATCATGAAGATAATGCTCACTGCTGCTGCTGCTGCTAAGTCACTTCAGTCGTGACCGACTCTGTGTGACCCCATAGACGGCAGCCCACCAGGCTCCGCCGTCCCTGGGATTCTCCAGGCGAGAATACTGGAGTGGGTTGCCATTTCCTTCTCCAATGCAGGAAAGTGAAAAATGAAAGTGAAGTCACTCAGTCATGTCCGACTCTTAGCGATCCCATGGACTGCAGCCTGCCAGGCTCCTCCGTCCATGGGATTTTCCAGGCAAGAGTACTGGAGTGGGGTCCCATGGCCTTCTCTGAATGCTCACTGCTAAGGATGACCAAATGAGGAATGAGGAGGGGCGAGTATCCTTGAGGATCATTTATCACCTTCCTAGACTGCTTACCTCTGGGATTCTTTTACTTTAGAGAAATCAACTCTTGCCACTGTTATTAGAGTTTCTGTCACTCAGAGCTAAACCTAATCTTAACTCACTGCCATGGGATCTGATGAAATTAAAAGGTTCTCTCTCTAACCCTCCTGCCTTAAAGTCCTTCTGTGCCTGCTCAGGATGACATTGAGACCTTTAGTATGACACTCAAGGCCCTTTGCGATCTGTTCCCTCTAAGTGCTCCAGGCTTGGCTCTCTCACTGCTCCCCTCCCTGCCCATCATCCTACAGGTACCAGCCAGCAGGGGCTACTCACAGCTCCCTGAGTCTCCAAGCTGCCATGCATCTCTGGCCTTTAACTCACGCAACTGTGTCTTCCAGAAATGGCATCTCTCCCCCAGCCCTTTTCAAGTTTCAAGACTCAGCCCAAGTATCACCTCTTCCAGGAAGCCTCCCCAAGCTTTCCCGGATTTGTTTTGCTCCATCTCTTGTTTCTTTGTGTTCTGCTGCGTGAGAGAAGCATGCCAGCTTCTGTGTCTTTCTGCCTCCCCAGCCTGTGAGTGACCTGAGGATGGGGATGGTGGCTGGTTCATCTCTGCCTGGCCAGGGCCTCTGTGACAGGGTTGTCAGTAACAGAAGCTGAGTGATCGAGGGATAGCAGCTGCTGGATGCTTGTCGGTGTGGGAACTTCCGGGCCTGGTGAGGGCTGTGCTGAGGAAATAGTCTCTGAAGCAGAGAGAACTGACTGGAGACAGAGGTGAAAGTCCAGGGCCTCCTGAGCAGCTCTTCACCCCTGCTGTCCTCCTCTGGTCACCTAGGAGTTGGATACTGCTGGATCCTAGAGGCCCTGGTGAGTTTGTTGACAAATCTCACTGTGTGTCATTAACAGTGGGGTAGCGTACCAGGTTCCCCCAGCAAGCAAGTAGGTGAGGACACGCTTGGCCCCTGCCAACTCTTGGAGCTTCAACCATTGCCTCATCATGACCCAGATCCAGCGAAGACAATAGGATGGGGAAGTCAGCTGAGCGGGTTTCATAAGAAGCACGCATTTGGAGTCCAAACTTTGTGGTCCAAGGACCCTGCTAACAATTAGCAGCTTTACTAGAACTCTCTTGGGCCCTGATCACCTAATAGCTCTTTTGTCCATCTCATAGCCCCTCCTCGTATAGTAGAGAAAGGTCAAGGCCAAGAGAGAGGAAGTTGCCCAAGGTCACATAGAGAGGCTGGTGTGGGGACCAGGAGCCAAGCTCTCAGCCCAGCCCCCAAGTCCTTTGCACAACCCCTGTCTGGTTCTGTGATTGCTGTCCAATAATTAACTGTGGATTTAGAAAGACATGGACCCCATGGGGCCATTCATAAGGGTCACGAAGGGACAGATCCATTATAGAGGCTTTGAACCAGGAGAACACATCCTATTGATGTGGTAACATAACCTTTTCTTAATTTTTTCTAACTTTTTATTATGAGCAAGTTTAAATACACACACCGAGAGAAAGAGTATAATGGATCCCCTGTGTCCATCAGCAGCCAGCTTAATAATTATCAACACCTGCTGTTCTTGGTAACATAACTTTTCCCTAGGAAACTAGAGGAGACATATGCTTCAACCAGTATGATCTTTTCAAATTGCAAACGGGATTGGGATCATGTTAACTGGCCTCCTTTTCCTCAAAAGTCTAGTGGGATCCTCTACTGTAGAAAGGAACACAGAGCTGGGGCCCCCTGCCCTACTCTAGACAGTTTGTTTGCAGACCTTTTTAAATGAGGGAACGATAGACTTCTCTTCCTTTAAGCCACTTTTATTTTGAATTTTCTCTTAAGTTAGTAGTTCATGAGTGTGGCTACATATTAGAATCAATAGAGGAACTTCAAAACAAAATGGAACAACAGCAAAACCCAGAAAACACAGTACAATTCTGAGGGAATTCCAATTCTGTCGGTCTGGAGCGTTTCTCAGGCAGAAGTGTTTCAGAAAGCTTTCCAGGTGATGCTGACACACAGTTGAAAACCTCTGTTTAATCATGTGTGTCTGAACTGATTCTAACTAATACATGGCTCCGCTGAAAGTGGTGGTGGTTTAGTCACAAATTCGTGTCCGACTTTTTGTAGTCCCAAGGACTGTAGCCCGCCAGGCTGCTCTGTCCATGGGATTTCCCAGGCAACAATACTGCAGTGAGTTGCCATTTCCTTCTCCAGGGGATCTTCCCGACTCAGGAATCAGACTTGCGTCTCCTGCTTGGCAGGCAAATTCTTTACCACTCTGCTACCTGGGAAGCCCCCTTGTGCTTCCACAGAACCGGATGCTAATATCTGTTAGAGGTATATGACAATGTATTGCGTTCATTTTGTTTGGGTCAGTCTCTCTGCTGTCTTCTCAGCTCCTCCAGGTGGGACCATGTTAGTTTTATCCAGTGAGTCTGGCCCAGGAGTCACAGTTCTTACCCAGGCCTCCACAATTCTATGTGGTCTGGTCCCTGTCCATGCCTCCAGCCTCTTCCAGAACCATCCATCCCTTTGCGCTTCTTGCTTCTGTCCCACTTGTCTTCTCCCAGTTCTTTGAATACACCCTGACCCCTCTCACCTCCAGGAGTGAGCACATGCCTACCCCTATCACCTGCAACTTGAACTTGCCTCTTCATTCAGTGGGGCTCTACTAGTCTCCCAGACTTCATTCTCCACCCTTGCTTCACAGAGCATGGGCTTGGCCCTAGCAGCATTGGCATCACTGGGTGGCTTGTTGGACACACAGAAGAGAAGGCCTTTATAGTTAACAAGGTGTAACGAGATCTCTCTTGTTTTGCAGAATGCTACGATGGGTAGTTCTGACTCAAAAATATTGTTGGTGAAGGCAGGAGAGCTCAGTTCAGTTCACTTCACTTCAGTTGCTCAGTCACTTCTGACTCTTTGCGACCCCATGGACTACAGCACTCCAGGCCTTCCTGTCCATCACCAACTCCTGGAGTTTACTTAAACTCATGTCCATTGAGTCAGTGATGCCATCCAACCACCTCATCCTCTGTTGAACCCTTCTCCCGCCTTCAACCATTCCCAGCATCAGGATCTTTTCAAATCAGTCAGTACTTCACATCAGGTGGCCAAAGTATTGGAGTTTCAGCTTCAGCATCAGTCCTTCCAATGAATATTCAGAACTGATTTCCTTTAGCATGGACTAGTTGGCTCTCCTTGCAGTCCAAGGGACTCTCAAGTGTCTTCTCCAACACCACAGTTCAAAAGCATCAATTCTTCAGCACTCAGCTTTCTTTATAGTCCAACTCTCACATCCATACATGACTACTGGAAAAACCATAGCCTTGACTAGACTCACCTTTGTTGGCAAAGTAATGTCTCTGCTTTTTAATATATTGTCTAGTTTGGTCATAACTTTTCTTCCAAGAAGCAAGTATCTTTTTTATTTTTTTGCAAGTATCTTTTAATTTCATGGCTGCAGTCACCATCTGCAATGATTTTCAAGCCCAAGAAAATAAAGTCTCTCACTGTTTCCATTGTATCCCCAGCTATTTGCCATGAAGTGATGGAACTTATATGCTGAATACATCATGAGAAACGCTGGGCTGGAAGAAGCACAAGCTAGAATCAAGATTGCGGGAGAAATATCAATAACCTCAGATATGCAGACAACACCACCCTTATGGCAGAAAGTGAAGAGGAACTAAAAAGCCTCTTGATGAAAGTGAAGGAGGAGAATGAAAAAGTTGGGTTAGAGCTCAACATTCAGAAAACTAAGATCATGGCATCTGGCCCTATCACTTCATGGGGAATAGATGGGAAAACAGTGGAAACAGTGTCAGACTTTATTTTTTTGGGCTCCAAAATCACTGAAGATGGTGACTGCAGCCATGAAATTAAAAGACGCTTACTCCTTGGAAGGAAAGTTATGACCAACCTAGACAGCATGTTAAAAAGCAGAGACATTACTTTGTCAACAAAGGTCCGTCTAGTCAAAGCTATGGTTTTCCCAGTGTCATGTATGGATGTGAGAGTTGGACGGTAAAGAAAGCTGAGTGCCGAAGAATTGATGCTTTTGAACTGTGGTGTTGGAGAAGACTCTTGAGAGCCCCTTGGACAGCAAGGAGATCCAACCAGTCCATCCTAAAGGAGATCAGTCCTGGGTGTTCATTGGAAGGACTGATGCTGAAGCTGAAACTCCCAATACTTTGGCCACCTCATGTGAAGAGTTGACTCATTGGAAAAGACCCTAATGCTGGGAAGGATTGGGGAGAGGAGGAGAAAGGGACGATGGAGGATGAGATGGCTGGATGGCATCATTGACTCAATGGACATGGGTTTGGGTAGACTCTGTGAGTTGGTGATGGACAGGGAGGCCTGGCATGCTGCGACTCATGGGGTCGCAAAGAGTTGGACATGACTGAGCGACTGAACTGAACTGAACTGAACTGAACTGATGGAACTGGATGCCATGATCTTAGTTTTCTGAATGTTGAGCTTTAAGCCAACTTTTTCACTCTCTTTCACTTTCATCAAGAGGCTCTTTAGTTCTTCGCAGGAAAGGCAGGAGAGTGGGTGCTGTTTTTAAAAGAAAGGAATGCTGGGCAGGCAAAAGAAATGATGTCCACCATAATTATGGTGTGTCTACACAACAGAATACTGTCGGCCACCTGACCTGCTCCAGCTAGGCCAGCGGCCATAAACCCAAATGCTTACAAGGACTATCAATGAGTAAATCAATGTTAGTTTTCCATTTGTTAGCTGTAACATATTATTTTAAATTTAATGTCTCAAAAGCAACACAAACTTTATCTTACTGTTTTGGGGACTCAGAAGTCTGAAATGAGTATCACTGCGCAAAATCAAGGTGTTAGCAGACCCTTCTGGAGACACTAGGGGGAAACTGTTTGTTCCCTTTTCTTTCCCAGCTGCTTGAATTCTTTGGCTTGTGGCTGCATCACTCCAACCTCTGCTTCCATCATGACATCTTCTCTGATGTTGACATTCCCGTCTGTCTTTGATGAGGACCCTTGTGATTACACTGGAGCCCCCATATAATCCAGGATCACTTCCCTACCTCCCAATCCTCCCTACCTCAGGATTCTTAACTGCAGACGCCCAGGGCTGCCACGTCTCCCATCCCAACATCGGTTGCATGATTGTGTGGGAGGGAGTGAGCAAGGAAGTCAGGCAGGTGAGAGGGACAGTGAGTTTGTGGGAAAGACTTAGGACTGGCCTGGTTTGGCAACATTCAGATTTAGTTCATGGACACAGCGTGTAAATTTAGTAGAGTGTGGGGGATCACTTAGGAGACAAAGTGGGGGTATATTTTGGTTTGCTTTTACACGCACCTTTATTTTTAAACTTCCATTCCCCGCAACTCTATCGGGGTCTTGACTGGGTCTTCCATCTTCAGTTCAATGCTGAGAAGAGAGGCACCTGCTACGCTCAGCATAGAGTCAATGTTCAGGGTAGCTGACATGTCTTTTTGTTTGAAATCTGTTCATTATCTCTAAGCCTGGAATCTTCTTGAGTAACTTCCTTGGCATCCAAGGCTTTAAAACCTTGAAGGAAAGAAACAGCTTCTCTTCCCCCATCAGGGCAGTGTAAACACATCCCTGGATGACATTCCTTGCTGACAATGACCTGACTGTGGCTTGTGTTATCTCACCATTTCCCTTCAATTCTTTCAGTCCAAACACTCACAGGAGCTCCAGGCTCAATATTCATCTAAAAGGCCTGGATTTTTTTGTTAATTAAAAAGCTGCATCTAAAATATTCCTACTGCAAAAGTTATCTGTGCATTTTACTCTGAGTTTTTGCACATTCATCCTTCTCTCCAAATCATAAATGTCAAGCATTGTGGAAATTTTTTTGTTTTTTTAATTTTTGCATGTTTTTACAAATGCCTTTCAGCAGGACCGACTACTTTGGTGACTTCTGATGCCAGCCACAGTTTATGAAATGTAAGGGGTGGACCTGCTGAATGGAATCTAGGTGCAGATAAAACATTCCTTCAATAAGTCTCTTTATGAAAACCATCCATGATGGAGTCAGAATCTCAAAGACCACTTAGGCTGATGCTTCCTAAATATAGTTGTGCGTCAGAAGCGTATGGGAAACTTAAAAAATTCCTGGGTTGCAGCCAACATCTAATAATTTAGAATCTCTTAAAGGTAAACCCAGGGAGATGATAGTTTTTTGCTGTTATTTTTTTATTATGGTCCCCAGGCAATTCTGATGCACAACTAAGTTTGGGAACCACCTGTCTAGTTCAGTCCTTATTTGGTATTCTCCTCTACAGAATTTTGCCAAGTGGTTTTATTACCCTTTTTTTCTTCTCCTTGGTGAGGGGCTCACTACCTTTCAAGGCAGCTCTTCCCACCCCACCTTGGCCAGCTCTGCTTTGTCATGAGATTCTTCCTCTGCCCCAGATAACTTACCCTCACGGATCTGGCTCCATCTTCTAGGACCCCTCAGACTATGTCTGCTTTTGCCCTTTGGAGATTTGGAGGGTGCAGTCCTGCTCCTTAAGCTTTAAGGGGTGGACACTCCCAGTTCCTTCAGCTGCTTCTCACAGGACACAGCCTTCAACCTCTCCCCAGGGGGCCACTTCTTGTTTGCTACTAGCCTCTCACACCTACCACAGCTTTCCAAGCAGTCTGACCATATGAAGACTGATACTTGCTTTGTCATGGACTCACTGCCTCTATCAGTGAAGCCTGTTAATGACTGACCAAATAATCCTTGAGTCAATCCACCATGGAGTGAGTGTCATTTCAAGTGCCCAAGGGGTGCTAGGCTGGCCAAGCCTACAAGGGGAGGCAGAAGGGTTTTTGCAAGGGGCCACATGGTTGTTGGGAAAACATGAACATAGATGTGGCAAGACACAAGATATAATGCTTTTAGTGAAGAACCAATTTTGCATCAAGGACTGTGAACATCCTAAGGATGACATGGTATAAAGAGATTTCACAGAGATGTAGCTTAAGGAAAGAATTATGTGAATTCGGTTCAAACAAGAAAATGTGAAGACTCTATAAACATGTGGAGAGGTTGAGATTTAATACAGATACTGGGTGCTGGCAAAAACTGCTGAACTGGCCGGAGGGAGGGAGAATCAGGGAGTACTTGACCTTCAGGACTGACTGCCAGAATGAGATGGATGTGGCCTACCAGCCTTGTTACTAAACAACCTCATAGCTTTCCAACCTCTCCAACAAGCAGGAGGGTGTGGCGGAGATGAAGTGATTGACAGATCCAAGTTCAGGATTTAGCATCCTTTATGGGGCTTCCCCAGTGGCTCAGCAGTAAAGAATTCACCTGCAATGCAGGAGCCACAGGAAACGCAGGTTTGATCCCCCAGTCCAGAAAATCCCCTGGAGGAGGACATGGCAATCCATTACAGTATCTTTGCCTGGAGAATCCCATGTACAAAGGAGCCTGGTGGTCTACAGTCCATGGGGTCGCAAAGAGTTGGACACAACTGAAGCGACTTAACATGCGTGGCATCCTTTATAGCAACAAGATGGAGACAATTTAAATGTCCATCAACAATCCACCCTGCCATGGAAATCTACACCACACTGGAGAGGATGATGTTGTTTTTAATTAATTGTCCCTTGGTGGCTTAGTGGTAAAGAATCTGCCTGCAATACAGGAGACACAGAAGATACAGGTTTGACCCCTGGGTCAGGAAGATCCCCTGGAGAAGGAACGGCAACCCACTCCAGTATTCTTGCCTTAATTAGTGACGTGAGAAAAAGTTCATTTTTTTAAACAATTTTTTTAAAAGGTAGCTAAAAAGAGGTCATCATAAAATTCATATTGGACACTGCGTTTAAAAGAATTTTTGAAAAATGCAGAGGGAAAAATATCAGCAAAGTGAATGGCAAATTTTGAGTGAAGGATTGAAGAAGGATGTTTTCTTCTTGTATACTGTTCTGCGTTTTCCAAGCTTTCTACATTGTGCATATATTCTTCACGTTCTTAAGAAAAATGAAGCTTTTAAAAACACAAATATAAAATCAACTGGGAGAAAGAGAAATGAGAGTGGAAGACAAATGAGTCAAAGGAAAAAACGAGAGAGCTGGAATAGACGGAAGAGGTTAAGGAGCCGTTCAAATGATGGCAACCTAATAGGGCGCATCGTGTGCGAGGGAGAAAGGAAAAATACAATCGGAGTCCAGTCTCCCACTTTCCTGTGACCTGGGAAGTCCGGCCCACTCAGCGTCTCGACTCGAGAGGAGAGCGCTTGCGTGGTGTGGATATACCCGGAGGAGGGGTAGGCGTGGAGGGGTGACGCTGGGACGCGGGGAAGCTACAGCGCTACCCGACCCCCGGCTCCCGGTCCCAGAAGGCCCGGCGGGAGGAGCCTCGGCCGCGGGGCGCGAGGTCGGCGGCTCCCCAGGCGGAGGCAGCGCCTCATTGGCTGCTGAGCCCCAGGACCGCTCGGAGGCGGGGCTCGCGGCGAGCCTCCCGGCGGAGGCCCGGCTAGACCCGGGGGAGTCGGAACCTGCGCGCGAGTGCCAGCCGCAGTCTGCCGCGGGTGACTGGCGCCCTCCCCGCCCCTCCTCGCCCCGTCCCCAGGCCCCCGGGGCAGGCCGCAGCTCCCATCCCTGCAGTGGAGTCTTCCTCTTCGGGTCTCGGCTTCCCCAAGTGGGGGCGGCCTTTCTGCCCCGGCGTGCCCTGTAGGAACCTCTTCATTTCCCACCGCTCCTCCCGCACCCGGGTCCCTGGTTGGCGCTCGATCCGGCCTGGAGACTCACACCCTCGAAACCTTCCGGGTAGCTGGACCTCATCGCTCATGTCCACCGGCCTACTGCAGCAGAGAGCCCCTGACTTTATCGAGTGGCAGGACACACCCCCCCTCTCCCCGCTTAAGGGGTAAAGCGGGGGCCGCCTGGTTCTGGATGACCCAAAAGGTCCGGTCCTTGACTGCTAAGTCGCTTCAGTAGTGTCCGACTCTGTGCGACCCCAGAGACGGCAGGCCACCAGGCTCCCCGGTCCCTGGGATTCTCCAGGCAAGAACAGTGGAGTGGGTTGCCATTTCCTTCTCCAATGCATGAAAGTGAAGTTGCTCAGTCATGTCCGACTCTTAGCGACCCCATGGACTGCAGCCTACCAGGCTCCTCCATCCATGGGATTTTCCAGGCAAGAGTACTGGAGTGGCGTGCCATTGCCTTCTCCGACCTTGGAAGTGGTCACTAATACAGGCAACTGTAAGAAATTGTTCATAGAAGGGAGGAAACACGAAACTAGGGCTGTGGGATCCAGGCTGAGACTCCTGTTCTTATTTGCCCTGTGTCTTCGGTGAATCCCAGAACCTCTAATCCCCAGCGTTCTTCCAGGACGGAGGTTATCATATGCCCAAATCCCCTCGGGGCTGTTGGCCGCTTGGGGAGTTGACTGCTGAGAAGCCGGGCCAGCCAACTGTGAAGCTTGGTGCGCTGTGAGCTGTTCTTTCCCCGTGGAGGTGGAGGCACCGGTGCACACCCCACACAGGCCTCTGGAGCAGCAGCAGCCTTGGCTGGACAGGAAAGCAGACTTGCCAGCCTTAGTCTGTGAACACCCCTCCCTCCTGATAAGCCCCTCCGCCCCACCCCAAGGATTGGTCACCTCCCATCCCCCTTATCTTGGCCTCCCCTAGGACTCCGCCCTCTTTAGACACAGGCCTGTTGGACCCAAGGCTGCTTCTGTCCCAGCATGGGGCAGAGTCCTGAGTGGACCTGCATCTACCCCTGACGATCTGCTGGCTCAGTGTCTTTCCGAGGGATGGCTTCCTGGGCACATTGATTTGTGTGGGGACAGGGATCTCGCTCAGCTGGTAAAGAATCCGCCGGCAGTGTGGGAGACCTGGGTTCAATCCCTGGGTTGGAAGATCCCCACTCCAGTGTTTTGACCTGGAGAATTCCATGGACTGTATAGTCCATGGGGGTCACAAAGAGTCAGACACAACTGAGTGACTTTCACAGGGATCTGATTGGAGCCTTGTTTTCCTGGATGAGTTCTTTCCTCATCTCCCTCCCCAGTGGCAGAGAGTGGGGGGTGCTGGGGTAGGGCAGGTGCAGTTCATTTTGGGGGCTGGTGAGGTGAGGCTTAAGTGAGCCAGCGAAAGTGGAGGGATTGATGTCCCAGCTGGAGAGTAACTGCTTCAACGAATCTAGGAAATTTATATACTATTTAAATTTCATTGAATAAATTTTATAGACTGTTTAAATGTTGTGTGTGTGTATGTGTGTTAGGTTGCTTCTGCCATGTCCAACTCTTTGTGACCCTATGGACTGTAGCCCGCCAGGCTCCTCTACTCATGGGATTCTCCCGGCAACAAAACTGGAGTTGGTTGCCATGTTCTCCTCCAGGGGGACTCTTCCGGACCCAGGGATTGAACCCTAGTCTCTTATGTCTCCTGTATTGGCAGGCAGGTTCTTTACCTCTAGAGCCTCCTGGGAAGCCCTTAAATGTTATAGTTGTCATTGTAATAAAATCTACACTGTTTTCAGAGTTGTAGGCCAAAGTATACAGAGCCTTCTTTCCGGCCGCCAGACTCACCGCACTCCTGGGAAAGCTGAAGCAGTGCCTGAAGGGCTGAGCCGGGCTGGTTTCTGAGGCTGCCAAGCTCTGATGACCTGGGTGGTTGTGCCAGGCTTTTTATACGCACAACCCCATTCAGTGTAGCCCCATGAGGCATTTCCCATGGGGGGAAACAGAGGCACAGAGTGAAGTGAAGCGAGCTCCTCTCAGAGAACAGCTCTGGCTCTGAGTCTCTCTGGTTTTTACTCCACCCTTAGGTCAATTAAACGGCCTCAGTGGATATTTTGATGTTTCCTTGGTCTATCATTTAATAACTACTGACTGAGCAGCTACTCTGTAGCCAGCATAATTCGAGGCATCAACAACATGGCAATGAATGAAACAGGAAAAAAAAATCCCTGCTCTCATCGAGCTGATATTTTATTGGGGAGAGGCAGGCAGTAAACAGGTAAGCATATACATACACTGTTTGGTATGTCAGATGGGGGGAAATAGAACACAGTACGGGGGAGAGACAGTCCTGGGGCTGAGGAAGGTGGCAGTTTTATAAAGGGTGGTTAGGGAAGGTCTTGGGCTTCTCTCTATAGCTCAGCTGGTCAAGAATCTGCCTGCAATGCAAGAGATCCTGGTTCGATTCCTGGGCCGGGAAGATCCCCTGGAGAAGGGATAGGCTACCCACTCCAGTATTCTTGGGCTTCCCTATTGAGTCAGACGGCAAAGAATCTGCCTGCAATGGGGGAGACCTGGGTTCGATTCCTGGGTTGGGAAGATCCCCTGGAGGAGGGCATGGCAACCAACTCCAGTATTCTTGCCTGGAGAATCCCCATGGGCAGAGGAGCCTGGGGGCTACAGTTCACGGGTCACAAGAGTCAGACACAGCTGAATGACTAAGCCCAGGAGAGCACAGGGAAGGCCTTACTGACATTTGAGCCAAGACCAGAAGAGGTGAAGGAGTGAGCCAGAGGCTAGACGGGACACCGGAGACTCGGACCAAAGTGTTCTTCAGGGCTTTTGTAGCCCTGTGGATCCTTGTTTTCAGAGGGGACACCCCATTATGCTAGAACCTTGGAGCATCTTAGCTGGCTGGCCTTGGGGGCCGCTTGTTCATTCTGCCTGTTCGCCCTGGCTCCTGTGCCTCTCTCGAGTACTCAGCACGCTGCGCTTCCCGGTGCCCCGGCTGCTTGCCCTGCACCGCCCCGCCACCCGGTACTTCTCAGCAGCAGCCCTTCCCAGCCCCATCCCGAACCCAGACACCCGCTACAACCAGCTGTTCACCGCAACGAGTGGCATGATGCAGTCAGCAAGAAGACTCTCCCAGCAGTCAGTCCTGCCACACGGGAGGTCATCGGCTACGTGGCTGAAGGGGACTGGGCTGACGTGGATCTGGCAGTGAAGGCAGCCCGTGCAGCCTTCCGACTGGGGTCTCCATGGCGCCGGATGGATGCCTCGGAGTGAGGCCAGCTGCTGAACCGCCTGGCCGACCTAGTGGAGAGGGGTTGTGTCTACTTGGCCTCACTGGAGACCCTGGACAATGGGAAGCCTTTCCAAGAGTCTTATGTCTTGGACCTGGATGAGGTCATCAAGGTACCAGTACTTTGCTTGGCTGACAAGTGGCACAGCAAGACCATCCCCATGGATGGTGAGCATTTCTGCTTCGCCCAGCATGGGTCTGTTGGTGTGTGGCCAGCTAATCCCATGGAACTTCCCCTTGGTCATGCAGGGCTGGAAGCTCGCCCCGGCACTTGCCACAGGCAACACTGTGGTCATGAAGGTGGCAGAGCAGACACCCTTTCTGCCCTGTATTTGGCCTCCCTCATCAAAGAGGCGGGCTTTCCCCCCGGGGTGGTGAACATCATCACAGGCTATGGCCCAACAGCAGGAGCAGCCATCATCCATCACATGGATATCGACAGAGTTGCCTTCACTGGCTCCACCGAGGTGGGCCACCTGATCCGGAAGGCAGCCGGTGATTCCAACCTCAAGAGAGTCACCCTGGAGCTGGGTGGGTAGAGCTCGAGCGTTGTGTTGGCTGATGCCGACATGGACCATGCCGTGGGGCAGGGCCACGAGGCCCTATTCTTCAACATGGGCCAGCGCTGCAGTTCGGGTTCCTGGGCCTTCATTGAAGAATCCGTCTATGATGAGTTTCTGGAGAGAACCATGGAGAAAGCTAAGCAGAGGAGAGTCGGGAACCCATTTGAACTGGACACCCAACAGGGGCCCCAGGTGGACAGGGAACAGTTTGAATGAATCCTGGGCTATATCCAGCTGGGCCAGAAGGAGAGGGCAAAACTTCTCTGTGGTGGGGAGCGTTTCGGAGGACAAGGTTTCTTCATCAAGACACCATCTTTGGTGGTGTGCAAGATGACGTGAGGATCTCCAGGGAGGAGACCTTCGGGCCTGTGCAGCCACTGTTTAAGTTAAAGAAGACCGAGGAGGTGATTGGGAGGGCCAACAGCACCAGGTATGGCTCGGCTGCTGCCGTGTTTACCCAGGATCTGGACAAAGCCATGTACTTCATGCAGGCACTCCAAGCTGGAACAGTGTGGGTAAACACCTACAACATTGTCACCTGCCTCACGCCATTCGGAGGGTTTAAGGAATCTGGCAACAGGGGGGAGCTGGGGGAAGATGGGCTTAAGGCCTACACAGAGGTGAAGACGGTCACCATCAAGGTTCCTCAGAAGAACTCAGAAGAACAGCTACCAGGGAGACCCAGCTCTAGGCCAAGGATGCCATCACAGCCACCTACCAGTGGTTGCCAAACATTTGTTTAGCCATGGACTCCCTTTGTTTGTGCCAGATGAACTCACTTAGGGGGAACCGCAACAAAGAAAGCAATTAAAATGAAAGCGGCTGTAGTTAAAGCTGGGATGGGGGCTGGACTCGGAGTCCGATCCACCTGCACCCCAGCCCCCTTGGTGGGCCTGTGTTACTTCTATGAAACCTTAGGAGTCTCTGAAAGACAGATAAAAAATCCCTGATCCAGACCATGGCTCTTAGTTCTTCCTGCTGGTCCAAGGACTTCCCCGTGAATTAACTGATGTCTTAGTGGGTAGACTCTTCCAGGGAATTGGAAGTCATCAGGAGTTTTAAACTCAACCCCGTAATCTTGGTCCCATTCTCCAGTGACATACCCTAAAAATCAATGAAGCTTTTCTTCTTCTAAGTACCAGTTGCTGGCTGGCTTACTTGCTTGCATTACTTCATTTTGCTACTGATTTTCCTCAATTTGAAAGAGGGTGGACATAAAATGCATATATATAACCATTCCTTTAAAATAATTTCAGACAGCCCTAAAGTCGATCAACTAATGAATGGATAAACAAAATGTTTCCATGGAATGTCTCTTAAACTGTTCAGCTTAAAAAGGAAGGAAATACTGACACATGCTACAATATTGATGAACCTTGAAACCATTATTCTAAGTGAAAGAAATCAGACTTATAAGACCACATGTTATATGATTCCATTTATAGGAAATATCCAGAATAAGCAAGTCCATAAGACAGAAAGTATATCAGTGGTTTCTAGGGTCCAGGGGTTGGGGTGGGGAGGGAATGGAGATAACTGTTAATGGGTATAGGATTTCTTTTGGGGTTGAAATGTTCTGGAATTAGTGATGATGGTTGCACAATTTTGTGAATATACTAAAATGCACTGAATTATATACTTTAAAAGAGTTAATTCATTCATTAAAAATTAAAATAAGCTCACACATTCTGTTTGCAAATCAACTTGTATCAATAGTCTCTTGCTGATGAACATTTTACAGAGTCTTAGGGATGGAAGGGACCCCAATTAGTCAATAGTTCCCTGCATAATATTTCTAGTTTTGATTTTGTTTTCTCTCACCTGGGTGACAAAGTGCAACTTTAAGACCTACAGATGAAAGTGCTGGCTTCTGCCTAGAGCGAATCTATTCAAGGTCTCATTTTAAGGCTTCCACTGGCAATGTCCCTCCAACTCTCACCAAAACACACCAGCCCTCAAGTCAAACTCAACATCAAGGCCATCCTGACATGCTGGGGTTTGAGGAATTTCAGACCTGAGAGTTCAGTATGTTTGTTGTTAGTCTCACAACTCCATTCCCCAACTGATGGGGGTGAGTCAAAGTCAGCTAGAGCGTGATAGAGAAGCAATGCTGATCCCCTCTCTCCTTGTCTTCCATCTTTCTAGAACACGCTGCCCATGGCTCACCATACTTTTAGGTCCACTCAGCCTTGTGAATGCACCCTCATCATCTCTTTAATACCCCATGTCTCACCTAGGCATCAAGATGATTTTGTTCAGTATCTTACCTTGGAGTTGGCCTGAAACTGCTTCTTATGGATTCAGTGTCTGTTTTGTCCCCTCATCTCTGCTTCCTAGGGTCCCCTTTTTCCATTTGACTAAGGCTGGAGTGACTCTTACTGCCCCCTGAGGTGCACCTTTTACCTGTTTCTCTTGGAGGCTGTTGACACTTTGCACAAGAGTGAAAGTTTCTTGTGAAGTAGGGACACGAGTGCTTCGGTGGCTGGGTTGGTGGGGCCTCTAATCAGTAATATGCAACATCTCAATAAGTAAAAGATCCATCCCTCACTTGCTTCTCAATACTTCTAAATCAAAGAGGAGTCTGGTAGAGGGCATCCCAGTGCAGAGTGGGACTGGGAAAGGATAATCTTCCAGGTCCCTCGTGAGTGTGTGCTAAGTCGCTTCAGTCATGTCTGACTCTTTGCAACCCTATGGACGGTAGCCCCTCACTTCACCCTGAAATTCTGAGAGTGAGGAGTCACATAGGTCAGATTCCCAATCAGCGCGGCTTCTGCAGACTCTCAGCACTCATCACCATTGCTCTGAATGCAGACAGGTGTGAGCAGGGAGGTTGAACCAGGCATCATTGCCAAATGTAGACTCTGCCTGCGTGACTTCACTTGGTCATAAACACTGCAGTTCCGGGACACCCGCCCACTCAAAACACTTATAACAAGTGCTTTGTCGACCACTATGCCTTACGTGCTTTTGAAGTCTTACCCTAATCCTATCAAATAGGCAGTAGGGTTACCCCTTTTATCTGATAAGGAAAGGGAAGCTGAGAAATTTTGTATGCAACTCATTTGGAGTCATTTTCCCATGTGCCTATGCTATGAGCCAGAAGGGAGTTGTGATACTGTCAGTTATAATAATAAATATATATTCAGTCTTCATCCGTCTCTGGCACAGCTCCTAAAACCTTTGGAATTACCTATGTGACCAGAGTGATAAAGTTGTCTTTACTTTGTAATTAAAAAAAAAAATTTTTTTAATTGGGGTGTAGTTGCTTTAGTGTTGTGTTAGTTTCTGCTCACAATGAAGTGAATCAACTATACGTACACATGTATACCCTCCCTCTTGGACCTCCCACCCAGCATCTTCCCCTCAGCCGAGCTTCCTACACGATACAGGAGGTTCCCCTTAGCTATCTGCTTCACAACTGGCAGTGCACGTACGTCAGTTCCCATTTCCCAGTTCATCCCACCTTCTTCCCCCTGTGTCCATGGGTCCATTCTCTATGTCTGCATCTCTATTGCCCTGCAAATAGGTTCATCTGGACCATTTTTCTAGATTCCACATATATGTGTTAATATACAATATTTCTTTTATTCTGATTTAATTCTGAATGACAGACTCTAGGTCCATCCATATCTCTACAAATGACCCAATTTCCCAATAACCTTTTTATGACTGATAATCTTCCATGGTATATGTGTACTGCGTCAAGATCCATCCATCCGTCGATGGACATGTAGGTTGCTTCCATGTCCTGGCTATTGTAAATACTGCTGCTATGAACTTTGAGGTGCTTGTGTCTTTTTGAATGATGGTTTTCTCAGGGTATATGCCCAGGAGTGGGATTGCTGGTATCTTTTGTTATGTTAATGAAGTGACTCTTGGGCCGTAAGCATGAGAGTTGATGGCCAGGAGAACCAACCTTGCAATCAGAGGTCTGGGGCTTTCAGTCCCACCCCTATGACCTCTCAGGAGGGGAGAAGGGCTGGAGGTTGAATCAATTGCCAATGGCCAATGATTTAATCAATCATGTCTGTCTCAAAGCCTCCACAGAACTCCAAAGGACTGGCTTCAGGAAGCTTTGGTGAACATGTGGGGACTCCAGGGAGAGAGGGGAGCTTAGAATGTGGAAGCTCCGTACGCTGTCCCCGCGCATCTTGTCCGGCTGACTTCCTGAGTTACATTCTCTTATAAATAAACTGGAGCCCTAGTAAGTAAAATGCTTCCTGAATTCCATGCTCTAGCAAATTAATTGAACCCAAGGAAAGAGGGGTTCATGGGAATCTCCAGTCCGTGCTTGTCAGTGGACTGACATCTGAAGTGCGGGGTGTGTGGGGTGGGGAGACGTCCAGTAGGACTGACCCCTGAAAGGGATCTGTCCCCATCTCTGGGCAGAGAGTGTCAGAACTGAGCTGAATTCTACTCCCTGCTGGTGTCTGAGAATTGCTTGTTGGCGTGGGCAACCCCCCTTCTGAGTAACACAGACGTTAGAGTTGGGTCCAGGACATAGGGGAGGGGGAGACACACTAAGAAAACATCCAATGAAACGCCAAAGTCTGCAGAGCCCACAGCCAAGCGAAACAGTCCCAAACGCCCAGCTTCCTTGCTGGGGCCATCAGGGCTGCTGCTCCATCACCCAGGCAGAGTCCAGGCCGGTTAGGAAGGTCAGTTTGGGTTGGTTGTATCATGGGTGTGAGCCTGACCTCTGGTGGCTACTTTGTTAATTCATTTGAAGGCTACGTAATTACGGGAACACTTCACGTTGTCCTCACCGCGGCCCACCACACGCAGCACCTCCCCGCAGGTGTGCACGGTGGTGAGAGGGTTTCTTACAAAGATGCTTTTACAGTTTAATCCTCTTTGGGGCTGTTCACGCCTACCTTCCAACCTTGCTTATGCTGTTTCTCCTTCCTCCCTCTCCAAACGTGAGCCCATGGTCTTGGAGCCCTGCTGGGGACCCAGCTGCTGGGGGACCATCCTGGAGGGACCTTCCTCCTCCAGGATGCGTTCTCTGGCCATCTCAATCAAGCCATCTCTGGCCTCTCTGAGCTCGTAGCACCCATCATACCTTTAGTCTTGCCTTGTGGTAGCTGTTTGTTGGCGTGTATATAATGAAGTGGGTCTGATTTTCTGTCCCATTATGTCTCCCATAGACCTCCAGCATGTCTGAGCTCGCTCCCTGCATCCTCACCACCAGGCACACAGCCCTCAGTAGCCCCTACCGGGTGGATGGTGCACACCCGTCCCCACATGGGGCCTTCAGGGCGGCAGCCCAGGGCAGTGATGCCGGCCTCCAGGATGAGGAGATGAAGGCCCCTACAGTAGAGGGAAGCGCCCCAGACCCACAGACCGTGGCAGGGCTTGACCTTGGTTCTGGGTCTTTCAGCGTCAAAGCTAATTCCCGTTCTTCCTGAGGAATGAGCAGGGCACCTTCAGAAGCAAGACAGACCCAGCCCTCTGAGCCAGGCTGCGACTCTGGGGGCGTGAGCAACAGTGGACCCCTCAGCGCCGAGCAGCGCCTGGGTCCCCGTAGGAGCTCTGCAGATTCGTGTGCTGGGGGGATGCACCAGCGGAGACGAGACAGGCTTCTGTTCCCCACCCCCACCCCACTCCCGAGTATTGATACTAATGATTTTTACTCTTCCCCCCGACATCCAACCATTCCCTAGTATCATGGGGGAGATTAGGATAAGGAAGAGATAGCCACAATGAAAGGAGACACAGGCACCGTCAAGGCTGAACTCAGAGGCAGCCCTGACTGCAGAGGCATTCATGCCCCAGGAGAGAGGTGTTGCCTTGAGGTGAGAGTGGGCAAGTGTATGCAGTTCTGAATTCATTGTTCAGCTACAGACACCAGGGCACTTTCGTTTCCCTTAATTAAATAAAATATCATATAATAATGATTCTCTGATTTAATGTTCAAGGGGCTCTGGTGAAGGCTGGGGATGAGGAAATTCATTAGAGGGAGACTGTTCACTGTCAACTGATTTGCTCACTCTTATTAATTTTTTTGCATCATGCATCTCTAGGGGAGAGGGGAAGGCAATTTTTTAAAGACAGGATTCGTTTCGCCCTAAAACTTGAAGAAAAAAATTCATTTTGACTTAAAAAAGAAAACCACCTTTGTTTGTTTAAGATGGAAAGTGAACACCTTTGGGATTGAACACTAGCTTTTTGAGATCTTCCTCAAGCCCAATTATAACCCAGGTGATAACAGAAGACTGAGATTCAGGCCCACTTCTTACAGCATAATTCCAACCTCTTCTGATGACACTTAGGGACGTGGCCAAAAACCTACCTGCCACTAGAGCTCTCAGCCAGCGTGGTCACTGTTCCCCACGCACAAACTCCATTGCCCTTCCCCACCCTCTTCCTTTTGCGTGCTCCTTGCCTAGCCTGGAGTCTCCCACACTCACTTCAAGCTCAGATGGCACCTCTTCCAGGAAGCGTTCCTTGATGTCCCCCTACGTTGATCACAAAGCAGACACCTTGTACTGTGTGGCAGGATGGCAGCCCTGTCCCACTCACCCCCACTTGAGTCTCACCTGAATGCAAGGCCCAGGTCGCACACACCTTCACATTGCCAGCGTTTGCACTCTTCTGTTCTCCGGAGAATGCTATTCTGTGTGCATGTGGGAGGTAACAGAAGGCAAACCTAAGTGAATGAGTTAAACAGTGAAAAGTAAAAGTGCTAGTAGCTCAGCTGTGTCTGACTCTTTGCAATCCCGTGGACTGTAGCCCGCCAGGCTCCTCTGTCCATGGAGTTCTCCAGGCAAGAAGAGTGGAGTGTGTTGCCATTCCCTTCTCCAGGGGTTCTTCCCAATCCAGGGATTGAACCTGGGTCTCCCACATTGCAGGCAGATTCTTTACCATCTGAGCCTTATACAGTGGGAGACTCCAGTTCAGAGGCAGCGAGAAAGTTCGGTCAGGCAGTAGATGATTAGTGAGGGCTTGCTAAGAATTGCACGCAAGATGACCAGGCAGGACTGTAACCACGGCCCAGATGTGAAAGGTAAGGAGGATTCTGATGAAAGCAGCTGATGTGGGAAAGCAGAAAAAAAAAGGAGGGAGGGTATGATATATAAGGAATGATGGAGAAGTATCGGTGGGACATGGACCCACCTACAGCAGTTCCAAGCACACAGCCCACAAAGCCTGTCCCTGAAAACAGTCATTTTTGGAGTGTGGGGGTTATGTGACATCATCACATGTATCAAAATAGGGTAGGACACAAAGGCTCCGAGGGAGTCCTGTTTCTGAATGGTAACTCACGGCACATATCTGTTTAGCCTCGGACAGGTCCTGGGCTCTCACAGTGGAAAAGTGATTAGGTAGGAACAATCATATTAATCTACGCTTTTGGTTTTGGTGGAGACTTCACACAGTGTAACATCATTACTTTCTGTACATCATTGCAATGCTGAACCCAGCCTCCCGCAGCCCTGATGCTGGGCCCTGTCACCCCAGGGCTCCATCCGGCCTGCCCTCTGGGTCCACATCCCGCTCTCACCGGGCAAAGTTGAGGTGATTCACCCGATTTTGCTGAACTCGCTTCTCAGCAAATGCATGATGCTGTTCTCCAAAGGAACAGTCTCCTTTTCCTCTGACATAGTTTCACTAAGTGTCTTCCCAAGCCATCTCCCAATCACTCAGACCCCAGAGGGATTTACCACCAACTTGGACTCAGAGTCACTGTCATGGGGGGCGGCGCGGCGTGCTGCGTAGGGAGGGGACATGACCCGGTCCCCTAGAAGGCCCAGCCTCCAACAGACAGGCACAGCTTCCCATTTGTGATCAGTTTCAGTGCTGACTTTATTCAACGAAGGGGTTCCAACGTTTTAAAGTTTGAAAACCACTGACCTAGTTTCACTCCCTTCTTATTCACATGAGGAAACTGAGGTCCAGAAAGCGAAATGGACTTGCTCAGGGTCACCCAGCAAGACAGGGAGGCATTCCCAAATGGACCTCATGTTTCTGGAGTCCCGGGACAGTCCCCTGCTGTGTACGTTAGGGTGATGCCACCCCAACATTTCAGATGTGGAATAGCCAGGCTTTAAAGGAAGAAAATGCAATTTCAAAAAGACTCCAAAATGCAATGCTCAAAGTGAGCGTCACGAGAGTGTTGGTTTAAAAGCTGAGACAGACCTTGAGGAGAATCCCTGAAACCCATGGAACTGGCGGCATCTTCCTTCCCACAGCTACAAATTGTTCTGAGAAGTAGCACCATGGAGTGGAAAGGGTGCCAAAGAGGCCCAGGCGCCCTCAGCTCCAGTCCCTCTCAGAGACTTTCAGACCTCAGGCAAGCACAGTACTCTCAGAGCTGGGTTTCTTCATCTGTAACGGGGGAGGGACATTAATGAGCATCCTACCTGCCATCCCAGAGATGGGAAGTGACCACAGACAGAGAAGTGTTTCATGAAATTTAACAACTAGCCACATGTGCCATCCCAATTTTGATTTTAAAGAATTTTACTCATCACCCAGGGGATCTATTTCTTTAGCCAGATATTAAATACTCTGCTTCTTTCAAGCAAGTTTTGTTTCTGGGTGACTTCAGAATATCTCTAAGTAAAATATACTCTCAGTTCAGTTCAGTCACTCAGTTGTGTCCGACTCTTTGTGACCCCATGAATCGCAACACTCCAGGCCTCCCTGTCCATCACCAACTCCCGGAGTCCACCCAAACCCATGTCCATCGAGTCGGTGATGCCATCCAGCTGTCTCATCCTCTGTCGTCCCCTTCTCCTCCTGCCCCCAATCCTAATATACTCTACTGCACTCTAATTCTACAGCCCAGAGAGAGCAGTTGACTCCTTTTTTAACAATCTGATGTCCAAAAGCCAGGTTCCCACTGCCTGCTTGGTTAGAGAATGCTGGGCTTGTTAATAAGTGGATATCTTAGTCCCCATATACCCAGGCTCTGAGACTGGTTAAGTGTTCCATCTGGGACTAAACCTCTTTAAAATGGGAAAACAGTAGGAATAGATAAGCTATAGCCAGCTCTCCACACCCTCCTGTGAAGCAGTGCATTTGTCTTTGAGGGAATATTGTTTGTAAAAGAAGGCTAAGACTACACTTCTCATATTTTTTCTGTAGGACCTTCCTACTCCAGGGTGGCAGTGTTTGAAAGGACATAGGTTACATACAGTCCAAATAGCACATTCACAGCTGAAGAGACCAAGGCCCAGAGAGGGAGGGACCTATCCAGATCACAGAGCAAGTTAGAGGTCAGGCAGAGGACGGCAAGACCCTCCCCCTCCTCCTAAAACACACGCTGTCTGTCACAGAGCTCCACTAATCAACCACAGACAAACGAGGCAGAGTCACAGCTGACACACACTTCGGTCCAGCCCTGTAGAATTACATGGACTTACATGCGGCCTTCCCTTGGAGGGAGAAGCTAGAAAAGAATTCTCACAGAGCTGTTCATTTCAAAAGTATAAAAAGGCTACATGCAGTCTGTTTGCCCTGCTAAAAACTACATCTGCATACGAATCTAGTTTGCATCTAACGTTTAAAAACATACAAAAGGGGTCATCTACAAACAGTTTTTCTAATTCTTCACAAAGTGAAATGATCCATGACTCGACTTTTCCGTCATCCTGTGATCAAGTTTCTAAGACCCTAGAAGAAAAGAGGGGAAAAAAAATTAGAGAAAAGAAGCCTGCTCTGTCATAGTCAACTACGTGTTAGATGGAAGGTGGGGGTAATGACCCTAACGTTAAATCTCTCCCCAACTGCTGGTGGGAGCAGAGGTGCCTATGGGGATCCCAGAATTACATATAAGACCTATGGGTGGGGCATTTCAGAGAGGCAGATTCCAGTGTAATATGAGGAAGAACTTTCAGTTACTAGAAAAACCCACAGATGGTTTTTTGGTGGTACAGAGCTCTGTGTCCCCCGAGTTATGCAAGCAAGAGCTGGAAAAAGTTATAGGAAATATGGGGAAAAAATCCTGATACCTGACTTTCTGATACACATGTTTCTAGTTGTTGTTGTTGTTGTTTAGTCACTAAGTCTTATCTAACTCTGCGACCCCCACAGACTCCAGCCTGCGACCCCCACTAGGCTCCTCTGTCCACGGGATTTCCCAGGCAAGAATACTGGAGTGGGTTACCATTGCCCTCTCCAGGGGATCTTTCTGACCCAGGGATCGAACCTGCATCTCCTGCATTGGTAGGCAGATTCCTTACCGCTGAGCCATATACATAACAATACACACATATAAAGAAGTAAAAGTATCAGGAGGGCGACTTTAAGAGCCATCTCCTGAGTTTCTGTTTGACGGTTTTACACCTTGCACTTTTCCTCCCTGTTTCTAGAAGCTGTACCTGCTTGCAGAGCTACACTTCAGGGGACAGACCCACGAAGCTCAGACTGTCTCCTCTGTGCGTGTTTTCACATGGGTACCGTCAGGGACCATTCCTGCTCTCTCAGCGCCCTCACCGGGCTGATTTGGAGGAAACGTTCCATTCAGCCTCCGAAACAGAAAAAAAAAAACAATTGGTGGTCTCTTTCACCTGGACACCCCTAACGTTCATAGCTCTTGACTTGGCACGCGAGTGGGAAGCCCAGCGTGACGTGTGTGTAGGACACACCAGGCTAGCTGCCAACTGTAACATGTTCTGCTCTTGGTCTGCGTTCCTCTGTTTCCCTCAGTTCAGTGTTTTCCTTCTTATTTATTATGCATCTTATAACTCATCTCAGCCTCTTGTGACAGAGGCGTACAAGCTCAGACGACGGGAAACACGCACGTGCGCCGTCACAGGCGGTCGTCTGGAGCGGGGAAGCGGGCTGCTCTGCGCTGACTCCGACCGACCACGGTCACGGTGCCGTGAGCCTGGGCCTCCCCGAGCGCGTTGGCTGAGTGGCACTGGTACAGCCCCTCGTCTTCCTTCCTCAGAGGGTCGATCTAGAAGTTAAGCAGGCGAGTTTACACAGTCATCCGCGACACAGCAAAACCACGTACTTAGTTCATAATGATCCTGAACACCTGCAGCTTTTTGGAATAAGACAGAGTTCACCCTCTTACTTCTTGTCTTGGCCGCTGAGACAGAGTTAAACTTCCTTCTCAGTACCCTCCGTATCCTGGCTCTCATTTTAATGTTTCCTGCATCCTGCCTTTTACTGACAGGAACCTGGTCCTTTTATTGAAGGTGATAGGTATAGATTCTAACGAAAACACACGTGCGCTCAGTCGTGTCTGACTCGTCGTGACCCCATAGACTGTAGCCAGCCAGGCTCCTCTGTCCATGGGATTCTCTAGCCAAGAACACTGGAGTGGGTTGCCATTTCCTCCTCCAGGGGATCATCCAGACCTAGGGATCGAACCTGCGTCTTCACCGTCTCCTGCATTGACAGGGAGAGTCTTTACCACTGAGCTACCTGGGAAGCCCCTTAAAGGAAAACACTGCAAATTTAAAAGAGCAAAACAATACTGACCGTGGAAGGCCCAAAGTGCTCCCAATGGAGGCAGCTTTACAAAACAGTACCAAAGATAACCTCTCCTCTGCCTCTCCTTGTAACAAAGCGGGGGAGTATGTTAGATTTGAAAAAGTCACGGACCCAGGTGCATCCTGAGCCTATAAGCTGGGTGGAGAAGTTGCCAGACCTGGCAGAGATGGGGACAGAATCCGAAGGGCACACTGGAGACCCCATCTCCCAGCCCTGCAGAGCAGATCCATGGCGGCGCCCATCTCCCAGCCCTGCAGAGCGGATCCACGGCAGCGCCCATCTCCCAGCCCTGCAGCGCGGATCCATGGCGGTGCCCATCTCCCAGCCCTGCAGAGCGGGTCCACGGCAGCGCCCATCTCCCAGCCCTGCAGCGCGGATCCACGGCGGCGCCCATCTCCCAGCCCTGCAGCGCGGATCCACGGCAGCGCCCATCCCACAGCCCTGCAGAGCGGATCCACGGCGGCGCCCATCTCCCAGCCCTGCAGAGCGGATCCACGGCGGCGCCCTCCTTTCCTGCTTTCTCGCAGCAGAACAGCATCTCTCAACTGTGAGTCACCAGACCAGGGAGGGTTGATGCGCCCTGTGTCACTTTGACCCCATCATGGCTGAAGGGGAGCATCGTTATCCTCACATTACAGGAGACTCACCAGTAAGTCACAGACTGTTAGGGTCGCCAGGCATGGTCCAGTCCAAAGCCCCCTTTTCACGGCTGTGGACACTGGAGCTCAGAGAGGGAGAGTGACCCGTATCCCATTACTCCATCACCCGTTCAAACACAGGGCATTCCCTCTTCTCAGCCACATCGCTGCACGTGGCATAAAGAACCGCCCTGGAGGAGGATGGGAAGGTGCTGTCCACACCCCACCATGTCCCCCACCCTTACTACTCCTTTATCAGCCGTGGGGTCTTAGTCAAGTGTATTAGTTTTCTATGGCTTTGTTACAAATGACCACATGCTTACTGTCTTAAGACAACACAAATTTACTATGTACACGTCTTGAAGTCAGACGTCCAAGTGGGTCTCAGTGGGCTAACGTCAAGGTATCAGCAGGGTTGCCTTCTTTCCAGATGCCCTAAGAGAAGCATTCCAGAGGCTGCCTGTGAGTCCTTCTTGCATCCTCGAATCCAGCAATGGGAGTTCACGTCTTCTGACACTGCCATCTCTGCCTCTCTCTCCTGTCTCTCTTTTCTACATTTAAAAGACTCCTGTGATTGTATCAGGCCCACCCAGATAGCTCAGGATAACTTTATTAAGGTCAGTTGATTAATAATCTTAATTCCATCTGCAACCTCATTCCCCTCTTGCCATATAACATATTCACCAGCTCCAGGGATTAGGACGTGAACATCCTTCTGAGGCCGTATTCTGCCTAGCAGTGGGACCTCTTCTGCTCTCAGGCATTATCCTACCTGCCCTGCTTTCCTCAGTTACCATAGAGCCCAGGCAGAAATGGACAAGAACATCTGAAAGGGGTAACATGTCACAGAAATATACAAGGTGCTTTATAAGAGCCAGTCAATAACAGCCAGCGAAGTGAAAGTCACTCAGTCGTGTCCGACTCTTTGTGACCCCATGGACTATACAGTCCATGGAATTCTCCAGGCCAGAATACTGGAGTGGGTAGCCTTTCCCTTCTCCAGGGGATCTTCCCAACCCAGGGATCGAGCCCAGGTCTCGCACATTGCAGGCAGATTCTTTACCAGCTGAGCTGTGAGGGAAGCCCATGAGTATTAACAAATGAGATACTCACCAAAACCCAGGCAGTGGCCTCGTGGTCAGAAGGGCCTCCTCGGACATGGACGGCTATGTTGACGTGGTCCCCAGGCAGGTCCTCCATTGCCTGGGTGCCCGCAGGAGACCGTGTGACCTACAGAAGACAGAATAAGCAGGCGTGACTTAGAAAAATCATTTCTGAATAAGGACCACCCCACAGACACCCTCACTGTCTTCACCTTCGCGCTGACTTGAAGGCTGAGACCCTAGTACCTCATTCCTACGAAACATCAGTTTCTTCTTAAGCCTGAGCAGATGTACAGACAGCATCCCCTACTGGACAGCAGAGGTACAGACATCACCAGCACCAGAATTTCCTGGCCCTTCTCAGGGCTGCTGAGATAAGGGGAACACGGGCTGTACCCATCTCCACCTCTCAAAACCTGAGCTGCAGGAAGATCTAGCTTTAGGATAGGATCGGATCATCTTCTACCAGCCAAGTCTTTCTGAAACCCAGACCCAGTCCAGGAGGCTCTAACTTCATCTCAGCTGACACAGGCTACATAAACAGAACTTCCTGGACAGCTGAGTGGCAAACAGCCACACCCCTTCTCTGGGGAGAGCTTCGGGGTAAAAGTTTGTGTTTTTTTTTGGGGGGGGGTAAAAGTTTTGAATCATACATCTGGAGGCAGAGGAATGGAACATATTTTTTTGAAATCCTCCAATTCACATAAGAGATAAATACACACACTTAAAAACATTTATACCTTCCCCCAGCCACACACACACACACACACACACACACACACACACACACACACACACACACACACACACACACACACACACGCAGAGAAGTTCTTGGATATAAATACCTTCCTCCACGTGACAACTGGGGTGGGCACAGCCCTCACCCCACAGGACAGGTACACCTGTGCCCCGGTGACATTGTGAACGCTCTGGGGTGGGGTGATGACCACAGGAGCTGGGAGAAAAAGACAAGGTAAGACAGGCTTGACCCTGGCCAAGCCCTTCACCTCTAAGATCCCCTGCCAGCACATAGCAGGTTGGGGCAGGTGAGACCTCCCCACATGGAAAGGATACACTCAGAGGCAAGGAAACCTAGAAGGGAGTTCTCCTTAGACCTGAAAGGATGCCTTCATCTCCTGCTTCATTGCCTCTGTTCTACCAACAGGAAAACAGGGATCCAGAGAGGAAAGACGACTTCTGTCTGTCACACTCCCTCCCAGGACCCCTCCCAGGACCCCAGCTGCCATCTGCTTACAGCTCAGCTACTCGGCAGGGTGGCAGGCTCCGGGAGGGGCTGGTGTCTTCTAACAGATGGGCTTTTCTCCTTCCGCATGGAGGGCGTTCAAAGAATAATGCCACAAAGCCCAGCTGCCCTCACCCCCTGCTGAGACCCCCTGCAGTTCAAGATGCTCATTTGCATATCACAGGCTCCACCAACCTCCCCATCCCCATCCTCAAGGGCAAAACTGCCGGCATGGATGCTGAGCCTCGCTACTGCCGGAGAAAAGTAAATCAGGGAATTGGGCAACATGGTGCTAGGCTGCCAGGACTGACTTCACAGAAAAGACGGAGGGTGTGGGCTTGCCGGGTGGAATGGGGAAGCACGTGGCCTTTGAGTTAAGACATTCTTTTTTAAAATGCTTATTTTATCATTTATTCGGGTCTTAGTTGTGGCACTGGATCTGCAGTTGCGGCATGTGGGATCAGTTCCCTGCAGAGGGATCAAACCCCCAGCGCCCTGCATTGGGAGAGTCACTGGGCCACGAGGGGAGTCCCGAGTTAGATGTTCCTAGCTGGCACCCCACGCTCGCTTGTCCCCCTCCCGGTGGCCAGCCCCCACTCTGCTTACGGGGCCTGAAAGAATTAAGCCCAGCTGCCTTGGCCTTCAGCCCCTCCACCTGGCCCTCAGCACGCTCGCCCGCCCTGCCTGCCTATCCTCTATTCGGGATGCACCGCAGCTGCCCATCCTGAGGGCCTGGGGGTGTGTCCTAGCCCAGTACCAGGGATCTGCCCACTTTGACCCGCTGAATCCCAGCCTGCCTCACGGTGCAGGTGCTCCAGCTGAGGCCTGTGTGGTCTTGGGGAGGTGCGATGTGGAGGCCGGGCCAAGAGAACGCTCTCTGCTCAGGTCTGCTGTCTGTAAGACGGGGATGCGTGTGTGCTAAGTCGCTTCATTGTGTCCGACTCTGCAATATTATGGACTGTAGCCTGCCAGGCTTCCCTGTCCATGGGATTCTCCAGGGAAGAACACTGGAGTGGGTTCCCATGCCCTCCTCCAGGGGACCTTTCTGAGATGAGGATAATACCCCCTGTGTCACAGGGCTGTTGAGCTGATTTTAGTACGTGTTGAGTGTGAAAGTGAGGGTTTAAGGTAACACAGTGTGCAAATGCGGGGCAGGGTAGGCCTGTCAAACCGATGACTCCGCAAAGAAACACACAACGAATAAGAGAGTAAACACATTCATCCCTGGGCGTCAAACTGCAGCGTCCACGACTCTTGGCACTCTGCCTGGTGATTCATGGGCATGCCCTCTGCCCGCCAGAGGCCAGCCTTGGAGAAGGAAAGGGCCTTTGCCAGCCGAGGTGAGGCTGCAGTGAAAAAGGAGAACAAAGGGAGACAGAAGGCTGGATGAAGAGCACGGAGGGAAGGAACGAAAGGCGCAGAAAGGAGACAGGTCTGGACCCTCTAGACAGACTAGGAAGCAGACCCTGTCAAGCTGATGCCAAGAGATCTCTGGGAAATTGTCTTAGAGCTTCTTGTTTCAAACTGGAGAGGCCCAACTCCCCAAAGCATGTGCCTGACGGTCTGTGATGGACTCATCTAGCCTCCACTTGCATGCCCCCAGTGATGGAGAGCTCACTACTTATAAAGCCAGGCCCTTCCATCCTTGACTCTTCTGGTAAGAAAGGTTGTCCTCACTTGGAGTTAAGACCTGCATCCTGTAACTCCCGCCTACTGATCCCAGGGCTGCCAGGAGCCCTAGAGAGCCCGGGTCACCTCAAATGGCCTCCAGTAAGATGAATACAAACCCTGCTCTCCTCACCCCAGGCTGCTTTCTACCCTCGCAGCCTGATCAGCTCACTCCTTCAGCTGTGACCAACTGAATGCTCTCTAAGCACCACACCTCTACCCACAACCCCAAGTGTCCCCCGAATAAACCAAGGTTCCAGGCTTCTAACATCACCCGACACGCTCCAGCCACCTGCCAACCACCACAAAGAACCACAGCACCCCTGCTCTACGGCAGAGCCCCATCTGCAATGGACAACAAAGAGAGTCTAATTTATTCACATCCTCCTGCCAGCATCGCCTCCCCCGGAGCCCAAACCAGTCCTCAAATGGCTCGCTGTGGGAACAATCAGAACTGCATCTTATTCTAAAGCCCTCAATAGATTCCAAAGGGACACTCAATCAACATGTTTTACTTCCGTTCATGTAGAGCCATAAATTTTAAATGAGATTTCATCAGTCCCTTTCAAGCCTAAATGAGTAAGCCAGTAAATCACATTTCATCTCTCTCTCCTTGCATTCCCCTCTTTTTCCGTAACTACAGTTAAAGACCGTCTTGGAAATGCTGCCTTTGCCACTAGTTTCAAGCCAGAAAATAGCATTTCTTTTCCAAAAGAGCCCACTGCTTTTGGCAATAAAGTGACATCCAAGCTTTATTTTTAAATGTATACACAGTACATTCATTCTTTCTAGTGTACATTTCTAAGTTTTGACAAATGCATACACCGTGTAACCATTACCATAACTCAAGATATAGCAGTGTTCAGTTATTTCAAAAAATTTCCTCCTGTAGCTTAATCTAGTTTTAATTTAAACATATCTGATTTTAAATTTGGAGGTTTTTATCCATAATAGCTCTTTAAAATCAGCCATCATTATCACGATAGTGTGTGTGTGTGTACGCACAGTTGTGGCCAGCTCTTTGTGACCCCATGACTGTACCCCACCAGGCTCCTCCGTCCATGGGACTTTCCTGGCAAGAATACTGGAGTGGGTTGCCGTTTCCTGCTCCAGGGGATCTTCTCAACCCAGGGATCGAACCCAGGTCTCCTGCATTGCAGTCGAATTCTTTACCACCGAGCCACCTGGGAATCCCATCATGATAGTAATAATGCCACCCTTCTGCTTACAGGGTTAAGCCATTTGATCCTTCCAGCAATCTCCCCAGCTGCCATCTGAGGGAGCTAGCCAGGGTTAGCCGGCCTTACACAGCAGGGTGAGACTGTGAGCCCGGGGTTTCCGTCCCATAACATCCTGCCTTCTCCTGAGATGGCACGTCCATGTCCAACACCCTCTCATCTTCACACCAGGCATGGGAAGTAGGTGCTTTTAGCCCCAGTTAACAGATAAGAAATCCAAGGCTCAGAAAGATGAAGCACCTAGGGGAGCAAGGATGCAAACCTAGGCACTCTGATTGCATTAATCCCACATGAATTTTAAAGGTGAAACATGTGTTAGCCGTATGGACTTCATCCCAGAATAAGAATGAGTTCCTAAGGTATTGTGTCGGGGGCCCCCAAGACAAGTCCCAGGATCAACGACTTGCTACAAGGACTCATGGGACTGGGCACAGTTTATTCACAGTGGGATTTATTACAACAGAGGAGACCCAGCAAACCAGCAAAGGGGAAAGAGACTCACGGAGCAAAGACTCAGGAAGTCAGGAGCGCGCTTTCAGGAGCCTCGTCCAGTGGAGTCACAGAGGATGAGGCACCTAATTCTCCAGCACAACCTGTGACAACACGTAGGACGGCCTCTACCAAGGGGGATCACTAGACCTCAGTGCTGAGGGCTTTTACTGGGAGCCAGCCCCCCAGGCACCCTCTGCCTGCTACAAACCAGAACTCCAGACTCCCGGAAGGAAAGCAGGCGTGCAGCATAAACCATGCCGTACAGTTCACATCCAGTGAGCGACTCTTCTCGATTCCGGAGAGGGAGGCAGCCCTCCGCACATCCAAATTCCCAGTGGGCCTTTCCAAGAGACAACGGTCTCAGGCCCGCCACGTTCACTCTTTTCTGCACAGAAATGAAACGCTCCCGACGTCACCCCAGGGAGCAGCTCTTGTGAAGACACCAGTAAGTGGGTGGTGTGTCCACATTTACTCTTTTCTGCACAGAAATGAAACCCTCCCGACATCACCCCAGGCAGCAGCTCTTGTGAAGACACCAGTAAGTGCGTGGTGTGTCCGTGATCGGGGCAGGATGCGCCCAGTCTTACTGCTCCCTGGGGCTCACTGAAGTCTGGCACTGGGGCCCTGCAGCTCGTGACCACCCTGGGAACTCAGGCGCAGTCCTGTCTCGCCCACACTCCAGCTTCCTCTTTAAAACGGGCCCAGGAGGCCACTCTCCCCCCGCTGCCCTCCGCATGGGCTCCTGTGAAGACAGTCACAAGAACTCCAGACGCACGGAGGGACCTGCAGCCCCCACAGGGTGTGCTACCCCAAGGCCAGTCTCTGCGAAGATGCTGAGACCCTCTACCGGCCTCTGGGGAGTGGGCTGTCGGTGGGCCCTTCCCCGGAGGCTCCAGAGGCCGTGGCCCGCAGCCCGCTCTCTGGAGAGCCCAGGGTATGGCCTCGCACCTCACCGCCGCCTGAGCCGCCACCCTCCGGGAAGAGCCAGGGCTCTCCTCTCCGCCGGCCTTTGGCAAGAGTCACGTGGCTTCCAGGAGAGAGGATGGCGCCTGCTCGGCCCCGCCCGGGAATCTGCTGGTTTTGTCTCCCTAGCTCTTCCTTGCTAAACACTTGCTTCCTTCTGCTCGTGTCAGCTACGGCCCTGGAAATGCTGGGATGGCACAAACGCACCCGTCAGGACACAGAATAGTCAGCCAGGCGTGCACCCTCAGAGGCAGCAGAGGGCGGGCAAGCCAGTACTGTGCGTGGGTGCTCAGTCGCTTGAGTCGTGTCCGAGTCTTTGCGACCCTGCGAACTGCGGCCCACCAGGCTCCTCCGTCCATGGGACTCTCTAGGCAAGAATACTGGAGTGGGTTGCCATGCCCTCCTCCGGGGGATCTTCCCAAACTGGGGCTCGAACTTGCATCTGCCTGCGTTTCCTGTATTGTAGGTGGATTCTTTACCCACTGAGCCACCTGGGAAGCCCAAACACTACCAAGGGAAACTCAACATGCCTGGGGGTCTGGCCGCCAACCACTGGGCAACCTGCTAACAATGTTCTCCTTATCTGCAAATGAGGATAATGACCCCACATCCTCCGGGGTGAAGGGAAAGAATGGATGTGACTGTGTTGTTAACCTTGTGGATCTATAGAAATGAAAGAGGTCGATATCATTACTATAGTGTGTGGGGAGCTGTGCCCCCACCCCGTGGACTGAGAATGTCCTTGATGGCTGGAATAAAAGATCTTCCCTAATGCCTCCAAGATTTGTCTCAAGTTAATGGCGCTTGGGAAGGAAAGAATATCAAAAGTCATCTCCCAGGAACCCATCTGCTCATATGGAGAAGCACACAACCAGAGGGTTTAATAATCAGCGCCCTGAACAGCCCTGATAATTTATGCTAATAGTCGCATTACATGTGGAACCAGACACAGCTTAATCCGGCTCCCTGCAGCGTGCGCCTCAAGCCCCCTCCCTCGGCATGAAAGGCTTTTGAGCACGAGGCCCCCTTCTTTGTCCCTCTCAGAAAGTGGTATTCGCTGCATCTCCTGGTTACCTGGTAACACAGGCCTTGCACAGACTGAGATGTCTAAGTGGAGCTGGAATTTCAACCAAGGCGAATTTTCTAAGATTTAGGATCTCAATAGCTCACTGATGCTTCAGGGGCTTGGTTGGCATGGTACCCCGTTCCTATCTAACGCAGCACGACCTCAGCCTGCTGTCTGCAGGATCCCAGCCTCCTCCCAGTGCTCGCAAACGATCAGGGCACATGGAACAGAGCAGCTTGTTAAAGTAATGATAACAAAGTACTACCACCACGACCAGCTTACTGTTGAGAAACGGAACCAACCCCTCGGTGCAGAATGAAGGCTCACCCCGCAGCACGGCACGCCAGTCCTGCCACGAGCCCGCCCCAGACAGCTCTGGGTCTCATCTCCTCCGCCAACCAGCCCACTGGGTATTGCCTATGGGTCCACTGTTCACACTTGCCCCAGGAGCTCCTACCTCCTTGCCGTGGTTTATGCAGTGCCTCTCTGCCCCCGCTTCTCAGCCCAGGAATTTTCTACCCATCTTTCAAGCTCCACTCAGCTGCTTCCCCTTGTGTAAGGCTATCCCTGATCCTCTGAAGAGCCATCACCGGGTGCTGGAACAGAGGCCCCAGCAGCAAGCCTTGGAGGGAAAAGGAAGGTGGATTCAGGCCGAGAAACTCTAAAGATTCAAAGGTTTGCAGCGCCTTCCTGATCGAGTTGCCAGCAGGTTATAGATACATGACTCCATCTGAGAGTCAGTACCTGGAGCCCCACCTCAGCCGGCAACCAGTCATGTGACTCCAGGAAACTCTCTTCCACCCGCCTTAGTTTGTCTTTCTATTAAGTGGGAGTGAGATCTGGCCAGGGTAGTTGTAAAAAAATCAAAAAAGCAGATGGAATGCAAAAGCGATTTCCGATAGCCAAAAAATTACTTTTATGTTGGAACCCAGTGAGTCTTCAATGCATGTATGTTGATCACAGGATTGCTCTCATAATTCGAATTTTGGGGGCATTTCAGAGCATAGGAGGAAAAGTCCGAATTTAAGCCTGAAATCACTTCCCAATGCCCCTCAGAGGTATTTGGGTATGAACACTTCCCACACTGTGAAACCTAGTATTTACGGAGGCTTCATCCCCTTAACGTCAGGTGCTGGCTTGCTGACGGCATAGGAGAGAACAGGGAGCGCTGACTTTATCGCCAATACTGAAGCAGAACAGCTGCTGCTCTGACTCGGTCTGTTTCCCGTCAAGCAGCGAGGTCCCCAGGGACATTGTTAAAAAGTGCTCCCACCGTGGTGTCTGAATAAAGGATGGCTTGAGGGCAGCATGGAATGAGGTGCCATTTTCCCTAGCTGAAAAGATCCCCGGTCCACACCTTCCTGCTCCACCAGGGCACGAGAGCAGGGGCCGCACAAACACGTCAGGACAGAAGGCGATGGGACGACAGTGCTGTGGTCTGGGGAGTGGCCAATGGCACAATCGCTGGTAGGGAAGGAAAGCTAAATTGTGGGGAGGCCTGACGCCTGCCATTCCTGGGATCGTTAAAAGCAGCTTCTGAATTACTTGTGTTTGGCTCCATAAACATCATTACTCCCGGGGCCTGTGCCTGGAGTGGGCTCAGAGCCCACAGATCAGAGTGAAGGGGCTGTCACATTTACTTGTCATTTGGTAATTTTCAAAGAATTAGGGGTACAGGACCTCCATCTGCCCACACTCCGGTAACCATGGCAACCGCCACTTGCCTGACTTAACACTATCAAGCCCTACCCTGAAGCAGTGCTGAACAGGGTGCTGGGGACCTGGAAGCCAGCCAGGTTTTACTGGTCACCCTGGATGAGACCCCTGCCCCAAGGGTCTCCGTCTCCGTATAATAGCAGATTGGGTCTGAATGCCTTCAAGGCAGCTCTCTCTTAGAAACAGAGCACCAGTCCAGGGAGGAATCGTTTGAGAGCATCAGCAGTGAGTTGGTCTGGAGACCTGGTCAGCATTTCTCACGTCTCCTGCATGTGGAGTGAAAATGTTACCTGTCTGGAAACAAAGAAACTTGCCTCAGCAGAATTAACTGCTGAGGAAAGTAGATTGCAAAAATAGATGGCAGGAAGGAGAAGGAAGGAGACAGGGCTGTTTAAATGACACGGGCAGAAACATAGGTTCAAAGTGGAGGGACCTCAACAGTGACTCCACCAGGGCTGACACCGCCCCCGGAAGGGACCAGCCCAAAGCCGCAGCCAGGGAAGCAGCAGCCAGCTCTCTCCTCCACCGGGAGCCCTAGTGAGGAATAGCCAACAGTGACTTGCATGTGCTCTTGGGGCTGTCTCAGACCCCTCAGTGGGCAGCATATTATTTCCAAGTTTCCATAGACAGAGGCCTTCTTGCCTCATGTCCAACAACCCATTGGGTCTCCTGGACTTGAGGGCATCTAACTGGGATTCTTGGTGAAAGATAATACTTACTAGAAACTTCCAAAGGCTGTCCCCCACCCCCAAGGCTTCCTTGTTGCAGCTGAAGTCATTACACTGAATGAAGCATTTAGGCCTGCTCTTGGATCTCCAGTCCCAGGCCAGAACCCCAGAGCTGGGCCTCCTTGGGACTCCCCTGGCACAAGCTCACCTATACTCTCCACTTCCCTCTCCAGGCCACCTAGACAAGGGGCATTTCTCCAAAATCTAATGGTCCAGCAGGGTGCTTGACTGGGCATCCCTATACTAATATTTTGGTTTATTTCTGTTTGGTTTTAAAACATTACTTGTAGAAAGTGAGCAAATATGGCACCCAGAGATGGCTTTATTGTGATGTTAATGAAGCTTGTGTTTTTAGGTCCCAAGCAATTAATCATTTTCTATTACTTTACTTAAAGTGAAGTGAAAGTGAAAGTCGCTCAGTGGTGTCTGACTCTGTGACCCTAGGGACTGTATGGTACATGGGATTCTCCAGGCAAGAATACTGGAGTGGGTAGTCGTTCCCTTCTCCAGGGGAATCTTCCCACCCCAGGGATCAAACCCAGGTCTCCCACTTTGCGGGCAGATTCTTTACCCTCTGAGCCACCAGGGAAGCCCTTACTTAAAGTGGAACCCTCCAAATTCTATAAACTTCAGTCTTATAAAACCTGGGATTTGCCTCTGATGGCACCACAATCTCTTCGGAGCTTAGGTCTCCCAAGGTTTTACCTGTCCTGGGCGAGAGCTTCCTCAAGATTCCGCAAAGGGCTGGACTCCTCACTCACTGAACCCCGGTGCCCTGATCCCCAGACTCCGGAATCCCAATCTGCAGCTCCAGCTCCTCCTCATCCAGCATCTCCATCTGCTCTCCCTCTTCATTCAAACAACCCACCCCCGTCAGGTCCAAGGTGGGACCCCAAGGAGCTGGACCCAGTGGGAACACCCTGCTTCCCACACTCTGTCTTCCGGAGGCAAATATGCCAGACTTGCAAACAACTGTATCAATAAGTACTTAAGTACCAAAAGGGACAGCAGGCTCCCCAAAATTACGACCAGCTCGGTGACTGGTGGCTCCAAGGGCTTGGTAAGAGAGGGTACAGGATGTGGATTCCTGCCCCCCCCCCACACACACACATCCCTCACCCCCGTCTCCTTGGGTAACTGGCCAGATGAGAAAACTGACCCCATAGGGAAAACTGGGGCCTGGGCAGAGCTGTCCATCGCTGTGTAGCAAGAGATCCTTCACCCCACGCCCCAGAGGGTCAGGGTCCCTCTTTTTCACCCGCCCCAGGATCGCGGGGCAGAAGCTAGACTTACCAAATTCGCAGGGGCCGTCGCGCGCCTTGTGCAGGTGGCCAGGGAGCGCGCGGGGCGCCTGGCGGGCGCGCAGGCGCAGCGCGCAAACGCTGGGGTACGACCGGCCGTCGGAGCCGCAGACCGAGCCGCGCTGCGCGCACACGCAGAGCCCGGTGCCCTCGGGCGCGGCCCCCGCGGCGCGGCTCGCACACACGAGCCCTGGGCCGCAGCGCGCGCCGGCCCGGCCCCCGCAGCTCGCGCCCTCGGCGCCCAGGCAGCGCGCGCAGCAGCCGCACTCGTCGCGCGCCACGATGCCAGGCACCGGGCAGCGCTCGGGCGCGGGACAGCGCTCTGGTCGGCACGGACCGCACTCCGGGTTTCGTCCGCCTGTGCTGCGGAGCCCGAGGCCCGCGGCTGGCGGCGGCTGCAGCACCAGCAGCAGCAGGAAGAGCCCGGGTGAGCGTGGCATGGTCCGCTCCCGGACGGCACTGGCGCTTCTGCTTCGCGGTTCTCTCTGCGCGCGCCGCGCCGCCACCCCGCCCGCCCCGCGACCGCTGATTGGCCGGGCCTGCACCGCGGGCGCCAGCGGTCGGCCGCCCGGCCGAGTCTAGCGCAGCGGGGTGGGCTGCTGGCCTGGCCTGGGCTCTGCGATGGAGGGATGTTCTGAGATCCGCCCTTCCGCAACCAGTGGGCTCTTGGAGATCCCGTAGGGGCGGGAACTTGCCCAAGGTCGCTCTAGTAGAGCAAGGATTGGATATACAATCTCCGGATCCAAGGCTGGCTCCAAGTACTGTGCCCCTTAATCCAGAAGGAAGCTCTTTTATTTTACTTTGCATTTCGTAGTTTCCTAAATTTTATTTTTTAAAAAGGAATATTTGGCTTAAAATGTCAAAGTTAACAAATGAATGTAACTATGAAAAGAGGACCTCCCTTCCACCTGATATCCCAATGCCCCAACCTGGTGTCAAGAGGCCACACCTGTTATCAGGTTCTTGAGTCTCTTTCCAGGAATTTTGATCTTTATAAAAGTAGGTATGATTGCATAGCCCCTCCTTTAAATACACGCCCAGACACACACGAATACCCTACACATTGCTTTGTGCTTGGTTTTTCTACCCACAGTTATTTCCCGTAGTTACCCTGCCTCTTACCATCTCTGAAATCAACCTCTTGTACAATCAGTGGAGTGGAGTTTTATTGGCTCATTTACGCCCTTGATGCTGCATAAAGGCTTCGCAGGTGGCGCAGTGGTAAAGAATCCACCTGCCAATGCAGGAGATGCGAGACAGGTTCAATCCCTGGGTGCGGCAGATCCCCTGGAGGAGGAAAGGACAACCCCTTCCAGTATTCTTGCTTGGAAAATTCTGTGGACAGAGGAGCCTGGTGGGCTACAGTCCATGGGGTCCCAAAGAGTCGGACATGATTGAGCACGCAGGCTACATAAAGTCATGGTGCATCTCACAGTCAACAGTGACTTTGGTTGTAATCAGATGGTGATACATTTTGGATTGTCCTTGGGCTTTTCAACTTTGCAGAGTGTTAAACGCAGAAAACTGAAGTTTTTTAACCCGTTGTTTTCAGTACTTTTGTTACTACAAATAATGCTTTGATGTCCTAGAGCACGTATCAATGTATCTGAGGCTTAGTGGGGGTATGCGTGTTGGAAAGATGCAGTGGAACAGGTTCTTTCCGTCAGCTATTCTGTTATTCCTGTGGCCCTGCACTTACTCAGAGTCAGACTCTGCACCATATCCATGGCCCAGTCCTGGCAGGGGTGCCAAACAAGAGACCCAAGAGAGTCTTGATTGCTGGAGTTCGTTGTGTGGCCACATGAAGACACTGGATGGAAGGAAGGACTTGTTGACCAGGCTTTATTAGTGGCTTTTCATGCCTTCACCCCCTAAGCCTCATTGTCTCTAGGAATCCTACTAAAAGGTGACTCACTCTATTACAATAGGAAAAACTGTGGATCTTGTGTTCAAAAGCCAATTTGAATCACTGTAGAAGAAAGCCATGGTCTCTTATCCAGATTCAGATTTCATCTAGATGTGGAGCCGCTAGTTGGAAGAGGAGGCCATGCCCTCTTGAAGGATTCTGTAGAAATTCTATAAATCTGAGCCCTTCCAGAAGAACCTGTGATCACTTACTAGAGTGGTCCACTGTTGCCCAGTCCAAGTGGGGGCTTGTGGCCGTCAGGGCCCATGTTCCAATCACAGTGAACCCGCCTGTGGTTACTTCTGCAGGTCCTGAACAACTAGGTGCACTTGGCAACTGGCAGAAGAACCCCAGCATCAGTTCTGTGAACACAGAATAAGTGCTGTTCTTCGAGGTAGGAAGCCCCTGGAACTTTCCTTTTCTGCCAGGAGAGTAAACCGGCTCCCTCGGTTTCCTTATAAATAATTGAAAGAGAAGTCACCTTGCCAAAGGGAGACTAAAAAAAAAAATTCGTTTTTAGAAGATGACACAGCCTAGTCTCACATTAGGGAAGTGTTGGCTTCTTTTAACAAGCCTTTGGCCCTGCTCCTTTCAAAGTAATAATGTGCCTTTATTGTGCTAAGGAGCACTTGGTCCCTTCCTGAACCAGGGTCAACAGAAAAATAAGGTTTTTCTCTTAAATGAATCCCCTGTTGGGAAGGAGTTTCTCTATTCATCTCGCTACAGCACATCCCTAATTCATAGATTCATTGCTTCATTGTTTATGCAGCAAGCTCTCAGAGGACCCAGCCCTGCCCTCCAGGCCTATGCAGGACGCAGAGGGGCTGGGGGATAGATGAGCAAGCCAGTGCTTAAGAAGGCAGGCAGAGAGGAAGCAATTTCAGTGTGAAAAATGCTGCTACAGAAACAAACTTGGGGGGGAAAGGAATCAAGGAGGCTTTCTGGAAAAGGTGCTTTGTGAACTGGGTCTTTTTAAAATATATACACAATTTTTAAAGGTCACACTCTGTTTACAATGATTACAAAATGTTGGCCATATTCACTGTGCTGTACAATATATCTTTGGAGCTTATTTTATACCTAATAGTTTGTATCTCTGTCTCCCTCTCTGTATTGCCCCTGCTCCCTTCCTTCTCCCCACTATAACCACTAGTTTGTTTTCTATATCTGTCTGCTTCTTTTTTGTTATATCCACTAATTTGTTGTAATTTTCAGATTCCACATATAAGTGATATCATACGGTATTTGTCTTTCTATGCCTGACTTATTTCACTTAGCACAATGCTCTCCAAGTTCATCCATGTTGTTTCAAATGGCAGAATTTTGTCCTTTTAATGGCTGCATAATATTCTATCACACACACGCACACACACATGTATGTATATGTGTGCATGTGTGCCAAATCATTTCAGTCATGTCCGACTCTTTGCAACCCTATGGACTGTAGCCCGCCAGACTCCTCTGTCCATGGGATTCTCCAGGCCAGAATACTGGAATGGATTGCCATGCCCTCCTCCAGGGAATCTTCCCAACCCAGGGATGGAACCTGAGGCTCTTGTCTCCTGCGTTGGCAGGCAGGTTCTTTACCGCTAGTGCCACCTGGGAAGCCTATATATATAAATATATGTACTTCTATATACTATATACTATCTACACGCACACATCTTTATACTACTTCTTCCTTATCCATTTATCTGTTGATGGACACAAGTTGCTTCCTTGCCTTGGCAACTGTAAACAGTGCTTCTGTGAATATTGGGGTGGCTGTATCTGTTTGAATTAGTGCTTTGGGGGGTTTTGATATATTCCCAGGAGTGGAATTGCTGGGTCCTAGTGTAGTTCTAGTTTTTTGAGAAAACTCCATGTTGTTTTCCACAGTGGCTGCACCAAGTCACTGTCTCACCAGCAGTGCATAAGGGTTTCCTTTTGTCCACACCCTCACCAGCGCCCATCTGGGTCTTGAAGAACCAGCAGGTGCCGCCTGGTAGGACAGGGAAGAGAAGGCCCGGTGTGTCTGAAGGCGTGAGGATCAGAGAGAGCAAGGCAGAGCCGGGAGCAGAAGAGAGCTCACGCCGCTCACAGAGCTGAGTGGGGTGGAGGAGGGCTGCGGCTGCTGAGGGAGGAGGCTGGGGAGGGCAGTGTCAGCCGGGGCACCAGCCTTGCCCAGCCGGGTGAGAAGCCGGGAAACGTGAAACTTGGGCTCGGCCGCTGTGGCTCAGGCCTGCGTGGCTGGCTGAGATGGACGCTTTACGGTGGAGGGGAGCGCACCGCACACACCTGCTGAGCAGTCAGAGGTGAGTCCTTCAGGAGAGTCCTTCCAGGCTGTTTTCAACATCTCCCAGGGCTTCAGCCAACATGCAAGGTTTGTATAGCAGCCACCTGTGCAGATTGCCACCTTGTGGACAATTCAGGGATTACAGACCTAGAAAGGTTCCTCATTCATTAGTTCAGTATATAGTATTACCTAAAACCGAGAACTTCCAGATGTTCAAGCTGGTTTTAGAAAAGAACCAGAGATCAAATTGCCAATATCCGCTGGAACATCAAGAAAGCAAGAGAGTTCCAGAAAAACATCTATTTCTGCTTTATTGACTACGCCAAAGCTTTCGACTGTGTGGATCACAATAAACTGTGGAAAATTCTGAAAGAGATGGGAATACCAGACCACCCAACCTGCCTCTTGAGAAACCTGTATGCAGGTCAGGAAGCAACAGTTAGAACTGGACATGGAACAGCAGACTGGTTCCAAATAGGAAAAGGAATACATCAAGGCTGTATATTGTCACCCTGCTTATTCAACTTATATGCAGAGTACATCATGAGAAACGCTGGGCTGGAGGAAGCACAAGCTGGAATCAAGATTGCTGGGAGAAATATCAATAACCTCAGATATGAAGATGACACCACCCTTATGGCAGAAAGTGAAGAGGAACTAAAAAGCCTCTTGATGAAAGTGAAAGAGGAGAGTGAAAAAGTTGGCTTAAAGCTCAACATTCAGAAAACTAAGATCATGGCATCCGGTCTTATCACTTCATGGGAAATAGATGGGGAGACAGTGGAAACAGTGGCTGACTTAATTTTTTGGGGCTCCAAAATCACTGCGGATGGTGACTGCAGCCATGAAATTAAAAGATGCTTACTCGTTGGAAGGAAAGTTATGACCAACCTAGACAGTATATTAAAAAGCAGAGACATTACTTGGCCAACAAAGGTCAAGGCTATGGTTTTTCCAATAATCATGTATGGATGTGAGAGTTGGACTGTGAAGAAAGCTGAGCACCGAAAAATTGATGCTTTTGAACTGTGGTGTTGGAGAAGACTCTTGAGAGTCCCTTGGACTGCAAGGACATCCAACCAGTCCATCCTAAAGGAGATCAGTCCTGGGTGTTCATTGGAAGGACTGATGCTGAAGCTGAACCTGCAATACTTTGTCCACCTCATGAGAAGAGTTGACTCATTGGAAAAGACCCTGATGCTGGGAGGGATTAGGGGCAGGAGGAGAAGGGGGCGACAGGATGAGATGGCTGGATGGCATCACCAACTCGATGGACATGAGTTTGAGTAAACTCTGGGAGTTGGTGATGGACAGGGAGGTCTGGCGTGCTGCGATTCATGGGGTCTCAAAGAGTCAGACACGACTGAGTGACTGAACTGACTGAATAATTCAAATGTGGAGAAGGCAGTGGCAGCCCACTCCAGTACTCTTGCCTGGAGAATCCCATGGACGGAGGAGCCTGGTAGGCTGCAGTCCATGGGGTCGCTAAGAGTAGGACACGACTGAGCGACTTCACTTTCACTTCTCACTTTCACACATTGGAGAAGGAAATGGCCACCCGCTCCAGTGTTCTTGCCTGGAGAATCCCAGGGCCGGGGGAGCCTGGTGGGCCGCCGTCTGTGGGGCCGCACAGAGTCAGACACGACTGAAGCGACTTAGCAGCAGCAGCAGCAATAATTCAAATGAGCCAGAATACTGGGATAAGGTGCCTTTGGTTTGGAGGAGAGAGCAGAAATAAATGCAGATGATCACCAAGTGCTCTGATATGCGAGTCTGCCTGAAGCAGTAGGGTCAGTGAGTTGATCAGACAAAGTGTCACAGAGGTGACTCCTGAGCTGGGTCAGGTAGGAAACAAGGGTCTTTAGAGACCACCTCTAATATCCTCACTTTACAGAGAGGGTGACTGCAACCCAGGGTAGGAAAGGACTTGCTCAAAGTCACAGCGTCTTTCGGGTGGGTGTTCCAGGCCAGGTCCCCTTCCCGGTGCATGGTTGGCCTCCGATGAGAATAAGCCCCCCGCCCTGGGGTCTGATCTGCTGCTCCTCTCTGTGCCTGGGAGGTCCCACCCCGGCGGCTTGTCCAGCCTGCCTCCTGCTGCAGCGGTCGCTTCCCGCTTTGTCTGCCCTCGACCTGTGATCACCAGCAAAGCGCCGAAACCCTCCCCAGGGAGCACCCTTTCCTTAGGCCGGGATCTTAGCCGGCCTGGGAGGAGGGCAGAGTGCATCTCCAGGGCATCTGCCGTCCGGGACCACCATACTTCCTAGTACATAGGTTACCTTGTAAATTCCGTAACGTGGATAGATGGGTAAGGGCGGCGAGGGAGAGGGCTCGGGTGGCACTGGAGAGATCAGTCCTGTCCTGTGGACTTTTCCAGAGTTGAGTCTAGTCTGGGAATATAAATTACAGCCGGGTCACAAAGGTCACTAGATTTAGCTCAGCCAAGGAGTTTGTCTCTTTTCTGCCAGCAGGGGGAGCCAGGTTTAGCTTGTGACAGAGAAGGGATAGGACCAGAGCATAAGAGAGTTTCATTCTTTTCCGAAGTTTTGAGAAATATTGTCCCTAGTCAAGGGTCATACCTGTTCCATAAAGCCATTGATATTGCTTGAGGAAGAAATTGCACTAGGTCTTCCAGATATCTTTAGATTCTTTGTTTTTAAAGTAAATAATTAAGTCATATGTTTATAAATAAACGCTGTCCGGGGAGAACCTTCCAGCGCTCTGGAAATGAGCATGGCCTTTGTGATGCACCGCTGAGTTTCCTTCTGCTGTGTCTCCAGAACTCTGGACCCTCCAAGACACAGGCCTCAAGCAGAGCGTGTCTTCCTCCCCTGGGTTTTGGTGCAGTGGGTCGTTTCTTTCCTCACGTTCTGCCGACTGCAGCACTGTTAAACATGCCTCCAGGAAAGAGGTCTGTAGTGGAAGGGCTCTCTTCTATTCAATGTTTTTTGTCAATAACCTGGATGAACTCATCAAAAGTACTCAAATGCTCCAAAGTTTCAAAAAGAACTTTGTGTACATTGAATAGAGTAAACAGTGTTCTGGGACTTCACTGATGGTCCCGTGGCTAAGACCCCATGCTCCCAATGCAGGGACCTGGATTCTATCCCAACTCTGGGAACCAGATCCCACGTGCCGCAACTGAAAGATGCCACATGCCTCAGCTGAACATCAAAGGTCCCATGTGTCACCACTGAGACCCGTGCAGCCAAATAAATAATTTTCCCTTTTTAAAGAAGCAATCTTCCAAAGTCTTGCAGAGGTTAGAATGGTAGAGGTAAATCAAATGTTGAAATGTTCCACAGATATTTGTTAAGTTCTCCATTTAGATTCAACTCTAAAATGAGAACGTATGGGGGTGGGGGAATGAAATATAAATCACACAGGGTTATCTCCAGGTTCAAAGCGGCCATGCCTGGAGCATGGTGGTTGCTTAGAAATGGGTCCTTCTCACTGCAGATGAAATTGTGCTGAAGCTTTCCTCCCACATAATTGTGGTTGCATTCCCAACTCCCCAGGGCAGCTGGTGGCAATTCAGTAATGACTCTTCCTTGATGCTGTGAAGAGAGCAGTTATAGATTGTGAGGGATACCACCATGCGAATCCCAGAATGTAAAACATCCATCTGAAGCCTGGGCAACGGAGCCAGGAAGCACCTAGCAGGTGGCACTCCCAGAAGAGACTGCATCTGCGTGTGCCTGATAGAGAGGTTTGCGATTCCCTTCTCTGAATGGTATGCATGGATGTGCTAAGGACTGCGGCTTCTGGGAAAGAGGGCCTGGTTTCCGAGCAAACACATTTACAGGGTTTCTTTGTTTCCAGGCTGTCCAGTAAGAGAGTTACATTTTACTGATCCTTGTATTTCTGTCTTTTTATTTTTCTCTTATCATTTAAAATTTTGAGAACAAGCATTTATTTATTTATTGGATTTTCTAAAGAAGGGATTCCCCTTTCAATTTTTTTTTTCTTTAATTGGAGTGTAATTGCTTTACAGGGCTTCCCAGGTGGCGCTAGTGGTAAAGAACCCAGCTGCAGGAGACGTAAAAGACAAGAGGTTTGATCCCTGGGTCGGGAAGAGCCATTATCTTTGGAAAATATATCCTCATATAAATTTGATAAAGAGAAGTATGTTAGCATGTGGTGCTAGTGGTAAGGAACCCGCCAGCCAATGCAGGAGATACAAGAGACACTGATTTGATCCCTCGGTCAGGAAGATCCCTGGGAGGAGGGCGTGGCAAACCCACTCCGATACTCTTGCCTGGAGAATCCCATGGACAGAGGAGCCTGGCGGGCTACAGTTCGTGGGATCACACAGAGTTGGACACGACTGAAGCGACGTGACAGGCACACAATTGCTTTATGCTGTTGTGTTAGTTTCTGCTGCGAAACAAAGCGAATCAGCTGCGTGAATACACATACCCCCTCCCCGCCCTCCCCCACCCCTGCAGGTCATCACAGAACCCCGAGCTGAGCCCCCTGGGCTAATTTACAGCAGCTCCCGGCTAGTTCTCTGGTTCATACGTGGAGTGTATATATGCCACTGCGACTCTCCTAATTCGTCCCACGCCCCCCCTTCCCCCCATGTCTGCATGTCCCTTTTGATGTCTCTATTTCTGCCCTGCAAATAGGTCCGTCTGTACCATCTTTCTGGACTCCACATGTGAGTATTAATGCGTGATACTTTTCTCTTCCTGACTTATTTCACTCTGTATTACAGACTCTAGTTCCATCCGCATCACTACAAATGACCGACTTTCAGGAAATGAGCATTTATGAGGCCTCCCCTGTATCCCAGATGTCATGTTGAATTGGATCAGGTGGTAGCTTCCAGGCCACTGGGATCTAATTGGGGATCAGAGATCTTGGACATGACCGTGTGTCCACCTCCCAGTCTGGCACGCCCTCTGATCACTCATGCTCACTGAGGGCTTGTTGCGTGTCAGGCACCCTCCTGAGCATTTTATGTTAGTCCTTCAACCTCATCTGTCATAGAGTAGGTGCAGCTTGTCTCAGATAACACTGGGGATCAGAAGGGATCACAACGTAATGTGGCCAAAATTACGGCTGGTAAATTGTTGAGTTGTCCTCAAAGTCCACACTCTGAACCACTGCCCCAGGCTGCTTCTCCATGAATGTGTACTAAATGGACAAATAAAGAAGACATAAATACAAGCCATAAAAGAGACATCGACCAAGCCAAGAGAAACAAGATTATGCCACAGTCATCAGAATATTATGCCAGATATTACATTTGAGGTAATCCACCAGGCTCCTCTGTCCATGGAATTCTCCAGGCAAGAATATTGGAGTGGGTTGCCGTTTCCTTCTCCAGAAGATCTTCCCGGCCCAGGGATCAAACTCACATCTCCTGCACTGAAGGCAGATTCTTTACCACTGAGCCACCTGGGAAGCTCATGCTTAAGGTAGGACTTGATGAACAAGCAATGGTGATAAGCAGAGGTAGGAGGTGTCATTCTAGGCGTGAGTAGAGGGGTCAAGTGGGTAAACACAGGTGGTCTGAATCGTCAGTTATCGTGCCTATTCAGTGCTTCCAGGACCCCCTTCTTCTCCATCAGGACTGATTAGACCAGGGCTGTTTATGGACTGAATTGTCCCCCTGCCCCAAATTCAGATATTGAAGCCCTAGCACCCAGCTTTCTAGAATGTGACTTTACTGGGAGTCGGGACATTTAAGAGGTGGGCCTGATGCAATCTGACTGGCGTCCCCTTAAGAAAAGGAGCTAAGACGTAGAGATGCTGGGATGCAGGTGCAGAGGAAAGGCCAGGTGAGGACAGGTGAGAGGGCAGCTCTCTGCAAGCCAAGGAGAGGCCTCCGGAGAAAGCGCCCCTGCGGAAACTCTGATCTTGGATTTCCGCCTTCTGGAACTGTGAGAAAATGAGAGTTCTGGGTTTTGGATTTTTGTTGTGGGGGGCCCTAGGAAACTGATACGAGGGGTAGAGGACTGAGCCAAAGACAGGAAGGCGTAGGCTGGCTGTGATCCACTGAACGCAAGATAAACGGAAGAAGAGCTTTTCTCTTAGCAGGTCTGGGGAACGAGCCAGGGATAGAGGTTGAAAGGATCCCATGGACTAGAATCAGGATGGTGGGGAATTGGAGCCCCAAGAGAGCCCCAAGAAACCCTAAGAAGCAAAGGGGACTAAGCCGGAGAGAAGAAAGGTTAAAGAAAAGGCCAGAGAGGAGAGAGACACGATAAAGAGGGACCACTTGGCAGGAAGGGAAGGAACCTTGCCCAAGAGAGCTTCAGTTTCCATCATCTTCCCTGCTTGGGCCCCACCTCCTGCAGGGGAGTAAGTGGAAACCCCTTTATTTCAAGGCAACTCAAGTGGATCTCCAAGCGGGCAGAAGGGAAAAGAGGACTGAGCCCTCTGACAACAGTAAAGGGGTGGATAAGAGCCCCCAGGAGGCAGAATGAGTGAGGTGAGAGAAGGGGAGGAGACACAATTTGGGGGTGATAAGAGTGTGAAGGTGCCATTAACTGGCCTGGGAGCCAATGGATGCGATGAGTGGACAGCAAGGATACCTCGGGTCTAGTTCCCATTTGGCTCTGGAAGATCGTCATGGAAACAGAGTGGCCATTTAAAATCTATAGGCCATGCTGAGAGATCTTAATACTTCTTAGGAGCAAGAGTCATGATCTGCCGTGATCAGAACTTGGTCACGCCTTAGCTTCCTGCATCTCTCTGGGTGTCGTTTGGTTCTTGGTCCCACTGACCAGTGCTAGGCTCTTGTTTTGTGTCTCAAGGTCAGACTCCTGAGAGTGATGACCTGCTGGACAGAATGTCCGTCATAGGTGACAGATTGACGTGATTTATGACTGGCTGTTCTTGGGCCAGGGGCTCAGCCTCAGTCCAGCGAGCAGCGCTCTGGGGCACAGAATCTCACAGCACCAGCATGAAAGCTCACGCCCTTGGCACCGCCCTGTGGGCATAGCAGACTTTCTGAGGCTTGGCCAGTCCTGTTACTGTACTTCCCTTCCTTAAGCCCATGTCTTCTTATCCTTAAAATCAAGAACTTGGACCACATGATGTTTACAAGTCCTCCACATTCTGTGCTGTGTTAGCTAGGGCAACACTAGCTGCTATAACAAATAGGCCAGCACTCGATTGATTTATTACAATAGACCCTTATTTCTTGCTCATGGACAGGTGTAGAGCAGCAGTCCCCAGCCTTTTTTGTATCAGGGACTGGTTTCATGGGAGACGATTTTTCCATGGACTGTGGAAAGGGGATGGTTTTGGGGTGTTTCAGACCCATTACATTTATTGTGCACTTTATTTCTATTATTACTTTGTGATATATAATGAAATAATTATACAACTGATCATAATGCAGAATTGGTGGGAGCCCTGAGCTTGTTTTCCTGCAACTATATGGTCCTATCTGGGGGTGATGGGAGACAGTGACACCCGAAGTGTGTTACTTATGTCCAGACTACTCCATAATCTCATTTTCATTGCTGTCACTGCAGAAAAGCCTGCTTCACAAAGATGAGGTGTTGAAAATGGAAGCAGGCTCCCCAGTGCTTTTGTAGTAATCTCAGGACATTCCTTCTCGACTTTAATCCAGAATATATGGAGATTTGAAGTTGCCTCAAACAGTTAAGAGGCCACTGTCATTTGCCATCTCAAGCAGTTGATCTTCTTTTAGCATGTCGATTCATCTGGCTTATTCACAAATGAGTCCCGGATCCATTCCTTCCCAGTTTGGGGGTCTTTTGTGGTTGAGAAGTAATGTTCAAATTCTTTTGAAAGTTGAGATAGGTGGTCATGCTTGGAGAAAGAAGACCCTGGCTCAGTCTCTTTTGAAATCTCTGCTCATGTTTGAAACATGTCAAAAATCCTGATGTTCACTCATCACCCCCGTAATTCCAGTTTGACTTTGAATGTAACTACTTTGTCTGCCAACTGAACACAGTTGTTCTCTCCTGAGAGGATGGACTGAGTTCCTTGAACAGGTTGAACAGGTTTATCGACTCATTCTGTGTCACTGAAATATGCTGCCAATGGTGACTGTTTTTTTAAAAGAAATCTCTAGAACTGCTCTCATAACTCAAAAACTGGCCAGCAACCTACCTTTAGAAAGCCATCTCATCTCTGTGTATAAGTCTTCTCTTTTAAGCTGAGATGCTTTGGGTTCAAATGGATGCTCTGCATCCATCTCCTCACAGATCTGCACGAAGGGACTTGAGTTAAGGGCATGTACTCTAATGCAGTTGATAATTTTAATCACATCCTGCAAAACATTGTTAAATTCAGGTGACTGTTTTTCAGCTAGCCAGTATTTCTCTATGGATGACATAGTGCATTGATTCATATTCAGAAGGGAATTCTTTGACCTGAGTAGTGAAACCAGAAAGTCATCCAGTCATGGCAGCCACTTCATCTATGTATATACCAACACAAAATGACCAATTCATCTTTCCTGATATGTAATCATTCAAGTAATGCTCAAAATTCTCTGAGCCAGGCTTCAATAGTACATGAACCGTGAACTTCCAGATGTTCAAGCTGGTTTTAGAGAAGGCAGAGGAACCAGAGATCAAATTGCCAACTTCTACTGGATCATCGAAAAAGCAGAAGAGTTCCAGAAAAACATCTACTTATGCTTTATTGACTATGCCAAAGCCTTTGACTATGTGGATCACCACAAACTGGAAAATTCTGAAAGAGGTGGGAATACCAGACCACTTGACTTGCCTCCTGAGAAACCTGTGTGCAGGTCAGGAAGCAACAGTTAGAACTGGACATGGAACAACAGATTGGTTACAAATAGGAAAAGGAGTACGTCAAGGCTGTATATTGTCACCCTGCTTATTTAACTTGTATGCAGAGTACATCATGAGAAACTCTGGGCTTGAAGAAGGACAAGCTGGAATGAAGATTGCTGGGAGAAATATCAATAACCTCAGATATGCAGATGACACCACCCTTATGGAAGAAAGTGAAGAGGAACTAAAGAGCCTCTTGATAAAAGTGAAAGAGAGTGAAAAAGTTGGTTTAAAGCTTAATATTCAGAAAACTAAGATCATGGCATCTGGTCCCATCACCTCATGGGAAATAGATGGGGAGACAGTGGAAACAGTGGCTGACTATTTTTCTGGGCTCCAAAATCACTGTGGATGGTGACTGCAGCCATGAAATTAAAAGACGCTTACTCCTTGGAAGGAAAGTTATGACCAACCTAGACAGCATATTAAAAAGCAGAGACATTACTTTGCCAACAAAGGTGCCTCTAGTCAAGGCTATGGTTTTTCCAGTAGTCATGTATGGATGTGAGAGTTGGACTATAAAGAAAGCTCAGTGCCAAAGAATTGATGCTTTTGAACTGTGGTGTTGGAGAAGACTCTTGAGAGTCCCTTGGACTGCAAGGAAATCCAACCAGGCCATCCTAAAGGAAATCAGTCCTGAATATTCACAGGAAGAACTTATGCTAAAGCTGAAACTCCAATACTTTGGCCACCTGATATGAAGGACTGACTCACTGGAAAAGACCCTGATGCTGGGAAAGATTGAAGGCAGGAGGAGAAGGACACGACAGAGGATGAGATGGTTGGATGGCATCACCGACTGAATGGACATGAGTCTGAGTAAACTCTGGGAGTTGGTGATGGACAGGGAGGCCTGGCATGCTGCAGTCCATGGTGTTGCAAAGAGTCAGACATGACTGAGCGACTGAACTGAACTGAACTGAATCATTCAAAGGCTTGAATAGTTCTGCAGCTGTTGGTTGGCAACAGAAGTGCACATAGTATATCCTCAAGCACACTCTCAAAACAAGCACTGTTGCCTTGATGTCAACATTGGTAGACTCATCAATGTCAGCATTGCATGCCACAGTGACTCATGAATCCTTTCTAACAATTGAGCCTCAACATCCCCTGCTGTTTCATCAATTCATCTAGTTATGGTGCCAGTTATAAAAGACGAACATGTGCCACCATTTTGACTGCGGCCTCTCCTAAAAGTTCATGATAAATGTCCTTGGCAGCAGGCATGATCAACTCTTTACCAAGAGTAAAGTGCTTCTTAGCTTTACCAATGCAGTTAGCCACTAAGAATGATGCTCTCGGTGCAGACACATTGGGCGAAGTGATGGCCTTCGATAATTATTTCTGTTCTTCATGTTTGTGGGGTTTTTTTCCTTTTAAAAGACTCCAAAGTCTTTTCTTTTAATGCAGGGTGCTTGGTCTCCATGTGGAGAAGTAGTTTTGAAGGCTTCAGGGCTTTGTTGTGTAGCCAGTCACCACATAGTATACAAAGCAGGGTTGGAGAATATGAATCACCTGTTGCAACAAACCCATAATTTAAGTTGGACCCTTGGTATTTTCTATTGAATGCAATTTTCTTTTTGTTTGCAATCTTCAATCTTAGAGGCTTCTGCCATCTCATCATTGGATCTTTCCCCAAGCTCTCTAGCAACGTTTTTTTTTTTTTTTTTTTACTCATTTTGGCTAGGGTTAGCTTGCAGGCTTACCAAAACTGTGACTGAGGCAAGTGTTCAGTGCAGGAAAGAGGCATGGATGGGAGTGGTAAATAAAATAAAGTGGTAAATAAAAATAAAAAAATAAAAAATAAAGTGGTAAATAAAATAGTGGGCCATGCACAGACTAAAATAAGTCGGATTCTGACTTAAAGCCTGCCACCAGTTGCAGCTTGTCACTTGCCACTGTCTGATAGGTTTTGATATGAGTCTGCAAGCAACTGATTTATTATGGTCTCTGTGCGGTCAAGCCTGTCTAATGATAATCTGCATTTGCAGCCGCTCCCCCGTGCCAGCATCACCACCTCAGCTCCACCTCAGATCACTCGGTATTCAGGTCTCACAAGGAGTGCACACCTGGATCCCTCACATGTCCAGTTCACAGTAGGGTTTGCACTGGTGTGAGAATCAGATGCCACTGCTGAGCTGACAGGAGGTGGAGCTCAGGCAGTGATGCGGGTGATGGGGAGCGCCTGTAGGTGCAGATGAAGCTTTGCTTGCTTGCCTGTTGCTCACCTCCTGCTGTGTGGCCCGGGTCCTAACCGACTGTGGCCCAGTACTGGTCTGTGACTCAGGCACTGGGGACCCCTGGCATAGAGGACAGTTTCCTCTACATGGTGATTCCGGGACCTAGGCTCCTTCCCTCCATTCCTGTCAGGCCTTTGAATCCTAAAGCAGCAGGTGGGGAAGGAGAGGGTAGAAAAACACACTTGCTTCTTAACTGTCTTAGCCCAGAAGTAACACACATCACTTCTGCTCACATTCCATTGGCTGCTTTGGTCCAATGTTTGTTCTAGACGCTGGCGTGGGCTGGGAAATATGCCCCCTGGTTGGGCAGGTCCTTGCCAGCAGCAGCTTCACTTTATGGCAAGGGAGTAGGAATTCCTGGTGGAGAGCTAGCCCTGGTTCTGCTACGGGAGTAGGGTTCTGTTTTGAATTTGTCTCTGGCCCCTCCTCCCAGCAAAGGGTCTTGTTTCCAGAGAGAATCTTGAGGGCAGTGGTCCGCATTTCCTAGTTTATTGCCTTGGGGCCGAGTAGGCAGAATCCTACTTTATTGCCTGTAATAATTTTTACAGCTAGCCAAAGAGGCCTCAACTGCTGAACAAAGCTTCAGTATCTCAAGGAGCCAGTGCCCACAGCCAGCAGGGACTGAGAGAGATTGCAGAAGTCTCAGAAAGAGGAACTGGGAGGGCAGTTCCTGATTTTGAGTGAGAAAGCACGCGAAGGGTGGAAGAGCCAAAGAATAGCCCATAGTGTTCCCAAACAAGAAGGCCACCACCACATGCTGTCATTTCTCGGGTAAATATTTGACTGGATGTTTGTTTTTCTCTGAGGGTTTTTGGATGATGTGACAGAATCTGGGCAGACCATCAGAATATCAGAAGCACTCAACCGGAGGCCAGAGAAGCCCAGAGAACAATTCAGAGAAGCAGATTGCTCACCAGGGTGGCAAGCAGTGCTTTTCCACCAAGATGCTTCCCCCAAATGCAAGGTGAGTTATCAGGGCTCAGCTTGAGACACGGCATGCTGGACAACAGCATGTTCCTGGCAACTGTCTTCTTTTTTAATTAAAAAAGTAATTTTTTAATTAAAAGAAGCACTTTAGTTGAAGTATAGTTGATGTACAACATTAGTTACAGTTGCACAATATAGTGATTCATAATTTTTAAAGGTTATACTCTAGGTATAGTTATAGAATATAGGCTATATTCCATATGAAAGTGAAGTCACTCAGTCGTATCTGATTCTTTGTGACCCCATGGACTGTAGCCTACCAGGCTTCTCCGTCCATGGGCTTTTCTAGGCAAGAGTATTGAAGTGGGTTGCCATTTCCTTCTCTGGGGGGGTCTTCCCAAGCCAGGAATTGAACCCAGGTCTCCTGCATTGCAGGCAGATGCTTTACTGTCTGAGCTAATTGTATATTAGCTATATTCCCTATATTGTACAATATATCCTTGTAGTTTATTTTATGCATGATAGTTTGTACCTCTTCATTTCCTACCCCTGTTTTGCCCCTCTCCCCTTCCTTCTCGCCACTGCATGCATGCAGGCATCAAGTCGTTTTAGTCGTGTCCGACTCTTTGCAACCCTATGGACCACAGCCAGCCAGGCTCCTCTGTCCGTGAGATTCTCTAGGCAAGATTACCAGAGTGGGTTGCCATGCCCTTCTCCATGGGACCTTCTTCACCCAGGGATCAAAGCCACATCTTTTACGTCTCCTTCATTGGCAGACAGGTTCTTTATGACTAGTGCCACCTGTGAAGCCCTCCCTCTCACCACTGGTCACCACTAATTTGTTCTCTGTATCTGTGTTTTTTTGTTGCTGTTGTTATATTCACTAGTTTGTTATACTTTTTAGATTCTACGTATATGTGATATCATTTGATATTTGTCTTTCTCTCTCTGACTTAGTTCACTTAGCATGACTTCCAAGTCCATCCATATGGTTGCAAATGGCAATCATGTTGTCCTTTTTATGGCTGAAAGGGGATCTTCTTTATCCATTCATCTGTTGATGGACGCTTGAGCTGCTTCCATATCTTGGCTATTGTGAATAACACTACTACGAACATTGTGGTGCACGTATCTTTTCAAATGAGTGTTTTTGTTGTTTTCAGATATATACCCAAAAGTGGAATTGCTAGGTCATATGGTAGTCTGTTTTTAGTTTTTTGAGAAACCTGGTGATGTCTTCTTTGCTATTGGTGATTCATGGGACCGGGAAGAAGGCCTGGTTTATGTAATCTGGCAGCTGGCACTGAGCAAAGACCCACAGATAGGTTCTTGTGTCAGTGAACAGATTTCAGTTTGTCTTTGTTTTGAAGGTACAGACTAGAATGGGAAGAGCTCAGAGGATCTGGGTTTGGAACCTGGCTCTGTAGTTTCTAGTAGATCTTAAAGCCTCAGTTTCCTCATCTATTAATCAGTTTCCTCACCTATTAACCCCTGCCCTAACCCACAGCTTTGTGAAGATCATATGAGAAAAGAATATGAAGGCATTTGAGAGCTCTAAAGTCACGTCTAGCTAGATGTCATGAATTAAGAATTCTCACTCAAACATTTAAACTTAAACATTTTATCTTAAATGATTCTAAAACTAAAAAGACTACTCAAAAAGTAGAACCATCGCTTCCTGGTGTCAGGGGAGTCTCTGTTTAGATTGTTGCAAGATGTTATTGTAGGGAAGGAAAAAATAATACTTCCTCTATTATTCTAGGTTCTTGGCCAAGATATTCCTATAATAAAAAAAAGATTAACAGGAGATAAACAAAAGTTTAATAACATGTATGCCTTCTGTATGGGCTCCCCAGGTGGTGCTAGCGGTAAAGAACCTGCCAACCGATGCAGGAGATGTAAAAGGCACAAGTCTGATTACTGGGTCAGGAAGATCCCCTGGAGGAGGGCATGGTAACCCACTCTAGTATTCCTGCCTGGAGAATCCCATGGACAGAGCAGCCCAGCAGGCTAGAGTCCATAGAGTCGCCCAGAGTTGGGCACAGTCGGAGCAACTTAGCACGCATGCACGTGTATACCTCCTGAATACATGGGAGACATAGGTGACATACATTGGGAGACGCTAACTCTCCCAAATGACTGAAGTTGTCACCCTAAATACCATCTTCAGCTAAAGACAAAAAAGGATATTAGGGTGAGGAGTCAGCTATAAGAAGTTATTAGGAAAAGCACAGTAAACAAAGGTAAGATTATAAAAGAAATAAAAATGAATGGTGCTTTTTAGGACAGTAAAGAATGGAAGGTAGCAAATAAATAAATAAATAAATGGGCATTTGTCTTCTTCAATCACCCATTTTTCACGTGATAACTCTGCCTGAACTTGCCAGACATGGGTGAAAACACTTCCATAGACTCCCTCCAAAAGGAGGGCAGCTACCAGATGCAGACCATTCTTCTCTGAACAGTAAGTTCCCATTGAAGGGGTAAGGTCAGGGCAAAGAGAATAAACAGAGATCTGGACACCCAGAGGAGGAAACAGGGAGGCCCTGGGAGAAGATGGAATAAAGAACCAGGCCAGAGACGAAAGGCCAGTCAATAGGTCATCTTAAAGTTATCAGGTGTGTTTGAGTCCCACCAAGAATGAGTGATCATCTGCCTCTGACTGGTGTTCTCCGAGGATCCAGTGAGACCTTGGTGATGAGTGAAAGTGAAAGCGAAAAGTGAAGTCGCTCAGTCGTGTCGGACTCTTTGCGACCCCATGGACTGTAGCCTAGCAGGCTTCTCCATCCATGGGATTTTCCAGGCAAGGGTACCAGAGCGGGTTGCCATTTCTGTAAAACACTGTTATTTACTACAGTGCCCTGCTCAAGACAGGAAAATCCTTGCAGTCCTTCTGCCCTGGGAAAGAGCTCTGTTCCCAGCTTGGCTGAGCTGATTCTGTCTCTGAGTCAGCTGACCAGTTGGTTAAACAGCGGAGCCAAGACGTCCAGCCAGGAGTCCAGCTCCTTAGCTATGTGGCTCCTGTATCTCTTGATAATGTCAGACCCCACCTCCAGGAGGGACCCCAGGGTCTGCTGGGGGCCAGGCTGCTGCTTGGAATACTCCACTCCTATCTCATGAAACAGCATCTATGGGAGGCAGTCGTAGGGAAGGTGGAAGCTGGCCTGAGGTTCAGCAAGCACGGTGCTTCTCAGTTAACAAATCACCATTCTTATCCATTCTCGAAGGATCTAGGGAAGTGCTGGCATTCCATCCATTCTACAGATGAAGCAACCAAGGATTCAGCAGGAGAAATGATTTACCCCAGCTCAAGAGGTTTCTAACTCCAAATCCCAGGCTTTTCCTCTGGGTAGACCTGAGGACTCACACGTGCATGAAGACAGCCCATTCACACCCTCTGATGGAGGTTACAAACCAGAGCTGATCATTCCCAGCTGCACATGAAGTGTTCAGTCACTTCAGGCGTGTCTTACTATTTGCTACCCCATGGACTATAGGCCTCCAGGCTCCTCTGTCCATGGGGTTCTCTGGGCAAGAAGACGGGAGTGGGTTGCCACGCCCTCCTCTAAGGGATCTTCCTGACCCAGGGATTGAACCCGAATCTGTTGCAGACTCTGCCGCTCACTGGCTGGGGAAGCCTGGATGTGAGTCCTTACCTTCTGTGCTTCAGTTTTCTCTGGTGAAATGGGTTGATGACAGAACCTCTCACAGGGCTATCATGAAGCTGGAATTAGTTAATCAAAGCGTACCCTTGAGGGATAGCTTGGCATACTGTAGGCCCTTGAGAAAGGTTAACTTCCCATCTATCCGTTTCGGAAGCATTAGTGGGCACCAGGGTTTCGCTGGTGGCTCAGACAGTAGAGAATCTGCCTGCAACTTGGGAGACCTGGCTTTGATCCCTGGGTTGGGAAGATCCCCTGGAGGAAGGCATGGCAACCCATTCCAGTATTCTTGCCTGGAGAATCCCACGGAAAGAGGAGCCTGGCGGGCTACAGTCCATGGGGTCGCAAAGAGTCAGACACGACTGAATGACTGGGCATAGTGGGCACCTGTTGTTGCCACGTGCTGGGTCAGGAGCCAAGCACATGAGAAGAATGAGGAAGGTCCCTGCCCCTGGGGAGCACCTCCTCTAGTGGGGAACACAGACGTATGAAGACTTTTCCACAAAGTGGGCTCCCTGCCATGATTGTGGACTGAGTCCCAAGCAGTCCAACTATCTCAGTTCACAACTGAGACCCTGGGCTCATCTGAGACTAGGAAGCCACGGCACTTTTAGGAGCAGGGCTAGGTGGGCTCCAAGTGGTATTTCCTGGCCAAGTGCCTCTACATGAAGGCCTCAGAGGAGGAGGCTGGCGGCTCTGGAGGACAGAGGGGCCATTCTGGGCAAGACTGCTGTGTTCTGCCTGCCCCGCCCCCCAACCTGTAGCGCGGAGCAGGACACTGGTCACTGCCAGGTGGGCAGAGCACGCAGGCTACTGGTTAACCAGGCGAAGGACTTCAGCCCACCATGTGACCAGGAGCCCAGGGCAGGTGAGCCCCAGACACTCGCTCACCTAGCAGGAGGCCAGGGACGCCAGTCAGCTGCCCGTGGAAGTGCACTGGGTTGGAGCTGGGGGGCACTCAGTCTGGAGTGGGCTGACCCCAGATGCTCAGGGCAGAGGAGCAGATGGGGTCTGGCATTTGAGGAGGTAGAAAGAGTCCCTCTGCAACCCAAGAAAGATAACTTTCCTTTGGTCCAAAAGCAGGGAATTGTACCGAAAGAATAGATTATCACACACCATTTACAAATAACAAATGTACAATGATCTTTCTTGCAAACTGCACAGACCCAATTAAATCTCACAGAATGCTTTCACTGATTTTTGCCAGAACTCTTGTATATGTAGTCAACCTGCCATTGACCCATGAGTTTATTTCCGACATGAGTGTTGGTTGATATATTTATTGACATTAATGAGTAAGCCAAACCTGCAACAGTGGAAACTAGGTGTGAGTCAGAGTTTCATTTGCCAGAAACTCCTTTTTGGATGAATGAGATAAGAATTTTAAATTCTGGAAGAATACTTCCTTTTTTTTTTTGCTATTCATAATGTAATGGCTACAAACATGTTTAAATTTAATCTGCCTTGTTAATATTTTCTCTGTCACATTCTAGACAGTCTCAGAACATAAATCAGAGCCTGATTTGTAGTGCTCCTCCATCTCCCTGGTATAAATACTCCCAGCCGGGCTGATTTCAAGCTCACGGTGTGATGTTGCTGAATGGAGGTGTGAAGCGGGGCACGGGAGTAGCACAATCCACAGCACAGAGTTTTCATCCTGCACGTGTAACAGATGTAGATAACCTCCAGAGAGAAATCACAGCCAAAGGTAGCAAAGTAATTAGGAGGTGATGGGTTTTCAGGCTTTACTACCTTCCTTTTTAATAATTTATTTAATTATACATTTGTATATTTTAATTTTTACCAGTGGTGGTGTTTACAAACTGGCTTGCAAAATTCCTGATTATGTGACAGTCCTAAGCTGGCACAAGCCAGCTTGAGCATACTATCACATCTGCCTCCAGCTCCAGGCAGGACTAGGAGGAGGCTGTGTGTTAGGGGATTGAAGGGATTCACAAAGCTGAGGCTGGGTGGACCCCAGAGACCCTGGCACACAGTCTGCCTCATTGCTAGAGGCATCACACGGACAGGCATGCTCATGCACACACACGCACACACACACACACAAACATACTGCACACGCCTCTTCCTCCTTCTCAAGCCTTCTCTGCGCTCAGCAGTGGGAACCAGTTCCCTTTTTTTCTGCCCCCAGGGTGGCCGGTGCCGCACTCACAGAGCACCTTGAGCTGGACTTGAAATAACCTGGGCTTTGGGACGTTTTCTGCTCACTGGTCCTCTTTGGGCCTCAACTTCCTGAGGGCAGTTCCCATGGAATTTAGCAAACATGCCCTAATCCTGTCTGTGCCAGGTGCTGGGCTGGATTTGGGATCAGAGATGAGTCAGCCACAGCCCGGAAGGTCAGCGAACTCTCGGAGCTCTGAGGAGCCACGTGAGCTAGCAGCAGGGGCTGGGAGGATGGTGTCATGCAGAGCTGCCTGGCTCCCAGCCTCACCCCTCCTGGGCCAGTTAGGAAACCTCTCCTGGCTCCAGTTCCTCATTTGGAAAAGGAGTTATTAAAATCTGCTACTTGTAAAGACTACATAAGATAACATAAAATAGCAGAATTCCTAAGGAGATGGTGATACACAATAGTGACATCAATCGATAAAAGCGATTATCATATGTTTGATGACCGTAGAGTGATAACCTTAGGACCAAAGGAAGCAGGACTGTGGGGCTCAGAGACTCCATTCTGCCCCCAGCAGGCGATCCGCACAGGAGTGTCAGAGAAAGAAGTTAGGAATGCAGCTGACCTGTGCTCTAGATGGACCAGTTCTGTGTCTTTGCTTGGACTCATCCTCGTTACTTTTTATTTTCAATCTTTATTTTTTTCATTTTGTATTTATTAGATAATTTAAAAATTTTCTATCTTTTTAATTAATGAGAGATTTATAATTTATACCCCATCATAGGACAAATCTTGCATGTTTTCACTTTATGCTGATTCTTGGGTAGCTTCCCTTCAGAATGGTGTTTTATTGCTCTGGGAACTGAGCAGAAAACCTCCAGTCTTTTCCCTGATTACGAAACCCAGTCATTCATTCAGCGTATGTTTATTGCTGTCTACTTTGTGTTAAGCACTGTTCTAAGCAGTTGTCAAGCACTACATCTATGCAGTACCCTTGGAAAATTCAGGAAAATCACTTTTAAAAAGTAGAATGGACTCAAATGCCACTACACAGAGATAAGCACTCTTCACAACTTGGGATCATATTGTTTTATAATATGTTTCCCTTAACAATGTATCACAAACACAGTTCCAAGCTGTCATCTGTGAAAATTAGATTTTCTACATTTGGGGGTGCTGTGTTTCGGTTCACCCCTCAGCAGATCTGCCCCAACAGCCCTGGACCCATTAGGAAGTAGTGTGAGTCTCAGAGACCAAGAAGGGGGGTCTCAGTGGCCTTCTAACTTGGGTTGACCTCAAGTCAAGGTCACCTGTTCATGCATGGATAGAGCTCTTATTTAGAGAGCTCCGCTCTCTACTCTCTCTGAGCTCACCTGCATCTAGCCACTGCCAGACTGACTCTCGTCTCAGCCCTCCAAGCAGGAGACAGGTCCAGCAGTGAATATGTGCAGGCAGAGTCACCCCACTGAAAGAGTTCTGTGGGTCTGTATATTCTGACATGAGAAATTGCCCTTCTTTAATAAAAATCTTTCCCTTTCCTTTATTGATTAAATGAAGAAATCAATCAAATCAGACAACTTTAGTCTGATCCCATTTTTGCTTGAAACTACAGGTTACAAAAACATAATTATGGAAGGGAAAAGGGCTTTTATTAGTACTTTTTACATTTGTAAATATTCTGAATATTTTACAATAAGCATAATTTGCATTTAAAATGTTAAGCACACATAGGAGGGATGGAGGGAGGAAGAATGAAAATTTTAGCATTCTAGTACATGTCCCCAGTCATCTCTCTGATTATTTCCTTAGTGTATGTTTTTTAGAATTAGAATTCCTAGAAGTGGAATTGCTATATTTTAACAGCTCTTGGTATATATTGCAAAATTAATCCTCAGAATGGCTATTTCTCCTTGCACTTTGATTACCAGTAAATGAATACCAACTTGTCTTGACCGTCAGTGATTCTGAGTAGTCCTGTCAGTAGCTCCCACTTCAACAGATAGGACAGGGTCTTCCCTGGCGGTCCGGTGTTGCCCTAATGGCCCGGAAGCAAGGGACGAGAATGAAGACAGAACACGAAATCTGATGCAATGGGCCAGGGGGCCTGCAGCCTCTATTGGACTGAGGTACAGAGTCCACTCTGAGCCCAGCTTTTATTCCTAATTGCAGACTACAAGACTCTTTTGATCTTATCTTTCCCAAGACACTACACTGACATAGTCCAGACCTCCTTGTTATTACCCCAGGCCGCTCACTTTTGGGCTAGTCTTCGGAACAATCAGCAAGTGATAGGCAGCGTTCAGGCCTGACGCTAACCCGGAGTTCCAAGGTCCTTGCTTTCAGGATCCCAGTCACACTCCCTTCTGGGTCTGGCCTTGGGGTTTGTAACAAGGAGATTATTGTTAAGAAAAACATGAAAGATAATCATTAACACAGCTTCTTAATATATGCTGTTTTTCCAGGTGCTATTTCTGTGGAATTTCTCAAGGCTGTGAAAGTACATTGTTAGAAATCCCCACTACATCTTCCCCCCTTTTGGTTTTTCAGGAGTAGATACGCCGTGTGAGCAACTTTTTTCTTCATCAGTTCTCAGATGGTTTTTCTCGTGCATCTGAGGACTAGACACAAAACAGTTAAAAATATACATCCTGATATTATAGTACCAAGCAATCCTCCTCCTAAAGTTTTAATCCACATCACGGGGTTAAGTTTATGTAAGCTTTCCTCAGTTTCTTCAAATAAATCAATTTCTGGGAGTAATTGTAAGTGAACATTCTGCATATTAGAAATAGTAGCCATAATTGGGAAATATCTAAGGATAGATTATTATGAACATGTCCTCTCAAATGTTTAAATAATCGATCCCAAGTATATGCACTTTGATTCTATTTATGAGGTGTGACACAAAATGAAGAGATATTCCAATCACACTGAAGATGGATTTGTAATTTTAAGTTTTGTACTTCGTCCCCTAGTAGAACTGCATTTTCTAAATCAACCAGTCGTTCATTAATCTCTTGGTCTATGTGGGTTTGACTTCGCCAGGCAGAACTGCATCTTGGTGCCGCTGCTGGACAAACGTAGTCTTTATATAGTTTATTGATGCAGTGTCTCTCCAGCTACTGCTGCGATCGGGGCTATAGCAGTAATTCCCACAATAGCTGCTATAAGGAGCCCATTAAACTTTTTGGAACATTGTAGTACTTTCTTTATAACCTTTAAAAGAGCATGTGTTTCAGGAGAGCCTTCCCAAGTTCTGGTTTGATTTACTGGAAGCCATATTCCCAACCTCCTTCTTAATAAAACAAATGAGTGATTAGAATTATAAACTGAAGAATTTAAGCAAGTATATAATTTTCAGTCCTGGCAAGAAAGTTCTTGTACACTTTCATTGATAAAAATTGTTCCTTTCAAGAACACATAAGAATCTCTCACACAAGACTGACTATAAAATGTCCAGTTTGTACTGGTACTAAATGTCAATAAATAATGAGTTTTATCGGAATAATGTCCATCCCAAATTTGGAATTTTTTAAGACTTAAAGCCAATCTCCAAATCTCTCCTTGCCCTCTTCCTTTATCCAGTTGTGGGAATGGGGCTGACAGGCCACTAACATGCCATATAGTTGGATGATCTGAGTGAGTGGTAATATTAATGGTCAAAGACTTTATGCACCCACCAATGAAGCCTTTTGTGAGGATCGCAGGACTGATTTGGATGAGAGCAATTAGAGGCTGCATACCCCTGAGGGGATCAGTCCCATACAATCCCACAGGAACCATTATTCAAAATTACTCCCTCAGTCCAGTAGAGGCTGCAGGTCCCCTGACCCATTGCACCAGATTTCCTGTTTTGTCTTCATTCTCATCGCTCACTCCCAGACCATTAGGGCAACAGTCCGGTGGCTAATATGCCAAGCTCCAAATGCAGGGGACCCAGGTTCGATCCCTGGTCAGGGAACAAGATCCCACATGCCCCAACATAGAGTTGACATGCTGCAACAAAGGCTGAAGACCCTGCGTGCTGCAGCTAAGACCCCGTGCAGCCATGCAAATGGATAGACATTAAAAATAGATAAGGCAGCATTTATCTTAATTTCCCCTTTTATTACTAGTTGAAATTTTAAGAATTTGTTGAATATTTGTATTTTATCCCTTGCTGGTGGCTTACTGTTCTTTGGACAGTTTTGTTCTTGTGTTTCAATTTTGGTCTTTATTTCATTTTTTCTTTTCCTGTGGCTTGCTGGAGTGATTGAATTTTTATTTCTTCATATTCACTTTTTAGTGCATTGATTTGCTTTCCATTTATATCCTTCTGGTAGCTAACTGTGGGCTTTTGATGTACGTACTTAGAATTATATTTTACTTATAAATCCTAGAAAAATAAAACAGATTTCTACACCATCTTCCTAAACATGACAAGAACTTGGTCATCATTTCACTTCCCTTTATATCCACATGTGTTCCTACCCTTCCATGTGAGGTATCATCAGGTATTTCAACTCCAGGTGGACATTTCAAACATTTTACTTCACAATAATTACTTATCTAGATATTTCCCCCCTAATTCCTATGTTTGTTGTTGCTTTTAAATTCTTCCCCTTCCTCCTAGATTCATTTTTCTTCTTAATTGAGAATTTTCTCCAATATTTCTTTTAGAACAGGTCTTTTTGAGTCCTTGTGTTTCTAACAATGTGTGTGTTAATATATATTTGTGTGTGTTTAAAATTCTGTGCTCGGGAATAATGGGAAATTTTGCTCATTTCTTTGCTAATTATGATTTTTTGCATCCCTCTACTTCCTCCTAGGGGGCTTCCCTGGTGCCTCATTGGTAAAGAATCTGCCTGCAATGCAGGAGATGCAGGTCCGATCACTAGGTCAAGAAAATCCTCTGGAGAAGGAAATGACAACCCACTCCAGTTATTCTTGCCTGGGAAATCCAATGGACAGAGGAGTCTGGCGGGCTACCCTCCATGGATTCGCAAAGAGTTGGACATGGCTTAGTGACTAAACAACAACTTCCTCCTAGGTTCATTCTTCTTGTGGACAATTTCCTCTACACTTTGTCTCAAAGAAGTTCTGCTTCATTTCCTCAGGAGTAAGCGCCTCTGTCTGTTGAATTTTTGGCTCCCTTTCAAAGTGTAATCTTTCCTCATGTTTGATGGTTCTGGATTGGGTGCTTATCTTTGTGTTGGAGCTTTCCACGGGGATATTTATTTGGGGTGTGGGTGGCAGCTGCTGCAGCGGCTAATACTGAAGTGTGCTGAGGTGGGAGGTACCGATGGATGGGGTACCGCAGCAGCTGATCTTCATCCAAAGAGCCTGGTCCCTCCCAGGTGCCACCTGTGATCTGAGGCATTGCCTTTCTCTCTGTGATGCATGTATACTATTCCCAGAGAGATAAACTCCTTGCCCCTGGCTGGTCAGCGTGGTGGGAGGACGCTTGGGTCTGTGGCCCCCCCAACTCTTCATTTTGTGGTCTGTCAACAGCCCCCACCTGTGTCAGCATCTTGCATGCGGATGCAGAGCCCTTTTCTCGTGGTCACAGTCTACAGCCATGCTGATTAATGCTTTTTCTCTTTGATCTTGTCCTAATTGCACTCCATCATTCAGCATCTTCTGGTAGTTTCGAACCTGATAGACTTCTTTCCTGCTTTCAAATATGGCTATTTTTTCCTTTCTTTAAAAGTTTGAGGCTCTTGTATAGGATGGGGAGATTGATGTATGTGCTCAATTTACCTTCCAAAAATAGAATTCTGACTTTTACAGTCCTACCAAATTTCTAACAGCATGTGTCCCCCCCACCACTACCCCACCACTTCTAGGATATTTCAGTCCTATGGTTTAGACATCACCATTAGGAGGGTCTGCAGGAGACAAGAGATGTGAGTTCGACCTCTAGGTGCAGAAGATTCCCTGGAGGAGGGCATGGTAACCCGCTCCAGTATTCTTGCCTGGAGAATCCCATGGACAGAGGAGGCTGTCAGGCTGTATACGGTCTACAGGGTTGCGAAGAGTCGGACACGACTGAACTGACTTAGCACCCACACACACATGTGATGTTCATGGGTTCCCCTGAGAAGTGCTCTTCCCTGAGACTTCTGAGGAGAAAGCTGGCCAGGAGGGAAGTCTGGGGAATGACCAGATGGATGCTGCAGGAGTGGGGCATGGAGTGAGCAAGGATCTGGAGGGTGAGCGTGTGCCAAGGTGGTGCCGTGCAAGTCAGAGTGATGAAGAGGAGCAGCTCCCTCTTGAAGAGGGGCCACAAGCCTGCCGTGATGTGGTTCAGACCTGAGACCCCAGCGGCCCTGTCCTGCAGGCTGTGAGGTCTGGAGAGGACAGAGTCCACAGCCTGTCGTCCAGATGACTGCTGTCCTGCCCCAGTAGCCCAGCGGTGAATCAGAGTGAGCAGATGCTTCTTGACCTCTGATTATGAAAGACCATGTCGCTGTCCTGTGAAGTTTCTAGAGCTTAAGTCTCAGGACCTCTCACTTGCAGGACCCCACCAAGGCTCTGGGAGGGCGGGAGGCACCTTGGTTAACTGTTTACATGGTGATGTGTTTTCTTTAAAATATGAGCAGGTAAGATATTTTTGTAGTTCTATGTGAAAAGGACATCCAAATGATAAGCTTTGGGCTCCAAGGAAACCTGAATCTGTCCTGGACTATGTCACCAAGAAAAGGAGTTAGAGCCAGTTAGTAGGACAGTTGTATAGATAATTAAGCTGGAGAAAGAGTTAAGAAAGAAGATTAATCCACTTAGGGAAGACACATCACAGGCGAGCGGCACTGGCTCAGAAAGTGACGTTAGAAAAGATGAGATGATCTCAGTGGGCTACAAGTCAGATTCCTGACAGTGATGCTCGAGGCTGAAGGGTCAATGGCCACAGCCGTGACTGATGATGTGAATGAGTGTTTTGGCTGTTTTTCAGGACCGGGCGGCTGAATGGCACTTGTGACAGTTCGGTGGACATGGAGCTCTTCCTGCATTATTCCCTCATCCCGTCAGTAAGTGAAGGCAGGGGAGGGTCATGAGGGGAGAGGGGGGGAGCCACCCCCCATACACAGGCATCCGCAGGGGTCTGAGGAGGTCAGCGGAGACTTGCTGTCTTACATGAGGCCCCAAAAGCACAGGCAGAAGAAGGCTTCGAAGGTCCCAAGAGTCGGGAACACTGACTTGTAGGGAAGTCAAAATAGGTTTTTCTGAGGAAGCCATGCTGGAGCTAAGGTCTGTTGGAAGACGTAGTAAAGAACATGTCAAGCACAGGGGAGAGCTTGTGCAAAGGCTGCGTCGGGGCAGGGAACGTGGAGAGTGTGGGGGGCTGAGAAGGCAAGTGGGCCGGAGTGGAGAATTGAGGTGGGCCTGTCTGGGGAGGTGGGGCAGGGCCAGGCCCTGTGTGAAGGAGTTTGTCTTTGCTCTAAATACAGTGGGGAGTAATTGGAGGATTCCGGCATGAGGATGGTGGGATCAGATTTATGTGTTGAAATGATTACTCTGGTTGCAAGTGGGGATCAGGTTGGAGGCAGGCAAGAGAGGAGGGAGGAAGGACCAATGAGGAGATGGTTGCACAGGTCCAGGTGAGGTAATTTTACGTCATCCTAGATGATGGCGGTCAACTCAAGGTGTTCAGGAGGTAGGAGCAGTAGGACCTACTAGCAGGTTGGCCAGAGAGGAGGGGGAGGATGACGCTTCAGCTTCTGACTTGCACAGTTGGAAGGACGGTGGTGTTTGCCATTCACTTGTTGAGGGAAATTAGAAGAGATCCAAGCTTGGTGCGGATAAAGGAATAGGACAGGGAGGAAAATCACGAGCTCCATTTAAGACATACTGAATTTAAGAAGCTTTCAACACATCAGAAAGAAATGCTAACTGTGTGGTTGGACATACAATTCTGGACCAAGTCTGGGCTGGAAATTCAAGTTTGTGAGTCTTCTAGGTATTTGGTGGCCAGGGAAAGCGTGGACATGGGTAGGATCACTGAGGAAGAGAAGGCCAGGGAGTCAGAGGAGTGGTCCTTGGAGTGAACTACGGTGAGGACCTCCACTTCTAGCAGCTGGGTGAAGAATGATCCAGCAAAGGAGACTGAGAAGTACTGGAAGAAAACCAGAAAAGTGTGGCTGACAGAAGCATAGAGAAGAGAGTATTTCAAAGAGGAGGAAAAGGTCAACAGTGAATGCTGCTGAGAGGTCAAGCAGACCTGGCTTAATGTTTACGTTTGGGTTGAGCAACAAGGTGGTAATTAATGACTTTGACCAGCACTGCCTCTGTGGAGCGATGGTGGTGGAAGCCAGGTTAGGGGGCTGAAGAGCAAGGGAGAGGTCAGGAAATGGAGATGGCGAGTGTTGATCATGCTTGGGATACTTCTAGCAAAAGGAAAACAGAAAAGGGCCATCAAATATCAGAGAGATGACTGAATCCACAGGAATAAAAAGCAAAGAAGGATTTGCTTCTTTAACAGTTAATAGTAACTTTAACAGATAATAATAACAGTTACTATCTGTTTTTTTACAGAAGAGGACACTGAGATTCAGAGAAGTTAAGTCTCCCTTCAAGCCAGTGAGTGGGAAAGAAAGATTTGAACCCATGTCCATTCAGGGCAGCACAAAAGGAAGCTCAGTAGAAAACATCCTGGCAGCTCCAGGGTGCACACAGCCAGCTCCCTGAGTCTGGAGTTTGAGTCCTAGACGTTCTGAGTGCTGGGCTCACCCTCACACTCCCCTTCAGTCAGGGCACAGAGGGTCTGAGGATGAATACTCCCTGATGGCAAACTCATCTTCTCTTCCTGTAGCTTTTCATCATCTTGGTCTTGTCCTTTCTCCAAAGAAGAGAGCAACACAGAGAGAGAGATGACACTTACCTTCTGCGGAACCGCTTCGGAATGATCATGTAAGTTGAGCCAAGGTTCATAACTACAGCCTGGGATACTCTGTGTTGGGGACCAACACCACTTGTAAGACCAGGCTAACTCCTAGCTACCTCCCCACCATGAATAGCTCTGCCCCTCCCTTCCCCAACCCACCCAAGGCCCAGAGAGTTCAGAACACAGTTCAAGCCATTGTGCCCTCAGCACCCAGGGCTGCCCAGGTGTGCTGAAAACATCTCAAGGAGGCTCAGCTCACTGTGGGAAAGGCCCTCCCCCGCTCAGCACCGTGGCTACTCCAGAAAGCAGAGGGGAGAGAGTTCCCTGTCGCTGGTGGCAGCAAGCTCCCTTGTTGGGATGGAGGCAGGAGTCGTGTCCCAGGAGAGCTGGGGGGTCCAGGCAGCTTTCAGGGCCTTTCTGGCTCTGCCATTCTGAATCTCTGCTCCCCTTACCACATTTTTCCATGAGTTCTAATTTTCACATCTCTGCCTCCTCACTCTGTAGTTAATAGTAATGTTGATGATACAGTTGGCATTTATTGCACGCTGACTATGACCCAGGCACTGAACCATCGGCTTTAACTACATTACTCTGATGAACCCCAACAAGGCAGAGGTTGTTATCCTCATGTGATGAGTGAATGAGCTCAGGCTCAGAGAAGTGAGTCACTTGCCCTTGCTCGTAGTCATGGCTGCTGATGTCCTTGCTTTTGCTCCCCAGACTTTGAACTTCTCCAGGGCAAGGATTTTGTCTCCCTCACTTCAATACCCTGAATCCACATCTAGCCCCAGGATCGGCACAGAGGGCCTCAGGATATGTTGTTATTGTTTCGTCACTAAGTCATGTCCAACTCTTTTGTGACCCCATGGACTGTAGCCCACCAGGCTCCTCTGTCCATGGGATTTCCCAGGCCAGAATACTGGAGTCGGTTGCCATTTCCTTCTCCAGGAGGTCTTCCAGACCCAGGACGGAACCCACATCTCCTGCATTGCAGGCAGATTCTTTACTGCTGAGCCACCGAGGAAATGAATAGTTCACTAATCAATAATTCCTCCCCAGCCTGGGGTAGTTAACTTTGGAGATGAACTGTGGGGGTGAGTCACTTCTGGCTTCCTAACTTGTTTCTCTTATTCACAGACCTCTGGACTTCGTGGGCACTTTTAGTAACCGATGGTCCTATGGAATCGCCTTTGGGGCCACAGCCAATAAGGTCATGTTCTTGTTCTCAGAAGGTTATCAGCCCCTGCTGGTACCGCAGTGGGCCCAAGGTACACGCGCTGCCTCACACCTGCTGGGAATTTCACCACGGAAATTCTCGCTCAGAGACCAATGGCAGGGGTTCTCTGGGGTCAGGGGACACAGCATGTGGACTCTCAGCATTCTTTTCAGCTTATCACTTACCCAAGGTCAATGTGGAGCTCACAGAGTTTCAAAGCTCGTTTGCGGGAATTTTCTCCCAGTTAGATTCAGAGGTTCTTTAGTCATAGTAGAATGAAGGCCCAGAAGGTAGGTTCACTGTAACCCGCCCTAAACACCTCTCCTGAGTGATAGCTATAACTGCCTTCTTGCTATCAGTAAGCATTCAGATGCTTCCTCAAAGAACAGTGCTTACTTCTCTGGCCATTGATCTGAGGTCTCTTTGTTCCCCATGCCCTGGGCTCTCCTACAGTTCAATCATCCCTAATCTAATGACTCCCAAACCTCTCCTGTCCAGTTTGGTCCTCCCTCCTGAGTTCCAGTCCTCTATGAGCAAACGCCTACAATATCTCCTTAGTTTTTAAGAGTTTTTGATGGAAATTAAAACCAAAATGACACATCTCTTAGAAGTGCATAAGTTAAGCTTTGGCTGATGTTTCTTCTCGTGGTTTAGTCACTCAGTCATGTCTTTTGCAACCCCATGGACTGCAGCCCACCAGGCTCCTTTATCCATGGGATTTCTCAGGCAAGAATCCTGGAGGGGGTTGCCATTTCCTTCTCCAGAGGATCTTCCCAATCCAGAGATTGCACCTGCGTCTCCTGCGTTGGCAGGAGGATTCTTTACCACTCAGCCACCTGGAAAGCCCGTGGCAAATGTTTACATCTATGAAATCATCACCACAATCATGATGGTGAACCCCAGAGTTAACTTTTTCCCCTTTGTACTCTCTTCTTCCCACCTGTATCTGGTCATCACCCCCAGCCTCAGGCAACTGTATAAATGGAATCACATGCAATGCACACCACCCCTCCTTGGAGGGATAATCTGTTTTCTTTCACTCACCAGCGTCATTATTTTGAGATCCATACCTGTTTAGCATGTATCAGAAATCATTCCTTTTTCATTTCTGAGTAATGTTCCACTATATGAATAGACCACAGTTTGTTTATCCATTCACAAGTTGACAGACATTTGATTTATTTTCAGTTTTTGGCTATTACAAATAGAGCTGCTAAAAGGACTACAAGTCCTTGTACATTTCCATTTTTCTTGGGTAAATACCTATGAGTGGATGTCTGGATTATTAAGACCTTGAAGTAGATTATATTTTTAAAGAAACTCTCAGACTATTTTTCAAAGTGATTTTTTTCCAGTTTTGATTACCTTCCTCAGTGTATGAGAGTTCAGTTTCTCTTTGCTCTTGACAACACATGGTCAGTCTTTTTAATTTTAGCCATTCTAAGAAGCATGTGCTGCTGCTAAGTCGCTTCAGTTGTGTCTGACTCTGTGCGACCCCATAGCTGGCAGCCCACCAGGCTCCCCCGTCCCTGGGATTCTCCAAGCAAGAACACTGCAGGGGCATCTTATTGTGGTTTTAATTTGTACTTTTGTGATGACTAATGATGTTGAGCATATTTTCGTGCTTATTTGCTATCCCTCTACCTTCCTTGATGAATTGTCTGTTCAATCTTTCGCCTACTTTAAAAAATTGGGTTGTTCTTGTTCTCTTATTGTTGAATTTTGAGAGTTTTTTTAAAATAAAACCTGTATATAAGTGCTTTATCAGATGTATGAATCGCAAGTATTTTCACCCAATCTGTGACTTGTGTTTTCATTCTATCAACAGTGTCTTTTGAAGAGCTGCCATTTACAATTTTGAGGAAGTCTAATATTTTCATTTTTCTTTTTATGGTATCATGTAAGAAATCTTTGCCTAAGCTAAGATCACTTAGATTTTCTTATTTGTTCTTTCTAGAGGTTTTAGTCTAATGGTGTCTTGCATTTAGGTCTATGATACATATTAATTTTTTGCTTATAGTGTAAGGTGTGGATTGAATTCCTCCTTCTTTTTTTTTTTTTTTTTTGTCTTTGACTATCCATTTATTTGCAACACTACTTGTTGCCAAAACCTATTCTTTGCCCACTAAACTGCCTTTGCACCTTTGTTGAAAATTGATTGACTACACATGTGTATGGGTCTATTTCTGGGCTCTCCATTTGGTTCCACTGACCTGCAAGGTGTGAAGGTTCCAATTTCTCCACCTTCTATCCAACACTTGCTATTTTCATTTTAAAAAGATATAGGCATTCGAGTAGGTGTGAAGTGCTGTCTGACTGTTGTCTTGACCTGTGTTTCCTGGAAAACTAATATGTTGAGCATCTGGCTGGGCCAGAACATTGTTCTTGCTTCATGGCTCAAGGGTTCCCTCTTCTGTTTTCACAAAGTGATTTTATGTATGTATCCTCATTATAACCGTACATTTTCTGAGTTGACTTCTTCCCTCCACTGTTGTCTGGACTCACTAGTTCCCAGTTCCTAATGTTCTTATCCTTTTCATTTTGAATTCCTACTTCCAGCAGTTTCTCTGTCACCCTGGGCTTGTCCTGGGAGGGGACTTGGATATTTAGTATAGTGAGTTCATGGGTTGCAATAGATCCAGCATCTTCAGACTTACTAACACCAAGGTCTGCTGATTCTCACCTGTGAACCATGACCTTCAGCACCTTGCCCATTTTCTGCTGTTATTTCATCTTCAATATTTCAGCTGTGAGTATCTGTTGGCAATTTTGGTTCTGTTCTTGGGCTTTCAAAGATCCTATTGTCTGCTGTCTGCTTCCTCTTAATCTGATGTTGATATCAAATGGGTCTTGTCACTTAGATTTGTTGTAAATGTTTGTGGGTTTATGGTTTTGCTGTCTTATTCACTCTGTCTGCTTTCATGGTGGGTGAATTCGGGTAAATTTTAAAATTATTCTCTTGCAGCTTCTAACCTCACAGCAATTATTCCTTTTATATTGTCCCTTACCTGCCCCTCCTCCACCACTCACATTCACAGAAATACTGACCACCCATAACCAACCATCTCCCATCCTTTGAGTGAGGAATGTCCTTCTTTTCCTCCTTCTCGCCATCCTACAAACTCCTTGTATTTCATGGCCTTGCTAAATGTCATCACCTCCAGGATGCCTTCCATCATACTCAGACCCTAGGTGAGGTCCATGACTTCCTCTTCTTGCCCTCATAGCATGTTGAATATGCCTCTACTATCGTACATATCACATCACTTACTTTCCTCCTTGTCTTCCCTATTGGATTGTAAGTATCTCAAAGCAAGAACTTTGTTCATTCCTTCTGTGTCCTTGATGCCTGGTCTGTGCCCCAGCTCAAAGCAGACACTTAGAAAGGACACCTTGTCCAATTACATTTTGGTGGTGGTTTAGTTGCTAAGTCTTGTCCGACTCTTGCGATCCCATGGACTGTAGCCTGTCAGGCTCCTCTGTCCATGGGATTCTCCAGGCAAGAATACTGGAGTGGGTTGCCATTTCCTTCTCCAGGGGATCTTCCCGATCCAGGAATTGAACCCGGGTCTCCTGCATTGCAGGCAGATGATTTACCAACTGAGCTATGAGGGAAGCTGTTAGACCATCTCAGAACTAGTCAGTGACAGCATTAATATTATCATTGCCTTAAGGGCACAGTGTATCAATATAATACTTTACAAGAGGTTTTAAAACACAGGACATCCCTGCTCCCTGTGTTGCTATGGTATACATTATGGTACTTTACTTGCAGTGATTGTTTGTTCATTTATGTTGTCTGTTTCTGCCCATCATACTGTGAGTTAATCAAGGCCAGGGACCAAGTCTTCTTCATCTCAATAGTTAGCCCAGTGCCTGGCATGGAAGAGGTGCCAGGAAGGCTCTGTTACGTGAATGCATGACAGACATCCCTGCGTTCCTCCTCGGGCTAATCTGGGACTTATTCACTCAACTCCCTGAGTCCTGAGATCTGTGACTGCAAGTCACATGAAGCCCCATAGCTGCCCTGAGTCTCCCCTGAGCTTGTGAGAAGAGGAACTCACATAGTCTCTGGCCCTTTTCTCCCAGCCTTTGTGCTTCTGATCGGAGGCATCGAAGTTGGCCTGTCCCACTTCCCCTTTTTTGCCTGCCTCTCCTCGGAGTTCGGGCTGGTCAGCTCCGTCCTGGGCTTCAGCTACTCTCTTATCTGGTAAGATGGACTCTTCCTGCCTCCCCTCCAACAGTTTGTTTGGCCGTGGCTAAACTCTGGGCAAAGTGCTTGTGGTGACCTGAGAACTCTCTTGGAGGGCACCTTGCCCAGAACTGAGGCTCAGGGTGGGAGGGTGGAGTGACTGGTTCCAGGCCCACCGTGGCCCCTCCTTGGGACTGCACTTGAGGTTTCAGAAGGTCAGTCTGCATTCTGTCAGTTCCACAAGAGCCTGCTCATGATTAGAATATTCCCAGAAGTCAGGGTTGTAGAAAAACTCACTTCTGTCAACTGCCGTCAGCTAGACCCACAGGTAGAAGCAGGAGTCCCACTTGGATGTGACTTCTCCTTGCTGTTGTCCCTTCCCTGGGAGCCCAGAAGAAAGTGCAGGGGCCTTAACGGGGAATTTGGGGCCATCACAGTCTGGCCTTTCCCTGTCTCTCCATGCCTGTCTGTCTCTAGCACACACCTCCAGTCATGCAAGGCTCCTGAATCCATTCCTTCATCCATCCACTTCTTCATTTAGCAAATATCCTACTGTGATCCAGGGAATACACTGGAAGACAAAACAGACCCTCATGGATCGTGCATTCTGGCCTCTTCATCTACATGTTGCTCTTCCCCGTGTGGAGCATCTTCCCCACTTGGCCCAGTGATGGGTATATGCTCATCCTTTATGCATCATCACCCCTAGATGTGGGAGCTTTCTCACCCTCCTCATGAGCTGTGTGCCCTCAGCTCTGATACCAAACCAGCACAGAGCTGGCCCTGGAGAATATTACTGGCTGAGTAATCCCATGAACACGTCTACTTTCCAGCCCTCAGGGTCATCTCATTGCCCACAACCCCCTTACTGGGCTCATTCCCCCACAGCATGTGCTATGGAGCAGGGGTCCCAGACCTAGTGTGTAAACAAGTGGAGGGAGCTCTCAAGCAAAGGATACCCTGAAAGCTACAATTCCAGAGTTTGTTAAATGGCTTGCTAATTAGTGGCTTGATTTTAAAAAATTAGAAGTCAGGGTATTAAGGGTTAGACAGGGAGTAATATCATCTTAACAGCCTCTGGCAGACTCTGAGCTGGTGAGGAAGAGGTGGCCAGAAGCACTTAGCAGCTTGTGCACCATCGGCCCATGGGCACCAAGACAATATGACCAGTTGGGGGGAACCCTTGAGGCTCGTTCCCCAGAGGAGTGTTTACAGACAAGGCCAGGCAGGAAAAGCCTCAGCCCCAGGGTTGGGAGACTTGGTCTTGGCTCTGAGTGTGACCCTAGATGAATCCTTTTCCCTCTCTGGGCTCAGTCTCCCCACCTGAGTGATGAAGGGAGGCAGGAGGAGAACGCTCTGAGTCTCCCTGCTCTGCTACTGTGCATTCCAAGCCTGGGTGAGGACGTGTTAAATGAATGGAGCGTGCATGTACCTAGGCATGAGCTGGGTGCCTGATCGGGGTGAGATGTACACGGAGTCCTGGGACCCAGTCCTCCCAGAAGGATGGGGAGAGGACTCCAGGCAGGTGGAATCTGAGCTGTTTTCATGGGGGCTGCGCTGGGAAGGACCCCGGGACTCCAACCCTGTTTCTGCCCTGCAGGTTTGTGGTCACCATCCTTTACATCATACAGTGTCCTCACGGGCAGGTGAGTCCCCACTGAATCGTATTTAAGTAGTTCGGTCCTATCACTCTGGCCAGCTCGCTGTGTGACCTGGGACCTTTCCCGCTCTGGGCCCCAGCTTCCTCATGTGGACCCAGGGGAGTTGGAGCCATTCATGATGCCTCCATTTGCAGAGCAGCTTGTGTTGGTCAGGTGTCATTCACGGGAGGTGTCCTCACAGTTGATGCCCCTAGTGGCCCCTCAAGGGAGGGACACTCTCAGCAAATCCATTTTACAGGTGAGGAAACTGAGGCACAAGTATATTATGTAACTCTTCAGAAGCAACAGATTTGGGAGTTGAGACCAAGTCTGGCTGACTTCAAAGCTCCTTTTTTCCCATTCCTGTGTGTAGCCTCAGTTTCTCTGTCTGTAAAATGGGACAAGTGGACTAGATGTACCCCTTATTGCTTTGCTATACATTCTCTACCCCAGAATCATAGGAAGCTGGTTTATCTGTTCAGCCCTATTCCCAGGAAAGTAAGCAAGATGAAAGAGAGGTATCATGTTGCACCCGAAGGCTTACTAGGTGGGTGAGAGGAGTTCAAGGAGGCCACCGGGGCCAGGAGCCCATGGGAGTGTGATAAAGAGATAAAGGGGTGTGATAAAGAGAGTCTGGGGGGAACCAGATCAAAAAATGAGGTGTGTAGGTCAGACCTTCCCTCTGCATCTCTCCGCCAGGATTGAGGGTATTCTGGTGGATCTCTGTCCCAAAAGAAGCCCTTCTTCACACTGCTCACAGTACCTGAGGTTCCCGAGCGCAGCTATTTTCTTTGGAGTCTTGGAGAACTTTCAGTCTTCCAGAAGTTCTCTTGTAATTCAAAATATTCATGGTTAATTGGAGGAGAGAGCAGGGTCTTACTTCTGTGCTCAGAATCTCTAACACCAAGAACTGCTACATGTCAGGCATTGTTCTAGGCTCAGTCCCAATCACTAACTGGAGAATTCTCAAGACACTCGGCAGCCACTGTGTTAGTGCCATTCATTCCCGGTTCGTTGGTAGGAAAGTAAGGCTCAGGGGCTGACATGACTTAATAATTAACAATCATGGGACTGAAATCCAGACTAAGGAAGTAATAAAGACCTGGGGTCATGTTTTCAAATGTATTTATGGAAACATTGTTTATAAAAATGAGACATTGGAAAGAGTCTAAAATGTCAAATTCTAAGGGGAAATTTAGATAAAATTTGTGTGCTATGTGCTAAGTCGCTCAGTCACGTCTGACTCTTTGCGACCCCATGGACTGTAGCTCACCAGGCCCCTCTGTTCATGGAATTCTCTGGGCCAGAATACTGGAGCGGGTAGCCATTCCCTTCTCCAGGGGATCTTCCCAACCCAGGGATCGAACCTGGGTCTCCTGCACTGCAGGCAGATTCTTTACCATCTGAGCCACCAGGGAAGCCCAGATATAGCTATATGGATATAGAAAATAATAAAAGACACTGAAATATTAATACTGCAATGACTATGTCTCAGATGCAAGCATACGTTGGAAGATGAAGACATGAGCCCCTGCATCTCGGAATGTGTCTAACCCCACCCTAACATCCTGCATCAAAACTCTGATTTCCCAAGGGTGGGAAGAATGCTCTGGAAACATAAAAAAAGAAACTAACCTGTAAATTATGAAAGATAAGCAACAATATTATTTATCTTAAAACAGTGAAAAAATTTTTTTTATCAAAATGAAGCTAATAACATAAAAACCATGAGCACCATTCTGAGAGACCTGTTCCTCTTGGGAGCTTGTGATGCTGCCAGCATGATGACACTCACAGGCCCTTCCTCCCTTCTTTCCTTCCTTTTCTTCTCCCTCCCTCTCTCCTGCTCCACGCCCCCTCCCTCTTCCTCCTCTTTCTCTTTCTCTCTGCCTCCTTCTCCGCCTCTCTCCCCCTTCCTCTCTCTCCTGTGTGTTTTCCAGAAGGAACATTTAATACACAATCAGGGGAACTCCCTGGCAGTCCTGTGGTTGGGGCGCTGCGCTTGGACTGCAGGGGGCGCAAGTTCAGTCCCTTTGGGGAACTAAGATCCTGCAAGCCAAGCTGTGCCACCAAAAAATATATGCAATAGGCAGAAACCCATGAAAACCCTTTGTAGAAAATTAAATGGGGGCCCAAGACTCAAGTCCAGGACTGCTGGACTCCAAATCTACTGCTTGTTCTGATGAAGTGGGGTGGCGGGGCGGGGGGTGGGGAAGGGCTTGGCTGCTGACCTCCAAGCTCTGAGAGAGTGGGCCCTGGTGGGAGCAGGCTGGGGCAGGCAGGGTCCTGTGCCCAACCTCCCAGTGGCCTCGCTCAGCCCTTCCTAGAGCCCATGCCCCCGGTCTGCTTCTGTTGCAGTTCGTGGGGAATTACGAGACCGTTGTGTTCTACTGGCCCTCGCTGCTCTGCCTGGCCTTCCTGCTGGGCCGCTTCCTGCACATATTTGTCAAGTCTCTGAGGGTCCACCTGGGCTGGGAGCTCCAGATGGTGAGTACTAAGTAAAAATACTACGTGTGCCCTGACAGGCTAAGTTTTCCTAGCAGCCCTGTGTGGTAGGTTCTATTATTACTTTTCCCTCTCTGTGTTAGGAAACTTGGGCCTGGAGGCATCAGTTGTATTGTCCAAGGTCAATAGCTAGTCTGTAGCAGAGACAGAACTGGAACCCAGAGAGTTTGGTCATTGAGGCTCTATCTTACCCCTTGTGCTTCTTCTAGTTCCTTGAGGTAAAAAGTTAGGTTGATCTTCTTTTCTTCATATAGGTATTTACTGCTATATACTTCCTCTTAGAACTGTGTTTGCTGCATCCCATCAGTTTTTATATGTTGCATTTCTATTTTCACTTGCTTCAAGGTAATTTTTTATTTCCCTTTTGACTTTTTTTATTTGATCCATTGGTTGCTCAAGAGTGTACTGTTTGTGAATTTTCCTCCTATTATCAGTGTCTAACTATTTGTGGTCAGAAATTATGCCTGGTATGATTACAACCTTCTTAAATTTAAGTCTTGTTTGTGGCCAAACATGTGCTCTATCCTAGAAAATGTTTGTGAAAAGAATATGTATTCTGCTGGTGTTACATGGAATGTTCTGTAAGTGTCCGCGTGGTCCATTTGGTCTATAGTGTTGTTCAAGTCAGTTGTTTCCTTGTTGATTTTCTGACTGGATTATCTATCCATTGTTGAGAGTGTGGTATAGAAGTCCCTTACTATTATGGTGTTGCTGAAATAAGCAAGAGAAGTTCCTTTTCATAAAAAATAAAAACACTGGGATGTGGAGCATTTCATTCCTGAAATCGTATTTTGAACTATGATGAGAAATCACCAAATCTCAGGAGGAAATCAACTCCACAAAACAGAAGAGTCCGGGAAGGTCAGGCCTCTAGCGTTTCTTGAAAGCAAGTCCTAGGTAAACAGGAAATGGGACACTATTGTCTCTTCAACAAATGACAGGTGTCTGGGAATGGTTCAATTGAAAATAGCCAAATCCTGGCCTTCATGGCAGTAGTCCTTCAGAGAGACCAAAACACTAGTAAGACTTTCTGAGTCAAAGCATCAACCTCTTTCTTTTCTCACAGGAAGAGAAACCTTTCCTGGAAGCTCACCAGGCCAAGCACGTCAGGCAGCTCCTGCGGACGCGACCCCGTCAGTAAGCACCGCTGTTTGCCCTCTGTGTTTGCACAGACTGACGAGTTCTGGCCCGTCAGAGGCCTGCAGATGACTGCAGGGCACTATTTCAGGGGCTGCTTGTTTGTTAATAACAGAAACTCAATTCAAACGGGTGTAAAGAGAAAAAGAAAAATGATGGCCTTACCTAGTTAAAAAGTCTAAAGGTCACCAGTGTCAGACACAGATGGATCCAGGGGTTTGATCGATGTCCTCAGAACTAGGTCTCTCTGCCTCATCTCTCTGCTTTGTTGTTCAGTCTCTGAGTCATGTCTGACTCTTTGTGACCCCATGAACTGCAGCACGCCAGGCTTCCCGGTCCTTTACTATCTCCAGGAGCTTACTCAAATTCATGTCTGTTGAGTTGTTGATGCCACCCAACCATCTCATCCTCTGTCATCCCCTTCTCCTCCTGCCCTCAATTTTTCCCAGCATCAGGGTCTTTTCCAGTGAGTTGGCTCTTTACATCAGGTGGCCAAAGTGTTGGAGCTTCAACTACAGCATCAGTCCTTCCAATGAATGTTCAGGATGATTTCCTTTAGGATGGACTGGTTGGATCTCCTTGCAGTCCAAGGGACTCTCAAGAGTCTTCTCCAGAACTACAGTTCAAATGCAGGAGTTCTCAGCGCTCAGCCTTCTTTATGGTCCAACTCTCACATCCACACACGACTACTAGAAAAACCATAGCTTGGCTATACGGTCCTTTGTTGGCAAAATGATATATCTGCCTTTTAATACACTGGTTTGGTTTGTCAAAGCTTTTATTTCAAGGAGGAAGTGTCTTTTAATTTCATGGTTGCAGTCACCATCTGCAGTTATTTTGGAGCCCAAGAAAATAAAATCTGTACTGTTTCCACTTTTTCCCCATCTATTTGCCATGGAGTGATGAGATTTGATCTTCATTTTTTGAATGTTGAGTTTTAAGCCAGCTTTTCACTCTTCTCTTTCACTTTAATCAAGAGACCAGAATCGCTAAGCTTTTACCCTTCTGGCTTAAGCTCACAGAAAAGAGTGTTTTCTTTCAAGTAATTCTAACAAAATTCCCATGAATGTGTTTCATTGGATCAAGCTGGACCACATGCCATACCAGAAACAATTACTATGAGTAGGTGATTGGAGTAAACTGATTGTTAAACCAGAGTCAGGGGCTTCCCAGGTAGCGCCAGTGGTAAAGAGCCTGCCTGCAAATGCAGGAGACATAAAAGACCCAGGTTCAATCCCTGGGCTAGGAAGATCCCCTGTAGGAGGGCACAGCAACCCACTCCAGTATTCTTGCCTGGAGAAGAATCCCATGAACAGGGGAGCCTGGTGGGCTACAGTCCATGGGGTTCCAGAGCTGGATTTGACTAAAGTGACTTAGCATGCACGCATGCAGACTGGGGTCACATGTTCACCACTGGAACTAGGAAGTGGTTCAGCCTCACTTAGCCACCAGGACTGATGCTAGGGAAGAGTACAGACCCAGGGACGAACTGAGGTGCTGTTACCAGTAAAAGAGGACAGAGCTCTTGGCCAGGAAAAAGCACCTGTCTTCAGTGATCATTCGGGTTACCTACCCCTGCCACTGCTGCTGTATACAAGGGGACATTTCCCAGAGAAGGCATATGTCTAATCCAAGGTCACACAGTTGCAAAGCTAATTCTTTGGTTAGAAATATAGTTGGCAACATGTAGCAGAAAATGCAAAGTAATCATGGCACAAACAAGAGAGAGATTTATTTCTTTCTCATATAAAAGAATTCTGGAAGCAGGCAGTCTATCCTTACCCTGGACTGCTCATCATGGCAGTTTACACGTCATCTGTCTTCCTCCTCTGATAACTTAGTGGGTTGCTATCATGAAGGCTGTCTGTGGTCCAGAATAGATGCTGGAGCTCCAACCTGGACCAGCCACCAGGTCTGCCCTTCAAATGCAGGCATGAGAAGTGAGTAAAGACAAAGGAGGCCCTCCCAGCTCTGTCACTTCCACCTGACCAGCCTCTCCAGGTCCCAACCCACACCTCCGTTCATGTCTCATTGGCCTGTTCAGTCTTGGCCACTCTTAGCTATAAGAAAGGTCAAGAACCATAGCCTTCTGTCTAGTAAACTGCTGTACTGAATAAAAGTGAGTCCCTATTCTGAAGAATAAGGGGAGGATGACAACTGTGGAATCTTCCAGTGCTCTTTCTCTTCACTAAACTCTAAGATCAAGAGGAAATGACATTATTTTCAGAAGAATCAGGCATTTGTTTACCAATCACAACCTGTCTTCTCTTGATGTTTATTCATTCACAGAGAAAGAAATAAGTCTTGGTTCCAAACCAGGATATATGAGTGGGACCCCTGCTTTCAGTTCCCAAGCAGGATGATTGGAACCATTGTGTTGGCTTTCATCTGCCTGTACCTTGTAAGTAGAGCTAAGATGACCCTTTTGTATTTTATAAATGGGGTGGGGATAGGATAGGGTTGTTCTTTAAAAGCTGGGTCAAAACTGGGTATCTGTAAATCAAAGAAGTACAATTGTTTGACCCTACCATTTTGACTCTAAGGACACTTTTACTCATGTAGTGAATATTAGTAATAAATATAATTGAATTATTTATGGAGACTCCCAGCTGCCAATTCCACATGTAAAGAGCTTGCAAGATGCCGCTCCATCTTAAAAACAAGTACAAATCTGAACAAACTGAAGAATCAACAACTATTCTTAGATCCCTAAGAGCAGGGAGGTCATGAGGCAAAGCTTTGCTCCTAAAATTGAAGAGACAGACAAGATCATGGCAGCATGGGGCAGAAAACCTATGGCAACCAGTGCCAAGGTAAGAAAATCTGAATTGTAGTTGATGCCATCAACCAATTGGATATTTTGGAAATCCAAACACTGCTTCATCAACAATAGCAGAATGCATATTCTTCTCAAGAATAAGTGGAAAATTCAACAAGATAGACTATATCTTGAACCATAAAACACACTTAAATGTAAAAGAATAAAATCGCATGATGTTTGCTCTCAAATCAAAATGGAATTAAATTAAAAATCAATGACAGAAAGATAACTGGAAAATCCCCCAGGAGTAGATATCAAAACAACACACTTCTAAGTGATATATGAGCCAAAGAAAAAAATCAAGGCAAGTTAGAAATATTTTGAAAAAGGAGAACACAAATTATCAAAATTTGTGGCAGGTGGCAAAAGCAGTTGTTGTTGTTATTGTTGTTAAGTTGCTCAGTAGTGTCTGACTCTTGTGACTCCAGGACTATAGCCTGCGAGGCTCCTCTGTCCATGGGATTTCTCAGACAATACTGGAGTGGGTTGCCATTTCCTTCTCCAGGGGATCTTCCCAACGCAGGGACTGAACACGGGTCTCCTGCATTAGCCAGTGGATTCTCTACCGCTGAGCCACCAGGGAAGCCCAGCAAAAGCAGTGATTAAAAAGAAATCTGTAGCGTTGAATGTATATATTAGAAATGAAGAAAGATCTAAAATCAATCATCTAAGCTTTCACATTAGGAAACAAACAAAAAAGAGCAAATTAAAATGCAAAGTAAGCAGAAAAATAGATGTATTATAATAAAAAGCAGAGCAGAAACTTATGAAATTGAAAACAAGAAATCAGTAAAGTACAAAATCAAAGCATTTCATGTGGTCAGAGCTAAGTGAGGTAGAATGTCCAAGTCAAAAGCAGGATCAAAGCAGAGAGACCAAAATGGCCAAATTGTCTTCTGTTCATTTTAAATGTATGAGGATGATACCTATTTAAACTAGTCCTGTGATAACTTTTAGGTGAATGTGTTAGGTTATGACGAGGTACTGCATAAAACCCCATACTTCAGTGAAAACACTGTGTATTTATTTATTCATTTATTTACTTTTTGCCCACTTAACAATGTTGAGTGGGTGTTCAGGTTTTGGAGGCAACAGTCTTTTATGTTGTCCCATAACTAGTTTCTCCATTATGTACCTTCATCATCCCTGAGAATCCTTACCCCCTGCATCCAGTCAGCAGAAGGAGAAAGTTTGTGGAAAAATGCAATGGGAGGCTTCAAAGGCCATGTGGACCCAGCATGCATTCCTTCCACTGTTTTTCCATTGGTGAGGTCCTTGTCATGTGGCCATGTCTAACTCAAGGGATGCTGGGAAATGTAGTCCAGCCTTGTGGCCAAAGACGGGCAGAATGGATTTTAAAGGACACTGACTAGAGTTCTCTGCAGCAGTGAGTAAGTCACCTGTTATTGTGTCCATTAAATCTTTACTAGTTGTCTACTCCATTCCAAGTGCCTTGTTAAGACCTGGAAGAGAGAAGAGGGCTGATTCGGCAGCTCTTGGCCTGGGAGTAGCCCATGGTCTAAGAGAAGATGATAAGATACGGTATGCAGTACTGCCGTCTAAACAGGGGAAAAGAAAAGATGAAAGTGTTCTGGAAGTTTAGTGAATTACTCTGGATGGAGAAGCTGTCTGACAATAGTAGCATGTGAGCTCCCCATTCAGAGATAAACAAGATTCAGTTGATGAAGTAAAACGGCATCAGGAGCTCCAGAAGCAATGGCATGATGATCAGGGGCATGATGGCAGGATGACGAGATGATAGGAGAGGAGCAAGCTTGTCATGCATGCAGGAAACAGCACCTCCTCCAACTCGGTCATTGCCAAAATGCAAAAAGGAGAACAGTGAGAAATGTCTGGAATTGTCCATAAAGTCACCCCTTATTCAAAGTTAGGCATCCATGTCACTCTGATTGAATTAATGTTTGAAGAGTTTCTTGAGCCCTTTTGGGATTTATTTTTGTATGCTATTTTGTGAAGAATAGAGTTTGGGCTGACTCCTGTCTCCAAAGCAGTTACAATCCCATTCATGTCAGTAAAGCAAGTGTCCAGAGTCTATTTCAGTTGAGTTTTGAGCTTCAAAGAGTTTGACCTCAAAACCAAAGAATGACCCCCTATATTATTCATATAATGAGCAGGACTCGGGTGAGACCTTGAAACACTTACTTTGTGTCCCCAGTTCATCGTCATCGAGTTCTGTGTGTTCGTGTATGTGAGAGATGCGCTGGATGTGTTTGAAGGTGAACTGGAGAGCTACATCACCTCCATGAACCAGACAGGGACCCCAGCCCTCCTGCAGGTGAAAGAGCTGATTAACATCACCAAAGGTAAAGCCACATTCCACCTTTGTTCCTGCCACTTCTGTATGGAACAGAGAGTGGCTTGTGACTGGTGGTGGGTGCACACCTATAGTAACTATTGCTGCTAGTCTTCATCGTATCTGCGTTTCACTTACTCTGTGCCTCCCTGGATTGAGTTGAAGGAAAAAGGGGTCAAGACACAGGCCATGTTATTACAGTTTATTTGGGGCTGCATTGAATGTGCCTTGAGAATGTTCTCATCTTAAATAGCTTATCTTTTTTTTGTGTCAGTGGAAACAACTAAAATCATCATCTATTTTTCACTTTGGAAAAGATAAAACAGAAAGTTTTGACTTTATTATTATATGAAAAGTTTACTCATATCATTCAAACTTAATTTCTTCTTAGTTCAGGTTACTGTAACAAGTTACCATAGACTGTGTGGTATAAACAACCAAATTTTATTTCTCACAGTTCTGGAGACTGGAAAGTTGAAGGTGCTAGCAGATCTGGTGTCTTGGGAGAGCTGCTTCCTGACTTGCAGATGGCCACCTTCTCTTTGTGTCCTCACATACTGGATGGAGAATAGGGAGAGGAAGCAAATTCCCTCATGTCTCTTCTTTTAAGGGCACAAATTCCACCATGAGGGCTCCACCCTCACAGTCTAATCACCTCCCAAAGGCTCCATCTCCAAATACCATCACATCATGGGTTAGAGTTTCAACACATGAATCCTTTTGGGTGGAGGGACACATATTTATTGAAGGTGGAGGGACACATATTAAATTGTCAAGACAATTAATACTTTTCATACCTGTTGAAAATTTATTGACAATGGGGATTTACTTACGGATTCTCAGTTTATTCCATTTATCTACTTGTCTATCTTTACAGATATACCACAGTCTCATTACTGTAGATTTACAGTAAGATTGAAATCAAGAAATATGAGGCATGCAATTTTGTTCTTCTTTTTCAAGGTTGTATAGCCTATTCTGGGTCCCTTCATTTTTATATGAATTTTAGGATTAGCTTGTCAATTCATATAGAAATGGCTTTGGACATTTTGGGGGATTGGTTTGAATTTGTAGGTCAATTTCGGGAGTATTGCCATGTTCATAAAGAATATCCTATATATAAAAGTGATATGTTTTTCCATTATTTTAGGTCTTCTTTAATTTCAATAATCTTTTGTAGTTTTCAGTGTACGAGTAAGTTGTACACTTCTTTTACTAAATTTATTCTTAAGTATTTTATTCTTTGTGATACTATTTCAAATGCAGTAGTTTCTTACTCATCTTCAGATTACACACTGCTAGTGTACAGTGATGAATTGATTTTTATATATGGTCTTGTGTCTTACAACCTTACAAACTCATTTATTAATCATTTTACTTTTGTTTGCTTATTCCCTAGGATTTTCTATACATAGGAACATGTCATTGGTGAATAGAGATAGTTTTATTTCTTCTTTTGTAGTCCAGATGCATTTTCTTGCCTAATTGCCCTGACTAGACCCTTCAGTACAATGTTGGATGTAATTGGCGAGAGCAGACACTGATTTTCTCATTCTTGAACCTAAGGGGAAAGCAGTTTTTCACCAATTAAGTATGATGTCAGCTGTGGGGGTTTTACAGATGCTTTTTATCCAATTGAGGAAATGCCCTTCCCTTTCTAGTTTATTCAGTGATTTTATTATAAAGAGGTATTGGATTCTTTCAAATGCTTTTTCTGCACCTACTGAGAATCCGCTTGTACGGAAGCTTTTACTTCCTTCTGTCTTTCTCCACCCCTCTCTCACAAGCACCCAGAGTCACTCTGAAAGCAAGTTGGATATGAAATATTAAAAACTTACTAAAAGGTGGATGAATGGAATAGTCAAGACCTTCATTCCAGTTACTGCTGCACACGGTGGCTGTGAACTGGGGTTGAGTAACCCCCTCCCCCAAACGTGGTGATTAGAAGTTTGAGTATAAATGATGTTTTACAAGGCTGGAGGCTTGTTTCTATTACACATTGTAGGTTGAAAATATTAATACCAAAGGAAAAGTTTATAAACACAGAGGAAATAAAGGATATTGAAGTCATATAGCTAAAATGAAACAAAAATAAGCAAAACTTCTTTGCCCAAGAGGTATATTAAAGGAAACACAATATATTTTGCCCAGACTTTTCTGTTGTGACTTTCTGCATTTTAAAAATTATTTCTGGTTCATCTTCTGAGGTCGCTCGTGTCACCTCTTCTATTTCAGAAGTCTGGGTGGTGACCATTTTGCCTGCCTCACTCACATGTGTGAGCTACCTGTTCCACATCTTGGCTTGTTACAGGTAAGGGGGTTCTGGGAGGCATTTGTGTGTCTTCAGGCAGGAAATTGGCTGGCAGATTTTTTTTCTCAGAATTCCCAAGCAGTGTCAGTCATTCCCAAATTGGGAACGGCAGTGTGTTCAGGGTCTGGGGACAACCACACCTATTGGTAAAAAACAAAACCAAACAAAATAGCATTTGATTTGAGCTTCTACTATCAATTTGAACTGTGATTAGAGTCTTCTTTTGGTCTTCAGCAAAACCCTCAGCAGTACTTTCATCGCCATGTTCACTGCTGAGCAGGCAAGACTCAACAAAATAAATTTGTTGTTGTTATTCAGTTGCTAAGTTGTGTCCAACCCTTTGCAGCTCCATGGACTGCAGCTTGTCAGGCTTCCCTGTCCATTACCATCTCCCGGAGTTTGCTCAAATTTATGTCCACTGAGTCGGTGATGCTAGCCAACCATCTCATCTTCTGTTGGCCCCTTCTCCTCCTTCCCTCAATCTTTCCCAGCATCAGGGTCTTTTCCAATGAGTCAGCTCTTTGCATCAGGTGGCCAAAGTATTGGAGCTTCAGCTTCAGCATCAGTTCTTCCAATGAATATTCAGGGTTGATTTCCTTTAGGATTAACTGGTTTGATCTATTTTCTGTCCAAGGGACTCTCAGAAGTCTTCTCCAGCACCGCAGTTCTTTAGCCAGTCTAGTAGCAGATGACCATGTCTTCTGGCCTCTTCTAACCTTATCATCTCTTGTACACTTCGTGTCTCTGCTGGGTGTCAGACCTGCCCTGCTCTCCAGGACTAACCACAGTGGGTTCCCAGCAGGTGAATCTGGCTCAAGGGGACCCCACAGGAGGTTGGATCGAGGGGACCAGGTGCATCTGTCTCAAGAACACAAGTGCAGGAGGAGGGGATGGCCTTCAGTGTGTAGTCAGCATTTGCATGCCGATAGGAGTTGCATCTAGGTCTCTATTGCTTCTCTCTCTCCCCATTTCTCTGCCTCTGTCTCTGCCTCTCTCTCTGTCTCAGTCTCTGGTTCACAGTCACCCACTCACTCACCGGAAGCCCAGGGCCAGTTCTCACCCCTCCAGAGCATCCTGCCTTTACAGCCTCCCCATCTGGCTGCCCAAAGGGTGAGTCTCTTGCAGATGGCATCTAAGTGAAGACTCTCCCAGCACAAAGAGGCCCCAGCTCTCCATCCAAGCCCTGCCTTGCTCCTTTGACTATAGTTTAAAAATAGTGAATATGTGAAAGCTGCTAAGAGAGTAGATTAAAAGTTCTCATCACAAGGAAAAATTTTTTGTAACTGTATGCAGTGACAGATGTTAACAAGACATTATCATCATTTCACAATATATACAAATATCAAATTATATTGTACAGCTGAAATAAGGTCATGTTATATGTCAATTGCATCTCAACTTTTAAAGAGTATTTTAAAAAGATTTCAAGGCTGATTAGAACCATCTCAAGAGCTGTGGTCAATACAGGGGAGCTGAGCTGCCCGCCATCTCCCTCCACAGGCCTTTCTGTTTACATCTGTTGAGCTCTAAGTACGTAAGGAGCCCGGGTCATGAGCATTACTAATCTCCCTCTCTCTCTCTAGAAAGCACATCAAGAGGTTGTGGGCAGGGGATAAACACTTTCTTCCTCTGAAGTTTCATAATCCTTCCTCGTCTGAGAGTGTGGTAAGTCTGCAGCAGTCTCTCTCTGCTCCCAGGCCAAAGCCTGCTCTCCTGCCCCTCAGACAGGGCTGGCATGCTGGGGAAGGAAGAGCCCTGGGCTGGGGCTGTCCAGAGCCCTCAATTTTAGTATTCTCTGCTGCTGGGTGACTTGGGACAGCCACTGTCCCCATCTGGCCTCATCTGTAAAATGAGGACAATCATAACACCTGCCTTGGTAGCTTGGTGGGTGACCCTCAAATGAGACAGGGATGCTGGACAAATGTATTAGAGGTAATCAAGGTGTCTCCCTTCTCAGACCTTTTTTTCTATCTAAATCTCAGGTGGCCATTGCAAGGTACTCTGGCTGGCAGATAGCCTATATTCTGTGGGGTAAGTGCCATCACATGACCCATCACGTTCCCAGGTACCCATTCCCTGGGTACCTGCAGAGTCCCGGCTGTGGGTGGGGAGGAGGGACATGGGGCAGAAGCAGCCCCAGCTCTTCCTCGAGGGACCTTCAGGAAGGTCAGGAAGGAGTGAGGAGCACACGTTCATATAGGTCATCATCGCCACCTGTCCTGGCATGTACGCTCAGTGTGGTGGTGACCCAGGGGAGGAAGTGACTATCCACACCTAGGGCAGGGTGCCAAGCCTTTCTAATGGAGCTGACGTTTGAACTGACCTGGCAGGGTGAGCAGAAGGTCGGTGGTCATGCCAGGCAGAAGAAACAGTATAAACAAGAGTGCCAGGACCTTTGGAGGGAGGAGGCTGGGGGGGGGGCGGGGATGCTGGAGGGAGAGACTTGTGTGACTGGATGCTGAAGGGCCTTGAGTGACCCCCGGCTCCCTTGGCCCACAGGCTACCTCGTCATCCATGTGATGCAGAGCCTGTGTGGCCTGGCGATCACGTACAGCCTGGTGCTTCCTGTCATCCACCATCGGGCACTGGAAATGCTCCAAGGACTAGGTATCGGGATGTAAGTGCTGGGTGGGCTTCCTGACATTGCCCAGGGCCTGGGAGCTGCTGGGCCCTCCAAGCCGCTGTTCGAAATGCCCCTTCCCGGCTGGGTTCTCACCAGTCCGGACCCATGCTCTCACGGTGATGGGAGACTCACAGTTTATAAAATGTTCCCACTTGCACTGTTCAGCTCTGTGGGAGGTATATGCGCATCCGTTGTATTGCTGGGAAGACTGAGGTTCAGGCAGGTGAAGTGAGAGAAAGGACTGTTTGGTGGAAGAGAGAGGGAATCTGAGTTTAGGCTTCAGATCAACTGTGTGAGTTGTAAACTGCCTCTCCAAGCCTCAGTTCACCCATATGGAAAGTCACAGCGAATGCTGACATTACTGAAAATTCACTTTGCAACTTTTCTCTTGAGGACCTTTTGAGGTTGGGACTTATATTAGCTCCTTTTTTTTTCTTCAGATGAGGAACAGAGGCATAGAGAGGCTGAGCAATTTGTCCCAGGAGGGGAGGAGGCAGGATGGGAAGCTGGACAATCTGAAACCAAAACCTCGTTCAGCCATCAGCCCATGCTGGTGCCGGGGAGAGGTGCAAACACAGGGTGTGTGCCCTCAGGGGGGCTTGCTGCTCTGAACTCCTTGGTTCCAGGCTCACCCAGAGCCACCTACGAGTCTGGGGCAGAGCCTGCCCTGTCCATTCTTCCATGGCCTTCATGAACTCTTCTGAAAACCCCATTCTTTTCTTTGATTCCTATGCGGCTAAACCACTCAGCCCAGCTGCTATCCCTCAACAAAAGGACCTGTTCTAATCCTGGAGTTCTGGTCTGGAGCCAGAAGGCCTGATGATGCAGCTTTGAGAAAGTCATCTCCCCTTTGTAAGCCTCATTTTTTCTTATCTGCACAGTGGACAAAATTCTCTGTAGGCATCAAGGACAGAGCTCAAGCTACTGTTGGTCTGGCGGGCAGTCAACATCTCTTTCCTCTCTATCACTGGGCATTCCAAAAGAGTTTGGGAAGAGTGGACAAGGCCACCTCAGCATGGTCTTGCCTTGTGTTTTAGCCTCACCGTATCCATCGTCCTGGGTCTCGTGGTCCTGCAGGTATGGATTGCCGCCAGCTTCTTCCTGCAACCAAAGATGGGGACAGATGACAAGCAGAAGCCCCTGGCTCTGAACAACAGGTGAGAGCAGGAAAAGTGGGGCTCAGCAGTCTCACTCCTTTCTCTTCACCTTTGGCAGGTTCCTGGGTGCACTGCACTCTGAGAGGGCAAGGGGCAGTGGTTCCGAACTGGGACCAAAACGCGGGAACCGGGCTGCCTGGAGCCAAATCTTGGCTCCACCCTCATGAGCTATGTGACCTTACTGAACATCTATGAACCTCTACTTCCTCACTTTACAAATAAGTGTGCATATCTCAGAGAGGTGTTCCGAGGATGAAAGGTATTAAAATGTGAACTTAGAACAGCAGTGCCTGTCCCATGGCAATCCTTTCTAGTTCATTCAGTCAAAGCTGTTCATCATGGAGGAAGCAACATGGGCACTGAGGATAATGAAATACTCCTTGCGATCTGCCTGTGATCTGCTCTTGGTCCACTGGAGTTGACAGACACAGATATTTAGGGACAGTAGAGTCCAAAGGGTGTGAAAGCATTACAAGGGAAAGCAAAGAGGAGAGGGAGGGAGGCTGGGGAGGAGAGGCAGGGGTGTTCTTTCAGCGGCAGGTGGGATGTTTGAGCTAAAGTAGGTAGGATGGTAGGATTCCTACAGGCAGAGATGAGCAGATGGTGTGGCCGCAGCCCCCACTGTATGGATGCAGGCAGGAAGCCATGAGAGAGCAGGATGTGTTGGGGGAAGAGTGAAAATCCAACATGGTGGCCATGCAGTGGCCTTAGATGGTGATGGACAGGAAGAGAGCACAAAGTGCAAGACCAGAAAAGTCCCTCTCGGGGAGGACCCCAAAATTCATATGCAATATTTGGGCTTCATCCCATAGGCAACAGGAGACCATGCGATTAACTTGAAAACTTTTATCTGGAGGACTTGGAGCAGTTCTAGCTGGGGACAGGTCACTGTTGCAATAGACAGTGGGAAAGCCACACTCTCTGCTGTAACCATGAACCCGGCGGTAGCCACGTGGGGTTTATGGCCCCCACTCACATTCAGCCTGCCTGGTGCTCAACGTCCTCTCCACTGTTTCTGAGCCGGTCTTCACATCAGCTGTGAAGTGGGGGCTTCCACGAACGGCACGAGGTCACACAGCTAGGAGGTGGGAGAGGTAGGATGTGACCACAGGTCTGGGAGGGCCGCTGAGCCCACCTGCCTAGCCACCTTCTCAAACTGAGGGGTGCTTCTCCTCTGCCTGCTTCCCTTCGCAGGAGAGCGTTCCACAACTTCAACTACTTTCTGTTCTTCTACAACGTGCTGCTGGGCCTGGGCGCCTGCCTGTCCAGGCTCTTCATCAGCTGCGTCCTGGGCACGTGGCTGATCGCCCGCATTGACAGGACCATCCTGCAGAGTGGCTACGAGAGAGCAGACATGGGTGCGTAGCCCTGCGTCTGGGGAGCGCTGCTCTTGCACCTCTGCGGAAGCTGCCTGCGTGTCGGGTTCCAGGGGCCCGCAGTTCATTCTCTTCTCTTGTACTTAGAGCTTATCTTCCCACGGGGGCTATAAAGCTGAATAGAAACAAAACAAATCAAAACTGTTCAGCCCAATGGTCAGATTGCATATTTAACAGATCTTTGAGGCATAATGAAGAGCAGGAAGGGATAGTGGAATTCTATCTAAACAGTTACAAGGTAATTTGTGAATGCAGGCCCCGAAATTTTTGAGAAAACATATCTCAGAATTACTTGTGGTGTTAGTTGCAAGTTTACTTAGTTAAAAAAAAAAATGGTCTGTTCATTTTGCTCCAAAATCAAACCATTTTTTGTGGAGAAAAAGCAGTTTTTGTCCTATTTCTGGATCGTGTCTTTTCAGTCACACATTGATTCATACAATAGCAGCTGGTTTCTCTGTATAAGCCACAGAGGCTCCCGTCACTGTGAACTTCAAATTCCCATAAAATGAACAGGTTAGGGTGTGATCTCTAAGAACCTTTCCAGCTCTTGATACCTCATTTTCTAGATTCACAGCAAAGACACAGACACCATTGGGGAACCAAGTGTCGCTGCAATTATGTCATAAGAAGCAAAACCTGGTCATCCAGGGATGTATATTGCATGGTCTGACTTCCCCTCTGGATTTCAGGGTTCAGGGCATGGATTGGCATGCTCTACGTAGATCACTATCACACCAACCCCGTGCTTGTCAGCTTTTGTCATATCCTGATCACAGGCCACAGGCAGAGGAGGCTACAGCAGACCATCAAATATTGGTGCCTACATCAGTCAGCAGGTAAGTCTCCTGTGTGAGCCTATACTGGGGCTGGACACCAGGAAACAAGAGCCTTCAGCCGTCCCTGGGATCCCCGAGATGTCCCACGTTCCTCCTTCTCTGCCCCTCTTCCTCCACTCTGTGCCCTGGGAGCCCTTCTACCCAGGAGAGCAGAAGGCTTCACCCCCAGCCAGTCTGGCTGTGGGGCCCCGAGGCCTTGTTCCCACTAATCTGGCTTCTCCATTGTTTCTGGAAATGAAATCTGCTACCTGAGCCCTTCAATCAGCCATTTGTCTGAGACTCCTCCATAGCTCATGCTGCAAGCCGGATGCCCTCCAAGATGGTATGCGGTGTTGCTTAAACTCCCCCATTCCTTACCACAAGCTCTCTCTCGGCTGCCTCCTGTATCGTTCTGCTCTGCCTTCCCCTGGGAAGCCCTCCAGTTAGCCTTGTTCTGCCTGCAGACACTCAGCACTGATCTGGACTGTTTTCATCGCTGATCCCAACATCGCAGACACCCAGATCTTGGAATAAACTCTCATCCCTCCAGCCGCCCTCACGTCCCCGGGAATCCTGGTCCGGCTCCTTGCTCCACACCTCACTCCTCCTGGGCAGCCTCCCCTGTGCCTCTGAGCAGGACAGAGACAAGCTGCCGGCTCCTCCAGCCCACCGGCTCTGACTCTCTTGCAGGTCCCCGCCTCTCCGCGAGGTCCAGGACGAGGTGGCTGCTGCTGCAGACGCTGATCAACAACCGCGAACTGGTCAGACTCAGAAAGCCCAGGCCGGGTCTTGGCTCCCAGGAGCTTGCCCAGACTCTGTTGACGTGCTCGGAGAGCTGACGCTGACCTCCCACACCGCTGCATGGTTGTTCCAGGACGACTGCCCGGGAGACTCGGCTACTCAGGCCCAGGCTACTCGGCAACTGCCCCCCGCAGCGGAATAGGCCGCCCGGCCACTGTCCATTGCAGACTGGCCACTCGTGGGGTAGCACTTGGGCTGAACAGTGATGTCTCAGGTCTAATTCACTCCCTTGGGAATGAGATCAAGAACTAAAGAGAATTTCTGTTGAACAAACTTTGTCCAATAATGATGTCCACAACCCCTGGTTAGAAGGCAGCCTTGGAGGGTTCTATGTTGAGATGCACTGGGCAGAGCTTCATGTCACTGAAAAAGCTGGTATAAAAGTCTGTATCAGGAGAGTTTAACTGTTTGGTGCAGTTCTTCTCTGGGACAAAGTGTGGCCTTAATCCAACAGGGTCCTTGTTGCTTCCTCCTTTCTAGATTGTATGGTGGTGGGAGATAAGGAGCCCATGACCCCAGCCTCCAGTCTGGGCTCTCTCCCACAGCCACTGGGTGGGGAACAGATCAGAACTGACATGTGCCCTGGTCACAAAAAAGATGTGGGGATTCTCTCTGCCATACAGGGATCCCCAGGAAAGCCGCCTGTCTGAAGAGGCAGAGATGAGATCTGCACTTCAGTTTGTTGTCGTCGTCTAATCACTCAGTCGTGTCTGACTGTTTGCGACCCCATGGGCTGCAGCCTGCCAGGCTTCTCTGTCCATGAGATTTCCTGGGCAAAAATACTGGAGTGGGTTGCCATTTCCTCCTCCAGGGGATCTTCCTGACCCAGGGATCGAACCTGTAACTCTTGCATCTCTTGCATTGGCAGGTGGGTTCTTTACCACTGAGTCATCAGAGAAGCCTCATGGCATTTAAACTGGGGGGCAACAAAAGCAAAGACATGGGAACAAGAAAGCCCCGGGCAGCTTTGAGGACGGTGAGCCCTCCAGTGTATGCAGGGCATGGTGTTGGGGGCTGGTTAGGCCATCTAAGAAACGCCAGATGCCAGGACATTTCTGTTTGTGCAGAGGGCTGAGTACTTACCCAAATTCTTCATGCCCAATCATAAAGTCTCTGCTAACTTGGGAACTGTCACTCTACGAAGCCTGTGCAAGTGCCAGGAGGATTCACCCACAGAGTGAGGGAAGGCCCTGTCCACCTCACATGTCCCAGAGCCTTTGAAACTCAGTCATCATTATTGAGCATGTACCATGAAGCCAGTCCTATTGCTCAATGTATCTGCCAGATTTCTCTCTTTGAACTTACTCTCTGCAACCAAGTTTTGTCATTTTGCTTTTTGAAACTAAGAAAACTGGAACCCAAGAGTATTGGGATCCCCACACCCCTTTCTAGCTGTGTGACATTGACTGAATTACCTCACCATTCTGTGCTTTCTTTATGTATAAAAAGGGAGTAATACCTATAACACCAAAAATTACTCTGAGGATAACATGAGTTTATATATACAAACACTCCTAAGCTAGTGCCTGACACATCCTAAACTCAACAACATATCAGTCATTGCTGTTGGTGATGTTACACTTTGTGGTGATATGGTTAATGTCTGCCTACCTCCCATTATACGCTGCTCCGCTAAGAAAGAGGCCTCAGGTCTTATTCATCATTACCAAGCACCTACTGTAACACTGTAGGATCTTGACTAAAGTAATGAGGCCATGATGAATGAATCTTGCAGCCATGAATTCAATACTGAAATCAACCCTGGCATCATGGTCAAGTGGCCCCTAAACAGAAGGCAGGAGCAGGGGGTTTGGTCCCAGCTCTGCCACTAGCATGAGTCATTTTTCCTAAACGAGAGTTCATGCTGCCCTCACCGCCAGCGCTCGTGATGTGCGCCCAGCGGGTGCTGACCAAGTACTTGCTATGTGCAGTCACCCCTCCAGGGACCCAGGACACCTAAGAAGACAAAGTCTTGCCAGCGTGTGGCCCAGGCCTGTCCTGCAGCTCTTGCTACAATTGTCTCCCAGCCTCTTCCCTGGAATGGTTTGTGAGCTCCTCAAGGGCTTGCTGCTTGGAAGAAAAGCTATGACAAACCTAGACAGCATATTAAGAAGCAGAGACCTCATTTTGCCGACAAAGGTCCATACGGTAAAAGCTATGGTTTTTCCAGTAATTGTGTATGTTTCTGAGAGTTGGACCATAAAGAAGGCTGAGTCCTGAAGAATCAGTGCTTTCAAAATGTGGTGCTGGAGAAGACTCTTGAAAGTCCTTTGGACTGCAAGGAGATCCAACCAGTCAATCCTAAAGGAAATCAACTCTGAATATTCATTGGAAGGACTGATGCTGAAGCTGAAGCTCCAATACTTTGGCCACCTGATGCAAAGAGTCGGCCCATTAGAGAAGACCCTGAAGCAGGGAAAGATTGAAGGCAGGAGGAGAAGGGGATTACGGATGATGAAATGGTTGGATGGCATCACTGACTCAGTAGACATGAGTTTCTTCAAACTCCTGGAGATAGTGAAGGTCAGGGAAGCCTGGCGTGCTGCAGTCCATAAGTCACTGAACAATAGCAGCAAGACTGGGGATCAAGCCTTTCTCATTCCTGAGGACATGTTATACTGATAAAAGATATAATCCATCAAGAAGATGGAGCAATTATAAACACATACATTTCTAATAGCAGAGCCCTCAAAGCATATGAAGAAAAGCAGATAGAATTAAAGGGAGAAATAGTTCTGCAATAATAGTAGAGATATTAGTACTCATCTTTTAATAATTAATTTTACAACCAGACAGAAATCAATAATGAAATAGAGAAATTGAACAACACTATAAACCAGTTAGATCTAACCCCCTACCCAACAAGACAAAATACGTACTCTTCTCAAGGGCATATGGAACATACTCCAGGATAAACCACATGTTAGGCCCCCAAACAAGTCTTAAGTTCAGTCGCTCAGACATGTCCAACTCTTTGCGACCCTATGGACTACAGCATGCCAGGCCTCCCTGTCCATCACCAACTCCTGGAGCTTACCCAAACTCATGTCCATTGAGTTGGTGATGCCATCCAGCCATCTCATCCTCTGTCGTCCCCTTCTCCTCCTGCCCCCAATCCCTCCCAGCATCAGGGTCTTTTCCAATGAGTCAACTCTTCGCATGAGGTGGCCAAAGTACTGGAGCTTCAGCTTCAGCATCAGTCCTTCCAATGAACACCCAGGACTGCTCTCCTTTAGGATGAACTGGTTGGATCTCCTTGCAGTCCAAGGGACTCTCAAAAGTCTTCTCCAACACCACAGTTTAAAAGCACCAATTCTTATGTGCTCAGCTTGCTTTATAGTCCAACTCTCAGATCCATACATGACTACTGTAAAAACCATTGCTTTGACTAGACAGACCTTTGTCTTAGTAAATTTTTAAAAATTAAAATCATGAAAATTGTCATTTCTGACCACAACAGAATCCAACTAGATATCAACAACAGGAGGAAACTGGGGGAAAATAACAAATATGTGGAAATTAAACAATACACCATTAAACACCCAATGGGTAAAAGTTGAAAACAAGGGATACTGAAAATATCTTGAATCAAATGAAAATGAACATGAACATACCAAAACTTATGACATGCAGAAAAAACAATGCTCATAGAAGAATTTATAGCTGTAAATGTCTACATTAAAAAGAAGAAAGATCCCAAAACAATAACCTAACTTTACACCTTGAGGACTAGGAAATGAAAAATAAACTAAGCCTGAACAAGAAGGTAATAATATGAATAAATGTAAGATCGTAGATACACAAAATAAAGAACAGGAAAACAACAGAGAAAGTGAGTCAAACCAAAAGTGGGTTCTGTGAGATCAACAAAATTGACAAATTTTAAGCTAGAATTGCTAAGAAAAAAAGAGAATAGACCAAATTATTGAAAACAGAAATGAAAGTTGGATAATACTACTAACTCTACAGGAATAAAAATGATTATAAAAGAATATTATGAATATCTGTACTCCTACAAATTGGATAACCTACATGAAATGGATAAATTCCTACAAAGACACAACAAAGTTGACTCAAGAAGTAGGATTTACTAATAGATCTATAACAAGTAAAGAGATTAAATTCTTTAAAAAACAAACACAAAATTGCAACAAAGACAAGCCCGAAACCAGATGGCTTCATGACTGAATTCTACAAAACATTTTCAAGTATGAAAACACATTCTTTTCAAACTCTCCCTAAAAAATAGAAGAGAAGGAAACGTTTCCTATCTCATTCTGTGAGGTCAGCTTAATGTTGATAGGCAAGCAGACTAAAACTTCTGAAGCAAAGAGAACTACAGACAAATATCTCTTATGAAAACAGATGTGAAAATCTTCAAGATTATAATTATATGAACGAAAGTAAAAGCGTTTCTACTTGTAGATATCATGATTTCATATGTATAAATTCTGAAGGAATAAAAAATAGAAGCAAAAAGGAACTGTAAAGCTAATAAATGAGTTCAGCAATGTTACAAGATACAGATTAGCATTCATATATCAACTGCCATTCAATACAACTATGGAAATGAAAAATTGTTATAAGTCTATAGAAATGAGCAACCTGAGGAAAATTATTCTATTTGCAAGAGCATTAAAAATAATAAAGTACTTTAAAATATATTTAATCAGGAGATACACTAGACTCATACTCTGAAAGCCACAATATATTTCTGGAAAAAAAGGTAAAGAAATTATAAATAAATGAAAAGATACCCCATATTTATGGATTAGAGGACTTATGATAAAATACATCACTCTATATATCCAATGCAGTCCTTATAAAATTGCAATAAATCTTTGTTGCACAAATGGAAAAGCTGATCCTAAAATTGATTTGGAGTTGCAACTAATAGCCAAAACAATATTGGAAAGAGTGAACAAAGTTAGAAGACACACTGCCTGATTTTTAGTTTTACTACAAAGCAGTGGTAATCAAATAACACATCATTGACATAAAGATAGACATATAGACCAGTGAAATAGACTGAGTCCAGAAATAAACCAAATATCTATGGTCATATGATTGTCAACAGATGTTGAAGTTCAACAAAGGGAACTTCGAATGCAGAAAACTGTTTTTAGCAAATGGTGTGAGGAAAATAAAATATCCACATGCAGAAGAACCAGTTTGGATCCTTACATTACATCATATACAAAACTTAATTCAAAATGGAGCAAACCTAAATTTAAGAGCTAGAACTATAAAGTTCTTAAAGGGATAAATATCACAATTTGGATTTGGTAAAGGATTCTTGGAGGACTCAAGAAAAAGAAATACAAAAAGGCAAAATGGTTGTCTGAGGAGGCCTTACAAATGGCTGAGAAAAGAAGAGAAGAAAAAGGCAAAGGAGAAAAGATATACCCACCTGAATGCAGAGTTCCAAAGAATAGCAAGGAGAGATAAGAAGGCCTTCCTCAGTGGTCAGTGCAAAGAAATAGAGGAAAACAATAGAATGGGAAAGACTAAAGATCTTTCAAGAAAATTAGAGATGCCAAGGGATCTTTTCATGCAAAGATGGGCTCAATAAAGGACAGAAATGGTATGGACCTAACAGAAGCAGAAGATATTAAGAAGAGGTGGCAAGAATACACAGAAGAACTATACAAAAAAGATCTTCATAACCCAGATAATCACGATGGCGTGATCACTCACCTAGAGCCAGATATCCTGGAATGCGAAGTCAAGTGGACCTTAGGAAACATCACTATGAACAAAGCTAGTGGATGTGATGGAATTCCAGCTCAGCTATTTCAAATACTAAAAGATGATGCTGTGAAAGTGCTGCATCAGTATGCCAGCAAATTTGGAAAACTCAACAGTGGCCACAGGACGGGTAAAGGTCGGTTTTCATTCCAATCCCAAAGAAAGGCAATGCCAAAGAATATTCAAACTACTGCACAATTGCACTCACACTAGCAAAGTAATGCTCAAAATTCTCCAAGCCAGGCTTCAACAGTACGTGAACCGTGAACTTTCAGATGTTCAAGCTGGATTTAGAAGAGGCAGAGGTACCAGAGATCAAATTGCTAACATCTGTTGGATCATAGTAAAAGCAAGAGGATTCCCAAAGAACATCTACTCTGCTTCATTGAATATGCTAAAGCTTTTGATTGTGTAGATCACAACAAACTGTGGAAAATTCTTCAAGAGATGGGAATACCAGACTACCTGACCTGCCTTCTGAGACACTTGTATGCAGGTCAAGAAGCAACAGTTAGAACCGGACATGGAACAATGGACTGGTTCAAATTGGGAAAGGAGTACGTCAAAGCAGTATATTGTCACCTTGCTTGTTTAATTTATATGCAGAGTACATCATGTGAAATGCTGGACTGGATAAAGCATAAGCTGGAATCAAGATTGCTGGGAGAAGTATTGATAACCTCAGATATGCAGATGACACCATCCTTATGGCAGAAAGCGAAGAGGAACTAAACAGCCTCTTGATGAAGGTGAAAGAGGAGAGTGAAAAAGCTGGCTTAAAATTCAGCATTCAAAAACAAAGTGATGACAACCAGTCCCATCACTTCATGGCAAATAGATGGGGAAACAATGGAAACAGTGACAGACTTTATTTTCTTGGACTCCAAAATCACTGCAGATGGTGACTGCAGCCATGAAATCAAAAGACGCTTGCTCCTTGGAAGAAAAGCTATGACCAACCTAGACAGCATATTAAAAAGCAGAGACATTACTTTATCTACAAAGGTCCGTATAGTCAAAGCTATGGTTTTTCCAGTAGTCATGTATGGATCTGAGAGTTGGACCATAAACAGTGAGTGCCAAAGAATTGATGCTTCTGAACTGTGTGGTGTTGGAGAAGACTCTTGAGAGTCCCTTGGACTTCAAGGAGATCAAACCAGTCCATCCTAAAGGAAATCAGTCCTGAATATTCACCAGAAGGACAGATGCTGAAGCTGAAGCTCCAGTACTTTGGCCACATGATGCGAAGAACTGACTCATTTGAAAAGTCCCTGATGCTGGGAGAAATTGAAGGCAGGAGGAGAAGGGGTCGACAGAGGATGAGATGGTTGGGTGGCATTACCAACTCGATGGACATGAGTTTGAGCAAGCTCCTAGAGCTGGTGATGTACAGGGAAGCCTGGTGTGCTGCAGTCCACGGGGTCACAAAGTTGGACACGACTGAGCAACTGAACTGAACTGAGTCTACATTTTCCCCAAAAGTCCACATCAAGTACCTGGAGCTGGACTGTTTGTTTATAATTTCAGTAATCATTAGCCACTTAGGCAATAAGTCCTTCTTCCAGGCAATAATATCAAAAGGCTCAAGAAACCAGAGGGCTAGTCTGATGTTTACACTAGGAAGGTGATTGGCTATTCTGACTTTTCACAAATGCTACATAACTCCAGATTAAACAGCATTTCCTACATAGTGGGTGGCTGCTTTGACTATGGACTAGGTATTACTTTTGACATATTAATATATAGTTACCATTATGCTTTTGACATAGATATTTTTCATGTTCAGACCATATCATCATTTCAATTTTTAAAACTGTTAGAAATTTTTTCTTCCAAAATAGTCATTTTGAACATTTAACAAATATTAAGAATCCTTATAACTCTATTTAGAACTAATACATTATTCTTCCTCAACCAGCACCCATGTGAAGAATAGCCAAGTAGCAACAGTAGACTGAACTAAACTGAAAGGATTCTTAGATATGACTTCCAAAGCACAAGCAAAAAAAGAAAACTAATACGTGAGTTATAAGACAATCTGTTAAGACTTAGTAAATATAATAAACTTGTGCATCAGACGACACTATCAGGAAAGTGAAAGACAACCCATGGAATGGAAGAAAATATTAGACCAGCTTAGCATCTTATATTTACAACACGTACAAAAGAATTATTACAACTTGTGATGGTCCCACATGTCAGGTTGGTGAGATTATAGTTCCTGGTTATTTAATCAAACACATCTATAATCAGCTGACTTTAGAGGATATGGACTAGTGCTAAAGAATCTGCCTGCCAACACAGGAGATGCAAGAGATGCAGCTTCCATCCCTGGGTCGGGAAGATCCCCTGAAATAGGAAATGGTACCCCACTCTGGTATTCTTGCCTGGAAAATTCTTTGGGCAGAGGAGCCTGGCAGGCTACAGTCCATAGAGCCAAAAAGAGTTAGACATGACTGAGTGACTAAAAACTCACACGCCTTTGAAAATGTAGTAGGTTTCAGTCATTCAGTTGAAACATTTAACAGGCACCCAAGGGATCCCTCCGTCCTCATTCCATCCAGGTCCTACCTATTCTCATAGATGGGTGTAAATAGCCCCTACTCCGGGAAGTTGTCCTTGATGCCAACCCCCTCCCCCCGTATGTGGAGTCAATGGGTCTCCCACTTCTGTCTCACCAAACTCTTCCAGTAAATGTAAGATGCAGAGGACAGAGCAGAGAGTATCCTGCCCAGAGGGTCTCTGATTTCCACTCTCTACCACTCCCCACCAGTGAGTGCCACAGCTGTTCACCTTATTCTTTTCACAGAGGAATATTCCTTTTCTGTAGGTTGATCTGATTTTCCTAGGAGGAAGACGGCCAATGTTCTTCAGAAAGAATCCTCTAACACCCCCAACCATCCTCCTTCATGTTGCACTACCACAAGGGACCTCGGGGGGACAGTGCACACCCACAAAACAGGACGTGGACCTGGGCGGGGCCTCAGTGCAGGAAATGGGTGGCAGACAAGGGAGCCGAAACTCCGGCAGAAAGGGACTTGGAGGAACCCAGATCTCTTTCTCCTCCATGGTACCATCTGAGGGGGAGGCTGACTCCAGCTTCAGACCAAAACCTCCTGAAGCTTTGCAGTCCAGCAGCGCTGCCGCTTTGCCAGCCAGGAAACAGGATTGGGTGTCTTATGTCCCTGATCCTGCCATTTAGACCCAAGGTTTGGCCGTCTGTTCATTTGTTCACCTGGCGCGTGAGAGTCCCCAGCAGTGCCCATCCGTGCTGCAGGCAGGGTGCCCTCCCCTGGGGTATGGAATGGAGACAGGAGGAGCAGCAGAGGCCTGACTTCCTGAGAATAGACTGGCTGGGATAGTGAAGAAAGGAACCTCCACCCACCCCGACAGCCTGGAGGAAGCTAAGTGCCAGCAGGATGGACCAGCATGAAAGCCAGAGAGTGTTGATTCCGCCAGCTCAGCATCCCTTCCTGGAATGGCCAGCTGCCACCCTTTTATCCTATTACCGGGGCCTCCTACTCCCAAACTGTCTCCTACCTGCCCACAGACCAAACACACGCCTCTTCCTGTTTATCTAGACAAGACTGGAATTTTTCAAAGGCTTTAAGTGAGAAGCTCACTGCGCCCCATCTGGTGCCCCTTCCCTGCTCGCCCCGGCCCTCCTCTCTAGACCTCCAGCCTCCACTCGGCCCTGATGAGCAGCTCCTGGCTTTGTGAGTGTCTTTGCAACCAGCTTTTGAAAATCTAGGGAACCTTTCCTCAGGGGAGGGGAAAAGAAGGAGAAATTTGTGAATAATGGGAGCGGCATGAGAGCAAATCCCTTCTATTTGAGAACTCAAATGATCCAGACTGTCCAGATGCCAGCGGGTTCCTCTGAGCTCAGAAGGCTCTGTGGGCTCAGAGGAAGCCCTTGCGTCAGTCGCCTTGGGCCTCCACTCCAGTTTCTTCTGATCAGTTTTCATTTTGGCCAGATTCAGTTTCAAATGAACATAGAGTTTGTTGCTATCAAGGAAGCACTTGAGAACCTCCGATTTGGCTCAGCCCAGTCTCTGACATTTAAGGAAACTGAGTTTTGAAGCAGGACTGGTGGCCTAAGTTCCCAGGGAGGCTTAGAGATTCCACCCAGCAGCCCCGTCCCTGTCCCCAGGGGTTGCTGCCTCCCAGGAGGTCCGGATTATTCAAAGAGAGGGCAGTGCCAGCCCTATGGGAGACTCCTCCTCCACCTGATGCTCCTAGGGAGAGAGGCCTGCACCTGGAAACTTTTCGCCAGGATTTCTTTAGATGGTGAGTGGAGGTGCTCTGCCCAGAAGGAAGGACGTCATGCACTGAGAAATTCCTGAGGTTCGGCACTCCTGGGGAAGGGCAGAGGGTGAGCTATCAGGTGGGGAGCTGTAGCCCGGCTTGCCCTCACTGAGCCTTACTGAGCACTCTGCTCACTGAACCCGCAGCTCCGCTCGGGATGTGTGTTCTTTGCCATCCTCCCCCCCCCCCCACCACCACATGACACCTCTGAGTACCCCAAGTCTCTGGAGCAGCACAGGCACCCCAAAGCACTTGGGGGGAGGGAGTCTATGCAGTGCTGGATCTGGTGAGTCTGGAAAGTCTGGAGAGGAGGTATCACTTTTGTATTTCTCCCTCAACTTTAAAATGAATTGTCACACTTTAAAATTTCATAATTTTGTGCTATTATTTATGACTGAGCTGAAGTATTTACCCAAGAGTGGAATTTTTGGGTCAGTGAGTATGTATAAGTTCATTTTTAGGAAATACTACCAAAGAGTTTTTGAAAGTGGTTGTAGGAGTTCACACACCCAGCAGTGTATGAGTGTTCTAATTGCTCGGATCTTCACCAACACTTGGTATCGTCAGCATTTTCCAGTTATTCTGGTATAGGTGTAGTGGTGTTTCACTGTGGTTTTTATTTGCATTTTCCTGATGAGTAATGATGTTGTGCACCTTTTCATGTCCTTTTTAGCCAGTTGGTTATCTTTTTGTAAAATACCTAGTCAAATCTTTTGCCCATTTTTTTTTTCAGGTGTGTTGTCTCTTTCATCTCATTCATGGAAGTCAGTTACATATCCTTTATGAGGCTTTTTCCATATGACACATGTTTATTTTCATTCTGTTCTTGCTTTCTTACTCTTGAGGGTGTTTTTGATGAAGTGAAGTTCTTAATTTTGATAAGGTCAAGTTTATTAATTTTTGTCTTTATGCTCCAAGGTCATGAAAATATTCTATGATATCTACTGCAAATGCTATTATTTTTAATATTCCCCATTTAGATTTAAAATCCACCTGGAATTGATTTTTGTCTATGGTGTGAAGTGGAAGTCAAGACTAATTTCTTTCCCATATGAATAACCAGTGGCCCTGGGCTGTTTACTAAAACTGTCTTCTCCCCATTGCTTTGCTGGTCACTTTGGTGTTTATGACATAAATGTTCACATGTGTGGGTCTGGACTGGACTCTGTCTCTCCTAGTGTTTTTCCTTGTACTTCTATGGCATTTTGCCCTGTTGACTGTAGCTTTATACAAAGGCTTAATATCCGGTTGTGTAAGCCATCCAAGTTTATTCTTGAGATTGTCTTGACTGTTCTTGGTAATTGGCATTTTTATGGAAAATTTGAAATTGAATAGTCAGTGTCCACCAGATATCTGGACAAACATGGGCTTCCCTGATAGCTCAACTTGTAAAGAATCCACCTGCAATGGAGGAGACCCCAGTTCAATTCCTGGGTCGGGATATGGAGAAGGGATATGCTACCCACTCCAGTATTCATGTGCTTCCCTTGTGGCTCAGCTGGTAAAGAATCCGCCTGCAATGCAAGAGACCTGGGTTCGATCCCTGGGTTGGGAAGATCCCCTGGAGAAGGGAAAGACTACCCACTCCAGTATTCTGGCCTGGAGAATTCCATGGACTGTACAGTCCATGGGGTGGCAAAGAGTTGGACACGACTGAGCGACTTTCACTTTCACTGGATATCTGCTTAGATACTTTATTGTGATTATATAAATCTATGGGTCAATTTTTGGGAGAAGTAACATCTTAACAATACATAGCAAAACAAACGAACAAAAACACACAAAAAAACCCCAAACCAACCATCATAATAAAAAGGAAGAAATTATAAACTGAATATTTGCAATTCATATTAAAAAGGGGCTCACATGCCGAATATGCAAACAACTGCTAGAAACTGATAAGAAAAAGAACACACACACAGTAGAAAACCTGGCAAAAGACATGAACCCAGAGTTCACACAAAAAGAAATAAAAATAGCCTTAAATATACGAAAATATGAATAGAAATAGAATAGAAATGCCTACATATGTTCACCATGCAAAAGAATGTTCAGAACAGCATTATTTGGTAATTCTCTAAACTGGAATGTGCACCAATAATAGAAAGAATAAATATTATGCAATGGGTTCTATTTTTTTGTAATGGAATGCTATACAGAAATAAAAGTGAACTACAGCCACATTAAAAAAGATATTTGAAATTTAGAAATACAATGAAAGTAGTCCAACATAAAAGTCCAACATTCTATATGATTCCACTGAAGTTCAAAAACAAGCAAAACTAATTCAGGAGTTAGAATATCTGCTACCCTTGGGGAGGAAAGGGCAGTGACTTGGGATGGGTACATGTGGGGGGCTCCTGGAGAGCTGGTAATGTTCTATTTCGTGTGGTACTGGTTACCAGGTGTGTTTCCCCCTGGATAATTTACTAAGCTATACACATTATTTCCATAATTTTCAGTATGTGTGCTATGATTCAACACACAAATCCTATCAATTGGATCCAGAACTTGTTTTCTGGCAAGTCCCAAAGTCAGATGGCGTAGTGTTTGGTTCAAGACTCTGAATTACGTGGTCTAGATTCATATCCTGGATTTAACCATTTTCTATCTTGGAGATCTTGGCCAAGTTACCAACTCTCTGAGCTTCAGTTTCTTCATCTGTAATATGGGCTAATTGTGGTAGCCCTCTCATAGTTATTGAGACTATTAAACCCTCTCAATAAATATTAGCTCTTGAGTGGTCCTTCTTGGTCTTCTTTCTGTGGACTATGGAGAAGATGGATGAAGGCCTATGGAAGAGAAAGGAAAAGGATGATGTTCGAGTCAAGAGACATTTTCAAATGGGGGAAGATATGATGTTAAGGTGCAGGAAAAAGAGTCCAAAGCCTTGGCTTCACGCCTTCCATTCCCTGTCTCACCTCCTATGCCTCTCTAACACAGGAGGTAGACTCACCGGGTGATCTCTAACTGGTTATTCTTTCCAATTACAACACTTTTGAGTTAGAGAGGTAATACAAATGCCATCCAAAAGCCAAACACAAATTTTCATGTTTGCTCCAAACCCAAATCAAAGGCCCAGAAACTTGGGAAGTAAGGAAGGCAAATTCTCAGCAATGATAATATGGGTTATTTTTATTTTCTCCATTCATTTTTTTTTTCTATTTTAAACAATGTGTGTTGCTTACTCTGAACAAAACATCATACCTGATATATCCATGCCTATGTATTTATATCTATACATTAAAAAATTTTAAAAACCTACATTATAGATATGCCAGAAAGCATTTGGGCAGGGAAAACATGGCTTCTGATGTACAAGCCAGTAGGACCTCCTCGACAAAACAGAGATCTTGCTAACTGTAAATAATTCCTGAACATTTCCAATTGTTTTACTGTGTTTTTCATCCATAACCTCAGGTAAACATACTTTCTCTGTTTCCAGCTAAAATTAGTCCAATCATTTATTATAATATTTCACCTTGTTAGTAAAATCTGGGACCAAAGAAGGGGAATAAAAGGGCTTTCTACTCACTGTTTCTTAACTGGCAGACAGAATGACCACTTGTTTAAGGAAGTTGTCATAGGGAGCATTTATGAGCAATTGGGACAGGGATCCCTCTGAGAGCAGTCGGGAACCCCAAGTCTGTAGGAAACCTGCACTGCGTTCAGCGTCCACCACAAGTACCTTCTGCCCTGGCAGTGCAGAACTCTGGGTGCTTGTGTGGGAAAGAGCCACCTCTGGGAGTCAGACCAGGACACTCCGGTGTTCATGCACTTACCAGGAAGCACTCAGTACGTCTGAATTATGTGCAGGACACTGTGCTGAGGGCAATCAAAGCTGGATGAAAGATAGGAGGCCATGCCTTCCTCACAGGAAACACCTTCCAACAGGATGCCCTTAACTCCTGCATTTGACAACAACCAATGCACAAGCAATCAATGCAGAGAAATAGAGGAAAACAATAGAATGGGAAAGACTAGAGATCTCTTCAAGAAAGTTAGAGATACCAAGGGAACATTTCATGCAAAGATGGGCACAAGAAAGGACAGAAATGGTATGGACCTAACAGAAGCAGAAGATATTAAGAAGAGGTGGCAAGAATACACAGAAGAACTATACAAAAAAGATCTTCAGGACCCAGATAATCATGATGGTGTGATCACCAACCTAGAGCCAGACATTCTGGAATGAGAAGTCAAGTGGGCCTTAGGAAATATCACTACGAACAAAGCTAGTGGATGTGATGGAATTCCAGCTCAGCTATTTCAAATACTAAAAGATGATGCTGTGAAAGTGCTGCATCAGTATGCCAGCAAATTTGGAAAACTCAGCAGTGGCCACAGGACTGGAAAAGGTCAGTTTTCATTCCAATCCCAAAGAAAGGCAATGCCAAAGAATGCTCAAACTACCGCACAATTGCACTCATCGTACACACTAGTAAAGTAATGCTCAAAATTCTCCAAGCCAGGCTTCAACAGTATGTGAACCATGAACTTCCAGATGTTCAAGCTGGATTTAGAAAAGGCAAAGAAACCAGAGATCAGAGATTACCAACATCTGTTGGATCATCGAAAAAGCAAGAGAGTTCCAGAAAAATATCTATTTCTGCTTTATTGACTATGCTGAAGCCTTTGATTGTGTGGACCACCACAAACTATGGAAAATTCTGAAAGAGATGGGAATACCAGACAACCTGACCTGCTTCTTGAGAAATCTGTATGCAGGTCAGGAAGCAACAGTTAGAACTGGACATGGAACAACAGACTGGTTCCAAATAGGGAGAGGAGTACGTCAAGGCTCTATATTGTCACCCTGCTTATTTAACTTATATGCAGAGCACATCATGAGAAGTGCTGAGGTGGATGAAGCACAAGCTGGAATCAAGATTGCTGGGAGAAATATCAATAACCTCAGATATGCAGATGACACCACTCTTATGGCAGAAAGTGAAGAAGAACTAAAGAGTCTCTTGATGAAAGTGAAAGAGAGTGAAAATGTTGGCTTAAAACTCAACATTCAGAAAACTAAGATCATGGCATCTGGCACCATCACTTCATGGCAAGCAGATGGGGAAACGGTGGAAACAGTGGCTGACTTTATTTTCTTGGGCTCCAAAACCGCTGCAGATGGTGAATGCAGCTATGAAATAAAAAGACGCTTGCTCCTTGGAAGAAAAGTTATGACCAACCTAGACAGCATATTAAAAAGCAGAGACATTACTTTGCCAACAAAGGTCTGTCTAGTCAAAGCTATGGTTTTTCCGGTAGTCATGTATGGATGTGAGAGTTGGACTGTGAAGAAAGTTGAGCGCCGAATAATTGATGATTTTGAACTGTAGTGTTGGAGAAGACTCTTGAGAGTCCCTTGGACAGCAAGGAGATCCAACCAGTCCATCCTAAAGGAAATTGGTCCCGAATATTCATTGGAAGGACGATGCTGAAGCTGAAACTCCAATACTTTGGCCAACTTATGCAAAGAACTAACTCATTTGAAAAGACCCTGATGATGGGAAAAATTAAAGGCAGGACAAGGGGATGACAGAGGATGAGATGGTTGGATGGCCTCACCTACTCCCTGGACATGAGTTTGGGTAAACTCTGGGCGTTGGTGATGGACAGGAAGGCTTGGCATGCTGCAGTCCACGGGGTTGCAAAGAGTCAGACATGACTGAGTGACTGAACTGAATTGAATGTACAAGCATGTTCAGAGGAGAGTGGGTGAGGTGAAGAAAGGGAGAGGAGGTCAGATTGAGTGGATGGGATCTTGTCACTGGTAGTGGCTGGAAGTATGTGGGGGTTTGGAGTGTGTAGAGACAGAGGGATCCCAGCAGAGGAGCAGGGTGAGGAAGGGCGGGTGAGGAAGGGCGAAGGAAGGGTGAGGAGTTTGCTGAAGTAGGAGACTCAGGGTGGGAGCCAGATGCGGGGGCCTCCGTGGTCATCTGGGGACTGTGGCTGGGTTTGGTGGGGGCTGCGGTGAGGGCCTTTTGAGCGGGAGAGAGAATAGGTGAAAGAGCTGTATTTAAGGAGAGTTACGTGGCATGGTGAGTTGGGTAAATGGAACTCAGGGTCTTATAAATTAGCCTTTTCATTAGAATTCCATTCAACCCTGAGGCCTGGATTCTAAGCCCTTATGAGAAAGAGATGGTCTCTTTTAGAGATGCTTTCCAGTTCTTACTTGTAGCCAAGCACCACTCTATGCTACTTCCCAGCAGAGATTGGTTTTAACCAAGACAAAGAAGATAAGGCGGTTTTTCTCGACCACAGCGGCTCAGAGCTGCATCTCCTATTAGTTTTCGGAATATTCAGTGGGCTGCTCTGGATGCTCCGGCCAGCCCTGAGATATCCCTCCGCCAGAGAAAATGGCCAGGAGTTTCACTACTCCGCGTGGGGGCTCCGGTCCCCAAGGGCAGCCAAGCCCCCTCCCCGGAAAGGAAGTGAGGGCGGGGCCAGCGGAGCTCCCGCCCCTCTGTGTTGCCTCGGAGACCAAGTGTGTTTTCGTCGCAGTTGAGGTAGGACGCGGCCCGGCTGGCTGGAGTGCTACTTTCTGCCGGTGTGGCCGCAGCCGGGCGCCTGAACACAGGGCCTCGCTGCAGGCGGGGCTGAGAGGGCCTGTCCTGAGACCGCCGCCCTCCGCGGGGGGCTTGGGGCAGGCGTGAGAGGAGGGGGCTGCGCTTCCCAGCACTCAGTAGGTGCGGAGGTGGCGTAGGCGGCCTCGGACAGCTCCCTCCTACCCAAGTGTCCGTTTTGGGGAGGGGGGTGCGGCGGCGGAGGTCCTCGAACGGCTTCCAGCGCCAGTCAGGAGTTCAAGGCCAGGCTGAAATCTGCGTTGACTCTTCCCCGAAGAGTTTGAAAGAGTGAAGTACAAAACAGTAACCGTCATTCTTTGCCCTCAGCGTCAATCTCGAATTTGCGCCGGGCGCGTGGCTGGGAGCCCAGCCTTCTCGGTGAGTTCCAGTTAGGTTCGTGCCTGAGGGCTGCTTCCTTTTTGCTTCTTCGCACCGCTCCCCCCGCCCCCACCTCCGATTCTTCTTTTAAAGGATCAACCCTGAGGCCTGAGAGGGGCTCTGGTGCTTTCTGCTAGAGCTGGGGCGCCTCGGCCCCGGTGGACTCGCCCAGCCCGTCTGTCTGTCTGGAGACACTTGTCCTCCAGGGAGGACTTTTCCTTGGAGGCGGGCGGAGAGGCTTCTCGGTATCCGCCTGGTCTGAGACCAACCCGCAGACGACGGCTTCCCTGCAGGGGGTCCCGCTCGAGGCCAAGATGTCTTCCGTGGGGAAGGTGACCCAGATTCCCAGCGGGAAGGTCTACCAGCAGATCTTCGAGGCTGAGGTAGGCCTGTCCTTCTAGTCCCCGTTTCCCTGGCCCCCTGCTTCCCTCAGCTTCCCGGGAACTTCCCTCCCTCAGAAGACTTCCTTGCCTGGGAACCTAATGAAATAAGGGCTTTGAAATTGTGTTGATGAAAAATAATTATTGTTTCCTAAAATGTAGGAATACAAAATTAGAATGTCTATTCCTGAAAATTGTGAAATCTATTTTAAAATTTAATTTAAATTCCTCAGAAATAGCCAAAATTAACCATTGGGTGTCCTGGATCTTTTTTCTATGCATGAAAGCATCTCTAATTTTTCTGTTTAAAAAGTGAGTGTGAAAAAAGACAACCTCTTTAACAAGTGGTGCTGGGAAAACTGGTCAAACACTTGTAAAAGAATGAAACTAGAACACTTTCTAACACCATACACAAAAATAAACTCAAAATGGATTAAAGATCTAAATGTAAGACCAGAAACTATAAAACTCCTAGAGGAGAACATAAGCAAAACACTCTCTGACATAAATCACAGCAAGATCCTCTATGACCCACCTCCCAGAATATTGGAAATAAAAGCAAAAATAAACAAATGGGACCTAATGAAACTTAAAAGCTTTTGCACTACAAAGGAAACTATAAGTAAGGTGAAAAGACAGCCCTCAGATTGTGAGAAAATAATAGCAAATGAAGAAACAGACAAAGGATTAATCTCAAAAATATACAAGCAACTCCTGAAGCTCAATTCCAGAAAAATAAATGACCCAATCAAAAAATGGGCCAAAGAACTAAACAGACAGTTCTCCAAAGAAGACATACAGATGGCTAACAAACACATGAAAAGATGCTCAACATCACTCATTATTAGAGAAATGCAAATCAAAACCACAATGAGGTACCATTACACGCCAGTCAGGATGGCTGCTATCCAGAAGTCTACAAGCAATAAATGCTGGAGAGGGTGTGGAGAAAAGGGAACCCTCTTACACTGTTGGTGGGAATGCAAACTAGTACAGCCACTATGGAAAACAGTATGGAGATTTCTTTAAAAACTGGAAATAGAACTGCCATATGACCCAGCAATCCCACTTCTGGGCATACACACCGAGGAAACCAGATCTGAAAGAGACACGTGCACCCCAATGTTCATCGCAGCACTGTTTATAATAGCCAGGACATGGAAGCAACCTAGATGCCCATCAGCAGATGAATGGATAAGGAAGCTGTGGTACATATACACCATGGAATATTACTCAGCCATTAAAAAGAATTCATTTGAATCAGTTCTAATGAGATGGATGAAACTGGAGCCCATTATACAGAGTGAAGTAAGCCAGAAAGATAAAGAACATTACAGCATACTAACACATGTATATGGAATTTAGAAAGATGGTAACGACAACCCTATATGCTAAACAGAAAAAGAGACACAGAAGTACAGAACAGACTTTTGAACTCTGTGGGAGAAGGTGAGGATGGGATGTTTCGAAAGAACAGCATGTATATTATCTATAGTGAAACAGATCACCAGCCCAGGTGGGATGCATGAGACAAGTGCTCCGGCCTGGTGCACTGGGAAGACCCAGAGGGATCGGGTGGAGAGGGAGGTGGGAGGGGGGATCGGGATGGGGAATACGTGTAACTCTATGGCTGATTCATATCAATGTATGACAAAACCCACTGAAATGTTGTGAAGTGATTAGCCTCCAACTAATAAAATAAATAAATAAGTAAAAAGAAGAAGAAGAATATATTTTTTTTAAAAAGTGAGTGTGATTCTACAGCAGTGCCTTAAAACCTCCTTTTTCCCTGTTTACAGTATCTCAGCTTTCTGTGTCAGTGCAAATTCAGGTACTTCACAATGTTTAGTGGCTGCCTGGTTTTTTATATAGGACTTCCTGTAATTTATTAAAGTAATGCCCTCTTGGTAATTATATAAGTTGTTGGCATTGCCTTGTCATCTATAAAAAACTGCACGGATGACATCTTAAACACATACTCAAACCCTTCTTTTGAAGTTCTGTACTGCTTATTTAAAGGGGATTTTTATTCCTACTTTGAGTCCTAAGTAATGCTCTTTGTGGAGGGCTTGGAAATTATAATAGTGTAAAGAGACCGTAGAAATTGCTCACATGATCCTGCTCCCTGGAAGCAACCATTCTTAACCTTTGGCATATTTTCTCCTTGTTGTTTCTCCATGCGTTTAAAATTTTGAAATCATAATGTATAATTTTCATCATAATTTTCTTTTATGCTCTTAATTACTAGGTTTTGTTGTATATCATATCATAAGTATTTCCTCATGCCATAAAAAATCCTTTGTAAGTCTCGTTTTTAATAAATTCCTAACATTCCATTGAACGGAGATACTGGGTTTACTTAACCAATCCCCTCTTGTTGGACAGTTCCATTTTTCCAATTCTTTGTGATTATAAAAAATGATGGGATGCACATCTTGGTTCTCATTAAAATTTCTTAAAAGATGACCTCCCAGAAGTGTCTGAATGACCAATTTGGGGAGTAGAGAGCCCTCCTTCATGGGGTATGCCCTGGGGTTGAGGGCCTCCCTCAAACTGCCTTCTTGCTGGCAGGCTCACACTTGACCTTCTAAGGTGCACAGGCAGCCTGGGTGCTCGGGAGTCTACAGTTCCAGCTCCCTTCACCTGGTTCTTCCATGGATTCAGGTGCAGCTGGTCCGCTCCCTGGCATCCTCTAGGAAGCGAGCTGTGGAGCGTTCCATGATCCCAAAGGATGGCAAGAAGCCCTTGATGAAGAAGGTGGATGTTCGTGAAGGCGAGATGGTGTCTCCTCGGCAACAGAAGTGGATGCGCAGCCTACCCAATGACTGGACCACAGAAAACCCTGTTCTCTACAGGTGGGTCCTGCTTTCCAGGCCACAGCCCCACACACCAGGCGTGGTTAGGATTTTCAGAAATGCAAGAAGAGCTCCCACAAGATGAGTACTGGATGGGAATGAAGTCCCAGGTACCTCCTCTGAGAGACGGAAATAATAATGATGTCTACTTTGCAGGACTGTTTGCTTCTCCTTCCCTCCCTCCTTTGACAGGCAGCAGGTATGCAGATCCCAACCTCCTGGAACTTGAATTCGACAGTAAATAAATAAGCAGGTCTCCCCAAAGATGGAAAGGTTCTGACACTGAGGACAGGGTGGTGGGGACAGGAGTCAGGAGACCTCCACTGAGGCCAGAGGATGGGAGCAGGGAAGTACAGGGCGAGGCTCGGAGGCAGTACCACTTTGATCTTCTCCAGAAGACCGGAGACATCAGCGGGCCTGGGGAGGGGAGTGGGAGATGAGGCCAGGAGAGGCTTGCCGGCCACAGGCAGTATTTCGAAATTCACTGGAGTGACTAGAGTGAGCAGTGATTTGCATTTTTGTTTTTTGTTTTTTTAATGGGTACAGGGTTTCTTTTATTATTTTTTAATTAATTTATTTTCATTGGAAAAGAATTACTTTACAATACTGTGATGGTTTTTTCCGTACATCAACATGAATCGGCCACAGGTTTACCTGTGTCCCCCCCATCCTGAACCTCCCTCCCACCTCCCTTTCCCTCCCCACCCTTTCCCTCAGGGTTTTTTTTTTTTTTTTTTAAGACTTTCAAGCAGTGGTGTGCAGAATGTGGGGGGCTGCAAGGAGGGGCAGAGAGGCCAGGGAGGAGGCCACGGTAGTCCATGTCAGCTCTGTCGGGCTGTGTCAGCAGGGCACTTTGGGTTTATTTTGGAGGCAGAACCCAGGGGACCAGGTGACGGATTGGGTGGGAGGAGAGGGCTCCTGAGAGTCCTAGGTCTCTGGCCTGAGTCCTTGGATGGACAGCCATTCCCTGAGATGGGAGCCAGTGGGGTAGGAGCAGGGAGCTGAACTTGAGATTCCCGAACGTGCCATTTCAGCTCCCTGGGCTCACACTCCTCAAGTAGGAGGAAAGGAAAAGGAGGGGTTGCATTTTCCTCGGGGGGTGGGGGGCACTTTGGAGAATGTAGCAGGAGCTGGGCTGCCCCTAGGTTCTTTCATCTCTGCACCAACCATAAACGCTTCTCAGGTGTGGGACGCTGGGACAGGGAGTCAGTCCAGCTCTATCTGCCTTTGTGTCCCCTTTAACCTTGTTGGAGCAGGGACTGACCCCCTGCTGGGTGAAGGTCTCTCCCCTGCCCTGCCCTTCGAGTCTCCCCAGGCAAAGTTCCCCTACAGCTCCTGAGACTCAGCACCCTGAACTGTTGGGCAGACCCATTAGCCGCCCAGGCACAGGCAGGAGGTCAGCACTCTCCAGCTCATGTCCCTGACGCTCAATGCAAGGATCCAGAGGCACAGACAGCTGGGATCTGACCATGATCCCCCCATCTCCCAGGGGGACAGTCTCGCAGCCTGACTGTAACTCTGGATCCTTTAAAGGACAGGCTCCTCTCCGCTGACCTGTTTTCTATTAGTCCCAGGGTCTCCTGAAGTCCCCCTTTCCCCTGAGTTTAGGCTTGAACCACCCATCATCCCCATAAGTGGATATGACATCAGTTAGGAGCTCTTGGCACCCACAGGACAGTATTTGGGGAAAGGCACTGCTCATGGAGGGCGCTGGCATTGTGCCGGCTTCCTGGTGCAGACTAGGTCCACTCTGCTATGGATGTGAATCCAGAGCACAACTCCCTGCCCAAGAAGAGAGATGTGTTTATAACCAACCGGGCCCTGCTACCCTCAAAGCAACTGAGGTCACTAACTCAGCATCAGCACTTCTCTGAGGGCCTTGTCCCCTTCTTGAAAATTCAGCTAGCTAAACCAGTCAACTTGTGCATTCATTCACCCAGGACAGGACATCTGGGTAAGTGGAAGAGGAACTCGGGGTACGGGTAGGTCACCACTAGCATAAACCAAGTCCCCAGGTTCTGGGGGCAAGTGACCGAGAAGCCAGAGCTGTAAGCAGCTCCCATAGTCGGGGTACCCCGGCTCCAGTGCAGCTGCCTTAATCCAGGGGCATTTGGTTGACAAAGTTGAGAGATTCGCCTCTGGAGGGTCAGCCTGGGCCCCATCAGCTACCGCCTTGCAGTCTCCCTTGGCAGTAGGTGTCCATGAGGACTACATCAGACAGTGTCTGGAAAGTGCTCCATGTGTCGGGGCCCCCAGGCACAGCAGGTGTTGCTGAGAACTGCGTTTCTGGGCACTTGTCCTGTGGACTGCACATTCCAGGATTTTCATTCCAAAGCTGAGTTGTGCTCACCCAGCCTGTGCTCACCCAGCTCCTCCCTGCTGAGACAGTTTGTCCTGGGGTCCCAGCTTCCTCCTCCCTCACCCAAACTCTGTGGACCATGGACCTGGGCATCACAGGCAGGGATCTGGGCGTCCCAGGGCCAGTTTGTCCAGGGACTTCCCTCCCACATCCCCCACCCTGGACAATGGGGTCACCCCAGGTGCCTCATCTGATGGGTTGCTGAGGAAGCAGATGAGGGCCTGCTGAACACTGAGCCTCGGTCCGGCCTTCCCAGGCTGGCCGAGCCCCCAGTGGCCCCCAGTTTCCACGTGCGGAAGACGGCTCATGCTCACCACCCACACTTGGTGTGTGGCCAGGATGGAGCAGGCCCCTCTTCTCATCTGAGGACTGTGCGGTGTCTTCTGGCCGCAGATACCCTGGCAGTGTCTGTTGGGGGTGCGTCTTCAGGGCATTCTGGAATTGGGTGGCCCCAGGCCATTGCCAATTCCCAGGGTCTCTGCGGACACTGAGAGCTACCCTGGGGGGCAGGGGTGGTGAGGCGCCTGTGGGGGTTAGTATTTCCCTCTGCTTATGCCTCAGGGAAAAGGAAATAGCCAAAAAGGAAAAAGCTCAAGAGAGTGAGAACACCATCGCCGCCAGAGAAGTCCGGGGCCTCACGGATACCATTGGTGAGCCTGTGTTCAGCTGTGAGGGCAGGCGTGGCCTGGGCCAGACAGTGCTCCGTGGGGAGCTCCTGGAAAGTCTAATGTGGAGGCACCTGCAGGGCCCACTGTTCCTTGCTCAGCCTCATAGGACGCCATCCGCCTGGACCCTCTCCCCTGGATCTTTCTCCCCACCTCCTGCCCTCAGCCTTGTCCCCTGAACTTCCTCCCCTCAGCCTTGTCCTCTGGGTCTTTCCCCTGAACCCTTGTCCCCCTTTCCCCTGGGCCTTCTCCTCATGCAGGGAGCTGGGGGAGGAAGGGGGCCGCCTGCAGTCAGCACTGACTGATGAGACCGGTTGGTGAAGGGTGTACTGTAGCTTGATCTTCTGTGCTTTCACGGAAGGATCTTTCAGCTGACATTGCCTTCCTTCATACCTTCACACGCACATTGTGCTTCCCGGGTGGCTTAGATGGTAAAGCGTCTGCCTGCAACGCAGGAGACCCGGGTTTGATCCCTGGGTCAGGAAGATCCCCTGGAGAAGGAAATGGCAATACACTCCAGTACTCTTGCCTGGAAAATTCCATGGACGGAGGAGCCTAGTGGGCTACAGTCCATGGGGTTGCAGAGAGTCAGACACGACTGAGTGACTTCACTTTATTTCCTTCTTTCTTTTCCTTCACACCACATTACCCTAGTTTGACTTTATCCTGATATGGAAGCTGTTTCTCCTTGTGATTAAAAAAGTAGTACTCGCTCAATGTAGAAAAACAAAGGAAAGAGATAAAGCAGAAAGTGAAAAGTCCACCTCCACAGTAGCACGCATTCTCTTCCCAAGAGTGCCCACTACCCAAGAGACCACATAGTGTCCAGGGTCCCACATGTATTCAGGGGACAGCAGGGCAGAGGATAATGGAACCTACCTCTTGGCTTCATCCCTAGAAGTAATTGACTTAGAACAATAACTAGCTGGTAAGTGCTGGGAAGTGTCAGTAATTCTTATCTGTGTCTGTATTTTCTTCTATAAAACTTTTAATTAAAACCTAGATGGCCTTATTCTGTACATACCATTTGGAACATTTTTCCAGCATTCAGTTGTATATGCAAGTTGTATATGTAACTCCCTATAGCACTTAAGGATCACCTTCTTTTTCCTTAAGACTCTGATGAGACTCTGGGGGTGGGCATCTCCTGAACCCAGGCACCTGCTGTCTTGCTGTCTTCCCCTGGGTGCTCTGACCTCACCTGGAAGCTCTGAGGGCAGCCTCGTCACCTCTGTTGTTCTCTAGTTCCTGAGAGGATCAGCACCACCACCTTTCAAAAGCAAGGAGATAACAAGAGGAGGGCCTACGAGAGTGCCCTGGCGAGCTTTAAGGAGGAGATCGCTCGGATCGGGATGGTGAGAATTCTCCCTCTCACCCCCCTTCTGTTCCTGGGCCATTCCGACGGGAGGGTGGGCTCCGTACAGCACCCGTGCCCCTCCCCCCTGGCCCTCAGTGGCTCGCCGCGGTGTAGACGGAGTGGTGTAGACGGAGTGGTGTGGACAGGATTGCCGGAGTCACGTGTGGATGGCTCATGGCAAGTGCTGATGGTGAGGGCAGCCCTGTATGTCAGGTACTGTCACAACCCCCGTTTTACCGGTGAGGCCCAGAAAGTCCTGCCTGATTGGGCACATAAGGGCCAAGTGGGAGTTGGACTCTGGGTCTGATGCTTAAGCCAAGTCTTTGATCACCCTGCTCGATCCTGCTAACAAGGGGCCAAACGTCCTGCCCTTAGGCACTACCCTTACTTGGCTCCCTGTTCCTTTCCGGAGACCTTGTCTGTAACCAGACTGACCCCTTGAATATTCCCTAAAGAGAGCTTTTTTGCCCTTCCGGGTCCATATCTCTAGGCCCTGAATCACACTCTGCACTTTCTGTGTGAATTCCCTGGATCCTGGGAGACGGCTGTAGACCCAAAGCCCCAGGAACGCACTCTTGCAGCCAGCTCCTCACTTTTCTAATACGTCCCAACCGGACATGCGCTCTGCTCTCCATGAGCTCTGCGCCTATGGTCACACCACCTAACTGAGCCTCAGCTTCCTCATCTGAAGTACTCTTGGAATTATTTCCTTGGCCACTTCTTTAATGAATACTTGTGGAGCTCCACCCATGGGCCGGGCATAAGGTCAGCCCCTCCTTCACAGGCTGTGACGAGGACCATGTGAGTCTGAGGACGAGGGCTCCCACACGCTGTGTGTCCCAAAGGGTGCTGCCCTCGTGCCGTGGCTGTGCACAATGAGTAAACCTTAACTCTTTAGGTCGAGTTACGAGTCACTGTTTTTGAGAGGGGGCCACAGCTGGCGCTTCCCTACCACAGGGTTAGGGAGGAGTCCTTCCTGTCCCAGGGGTGTTGATACCATCGCCCTCGCCCTCCTGGCCTGTTTTAGGAAATGGAACCTCTCATCTTGGAACCAGGAGCACTTCTTTTAAAAAAGCTGGCTGAGTCTGAAGAGGATGTCGACAATCTCTTCAGAAAGGTGGAAAACGACAGCAACCTCGAAGACTACACCATCCAAGTAGGCGTCCCCCTCGTGGTGGGGCCTGCCCCGCCTGTGGCCCGCTCCTGCTCCTCCTTCCCTCTGTCCCACCAGCTCTCACAGTCCAACCCAAGCTTCTCTGCACAGACCCTGTTGGAGCTGAGGGATCAGGTGGCCGAGAAGTTCCTGCTGCAGAAGCAGGAGATCAAGGAGCTGGATGAGACGCTGCACTCACTTGAGTTCTCCCGGGTAGATAAAGTGAGCTGGCCTGCAGATGGGCTCTGGGTGACTCTCACTCTTGTGCGATTTATGGGGCATCCCCTGTTTTCAGTCCGCTAGGAGAAGAGAGTCACTCACTGTGGTGCCTTTTCATTTCTAGCTAAAAAGCGTGTTGAAGAAATATGTGGAAATCATAGAGAAAACTTCCTACCTCATGCAGCCCGACGTATATAGGCTGATCAATAAAGAAGCCATGGTGAGTGGTTTTCACGCAAACGGGATCAGCCTGCAAGAGCAGGACCACAGGACGCCCTAGAGCCTGGGTCTCAGCAGCGATGGGCTTCTCACATGTAACGTTTCCAAGTAACTCAGGCTGGCCACTTGAGTTCAGAACCGGAGTCTTTGTTAAGTACTTCCAGTGGAAATCCCTCCAGTACATTTTGTGCTTCCCTGCCATGTTCGTCCCAGTGAACCTAGCACAGTGTCAGCAGTCTGACCGACGCTGATTCTGCAGGCACCTGCGGGGCTGTGTCTCAGCAGCCGCGTGCAGTGCGGTGTGTGCTGCATGACAGAAGCGTGATCTCATAGCTCTCGTGGGCTCAGGGTGGTGTGTGCACTCATAAGTGACCTCTTGGGATTAAAAAGAAAAAAACACACAAGAAAATCAATGTTATTCATGACAGGATACTTCTTCTGGCTCCTCAGAGGCACATTTTCTTAGGTGGGTTTCTGCGTCTGGTGCAGAAAGCTGGGCTTGCCAGGTCACGGGCCTCCTGGCAGCACGCAGAGTGGAAGGAGCACCATATTCAGAAGCACAGATGGGCGCCAGCCCAGGCGTGTGCCTCGGGGTCCTGGACGAAGCTCGGACGGGGAGGAAGCACAGACCCCTTCCTCCACCGTCCAGACATGAATGTTCCCCAAAATTGCTGCACCTGGAACTCCGTGTCCGTAAAATGAGGACAGTGATTCTCAGGCGCCAGTACTTGTTGGGAGGGCTCCATGAGAGGGCCCAGCCGTGGCCGCTCTCATCTGAGACAAGCAGGAGTTCCTGACTCTGAATTAACCATTTGCTCGACTAGGCGTGTCAGAGTTAGCAGTCTCCCAGTTGCATTTCAGCGTTTGACCTCGCTGGGCTCATCGTCCACAGAAAAACGGGTGCTTTCTCCTTGCTCTGTGTGCGTCTGTCTCTCTCACCTCCAGCAGTACCCTATGCTGTGGAGAGCATCGTCTTCACATTATGGCTACAGATTTGGCGGTTCGGGAAATACTTGCCAATGCCCCTCAGCTAGGAACAGGTGGCATCAAACCTCAGCTTCTGGTGGAATTTTTATGACTGGAATTTCTGCCCGCTGTGTGTAGTGGTTCTCAGCCCTGCACCAGGGCGGTGCATAGAGGGCTCTGGGACATGTAGGGAACATTTTTGGCTGTTCCAATCCTTGGGGACATGGGAGAGGCCATTCTTATTGAAGGGGCTTGGGGAGGCTAGATGACAGATGAGTACCACCCAGTGAAGAATCGTCTCCACTGCCATGCCAAAGGTGCCCTTGTGAGGGCACCTGGGAGGACTGCTAGAGAGTGTTCTAGCTTTGGCCTCATTTGGTCACTGGGTGCCGGTTCTCATCACAACCATGTGTGACCGGTCCCTGGTAGCATGAGCATTCTGCTGTTGGAGCAAATTTACAAAAAGAACAGGTCGACACTGAGAGCCCGCTGAAGTGCCTAACTCTAGTGAATTTAGAACCACCTTTTTAAACACTCTGAGATGGCCTTGGGGCTGGGTTGAAACTCACCTGGCCAGGATTCACTGTGAAGCCTTCAGGACAGACCCTTGTCACTGTCTGTAGCTGCTGAATCCCGGGCAGCTTCCTTGAGTGCCCAGTGACCTCCCCTCCCAGTACTCCTCAGATGCTGCCACCACCCTGCTCGGTGCTCGGCCCACAGCTCACCTGGCCCCTCTCCAGCTGCCCACCACCCCTGTCCTACTGAGCCCTGTTCTGACCTTGGAGAGCCCCTGCTCCATCTAGAACCTGCCCGCCTATGACCGCAGATCATAAACCGCGCCCTGCTGGGCAACCGGAGGGCCCTTGCCCAGCTGTTCGTCAACCTGATGGAGGCCAGGCTGCAGCAGGAGCTTGATAGCCACCGCCGCTGGCAGTGCCTGATGGACGCCTGGAAGGCGCTCAAGAAGGACAGCCTGGTGCAGGCGTTCAGGTCAGCGGCTGCCCGCACTGCGGAGGCTCTCCCCTCCCCACCCCACCCCACCCCCCGCCAGCATGGGTAGGAGAGAAGAGTGCGTTCTCCCTCCGTTTGTCATTACTTTAAAATGCCGTTGCTTTTTCTGATGGTAAAAGTAATAGGGGCTTCCCGCCCCCGCCCCCCCCCCCCCGCCTTAGAGTCAAAATAGATAGAAGTATAAGGAGAAATTAAAAGTCACCATTAATTTCTCATCACAGTGAGAAGCACAGCTGATATTTTGGTATTATTTTCTTCCGGGCTATTTTAAGACCCATACTGCATGCGTAGATTTGTATCTTATTTTCTTCATACACATTTTCTCATATGTATCTTCTTGAAAGTGCAAGTGTCATTCACTCAGTTGTGTCCGACTCCTTGTGACCACATGGACTGTAGCCCACCAGGCTCCTCTGTCCATGGGATTCTCTAGGCAGGAATACTGGAGTCAGTTGTCATTGCCTTCTCCGGGGTCTTCCCGACCCGGGGATCAAACCCAGGTCTCCTGCATTACAGGTAGATTCTTTACCATCTGAGCCACCAGGGAAGCCCAAAAGTGAAAGTGAAATTCGCTCAGTGGTGTCCAACTCTTTGTGACCCCATGGACTATACAGTCCATGGAATTCTTCAGGCCAGAATACTGGAGTGGGTAGCCTTACCCTTCTCCAGGGGATCTTCCCAATCCAGAGATCGAACCCAGGTCTCCCGCACTGCAGGTGGATTCTTCACTAGCTGAAGCCCACTGTACAAGTGGTTTGAAAATGTTAGCCTGATCACCTGCCCACTGTCCACTCTTTACTGTTACGGGGCCAAGGAGAATGGCCATCCCTCAGGCTTGGGCCGCTTCCCACCCCGTGGTAGCAAGTTTCACTCCTGGGAAGGAGGGTGAAGAGAGGGCCCAGCTCCAAGCTTCCCCCATCACGTGGCACCCTTGTTAATACTGACGCAAGGGTCGTGGAGGTTTGGGCCAGCAAAGAAGGCTTTCTTTTGCTAAGAAAGGGGCACTTGGAACCAGGATGTCTAAGGGCACCAAAGAGTGTCTGTCTGTGCTGTAGGTGTGGTGGTGAGAGGCCCGCTGTCCACCTGCATTTCTAAACGGAGACCACCGGAGTCTGAGTCTAGGACGGGTGGAGAAGTGTACCGAGGTCTGACTGCCCTGTATTTTCTCTGTGACCTTGGTCAAGGGCTTAAACATTCACAGGCCTTGTCTGCAGATACCAGGATGGACTGGTGACAGGGTTGCAGTGATGATCAACAAGATGCTCTGTGGAAAGTACCTGGTCCAGGCCTGGGCTTGGACCCGGGAGGTTAAGACGTCAGTAACCATCACGGACAGCAGTGGGAAGAGGTGACATTTACTGGGCATTTCCCAGGAGTGAGGCATGGTGCTAATGGTTTTGCGCGCATTATCTGGTGGGGTCCTCCCAAGTGCCACTTGAGGAAGGTATTGTCATTACCTTGACAGAAGAGGAAACCAGGTTTCAGGGCAGGGGCGACCTGCCCAAGGTCACAAGGCTGGAGGCAGTAGTCAGGACCCACACCTGAGCTGTGCCTGCCGACCCCTCTGTTCCTCCCTCCCCCACCCTCCCTCCCTCTCTTCCCTCCTTTCCTCAGTGTCCCTGAGGCCCGGATGTGGGGACAGGGTTGGGAGTGGTGTCAGGGTGCTGAATGTTCTTACTGTGGGTCTCATGCCTTCTCTCCCACCCACCCTGCCCCTCCTCTCCTGTCCATGGTGCCAATGTGTCTGGACGCCCAGTGAGTTCATGGCCAGTGAGAAGATCCAGACTCCTCCGGCTGTGAAGAAGGAGCTTGAGACCATGATGAAGGACCAGAGCATCCTGCAGCAGAAGCGCCTGGACCACCTGTGCACCATCTGGTACAGTAGGAGGGGAGGGCCCCCTGGGGAGGGGCACCTTTGGGGGTCCACGGGGGAGGCAGGCACAGTCCTTACTGTTGGCTTTTCTCTTGAGGCATTGTCCTCCAGACCAGGCCATCTCCCTGTTCTCGGGCCCTGGGCTGGTCACCTGGGTCCACGTTCTGGGGTGTCCCAGCCCAGTAGCAACAGGGAACGTGACACATTTTCTGCAGAAGGAAGTTTAGTGTGACTCTGCCAAAGAGCTTGGAAGGAGGCAGTGGCTAGGGGTGAGGTCAGAGGAGAGTAGGGGAGTTGGGGGGAGCCAGGTCAGGAGTTGGACTTTTTCCTGAGGGCAGTGAGGCATGGAGTGGCTCCATCAGCTCTGCAGTTTGGAGCGTGGATGGAGGGATGTGGAGCTGAAGGCCCAGAGGTTGGTAAGGAGGCTGCTGTCATCTGACAGGGACCTGTGAGAGGCTGTGGACAGAAGCTTTGCTTAGGCCTGTGTTCACCAGCTCTGATCCCATGATAAGCTGTTTGGTGGGGGCACGCTGAATGTTCTAGATCCTGGGAGTCTGTAGCATCCACCCTCAGCATCAGGATGGAGCCTGCATGGTCCTGCGAGGCAGAGTCATTTCATGTGCTGGGAGCCATGCACCTCATTGGTCCCTTTCATCCTGGTCCCTCTGGGATACAGGTTCCTCCCATCACCTCACTACAGAGCCCAAGTTCTCCTAGGATGTTAATGACTGTTAGGACCCTACACAACTCGAGCCAGAGAGACTCCACCAGGATGGGCATCTGCTGCCCCAGGTGCAGCCACATCTTCATGCAAGCATGAAATTCACAAGGTGGATTAAAAATCTCAACACAAGGAAAAGTGCTTCTGTTGTTTTCTATGACTCCACTCGGGCTTCCCAGGTGACGCTAGTGGTAAAGAACCCTCCTGCCAACGCAGGAGACATAAGAAACGCAGGTTTGATCCATTGGTCAGGAAGGTCCCCTGGAAGAGGGTGTGGTAACACACTCCAGTATTCTTGCCTGGAGAATCCCATGGACAGAGCAGGCTGGCAGGCTATAGTCCATGGGGTCGCAAAGAGTTGGACATGACTGAAGCAACATAGCACACACACACACATGACTCCACCTACTTCTGACATTGAGTCCCTGTTCATAAAGGTGGGCAAAACTTAGTCTTTCTTGGGGATCCTGCCCATCAACAGAAAGCCAGGGAATCCCACCCAGAGCCAAGCCTGGGAAGTCTGGTCGTCAGTGTTTGGTCCACACACGTTGTTCAGTCGCTCAGTCGTGTCCGACTCTTTGTGACCCAATGGACTGCAGCACTCCAGGCTTCCCTGTCCTTCATTATCTCCTGGAGTTTGCTCAAACTCATGTCCATTGAGTCAGTGATGCCATTCAACCATCTCATCCTCTGTCGTCCCCTTCTCCTCCTGCCCTCAGTCTTTCCCAGCATCAGGGTCTTTTCCAGTGAACTGGCTCTTCACATCAGGTGGCCAAAGTGTTGGAGCTTCAACTTTAGCATCAGTCCTTCCAATGAATATTCAGGGTTGATTTCCTTGTGGATTGACTGGTTTGATCTCCTTGTAGTTCAAGGGCCTCTCAAGAGTCTTCTTCAACACCACAGTTCAAAAGCATCACACATGCTCCTGGGCCACTGCTGCTGCCTCCACACAGCTGGATACAGGAGTCTTGAGGAGACTGCTCTGAGCCCCTGAGTGCCCCCACCCAGGCAGCCGTTTCTTTCCAGAGACCTGGGTCTTATAGTTGCTCCAGCAGTGGCACCAGGAAGCAGGACCCACCTGCTGGCCCTGCCAGGCGCCCGCCACCCTGCTGTGTCCGCCTGTCCCCCAGCCCCTTCCTGTTGGGTGAAGAGAGTCCTGGGCCACAGCATCCGCTTCCTCCCCAGGGCGCTCTGCCCAGTCCTCCAGCGCCTGCTCATCACCAATGCTCTCGACTCCCCTAAGCACTTAGACTTTTGCAAACCAAAAGCAGAAAGAGTTGTAGGCTGATGTCTTCTCTGCCCCAGCACTTCCTTCATACAGGCTGTGAGTGTGGGGCTGGCTGCTGCCCACGTGGAGGGGAAAGTTGGGGCCAAGCACATGGAGAAAAATGCGTCCTTTGGTGCTTCTGGCCACAGCTGGGGCAGAGCGTATAGTGGCAGTGTCTTCAGGCAGCGTGTGCAGCTGGGTGTGTGATATGACCTGGCTTGGAGGAAGTTGTGGGCAGCTCTGAGATAGCAGAAGCAAGAGCACATTTATAGGACAGAGGACCCGGCAGTGGGGATATATAAAAAGTGAAGTCAGGACATAATTCCAGCATCTGGACGCATTGCAAACACATACAACTTCAAGGTAAAGTTGCAAAGTCTTGATCCCAGGATTCCAGTGAGTGTCAAGCAAAGGTTTGGGTTTGTGGTATCTGTGCAGGCAGGTCTGGACAGCTCCCACAAAGTACACCAGATGGACCCCACTTCTCCTTGGCCTGTCAGAGCTGGGGAGCCTTCTAATCAAGCCCGAGGAGCTGCCCAGGGAACTTAACCGCCTCATGTGGGACCTCAGGCAGGCCCCACGTCCCATCCCAACCCGTGGCTGCAGGCCTCCCTCTGGAAACCCGAGTCCCAGCCACCCGGTGAGAACCTTTGTTCTGGCTCGTGCCAGGTCCTCTGTAGGCTTGTGGGTAGTGATGGCAGAAGGGTTGGGAGTTTTATTAAGAGTCCCAGGGTCTCTCCCAGGAGAATTCCCGTGGATTTTCTTGGATCCAATAAATACATGTGCATATAATTTTTTAAAACAAAAATTTCATTTTGGAGTAATGTTAGATTTACGGAAAAGTTACAAAGATAACACACAGAATTCCTATATGTTCCTAATCCAGTTTCCCTAGTGTTGTCATCTTACCCTGCCACCGGATGCTCGTCAACACTAAAATTAACTTTGATGCATTTTCACTAACTATAAATTTCACCAATTAATTTTTCCACTTTTCCATTTCCATTCCATATCCTTTTTCTGTTCCAAGACCCAATCTAGGACACCACATTGCCTTTAGTACAATGTTTAGACTTGAGATCATGCCCTGCACACTCTAGTATTTCCCTTTTGCTCTTTTCAGTTCAGTTCAGTCACTCAGTCGTGTCTGACTCTTTGCAGCCCCATGGCCTGCAGCACTCCAGGCTTCCCTGTCCATCACCAACTCCCGGAGTTTACCCAAACTCATGTCCATCGAGTTGGTGATGCCATCCAACCGTCTTATCCTCTGTCATCCCCTTCTCCTCCTGCCTTCAATCTTTCCCAGCATCAGGGTCTTTTCCAATGAGTCAGCTCTTCACATCAGGTGGCCAAAGTATTGGAGCTTCAACTTCAGCATCAGTCCTTCCAATGAATATTCAGGACTAATTCCTTTAGGATGAACTGGTTTGATCTCCTTGCAATTCAAGGGACTCTCAAGAGTCTTCTCCAACACCACAGTTCAAAAGCATCAATTCTTCAGTGCTCAGCTTTCTTTATGGTCCAGTTCTCACATCCCTACATGACTACTAGAAAAACCATAGCTTTGACTAAACGGACCTTTGTTGGCAAAGTAATGTCTCTGATTTTTAATACACTGTCTAGGTTTGTCATAGCTTTTCTTCCAAGGAGCAAGCATCTTTTAATTTCATGGCTGCAGTCACCATCTGCAGTGACTTTGGAGCCCAGGAAAATAAAGTCTGTCACTGTTTCCATTGTTTCCCCCATCTATTTGCCATGAAGTGATGGGACCAGATGCCATGATCTTTGTTTTTAGCTCTTTACTATCTCACTATAAGTAGGCTGCCCAAGACCATCTTGGGCTACATGTCTTGTCTTGGCATAATTGTTCTTAGCATCTCCCCTTCACTGTCAAAATATCCTAATGTGGACAATAAGTAATTTGTGATATTCATTTTTTCCACACCACTAAACACCACCTGAAACTTAGTGACTTACAGCAACAATCATTTTTTGCTCCTCATGATTCTGTGAGCCGGCTGGGCAGTTTCCTTCGGCTGGGGCTGGATGGTCCAGGGTGGCCTTGCTCCTGTGTCTGGAGCCTTGGGTGGGACAGCTGGGGCCTCTGTCCACTTGCTGTCTCACCCTCCAGGAGGCTAATCCAGGCTTGGAGGCCCGGTGGTGGTGCTGGTGCTGGCAAAAGGGCTCCCTGCAACAAGAGAGGGCAAGCAGAAGTCTCAAGCCTCTGCTGAGACTGGTAAATATGCTGAGACATATTTACTGGTGTTTCATTGGCCAAAGCAAATATCATGGCCAAGCCCAGAACCTGGAATGGGGAAATAAACTCAACCTGCTGGTGGGAGGAACTAACAATGTTGACAATTTTTCAATCCGCCAAATTCTTTTTAGTGACTACAGTAAAGAATTCATGTATTTTATTTAAGAAATTCCCTATTGTTGGACATGAATGTTGTTTTTTATTTTTTGAGTGTTTATAAACAACTGTTAAGCAACTGTCTTAATGCATAAACTTTGTATATATTTTATATTGTCTGTGATTGGGTTCCTTGAAGTGGATTCCTGGGTTGTGTGATACAAACCATTTTTTCCCCCATTAGGAAAATTCAATTTTATTTTCTAAGTAACAGGCTCACTGATATTAATAGACCTTTTCATATGTTTTGGCACCAGAAAATCCCCAACAAGTCACATATTTCTTCAGTGTCTGTGTAGATACTCCCCTGGACCGTTGTTCCTTGAAGATGCTTCCAGTCTTGGTCAGTGAGTGTTTTACTCAAGCGTGGCTTACGTGTCACACCTTCCTTCCCCAGTGACCTCCTGCCCCCCAATTACAGCAAAGCTCAGCTGATGGAATGGCATTCTTCTCTCAACTCGTTGAACAAGCACCTCGGTGAGTGAAGTTTGTGGGATCCCACTCGGGTCTCTCCAGAGCTCTGTTCAAGCAGAAGCTTTGGAGCAGTTTCCGTCTGTCGGCCAGTTGTTTATGTCAGGGTCTATTATAAACTCAGAAACAGGTGGCAGGTCACTCCTGGGGAAGATGAGTGGGGGCGTGGAGGGAAGAGTAGGCTCTGGGGGTCCATATCGGATCCCGAGACCTTACCTGGAAGGGCCCCCCTCCTCCCCCCACCTGCCACGTCCCTGCTCAGCCCACGGCCGTGGCAGCGCCACGCTCTGAGCCCTGACCACAAGCATGACCTAGAGGGGTGGCTCCCAGGCCAGATCCCGGGTGTGTGAGGCGCGCTGTGCCTGCTCTGTGACCTCGGGGGAGTCACGGCCTCTCAGTCTCACATTCCTCTTCCGTAAAGTGGGGATCTCAGGAGTAATAAAGATACCTACCCTGTGAGGTTCACGTAAGAAACACATACAGTTCTGTGGTCCAGTCGTAGTTCAGTGCCTGGCTGATTTGGTGCTCAAGAATAAATGGTGATGTTTAGAAATTCTCTATAACCTGTCCTCACACTCCAACCCATCGTCGGTAAATAAGTTTCCCCGGGACACCGCTCTGCTCATGTTCACGTGCTGCCTCTGGCTGCGTCTGCTCTGTAACAGCAGAAATGAGTGGTTGCGGCAGAGACTGTATGGCTCTCAAAGCTGGAAATATTTACTATCGAGCAGTTTGCCAAGCCTTCCTGTAGAATGTATATAATACTTTCATCTCCTTTGAGATGACCCGGTGAAGTCAGTGGTGTCATTGCCCCCTGTGATGGAGAGAGATTCAGAGGCACAGAGGGCTAAAGCATCCTGCTCAGGGCCCACAGCCAAGGACACGTCACAGCTGGACTTGACCTGACTGCTTTGGTGAGCGGTACCCACCACTGCGCCCAGGACTCTCAGACTTATAATTCTAAAGATACTATAACTGTATTATAACACCAAAGGTCAGAGCCCTGAGACCCTAAATAAAAGCAATGGCGGCCATTCATCGGGCACCGCCTAGGAACAAGCAAGGTGCTGGGCCCTGATAACCCACAGAGTAGGTCTCTAGAGTCCAGACCACACAGGATGTTACAGCAGGGGGTGGACGGGTGACCAGCTGCTTTCATTTGGATTTGGGACAGAGCCTGGTTGAGGGTTATGTGAGACCTTGGCCAACGAAGTGACCGTCCAGTTGAAAGCTGCAAGATGAGTACAAGTTAGACCCGTCCAGGGGTCAGGGTGGCTTTCCAAGCCAGAAGGCTGGTATGTGGGGAGGCTGAGAGGCCAGACAGAGCCGGACCTTTGGGGGACAAGAGAAGAGGCCAAAGGGCCAGGCTGTGCTGGCCACGTGGCCACGTGTGGGAGGCTGAACTTCATCCTGAAGGCAGTGGGAACCCGGTGGAAGATTCCGAGCTGGGAGTGATAAGGTGGACAGTGGGCAGATCAGAGGGGAATAGGAACAGAAGCACAGAAACCCTGGAGAGGGGGGCTTCATCACAGTGACTTCCTAGGAGGGGTGGGGATGTGCTGGCCTAGGCGGTGGCCCCGGAGATGGCAGGAACCAGCTTTATGGCCTCTCGCCACCAGTTCTACATCTACCCTCCCCAGGGTCCTCACTGGCCCCTAACCTGCCCTCCTCCCCAGCTCTTGTCAAGGAGCAACCACCACACCATCTCTGGGTCATCTTTCAGTTTCTAGAAGTGACAGGAACATTAAACTTCAGTTCCTTACCTTAGACACCAAGAGTCACACTGCGGTGACTATAAACCAGAAACAGCAGGGAGGAGGAAGAGGAGAAAGACCAGTCGGTCACATTCCGAATGTTCTGCTGGTCCCATCACTTCTTAAGGGATTCCTCCCAGACCTGATCTGTAAATGCGCTTAATTCGCACCTGGTTACTGTTCTGTCACTCAGTACAGCTACCCTGAAAGAGTTTCATCAGCCTTGAAACCGATTCAGGGGTCGGAATCAGAACAGAAAACTGTGGTTGCTCATTTGAGGTCCTTGTCTTGGGGTATTGAGGACTTTGAGGTGAGGGAGACAGCACCCCCTGATGTAAATGGCCCCTGCTCTGGAGGCACTTTGCTGGGGAGAAGCCACTTCCCGCGAGGTGGGAAACCCCTCCTCCCGACCTGCCCTCTTCTGGAAGAGCTGCTGACGTGTTTTTTTCCCCACCCGTGGAGACGCCTACCACATGGACTGCATGATGCGGATCCGCTTGCAGTATGAGAAGATCTGGCAGGAGTGCCTCGCCCAAGTGCAGACGTGCAGGGTGGGTGTCCCTCCCGGCCCTGCCCCTGTCCACCCTGCAGCCCCAGCTTTCCCTTCGCCTTGGTGTCTGGCCATTCTGAAGCCATTCCCTCAGCCTGGACTTCCCCCTCCCCAGCTGTTCCCACCTACCCCTCCATGGCCCTGACCGCCTCCAGGGAGCCTTCCTTGACCCCACAGACAAAATTTACACTCTGGCCACCTCAGCCTTCACCCTTGACCCTCTGTATCACTTGACTTTATTTATTCAGTGGAGGTGATGTCATGGGAGTTATTCCACCAGTTCCCTTTCATAAACAGTGTTGCCGTTGCTATCACACCCAGCTTCACTCTCTACCGGCCAGCCTCTGTTCTTCAGAGTGTGAGACAGTGAGACCTCCCACAACCCCCTTCAATGCCCAGGCCTGGTTTCCTGAGCTATGAGGACATATTGTGTCAAAAGGCCCCTTCCCTGCCTCCTTTGTCAGACTGTTTAGATGAAAATCCCCCACACCTAATCGTTTTGAAGACGGTCTAACATGCTCGGTGGCTGTCGGAGTCTCCAGGCCGTGACGGTCTTGCCTGTAGGCCCCAAGACGCGCCTGCTGCCCCAGGCCTCACACGTGTGTCTGTCAGGCTTTGGCTCTCTGCCATCAGGACTCTGAACAGAGTTCACGGGAGCAGAGGGCTTTCCAGTGCGCTCCACCCTGCGGGTGCTGTGGTCCCGGGGGCTGTGCCGCTCTCTCGCACCACTCGTCAGATCCTGCGAGGTCCTACAGGGTGGGTGTCGCTGGCCCGATCTGAAGATGAGAAGACCAGTTTGCAAAAGGTCCAGGGGCTGTCCCAGTCCACAGGGCTCTGCCTGCTTGCTCTGGGGCCTTCGGGGCCATCACATGCCTCCTAGTCAGCCCTTTAGGGACATAGACCTTAGGAGCAAAGCCTGGAGGGAAGCCTTGTGCTCCAGAGAGCCTCCCCAAGACCACGCCCCCAGCACTCACCTCCTCACTCACCCCTGCCCCTGGGGCTCCACGGCCCTGTGGCCCTAGAGTCGGTTCCTTGTGCCCCTGCTCACGGCCCTCTGCTGGGCACGTGCTGGGTGTGAGTGCAGAGCTCACCATGTCCCCCGGGAGCACTTTGAGCCTGACAGAGGGCGTCTGATGTTCCTGGGCAGCAGCATTGGAAGTCTACAACTGGAGACACGTTTCACGTTTTATAATAATGGGGGGAGGTTGATTTATTCTAGGTTTTGTGCACAGATCAACTCTTTATTAATATAGAGAACTGGCTTTCCAGTTGGCATAACTCCAGACAGGAAATGGGAGGCCTGCTGAGAGTGTGTAGCAGCAATGCTGAGGGTGTGCAGGATGGCAGTTTATGCCTGTAGGGTCAGAAGTAGGAGAGTTCAGGTCCCAGGCCCACCACTTGCCAGGTTTGTGCCCTCCAGCAAGTCCCTTCACTTCTCCCCCAGCTTTAGTTCCCTCATCGGCCAAGGGGGGCCAATGAGAACACCTCTGGCGGAGTCAGCGGCCAGGGGTGGCACTCAGCCAGCACCTGGACACGGTGGGCAGATGAAGCTGGCCCGACTGGGCACTGTGGGGGCTGCTGCCGAGGCTCGTGGAGACGGGTGGGAGGCTGGTCTTGGGGCAGGACCTGTCCTGAGGCGAAGCCCCCAGCAGCCTAAGCCGGGCTCTGCCTTGTCCGCCTCCAGAAGCAGCTGCTGGACTGGAAGGCCTTCACTGAGGAGGAGGCAGAGAGCCTGGTGAGCCCGTCCTTCTTCCAGATGGTGGGAAGTCTCCAGAGCAAGGTGGAGGAGGAGCTGGAGGCCTTGGACGTGCGTAACTGGGGACCTGCGCAGCTGGGCGGTAGGGTGGGGGTCACCCGGGATGCTGGGCTGTGAGAGGGGTGGGAGTCCAGGGGCTTCCAGCGTTCTTGTCGCTGGTGAGTGCCTCTGCCTCGTCATGGCCAGCCCCTCTGGAGCAATTCCCCTGAGCCGCCAGGCACTCCAGGCTCACCCCTGGCTCCCCAGCCACCCCCAGACTCCAGTCAAACGCTCTCGGACAGTGAGTGCCCCCTCCAGGCCCTTGCCAAGTCTGGGTGCTAGAGATCAAAAGGAGCAGTTAGCCCGAGTCCCAGATGCCTAGAGTCTGGAGCAGGATTCAGCAGATGTTTCCTCTAAACATGGTGAGTATTTTAAGCCCTGTGGGGCGGCAGGCTTCTGACCCAAATTCTCACTCTGCTCGTATCACAGAGAAGCAGCCCTAGGCAACACAGAAATAAATGGGTATGGCTATGTTTCAATAAAACTTTATTTCTGGACACTGAAGTTTGAATTTCACCTAATTATTACATGATTGATTATCTTCTTTAGTATTTTTTTCCCCCCAGCCATTTAAAAATGTAAAATCTGTGCTTAGCTCCCAAGGTTAAATACAAAAGGCAGAGGGCTACATGTAGCTCACGGGCCATAGTCTGCCAACCCCAGGCCCTTTGAGAGTATAAGAGACACATATGAAAGAGGGAGAGGTGAGACTTCAACAGTAGGCTCTGGTGTTTGGCTCTAGTGCTGTGTCAGAGAGCTCCAAGGACGGAGAGATGCCCAGGTCAAGATGGGCATGGCCCACTGGATGCCAGAGCGGTGCCTTTCTCCTTCCAGGCCCCGAACCCCGTCTTCAGTGGACAGGGTCCAGGTCTAGAGATGGGACTTCATGTCAGCCAGTCTGAGGGTGTGGCCATGGACAGACCAGGAATGCTGTCCCGGAGAAGGGAAGGCTGGATGTGAAGATAACCTTGAGGGATGGTGTTCAGACCCCAGTCCCTGGAGATCTGGGCCTCCACGGGCTGGCGAGGCAGCCCCACGAGAGGGGCCCTTCTCCTTTCCCCGGGGGCCGGTTGACACTTAAAGGCCCTTCCTCTGGGTTCTGCCCCCGCAGAAATCCTTCGAGATCGTGGCAAAGCAGACAGAGCAGCAGAGCTCAGACCTCTTCAGCTACTTCCAGGAGGCCGTGAGCCTGTGGGAGACACATCAGAGTGTGCTGCTGACGCAGGAGCTGGAGCTCGAGAAGAGGATGGAGCAGCAACGGCAGAAGGACAGGCGGGAGAACCAGGTGTGGCCCCGGCATCCAGGTGACCCCAGCAGGCGAGGAGCCAAGGGCCACACCCAGATTGTCAGCTGCCCGTGGCTCTGCTTGGGGGCCCGTGAATTCAGCTAGCATTCAGGTGCAAAAAAAAAAAAAAAGAAATACATACTTCACACCATATTTTATTTTTATGTAAAAATAAGCCCCCAGTGTATCTTAGACTCCAATGTAAAACCTCAAGCTATGAAACTTGAGCAGGTGAGAAACTGAGGCTCACCCTGGTCATGGGGAGTGGGTGGCAGTAAAGTTCTGGTGGAATTAGGTCTGGACTATGCAATGAGTCCCAGATCCAGACACGACTGTGATGGGGCTTGCCTGAGAGACAGACTAGGGGGCATGGAACATCTCCCTCTGGCAGTCATCCTGACCCCAAGGACATGAGCTGGCCCCCACCCACCTGCCTTCACGTAGCCGAGGGGTGGAAGGGATGCCCTCGGCGTCTGACATCAGGCACAGCAGTGAGAAGGGGAGTGAGGCACAGGCGTCTCTGGAAGGTGTAAGGGGGGCCGGCCCAGGCAGGGTGAAGGGAAGGGGCATGTCCCTGAGGAGCCCCATCTAAGTGGGGTCATCAGGGATTCAAAATAGAGAAGAACAGTCCAGGCAGGGAGAAGCGCCCACAGGCCCAGAGCAGTGAGAGTAAGAATGGTGCTTCTCGTGTAGAAAAGCCTGCCTGGGGTACCTGGACCTCATCTCCAGGGGCAGGGTCTCTGCATGTCACATCCTCTCTGGGAGCGCTGGTGACTCACATCTGCTTCCTTCCACTCCTGGTGTGGCTGCCAGGCCCAGGAGGCTCACCTTGACAAGCTCTTGGACCAACTGAGGCAGCAAAGCTATGAGAATAACCTGAAGTCACACCTGGAAAAGGCCAAGGATTTTCTGAAGAATATGAAATGCAGGTAGGCAGACCAGACTCTAGACGAGGATGGCCTAGAATTCATATTCACGGTCAGAGGCTGCCTGCCTGGGAGCCCAGCCTACGGTTGCCTCCCGCTTCAGAGCCCATTGTGCTGCTTTGCAGCTCTGCCCTCGGTCAACACAAAAGCTTTCAAGGAGAATTTAGATCAGAAAAACTTATGGAGGGATGTTTCTGGGTCGTGTAGTTTAAAGGTCAAGAGCGTGGGTCCTCCCTGCTTAAATTTTAAAACATACATGCTTTGTTAAAGAAAAAAAAAAAACTAACCAGTACTAACATATAGGAAATTCTCATTTCTGCCCAACTCATCCATTTTGTGGACATAGGCATTTATAAATGTTGGTATGTATACACCTGTAAAGTGTCTTTAAAATGAGAATTGTTCTATAACTTTGTTTCATTTTTAAAGGACCATCCATTCGTTAATATGGATGCTTCATAATGATTTAACCGTGCTCTAACTGATAAGCTTTTTAAGACTGGTGCCCGTTTCTCCACATTAAAGACAGTTCCCTGTGAACTATCTTACATCTTTGTACAACTAATATTATAAGAATTGGGATTCTTATAATATTAATAATCCCACAGAAATGGGATTGCACTGCCAATTGATTGCAGTACTTAGATTCAGAAGTACATTGTAAGGCAAATAAATAACTCCCAGAACCTTGGCCTTCTGACCTCAGGGACAGATGAAATCTGGGGCCTTGGTTTTGGAGCGTTTGATGGGATGATGTAGGTGAAGTTCTAGGACGGGGTTAGGACTGTAGACAGAAAGTGGGAACCCTTGTTACCATATGCAAAGAACTCTCTCTGTAGGTGTTTTCTAAAATGCTCTACAAAGAGTAGGCACTGCTTGTATGATCAGGAAAATAGCAGAACAAACCGAGGACCGTTACTGTGAAAGGAAGCCTCCACAGCAGCTCCGCACAGAGCTCAAGGCCGGGTGCTCGCCTGCCTCCGTGAGGTCCGAGGCGTGGCCCTGGCTGGGGTCCCTCGCCCCCAGCTGGCCCTCCCACTGACAGTGCTGTCACCCGCCTTCCTCCAAGGTACGAGGCTTTCCATGGCCTCCTGACCAAGGAGGTGGTGGGGTACCCAGTGACCACGCTGAAGGAACTCAGCTCCTACAGCTCCCGCCTCAGCCGACACTTCTGTGTGCGTGAAATCTTTGAACAGGTACGAAAAGGGATACAAAAGCTCCCAGCTGCTCACCCAGAAGTGAAGAGGAGAGGATGACTTCTAGTTCATATTCGCCTCAATAACCCAGGGGGAGTTAGAGTCTATGCCAGGATATCAAGGAGTGAGAAACTAAAAGCGTCTCCTAAAGAGACTCTCTTTTTCTCAGACTAGAAGAGGTCAAAGGCTCAGAATCCAGGCCTCAAGTCTTGAATAGAATTATAATTAAAAGGCTGATTTTATAGGCCTCCGAGTCCTACTCATCCAACTCACCATGCCGCATAACCATCCTGAAGTCCAGCTCTGACCTACCCATTCTCCTGCTCAGAAAGCCCTCCCCAGGTCTGCAGCCCCAGCCAAACCCAGCCCACAGTCGCTAGATGACCATGGAGGCCGCCGCCTCTGACTGCCCTGCTTCAACCAACTCCTCGCCCTTCCTACACGTGCCACTGCCCCCCGCCCCTCCTCACCCTGCTGCTCTGCGGGGATCCCTCTGTCCCACACACCCCAGCCCCTCAGACACTTCCAGCCACTACCAGTGACAAGGCCCCACCCACCCAGTCTGGCCTCCTCTCGCCTTCTTTACCCCGCCGCCTCGCCTCTCTCCGAGTGTGCTTGTGCGTGGGTTGTTGGCAAATGCAGGAGTTAAGGGCCTCCTCCTGGAAGGCGTTTCCTGTGAGGCAGCTGTGGCCCCCGTCTTCCGTCCAGCTCTGATTGCCCTCAGCACAGGGTCCTGCACGTAATTCAGACGTACTGAGTGCTTCCTGGTACAAGCAGGAACACCCGGAGTGTCCTGTCTGACTCCCAGAGGTGGCTCTTCCCCACACATGCACCCAGAGTTTTGCACGACCAGGGCGGAAGGTACTTGTGGTGGACGCTGAACCGGGCTCGGGTTTCCAACAGATGTGGGGTTCCTGACTCCTCAGAGAAGCCTCCTCTCAGCAGAGATCCCTGTCCCGATGGCTCGTAAATGCACTGTGTGGCTCCTGGGTTGAAGTGGAACTCAGGCTGTCCAGAGGTGGAGCTTTGAGATCAGTCTGGATGCCTGGGTTAAAACGGAGGCGCTGCTATGATGGGAGTAACACAGGAAGGACCTGGGTCCCTCGGGTTTAAGGGGCTTGTCCACGGTCACCCAGCTTGTGAGGAGCTCTAGTTCCAGCCCACTGCTGTCAGTGACACGGTGTTTCCACAGCTTCACCCACAGCCAGTGAAACAGGGAACATGTAGAGTGAAGAGGGGGCCCAGGTCATGCACATCACGGTCGTTGTGATGTTTACATCCAGCAACAGGTGCGGCAGATTCCTGCCCCTTGGATGCATCTCTCCATTTACACTTGCTTGTTCTTTGCTCCAGATCAGTACCAAAAATGTCAGAATGAGGGTTTATTCCGCGATTTTCATTGTATGATAAACAAACTTTGCTAACGTGCTTGAGATTAAGGAAAGCTGATCAGGAACACCCTGCTCACCCCTGTGAAATAAGTGGTCAGGGCCTGCATCAGATGTAGAAGGCAGGGAGGACGGGTTTTTCCTTAAAGCAAAGAGATGCCCTGAGAAGTGGCACATGGAGGAAGGCAGCTTTGTGTACGTGTCTGTGTTTTTGCCTCGTAGAACCTGGAGGGAGAAGTCATTTTCCAGTTGAGGGAACCAGGTAACACTTTTACAATTCAAGTCTGAGTCTCCCCAGCTTCACGCTTATGTATCTGGGGGCTAGGGAGGCCCAATCAGGCTGCATTGGTAACCTGTCTCTTCCTGTGCTTTGGGGCCAATCATCAACAGAACCACATGAAAAGCAGTTCCAGAAGAGAACGGGAAGTCCGAGAGGAAAACGAAGGTTCAAAGCAAATACGCGCAAACGTGACAGAAGCGGCAGGAGGAGGAGGAGTTTCCTCAAGCCAGCAGAAGAGATAGAAGAAGAAGAAGATCAAGAGGTCGAGTCCTCCACCACACAAGAGGTGGTCATGAGCCCACAGAAGTCCGTACTGAGTGAAGAGACGGATGAGTCCAGGGAGGACTCTATTCCAGGACTGGAAGAGACACAGGTTGACAGAGACAGCTCCTTGAGATCACCCCCAAACCAGGCCAGTGTGCTGGTTCACGAAGAAGAAGAGGAAGAGAAGAAGAAGGTGGAGGAGGAGAGGGAGGAGGAGGAGGAAGAGGAGGAGGAGGAGGAAGAGGAGGAGGAGGAGGAGCAGAGGAGCTCATCTGTGGATGAGGTAGGCCAGCAAAGGTTCGCTCTTGGGTTTGGAACGTGTGCTGTGTTCACTGTCTGTGTCCCTAGCACAAGCCGGGGTCCCCAGTGGGGACCATTAGCCCTAATGGAGACCAGCAGTCTCCATTAGGCTGTGTCTAAAGAATAACAAACGTATGCACACTTTTCATTGCTGCCAGCAGAGATCCCGTTCTCACGTCCCAGCAGTACTTTTTAAATTTCACCTTCCTGTCCTCACATCCCATCCGGCAACCGACTCTGTCGTCCGCCCTCGACTCTTCCCCCCTCCCAGGTCCTCTGTCTTCCCCCAGCGCCTCTTTATTGCAGAGACCAGCTTAGCTGCTCCGTTCCGCCTCTCTCCCCATTCTCTGGTTGTGTAAGAGCACAGATCCATATCCAGGTTGGCAGACAGCTCTCCTTAGAGTGCAGGGAAATGACTCTCATATGAATAAATCTCATCCTCAAAACACATGCAGACTCACAGGACAGAAATTTGAATTCCATAACCATGACGTTGCAAAGACCCCTTTCCTGTAGTGCTGTGGAAGAGTTGGCGTATGAGGCCTCTGGACAGGGACCACGGGCAGGTAAGGGAAAAGGGCTGGACGCCAGGATAAAACAGTGACTTGGTGAGGCCTCCTGTCTTGGTCGGTTCAGGCTGCTATAATGGAATACCGTGGACTGGGTGGCTTATAAACACCAGAGATTTACTCCTCACAGTTTTGGAGTCTGGGAATTCAAGGTCCAGGCACTGGCAGCTTCAGTGTCTGATGAGGACCTACTTCTTGGTAATAAACAGCTCTTTTTTTTTCTGTGTCCTTACATGGTGGAAGGGGCAAGCTCTCTGATATTTCGTTTTTAAGGGCACTACCGCCATTCATGAGGGAGGGCTCTGCCTACTTGCCCTAATAATCTCCCAAAGTCCACCTCCAAATACCAACACACTGGGGATATGAATTTTGGAGAGGCACCAACATTCAGTCTATGGCAACCATGCAACCATTATTCAGCTCCAGCCAGTGATGCCATATGGGAATGCAGACTCAGAATTGTCAGATTTTCTGATTTTTAAGAGAAATCAGAAATTCAGATTTTTAGGTGGCATTTCCCAATTTTAAAATATAAACATAGAAATATATAAATGTATATTTATATAGAAACATATATATAAACATAGACAACTTTCATCCCACAGGTTTACAACCTCTGATGTCAAAGGACCTATGGTAAGGATTACCAAGTCTGTTCAATGACGCCGAGCTTAAAGTCTTGTTTTCTGCTTAGGTCAAAGCCCAGGAGGAGAGTCTAGGGGAGATCTCCCAGGAGGAGATGGAGTTCTTCACAACCTCTAGTGGGAACACTTACTTTGTTTTCCTACCCCTGAAACAAGAAGAGAACAGCAAGACACCCCATTCCAACCTTCCTGCCATTTTCTTCAAGGACATTTCCAGTGCCAGGGTCTTAGAAGAAGTGATCATTCCATCCAGACTAGTTTTAGAGATTAAGAAACAGTGAGTGAAAATCCCTTTTATTCTCATTCTCTTTGAGTTTTATTAACAAGGTGAAATATAATAACAAAAGATTGGACTAGTTTCAGATGGAAAAGAAAGCAAATACCATATGCTAACACACATATATGAAATCTAGAAAGACAGTACTGATGTATCTATTTGCAGGGGGCAGCAAGCATTCTAACTTCTGAATTAGTTTTGCCTGTTTGTGAATTTTATTTAAATAGAATCATATAGAGTGTATTCTTTTATATCCAGCTTCCCCTGGTGAGCATGTGTATATATTTCTGTTAGATATATAACTAAGAGTGGGTTATTGGGAAGTTGACTTATATATGTGTGTCCATCTTGAGAAGATATGACCAAAAGATACTACCAAAGAGTTTTCAAAAGTGGTTTGTTTTAACAGTTTGCAGCAATGTATGAGAGTTCAGTTGCTCCATATCCTCACTTGGTATTTATTGTCGGTCGTTTTTATTTTAGGCACTCTGGTGTGTGTGTGTAGTGGTGCTTCATTTTCCTGATGAATAACAATGTCGTGTGTCTTGTTATATACTTATTGGCCATTTAATCATCTTTCTGTGAAATGCCTCATTAAATTCTTTGCTGATTTGTGGTAGATTACCTATCTTTTTTCTTACTGATTTATGTGAGTTAGTTGCCTGACTTAGACCGGAGTTTTTTTGTTAGTTAAACACATCATGAATGTTCGTACATTCTCTGTGCTTGTCTTTTTTTTTACTCTTGTAAAGATAGCTTTTGCTGAAAAGATATCTTTTTAGTAAGGTCTTAGTCATCAGTTTTTCCACTAGGGTTAGTGTGATTTCTGTCTTCTCTAAGAAATCTTTGCTTACCCCAAGGTCATGAAAATACTCTCCTGTGTTATCTACCAAAAATGTTATAAACTTTCATAGTTAGATGTACAGTTCAACTGGAATTGATATTTGCTTACGTGTGCGGTAGGAGTCAAATTCACTTCTGTCCTGTATGAATAGCCAGTTAAGGCCAGGCCATTTGAGAAGACTCTTCTCTCCCCACTGCTCTGCCAGGCCTCCCCTGACTGATGGTGTGTGTGCCATGTACTCAGTCATGTCCAGCTCTCTGCTGCCCACCAGGCTTCTCTGTTCATGGACTTTTCCAGGCGAGAATATTTGCCTGCAAGTGGGTTGCCATTTCCTACTCCAGAGGATCTTCCTGATGCAGGGACCCCGACTGATTACCATAGCTTTATACTAAGTCTTATTATCTGGTTGTGTAAGTCCTCCAGACTTGATTTCTCCAGAATTGTCTTGACTATCCTTGGCCCTTTTGTATTTCTATATAAATTTGAAATCAGCTCATCAGTTTCTGTAAGAAGACATCTGCTGAGCTTTTAATTGTTATTGAATCTATAGATACATTTGGAGAGAACCAACATCTTGACAATACACAGCCAAGAACATCATGCTGCATTTCTAACAGGATGAAACGATCAACTAGCAAAAATATTTGCAGTTCACATCTCAGTCAAAGGACCTTGTGTTCCCAATATATAAAGTGCTCCTAGAAATTAACAAGAAAAAGCGAAACTACATACTAGAATGATGGGCAAAAGATATTAGTGAATGGTAGATAGAAAAAGAAATTTAATAGTCTTGAACTCATAAAAATATGCTCAGTCTCGTCATAATATGACAAAATTGTCAGATTCAAGGGTTTGACAATACAGTCTGAAGCTATGGAGAAATTGTTGTTCAGTCACTACATCGTGTCTGACTTTACAGACCTGACTGCAGCACGCCAGACTCCTCTGTCCTCCACTACCTCCCAGAATTTGCTCAAATTCATGTCCAGTGAGTCAGCGATGCTATCTAACCATCTCAGCCTCTTCCTCCCCCTTCTTTTACTTTCAGTCTTTCCCAGCATCAGGTCTTTTTGATGAGTCGCTATTTGCACCAGGGGTCCAAAGTATTGGAGCTTCAGCTTCAGCATCAGTCCTTCCAATGAGTATTCAGGGTTGATTTCCTTTAGGATTGACTGGTTTGATCTCCTTGCTATCCAAGGGACTCTTAGGAGTCTTTTCTAGCACCATAATTTGAAAGCATCAATTCTTCAGCACTCAGCCTTGTTTATGGTCCAACTTACACCTGTACATGACTACTGGAAAAATCTTTGACTGTACGGACCTTTGTCAGCCCAGTGATATCTCTGCTTTTTAATACACTGTCTGAGTTTGTCATAGATTTTTCTTCCAGGGAGCAGGCATCTTTTATTTTCATTGCTGCAGTCACCGTCCACAGTGAGAAATGGAGAAATAGGAACTTTTATTCACTGTCATGCAACAGAAGCAGTTTGGCCATATCAACCAGATCCACAAATGTATTTTAGGTTTTGATTCAACAATTCCCTTTCAGGGAATTTATCCTATAGAAATTATTCTACACTTGACATATATATGAGGTTACACATTACAGTCTTCTTGGTAAGAACAGATGAATGGAAACCACGCTATGTCCACCAACCAGGGGATCTGGCTAAATGAATGATGGTCCACCCAGACAAAGAGATACAGTGTAGTGGGAAATTAAATAGGAAAGAAGGAATGGAAGAAGGAAGCACTTTATGTATCAACCTGGAGAGATCTCTCCCTGGTCACAGTTGCTGACTCTCGCTGGCCTCTCCCTCAGGCTTCGAACTGGCTTTTTTGAGCACTTGGAGAAATGGTTTGACCAATGTGCCCTCAATGCTCGGGTCATCATGGCCAGGAAGATTGATGAACTGGATTCAGAACTGGAGCTGCGTCTGCACCTGCACCAGCCAAGAGCCCAGCGCATTGAGAAGGACATCCACAACGTCAGGGCAGGTACCGTGGCTCTGCATTCATCAGGCAGCCCCGGTTTGCACCGCACAATGCTGAGCATGTTGTCGTCACACCCTGGAAGATGTGTGTGAGGGTTCACACCTCCCAGGCTGGCAGAGAAAGTTGTACCCAGAATCCTCATCTAAGATCTTTTAAAGAGGGTGTTAGATGCAGAAATGAAGAATATTGTCTTATTTTAGCTTTATCAGTCCCAGATACATTCCCACACCTGTCACTCACACTTTCATGACGGATGCCCTAGAGGCAGGCCTGTAGCTCAGGAATCGGAGCTAATAGGCTCAACCTCTCTAGCTGTGTGACTCTGGGCAGGTTATGTGACCTCTCTGATCTGTTCCTAACCTCCTGAGGGTATTTTGATGGTGGTAATTAACTCTCCTTGAAGTGGTACAGTGCAGAATCATGAACAACTGGTATAAGCCAGAGTCTCCAAAAGTGGTAGCCATTATTTTCAGCTTATAGTTTTTGATACTTAAAAAGACATGCCATTTCTCTCTAAGGCAGAAGGCTCCATCATTTGGGGGGAGGGCACTTTTATTTGAAAGCTTCAATGGTGCCCGTCAGGTTTTCACCTGAGTCATACTTTAAACTTCATCATAGATCCTGAGAGCTTCCTGTGGCCTTAGGAGACCTGCTTGACTTTTTGGGGCCTCGTTGTCCTCATCTGGGAAATGTGTGCATTAAATATAAATATAAACAAAGATGCTCCCTGAAGTCTGGTTTCCTTTCTCTTCCCTGGCTCCTGGCCCAACGCACAATGTGAATCTGGAGGCCAGAGAAGCGAAGCCCCAGAGTCCCGCCTTTGTTTTTGGCAGAGCTGAGCCCACAGCATATCCCCCATTCCTGGCAATAGGAGGTCAGATGAGGTAACTCAAGGCTCTCTGCTAGCTCTTAAGGCCTATGATGGAGCTCTGAAAGTCCGCCATAATTCAGGCTTGTTGGAAATCAGTAACCACTGATAGAAAGGGTCAGATGCCAACTGCCAAACTTTGTGGTGGTCTTTTGCTCCCAGACCCTCTCACCAAAATCCCTGCCCTCCTCAACACTCATCCCACTGCTCCCAGAATGGGAGATGCTCTAGCTCCCAGACCTTGTTCCCTTCCACTTCTGGCAGGGTATTTCCACCACTCACAGCCAACCAGAGCCTCCTCTCCAATTAAGGACACTGGGACTGTCTCGGATGGGTTCCCCTGAGATCTGAGTCCACTCCCAGGCTGAGCCCTGGAGAGGGCAGTGGGGACTGGACCTTGGCTAAGAAGTCCCTTCTCTGTAGCTCGCCTGGGACAGGCGCATCACTATCCAGGAGAACGCTGTCCGGAGCGGACCCAGGGTCCCAGAGGGCCTCAGCGCCCCCGCCCCGTGTCCTCTTTCAGCTGAACTCTTGCTTCACCAAGAACGGCTGGACAGCCACTGTGCAGGGGTGATGGAGACACTGAGGAAGGAGAGGATGATGTTCTGCCAGTTCCAAGAAGAGCAAAACCTGAAGAGCAAACACTTCCGCCGCAAGATTTCTGACATGGAGCACATCTTCTTGAACGCCACCAAGAGCCAGAAGTAAGGGTCTTGGGGGACTCAGTCATGGCCTGGCAGCCCCAGAACCCTGGCCAGGTGTCTCTGCTCAGAGAAGCAGTCCTCCCATCCGCTGTGGGCAGCAGAAGAGTTGGGGTTTCCAGAAGGATTTTCATCTCGTCATGAGAGTAGGAGTCCAACTGCGGTGACACATCTGGCCAGGGGCTTGGTTCTGGGGGTGGGGGAGCAGCCAGAGAGAGAAAAGGGTGCGAATGTCAGAGTGCAGGGTACCAATGATGTGCCCTGACATGTCCATGGTGGGAAAGACCCAGGGAAATCAGGACGAGCTTCCTGGAGGTGGCCCTGGGCATGGAATGGAGGGAGGTGAGGAGGAGGCGGAATTCTCCCACCAGAGAGGCGCACTGGCCCAGCTCCAGGTGGGGGTGTGCTCAGGTAGAACCAGGCTTTCCTGGAAGGCCATTCAGGGATTTGAGGTGAGGCCCCGGAAGGCCTCCATCTGGTCACAGGTGAGGAGACTTCACAGGTACTGTGGTCAGGTACCCAGGAGGCAGCTGGTTAGGGTAGACTCGGATGTAAAGAGGAAGCCTGCAGGCTGCTCTTTCCGGAAGTCCCAGGGCACAGGAGCCATATTTCTTGGAGTTAAGAGGGGGTGGCGGTAAGGGGAGGCCCTGGGGATTCTCTTAGCAATTTGGTGGCAGGAGCCAGACGGGGGAGAGATGCCCTCCGACCCAGCTTCCTGAGAGTCTGGCACTCTGTCTGCACACGCTGGCATTCTGAACGCCCTTCTGAGACCGCTTTGTCTGCCCTGTGAAGAGAGGCGTGCTTCTGCTGACCGCACAGCTGGGCTCGGGGCGCACGCCATCCCCCAGGCAGCCCTCCCGCGCCCGGTCGCCGCCCTGCCCTCCTGCTCGGGGCGCACGCCATCCCCCGGGCCGCCCTCCCATGCCCGGGTCGCCACCCTGCCCTCCTGCGTCCTGCACAGCTGGGCTCGGGGCGCACGCCATCCCCCGGGCCGCCCTCCCGCGCCCGGTCACCGCCCTGCCCTCCTGCTCGGGGCGCACGCCATCCCCTGGGCCGCCCTCCCGCGCCCGGTCGCCGCCCTGCCCTCCTGCTCGGGGCGCACACCATCCCCCGGGCCGCCCTCCCGCGCCCGGGTCACCTCCCCCCGCCTCCTGTGTCCCCCAGGCTGGCGACCCTCAGCAGCACTCTGCACCGGGAGCTGCTCAGCTATGTCGACGTCATCCAGGTGTCCCTGCGCAGCTTCCGCCAGTACCTGGGAGAGAGCCTGGGCAAGCTGCGCGACACCAACATTGAGTTCATCAAGCGCTGCAGGTGGGAGCCAGCGCCGGGCCCGTGGGCCCCTGGGCTCTGTCTGTCGAGAGGTGGTCTTGTGTGCCTCTTCACCTTTCAGTTATGACGAAACACCCGTGGCATAAATGTGTCCATTTTAACCACTGTGCGGTGGTCCAGCGGCGTTACGTGTGTTCACGCTTTTGTACACCATCCCCACCATTCATCTCTAGGACACTTTCGCCCTCTCAGCTGAAGCCCTGAACACTAACTGCCCGTTAGGCCTTTCTTCAGCCGCTGGGAACCACTATGCTATTAGTATTTTCGGTCTCTATGAATTTGACTACTCTAGGGGCCTCATGGAAGTGCAATCACAGCACATTTGTTCTTTTGTGTGCTTGACTTTTTCACTTAGCATGATGTCTTCAGTGTCTGTCCGTGTGTCAGAATTTCATTCCTTCTTAAAGCTCAATAATACTCCATCATGTATGATGTGTTTATCCATTCATGCCTTGATGGACATCTGGGTTGTTTCCCTGCTCGTGTCCTTGAACTTTTTCCATGATCTTGTACTTTTAATCTAAAGCCTTGCCTGCCACAGTAGTTGGGATGGGTGGAATGGTTCAGGGCTGATCAAAGGCTTTTTTTTCTCCCAAATTATTTTCAGATTGTTTTCAGAGGGAGGCAACTTTTCTTCTGAAGAAATTGACTCGCTGTGTCATCGACTAGAGAAGGAAGCTGCCCGGATAGAGTTTGTTGAAAATTTAATCATGATCAACATGGAAAAGATGGAGAGCGATTACCTGGACCAGGTGAGTAGGCCCCACCCTGACCTCTAGCCAGACTCCTGTGACACCCGGTTACATAGTTGCCTTGCTCACTGCCTAATAGGCCAGCCAAGCCTCCTTTCCACCCATTAATTGGGCCTGTCCCCCTCTGCTTCCAGAGTCCAAAAGTTCCAAATTAAGTCCCACTCCTTTACTTTTTTCTCTTTCTTTAAGGCTAATGAGTTCATCAGCAAGTTTGAAAGTAAATTCCATAACCTGTCCGTGGACCTTATTTTCATAGAGAAAATCCAGCGCTTGCTGACAAATCTGCAAGTAAACATCAAGTGTGAGGTAGGACAGATACGTTCTTCATCTGCTGGATGTTTTTGTGGTGTTTTTTTTTATCTTCTTCTTCTTCTTTTTTTTTTTAATTGTAGTGGGTTTTGCCATACACTGACATGAATCAGCCATGGATCTACATGTGTTCCCCATCCCGATCCCCCCTCCCGCCTCCCTCTCGATCCCACCCCTCTGGGTCTTCCCAGCGCACCAGCACAGGCACGGCCCCAGGTGCTGGGGATGCCGGTGTGGTCTCTGCCCACCTGGGACTGGCACTCCAGCCAGGAAGTCAGAGATTAAATCATAATAGCTTCTAACATCCACTGAGTTATCAGGCAGCATGCATCTTAGTGGGCTTATTTTGATGAACTGTATGAGTCCTCACAAGAGCTGTTCTTAGCCCACTTTAGAAACAAAGAAATTGAGGCAGAGAGTCATTAAGAACACAACGTCCCTAAATTGTGGGGCCAAAATGTGAACCCATGTCTGTGACACCAGAAATTCAGGCAATGCCTGGCCATTTGGGCGACAGAGGACTAGAGGGCCTCATGAGGTGTGTGGGGACATAGAGGAGAGGATTTCATCTGGACTGCGGAAGTAGTGCTTCCCAAGGCTTGATGGAGAAGGAGGAGCCAGCCAGGCAGGAGGGTGTGGAGCAGTGTCCTGGAGAGATCATGAAAAAAACCCTGGGGGAGTTGGAGCCAAGGAGAGAGAGAGAGCTCAAGGAAGACGACGCGGGGGTGCATTGAGGCTGGAGCTGTGGCTGGGTCAGCAGGGTCCCATGAGTTGGGCTCCGTGGCACTGGAGTGAGAGTCAGGGCAGTGGGGATGAGGGTGCTATTGATTACAATTTTTTAAGCTGCAGTAAAAACTTTTTTTAAGCTGAAAAGTTTCTTCAAAAACATCACTTTGATGGCTTCTGTCTCCCAAATGTGTTGCCATCTTTATTTAACCATTCCTATTTGGAGGAATTCTTAGTGGGCTTCACTTATTACACACAGAGGTGTGATAGACGTGCTTTCACTGGAAGCCCTGATGGTGTCCGTAGGGTGCCTCCCAGAGCTGGAATTCCTGGGCTAGAGCAGGAGTGTTTCAAGGCTCTTTGTGCTTTCCAGGTGGCTTGTACAGATACCCGCTCACCAACAGGGCCTGAGTGTGTCCTCCTAACACCCTCAACCAGTACTGCAGGTCACCAATTTTATTTTTGAAACTTATTTATTTGGCAGAAAAAAACAATCCTTTAAATTTGCATTGATCTAGTTTCTAATACAGCTTTGCATTTTTCCCTCCAATTTCATTTTTCTCATATTCAGCCCATCTCTCGGATAATGATTTGCTAAACTTTTTCTTGATCAAAATAAGTATTCTGGAAGTAAATCTCTGAACCTCTGGTTTTTCTAGGTAGCAAAATCCAATTTGCAGACAGAGGGATTAAATTCTTCTCTAGAACAGCTTCAAAGCAAGGTACAGATGTGCCGAAGCTCAAAAGGGGATAAACAAGTAAGTGTTCAGTTCAGTTCAGTTCAGTTCAGTCGCTCAGTCATGTCCGACTCTTTGCGACCCCATGAACCGCAGCAAGCCAGGCCTCCCTGTCCATCACCAACTCCCGGAGTCCACCCAAACCCATGTCCATCGAGTCGATGATGCCATCCAACCATCTCATCTTCCATTGTCCCCTTCTCCTCCTGCCCTCAATCTTTCCCAGCATCAGGGTCTTTTCCAATGAGTCAGCTCTTCACATCAGGTGGCCAAAGTATTGGAGTTTCAGCTTCAGCATCAGTCCTTCCAATGAACCCCCAGGACTGATCAGTAGATGCTAAGCTGTGAATAGTAAAGATGCATGCTAGAATTGTTAACTGGAAATAAACTCACATTTGTGGTCTAGATTTCTCTACCACCAGCAGGGCCTCTGAACCTTCCTACTTCACCTCTATTTTATTCAGTGGAATTAAGGAAGAGAAGAGAAAGCAGCCATTGCCCCTGGCCCCCAGCACCTCCCTGGCAGGCATATAGAGGCCAGTGAGCCCGGGGTCTTGAGTCTGGCCTCCCTCCCACTCTGAAGTCATGAGGCCTCCCTCCTTATAATTGGAATGCAGCCCTGGATGAGTAAGGGAAGCAGGACTCTGCCCTCTGAACAACCATCTTTTGTTCCCTTTGTTTCGACTGGTTACTTTGTGCGTAAACTGGTTCCCTTTGTGCGTAAACTGGTTACTTCCATTTTCTATGTGTAAGTGGTGAAAAGTCCAAATTGGAGTGAAGTCTGAGAGAAGTGAGGTTCTAAGTGCCCGCAGGGCCCTGATCAGCAAAGCAGGTCTCGGCACGCTTACATCGTTGACTTGCTTGTTCTGCCTCTCGTGCATGTCCCTGTCCCCTGTGACACCCCTGTGGTCAGGGTGTCCTGACCACCCTGAGCCCTTTTCTCCCCAGCCCAGCCAGGCACTTGTAGACCTGGCGTCCTGGCCAGCAGGTCTTTGCGCTCTGGTTTCGGTAACCGAGTTGAAGTTTTATCATTGTTAGCACTGTTGTTTGCTGTTGTTTAGTCGCTCAGTTGTGTCCAACTCTTTTGCGACCTCATGACCTCTGAGGCCATGGCTCCTCTGTCCATGGAATTCTCCAGGCAAGAAAACTGGAGTGGGTTGCCCTGCCCTTCCCCAGGGGATCTTCCTGACCCAGGGATGAAACCCGGGTCTCCTGCACTGCCGGCAGATTCTTTACCCATCCTCTGAGCCACCAAGGAAGTCAAGTAAGTTTAAGCCATTTGCTCAGAACAAACCCATAGAACCAGGATTAGAACTCCTGATGCCCCATCCAGGAAGGGCCCGCTGCCCAGTAGAGTTGCCCAAGAGAGCTGGCCCAGGGCTCCTCATTCTTCCAGGGCCCTCCCTGCAAGAGGGAGGCCTCCCTGGAGCCAAGAGGTGTCCTCGCCAGCCAGCCGGTTCCTGCAGTCCACATGGAGTCAGCCTGCCCGCCTGCAGTCTGCTTCCTGTGGCTTTTTTCCTCCATATCCTCACTAGGTGGTGAGCACAGAAGACCTCCTTGGCCTTATTCGAACTTGGAAAGAAAAACTGAGCCAAAGGATTGAGTATCTCAACTGCAAGCTGGACATGATATCCATGACTCACCTGGTCTTTTCCGTAAGGAATGGGATGGGGCAGCCATGGGGAAGAGCATCTGAGCTGTGGGGGCTGGGCTCCCAGGTGTCCTACAGGGCTCAGCAGATCCCAGGGAGAGGAGACCCCTCAGGCCCCTGCTGGACATCAAGCCTGCAGGGATGCGTTAGAAAGGCCACAGGCTGTGGTGTCAGATCTGGGTTCACATCCCAGATGGGCCACTTCCTTGCACTGGTCCCTTTGGAGATCTGTCACCTCCTGGCAGCACCTCCCCACCCCATGGGGCCCTCAGCTCTCAGGGAAGTCTCACCTCTCAACTTATTCCTTCCTACTCGTTCCCATTAGCAGCCACCAGCTTCTCCCCACCCCACCCCCACTACCTTGTCCAAGACTCCCATCTTTTGTACATACGGCTGTCCTGATCCTCGCACTTCCCCCTGTGATCCATTCCCTGAGCTGCAGCCAGGCCTCTTGGACAAGGCCAGTCTGCCCATGTCCCTCTCCTGTCCTCAGGATAAGATCCAGATCCCCACCAGGCCTGCCTCGACCCCTTCATTTCTCTGGTCCCCCTAAGAGCTCACTTTCCCCGAGGCCTTCACTCACCCACTAGTTTGGGCCAGCATCTCCTGACCCCCGTGGCATGTTCTACTTCCGCATGAACCCACAGACCATTCAGTGAGGTCCCCCTTTTAGCAGCTGTCTCCCCTAGACTGTGTGCCCCAAGAGGGCAGAGCCTGTCGCCCTCAGCCCACACTCAACCTCTCTCACCAAGCTTTCACCAGAGGTCTCAGCCAGCTTCCAGGAGGACCTGTCCCAGAGCCGATGGCATCCTAAGTGGATGCCCCGCGAGCTGAGCTCTGCCCGCCCGCAGGCCCCGCCTCTCGCGGCCGTGCTCTGAACCAGCCCTGCTTCCTGCTGTGCTGCCAGCGCCAAGCTTTCATCACAGCACCAGCGCTGAGCCCCGCTGGACGAAACTCAGGAGTCCCGCTGGAGTCCTTGCCTCCAGGGCTTACAGGGCAGCCATGGCACAGAATAAAACAGGGCAGAGCTCACCTAGGTGCTCGTCGTGGGTCCCGCGCTCACTGTTTCTCCAAGGTCCCACTCGAGGTGGAGGTGGCCACTCACTTATCCACGCACTCGTTCATGTACTTGTCCTTTGCTCAAAAGCACCACCTGGGCACATCTGCGAGTAGCCCAGTTCGTGACCCTCAGCCTCAGGGAAGATGCTGTAACTTTGTTTTCATTGCACTGGCCCCAGTTGGACCATTTATTTGTAGAGGTCCATATTAAATGTCTTGTCTCTCTGACCAGACTGTAAGCTCCATAAGGATAAGAGTCACATGTGGCCCCTTTATCCTGTGTCCCAGGCCCAGGGAGAGCCTTGCAGAAAGCAGGCACTCAAGAAATACTTTTGAAGGTCTCGTCATGCACACATGAATGAATGAATGAATGGCCCTCTAAGATATATATAATCCGTGCTGCTTCACAGAAGGGGCAAGAGAGTCTAAAGTGGTCAGCCTGCAGCACCTGGGCCCAGTGGTCCTGGGATGGGAACCCAGCCTGCCTGCCTCCCTGATGCCCACAATCAGGCCCTGCTCTTTGGCCTGCAGGACAACGTCTTGACTGACCTGGAGGTAGACAGTGACATCTTGTTATCTTCAGAAGTCTATGAAGAAGAGGCTAAGGCAGACATAGTCACCCCTGAGTCCTTTGCCCAGCCAAGCCGCATGGGGAAGTCCATGATTGAAGACCCAGCTGTGGAGGTGGTCAAGAGGATCCTGCAGTGAGTGGCCCGGGTGTGAACAGTGGGGCCCAAGCCTTCAGGGGCCGGTCCCCATGTGAGCCCACCCTAACAGCTGTGGCCTTGTGCAGGCCTCCTCCTCCCCTCAGAGCCTCAGCTTCCTCCTCCGAAGTGGAGCTCACGATTGGGCGGATTCACATGGCATTGTGGGCTAGCCAGGATGGGGCCCCGTGCCTGGCCTCAGCCATCCTCTTGGTCATTGGGGAAGAGCTCACATCCTTTCCTTTGGTTTCAGGTTTCCCGACTCGAAGTCCTCAACCCATCAGTGTGACAAAGAACGGTCCCAGACAGGTAGGGGCAGCCAGGCCTGTGGATTTAGGGCGCTGACAGTGGGGTAGCCAGGGGTGCCACCTCGTCCCTCCTCACCTGGGATCCTCTGTTGTTCTCCTGGGTGCCCATCACCCAAAGCCTTGAGGCGACTCCGGAACCGAGCGGAGCACTCCCTGAAGAAGGCCGTGTCCATCGCCAGTGCCACCTCGGCAGCCAGGTAGAGAGGCTAGGCTGCCTGCAGCCTCCCCTCCCCAGACCCGACCCCGACCCCCAGATGGAGGCCAGAGGCTGCCCTGTACCAGCCCATGTCCTCAGAATGTGCCTCCTGTGCTCACAGGCTCGCCAAATAGGGGCCCTCCAAGTTGGGACCCCGCAAGGGGCCGGCTCCAAAGCCTGCCTTAGACAGGTCTGTTCTCATCCCTGCCCAGTGGCTTGACTCCCAGAGCCCTCCACCTGAGAACCTGTCAGGGCGTTGGGGGGTTATCCACAGTGACAGCTACCTCCCATACACACTGTCGGTCAGAGGGCGTGACCTGGGAGGTGGCTTTCCTTGGATGGCATCACAGAGTCTTGGGAGCTCTGGGTCTCTGCATCCTGGCCATGTGTTCTGCCCACTGTGCCCTGTCAGGCTTGTTAGAGTCATGGCTCAGTGAGCGTGGGCCCTGGATGGCCCCTGACACCGATTTTATAGAAGGTGGATGACAGAAGCCACATGGCTGACCTGACTTTCTGAGTCTTTGATGAGCCATATTGACCTAGTTTAATTCTTGGTTTTGAAGCAGTGACACTGAAGAGGTTCCTGCTTTGCATACATCCAGAGAGTCTTTTTGAACAGGCGTGCCATCTGCAGTGTGGACATAAACAAAGACCAACCAAATGGGAAAAGCAAGCGCTATGCAAAGCTTGCTACAACCAGGGAAGCAGCCACTGTCACTTGCATTTTAACAGAGACACAAAGGCAGGCAAGAGAGTGGGAAAGGGGTGTAGTGGAGAAAAGGGAAGGCTTCAGATGTACCCTGTTGGTGGTGGTTGCCCCGGGAAGGCTGGAGGAGGCCCAAGAGCAGTAGGCGTCTTGTGTGATTGGTTAGGGGTATACATTTGACTTGTTTGTCCTAAGTCGGAAGCAGGGACAAAATCTAAGGGAGCTGTCCTACTGAGCAGGTCCTGGCCCCGTGGGGTGAATTGTTACAGGGGGTATTATTTGGCTTCCTGGATTGTTAGTGAAGATATCAATCTGTCTTCCTGCAAGTCTGGCTTCCAGCAGGCCGCCTTCCTGAATGGTTTATTGTAGCTAAGGGCTTGGTGTCCTAGGCAGATTGTTACAGCTCATGAGCCAGGGTTCTCTGTTTATACATGGTGTAACCATTGTCCATTTGTATAATCAACCTCTCAGTGGTTACCAGTGACATATACGTGCTGCTAAGGCTGCCAGATGAAAATTCAGGATGTCTAGTTACATTTGAATTTCAGGAAAACAACACAATATTTTTTAATATGAGTATGCCCCAAATAACACATGGTGTGTATGCAGAAAATTGCTTATTGCTTATATGAAATTCAAGTTTATTTTAAAAATTTATTTTATTGAAGTATAGTTGGTTTATAATGTGTTAAGAAATTCAAATTTAAGATGTGCTTGTATTTGAAAATTTGGCATTGCTGCCTGCAGCTCTCAACCTGTGTTTCTTTGGGTCCTCACCACAGGGAAGCAAGGATTCTACTTTCGGGGCTGGAGCCCCTCCATCCCTCCCCCGGCCTTGTGTGGGTTTCATCCCTACTCTAAGGCCATCTGCAGAGCTGTCGAGGGGGGGGCCAGCAGCTCAAAGGGCTGGGCCGCACACGCGGGTCTGGGCAGGGCTCCTGCAGACGCAGGTCTGCTTGTGTCCGGCTCCGGCTTGCAGAGCACTCACTCGCCTTTGCCCCACAGCGTCACGAGGTACACCAAGCCCAACCGACTGGATAGAAAGTACCAGGTGCTCGGCGACAGGCCTCCTCCGGCGGAGTAAGTGTCAACGCCATTCCTTTAACTCTGCTTTAACCTGTCATCGTTGTCACTTGGCAGCTAAATCTGACTCACTGAGGGGGAAATAAGCAATAGAAGGACAGAGCAGGAGAGGTTTCGAGGGGCTGGTAAGGGTCAAGGTCTGTCTGTCTCAGCCTGTTTCACCTAAATCTATTGAGAGACGTTTTCACCGAATGTAGGCATTCATCAAGAAGACATTCTTCTTTCCTTTGAACAATCTGTTTATTTCTGTTCAGTCACCTGTTGTTTATTAAAGGCTGGCTGCTCCATCTCTTGCGGCTTGGTTGTAGGGCAGCCAGCCAAGGAGCTTTCTAGACATTGGGCCTGAAGCCCCAGAGTGGCCCACTTGGGAGCAGCTCCTGGCGTTCCAGTTGCCCATCACCCAATTCCACCTGGCGGGGCTTCTTTGGATCCTGGAGGAAAAGCCAGCTATAGAACAACTGCGAGTCCCAACAGGGACCCGGACAGTTAGGGTTCAGCTGTCAGTGGCGTCGTCAGGAGGGTGGGAGAAAAATTAGAAATATTAATATGAGGAGTTGTAGCCAGATATGAAGGAGGCTAGAAAGAGTTGAGCCTGGAGAAAGGAATGGCACCCCACTCCAATATTCTTGCCTGGGAAATCCCATGGACAGAGGTGCCTGGTGGGCTACAGTACATGAGGTCACAAAAGCGTCAGACGTGACTCTGACTAAACAACAACAGAAGAGTTGAGATTTGATAAGAATTGACAAATATGCGTGATGGCAAGATCTGGTCCAGTTTCCAGGGAAGTCGTGAATCCTCAAGGCTAACAAATAAGGTTCAGTTCAGTTCAGTTCAGTCGCTCAGTCGTGTCCGACTCTTTGCGACCCCATGAATCACAGCACGCCAGGCCTCCCTGCCCATCACCCAACTCCCGGAGTTTACTCAAACTCATGCCCATCGAGTCGGTGATGCCATCCAGCCATCTCATCCTCTGTCGTCCCCTTCTCCTCCTGCCCCCAATCCCTCCCAGCATCAGGGTCTTTTCCAATGAGTCAGCTCTTCGCATGAGGTGGCCAAAGTATTGGAGTTTCAGCTTCAGCATCAGTCCTTCCAATGAACACCCAGGACTGATCTCCTTTAGGATGGACTGGTTGGATCTCCTTGCAGTCCAAGCGACTCTCAAGAGTCTTTTCTAATACCACAGTTCAAAAGCATCAATTTTTCAGTGCTCAGCTTTCTTCACAGTCCAACTCTCACAAATGGGGTTGGGATCTACTAATCACGAGAGAGTGCTATAGTTATTGAAACGTAAAATTTCTGTTGCCGTTCTTTTTGATTCTTGTTTATGAAACAAGCCTGGTCTCTTAGATTTGGCCTCTGATTATTCACATAAATGCAGCAAGAGTGGCAGCTGACCACTGAAACTTCTATGTTTGCATTTTTGCTGGAGCTTTTCATAAAGAATCTCAAATTAGAGTCTTAAAAGCCTCTTGAGACTAGGAAGACAAGTCAGATTTCACGCACAGTACCTATCGATTTGGGTGAAATCCTCTCTTCTTAAGGTCCCCACAAAACTGTAAGGTTTTCCTTACCCACCTGTGAAGCTGGGAACCCCGTAAACCAGGTGCCAGGTTGATTTTCCAAACAGGGCTTAAAAGCATTTCTCCATCAAGACGATCTTAGTTTCTTTAAAATGTTTGATCATGTCCTATCTTATACATTGTTGTTCATATGACATTTCCGTCAAAGCCTCTTTTATCTATCAGTGTTTCCAATTATATCCCATCACAAGAAGGACAACTTCTTGTTGAACTCACATAAATAATTATAAGAGGTTTTGAATTCTAGAGCACATATGAGTGGATGAAACGGCCAGCATGCTTCTCATTAACCTCTTTTCCCCTTTAGCCTCAGGCAGTTGCTTTCAGGAGTCCCTCAGTCCCTTGAGAGCCTTGATAGGATCAAGGGCCTAAACTTAGTTCAAGTATCTGTAGGGAGTTGACGGCTGGAGTGGGAAGGGAAAGGATTGACAGGAAGGACAGAGAGGTGGAGGAGGTAGCAGTTTAGAGGGGGACGTATCGGAGGAAACTGAAGGGAAGGTGGAAGGCGGCAGAATGGGGAAGAGGGAGCAGAGGTGCTGATGGGCAGGGAGGGAGAGGTCTTAGAGGAGCCAGTTTAGGGAGATCTTGTTTTCCCACGAGGCCAATAACGTTCCAAACTATCCTTAGTAAAGCCACGCCAGGAGCGTGAGTCAGGCAACAGAAATTGGGGAAGGCACAGTGAACGCACATAGAGAACCTGATGCTTGCTCAAGGGCAGCTTTTGTCAAGGTCAGCAGAGAGCAACTCTCTTCCTAGAAAGGGTTGGGAAAAGTAGTGGGGAAAGCCATGAAGTTAGACCCTTTGTGCAGCTCCCTGGGTCCCTCTCCCAAAGAAGCCATCTCTCAGGAAGGAAACGTTTGCATGAAGATGTACCATGCAATACTTTTTATCCCAGCTAAAGATGGGGGGGAAACCTAAAGTCCAAAAATAGGGGATTGTAAACACAGTACATACATACCCAGTGGTGTTACACAGCCATTTAAAATGATATCATCATGTAGGGGGAACACCTTAAAGGGTGCAGAATGTAAAAAGCACATGAGCCTAATTCCAAACCAATTTAAACATCAGCAGAAGGAAATATAGTAAATGTTAGCATTAATTTTTCCATCTTGCTTTTCAGCTTATTTCTAATTTTCTTTAATTATGATGAGTGAATTTGTAAATGAAGGATCACATCACACACACATACACACACAGATTTTTCGGCAAAGAGGCATGCAGGGTCTTAGTTCCCCAACAGGGAACTGGACCTGTGCCCCCTGCAGTGGAAGAATGGGGTCTTAACCACTGGACCCTCAGAGAAGTCCCTTTTTTAATTTGGTGGTGGTTTAGTCGCTAAGTTGTGTCTGACTCTTTGCAAGCCCATGGACTGTAGCCTGCCAGGCTCTGCCCGTGGGATTCTGCAGGCAAGAATACTGGAGTGGGTTGCAATTTCCTTTTCCATTTTTTTTTAATTTGGGGGACTTTAAATATATATATACATATATTTTAGAAACTGGTCAAAAATGATGTGTGTGTAAAACAGTCACTGCATCACTTTACAGAAAGTTTGAAAAGATAGTTGTCCTCCAGGTGTGTGCAGTTCTAACACATCAGTCCCTTATTTCACTCTTAGCATTGAGACAGCTGACCTACTGACAGGAATATTCGCTAGATCCGGGCAGATTTGTTCAGTAAGGGACCTCGTGTGCACAGTCAGCCTAAAGGCCAGATGTATCAGAAAGAGGATGTTTGGTCCTACAGGCAGTCCTGCCATTTGATGAATGTTTATAAGGAATCGTTCTTTCTCCTCTCAACCAAGACAGAGACACTGATGGGTGTAGGCAATACACTAGACAGGGGATTCTATGGGGAACGAAAGCAGACAGTGTGTGTCCTGCTGGCCTTTACCAGCTGCTGGGAGAGATGGGGCTAATCAATCAGCCAGCCACACATATCAATCCCCAGAGCTCCTATGGGGAAGCTAGAAAGCTGAGAGCTGCTCAGGGCGTTGGAACGAGGCAGTCAGGGGTTGCCACTGAGCCAGGGCCGGAGGAAAAGCAAATGTGACCAAGAGGAAAGTTATTTGTGTTCCCTGGAGAGGAATCAGTGTGAGCAATGGCCCTGGGGCAAGAGTGAGTAATTCCAAGGAGTAATGAGGAACAGAAGAGAACAGAGACACTTGGAAGGGGCCAAACACAGCTCGGCACATGCACGCAGCATTCAACGCGACAAGCAGAAGTGCCAGGTGGGAGCGTGCTTAGGCGACCCACGCTGCCCAAGGCCACTTCAGGCTGGGCCGCTGAGTGCTCAGAATGTTGTGTCCACTTGGTCTTGTCCACACCATTTGCTGTGATTAGACAAGCCCTCTCAGGGATCTGTCTCCTGTGTGTTGCAGGGATTTTAAAGGCATCATCCTGAGCCTCCTCTGGGAGAGCAACGAGCTCCTGCTGACGGTCGTGGAGGTGAGGGCTCTGCCTGCCCCGCTGCCATCTGCTGGCCACACGCCCCCAGCAGGCTCTCCCCCCGCCTTCTGCCAATAACGACCTTTGGGTAAAACTGAGGAGAGGGGAGTACAGCCCCCGTGACCACAGCTGCCCAGCTTCTGTCACCTTGTGTGGCGTTTCTCATCCTAGAATTAAAGCTCATCCATCCATTTACCCATTTATTCCGCCACCAAACATTTCCTGGGTCCTGTGTGTCAGACATTTGGCACACCCGATAGCAGGAGCAAGCCTGGTCTCTGCCCCGGAGTGGCCAGCGCCCAGCAGAGAACGACATGTGATGGCACCACAGAGGGAGGGTGGGGCCGTGGGGGCAAGTGTCTGGGGCGGGCGGCCTCTGGTAGGAGCAACCCAGGGCCCCGGTCCAGTGCATCCCACACGGGGTGTCTGTGTGCTCCCTGTCGGCGTCCCCCTGGGTGTGAGTCTTTGGAGCAGAGCTCCGGGCCATCTGTGTTACTGGCCCCGCTTGGCAATCCGTAGAAAGCTCTTGGTCTCATGGTAGAAGACCCATCTTTGTCTTGAAGGATGCGTAGAGTTTTACCATTGACTTGCTTGTGCCTTGCGTAGCCCTGGGACAGTGACAGTGGGGACAGGGACAGAGGGAGGAGGGAGACCCCAGAGGAGGGGACAGGGACAGAGGGAGGAGAGACCCCAGTGTGGGGACAAGGACAGAGGGAGGAGGCAGACCCCAGTGTGGGGACAAGGACAGAGGGAGGAGGGAGACCCCAGAGGAGGGGACAAGGACAGAGGGAGGAGGGAGACCCCAGAGGAGGGGACAGGGACAGAGGGAGGAGGGAGACCCCAGAGGAGGGGACAAGGACAGAGGGAGGAGGGAGACCCCAGTGTAGGGGACAAGGACAGAGGGAGGAGGGAGACCCGAGAGGAGGGGACAGGGACAGAGGGAGGAGGGAGACCCCAGTGTGGGGACAAGGACAGAGGGAGGAGGGAGACCCCAGAGGAGGGGACACGGACAGAGAGAGGAGGGAGACCCCAGTGTGGGGACAAGGACAGAGGGAGGAGGGAGACCCCAGAGGAGGGGACAGGGACAGAGGGAGGAGGGAGACCCCAGTGTGGGGACAGGGACAGAGGGAGGAGGGAGAGCCCAGTGTGGGGACAGGGACAGAGGGAGGAGGGAGACCCCACAGGAGGGGACAAGGACAGAGGGAGGAGGGAGACCCCAGTGTGGGGACAGGGACAGAGGGAGGAGGGAGACCCCAGAGGAGGGGACAGGGACAGAGGGAGGAGGGAGACCCCAGAGGAGGGGACAGGGACAGAGGGAGGAGGGAGACCCCAGTGTGGGGACAAGGACAGAGGGAGGAGGGAGACCCCAGTGTGGGGGACAAGGACAGAGGGAGGAGGGAGACCCCAGTGTGGGGACAAGGACAGAGGGAGGAGGGAGACCCCAGAGGAGGGGACAGGGACAGAAGGAGGAGGGAGACCCCAGTGTGGGGACAAGGACAGAGGGAGGAGGGAGACCCCAGAGGAGGGGACAGGGACAGAGGGAGGAGGGAGACCCCAGTGTGGGGACAGGGACAGAGGGAGGAGGAAGAGCCCAGTGTGGGGACAGGGACAGAGGGAGGAGGGAGACCCCACAGGAGGGGACAAGGACAGAGGGAGGAGGGAGACCCCAGTGTGGGGACAGGGACAGAGGGAGGAGGGAGACCCCAGAGGAGGGGACAAGGACAGAGGGAGGAGGGAGACCCCAGAGGAGGGGACAAGGACAGAGGGAGGAAGGAGACCCCAGTGTGGGGACAGGGAGAGAGGGAGGAGGGAGACCCCAGTGTAGGGGACAAGGACAGGGAGGAAGGAGACCCCAGAGGAGGGGACAGGGACAGAGGGAGGAGGGAGACCCCAGAGGAGGGGACAAGGACAGAGGAAGGAGGGAGACCCCAGAGGAGGGGACAGGGACAGAGGGAGGAGGGAGACCCCAGAGGAGGGGACAGGGACAGAGGGAGGAGGGAGACCCCAGTGTGGGGACAGGGACAGAGGGAGGAGGGAGCCAGTGTGGGGGACAAGGACAGAGGGAGGAGGGAGACCCCAGTGTGGGGACAAGGACAGAGGGAGGAGGGAGACCCCAGAGGAGGGGACAGGGACAGAGGGAGGAGGGAGACCCCAGAGGAGGGGACAGGGACAGAGGGAGGAGGGAGACCCCAGTGTGGGGACAAGGACAGAGGGAGGAGGGAGACCCCAGTGTAGGGGACAAGGACAGAGGGAGGAGGGAGATCCCAGAGGAGGGGACAGGGACAGAGGGAGGAGGGAGACCCCAGTGTGGGGACAAGGACAGAGGGAGGAGGGAGACCCCAGAGGAGGGGACAGGGACAGAGGGAGGCGGGAGACCCCAGAGGAGGGGACAGGGACAGAGGGAGGAGGGAGACCCCAGAGGAGGGGACAAGGACAGAGGGAGGAGGGAGACCCCAGTGTGGGGACAAGGACAGAGGGAGGAGGGAGACCCCAGAGGAGGAGACAGGGACAGAGGGAGGAGAGACCCCAGTGTGGGGACAAGGACAGAGGGAGGAGGGAGACCCCAGAGGAGGGGACAGGGACAGAGGGAGGAGGGAGACCCCAGTGTGGGGACAAGGACAGAGGGAGGAGGGAGACCCCAGTGTAGGGGACAAGGACAGAGGGAGGAGGAGACCCCAGAGGAGGGGACAGGGACAGAGGGAGGAGGGAGACCCCAGAGGAGGGGACAGGGACAGAGGGAGGAGGGAGACCCCAGTGTGGGGACAGGGACAGAGGGAGGAGGGAGACCCCAGTGTAGGGGACAGCAGTTGAGAAGATCAAGGGGTGAGGAGAGCACAGAGGAGGATGCCAGGATCTTGGGCCAGGGCCCCCTGAGAGGGGCCTGGCACCCACCCTGTCCACCCTCTCCTGTAGGAGTATTACCGCAAAGATAAACGCTCAGTCGCCAGGCCCGACTGCATGTATGAGACCTTCGACCAGTGCGCGGAGAACATCTGCAGGAAGATCCTGGAGTACCACAGCCAGGCAGACGATTACCACAACTCCTGCCTCATAGGTAGGTGTGACCGGTAGGCAGGGGCAGGTGGGGCTACAGGAAGGTGGTGGCCACTGACGGCCTGAATGGTGCCCTCCTGACCTGGAGGCACATGGAGGCAGAGGAACCTCCCTGTGAAAAGCTGACATCTTAGAATGAGGCAAAAACCTTGATCAGATTTAACTGGGGAACAAACAATGCCCTCCCCGCAAAAAGGTTAAGTTTTCTTGAGAAATATAGTGATTTGTATCACTAAAAATGTTTCACTCTTTGAAAATTTTTTGCAGCTTTATTGAGATATTCCCTCAATGAAGTAGGGGGGAAAGGGGGAGTGGGATGAACTGGGAGATTAGTATTGACATATATATACTACCATGCGAGAATCTGCCGGCAGTGCCGGGGGTGTGGGTTCAGTCCCTGGGTCAGGAGGATCCCCTGGAGGCGGAAATGACAGCCCACTCCAGTATTCTTACCTGGGAAATCCTGTGGACAGAGAAGCCTGCTACAATTCAGGCTACAACTCAAAGGGTCACAAAGAATCGGACGTGTGACCGAGCAATTGAACACGCACACAAATGTGAGCTAGATAGCTAGTGGGAAGCTGCGTTACAATTCAGTGGATCTTAATATGTTCAGAGTTGTGCGACCATCGCCACTGTGAACTTCAGAACCGCTATCCCTCTATCATGTCCCCAGCCCTCAGCAACCACTAACCTGCTTTCTGTTCGTCCACTGTTGGTATGTGTCAGGTAGCCTTTTTATGGCCGGATCATATTCCCTAGTGTGCGTATACCATAGTTGGTTTGTTTATTCAGTGACAGACCATTTGGCAGTTATGGACGGCGCTGCTATAAACATTCATGTGCATGTTGTGTGTGGATGTATGATTTCATTTCTCTTGGGTGTGTACCTAGGAGTAGAACTGCTGGGTCATATGGTGCCTCTGTGTTTAATCATTTGAAGAATCCTTCCACCGTGTCTAGTGTGTGCCTGGGCTGTGATGAACTTAATAGACACAGCCTCCTAGAGAACAGGGACATGAAAACAGGCAGGCGGGATATATCTTGCCATTTATGTTGATTATAACAACATAAAAGGAGCTGTGAGAACACACCCATAGCCGCCTCTCTCCTTGCCCAGTTCTCCATGTCCACAGCCTTATGTGTTTTTGCTAATTATCTCTAAGTCGTTAACTCCTGATTACCTCCACTTGTAAGGCAGGGGACCTAAGGGCCCATCACAGGCCTGCTATGGGTTGAGGGGCAGCAGGGGTAGAAAAGGAGAGGATTAGGGGGTAGGCAGACTGAGATCAAGACCCGGCACTGCCGTCCCCAGCTGTATGACATGGACCAAGTCCCCTCCCCTTGCCTGTAAATGGAGCCAAGGATAACAGCCACCATGCAAGGGTTTTTTGAGGACTAAGCCCCTCACAGCCTTGCCGTATCCAGGGGAAATCAACAATGGCTCTCATTCCTGCAGTTGTAGAATGACTGGAATTGAAACCACAGGCAGCATTTGGTTTCTCTAGGTCAGAGCTTCCCCCGATGTGGGGTTCCATCCTACGTGATCTTCCTCAAAAGAAAGGTTCCATGGTCACATGGGTTTGGGAAGTGCTGCGGATCATGTCCCTCCCGGGAAGGCTGACAGTTCACGTGAAGTGAAGACTTCCATTTCCTACAGGGAGTCCAAGTATCCTGGGCAACTCGCCCACTGAACACATGTAAAAATCCTGGGTATAACACTTTTGTGATAAACTTTTAAGTGCGTGGATGAGCTAGCTGTAAAGTAAGAAATGCGTAAGGCCTCAGGATTAAGCGAGAATAGGAACACAGACTAACCGAGCAGTGACTCTGGCTTTGGCCCTGAGGGCTTGGCTGACTCTCAGGCCCTCTTGAGCCTCTGTTGTCACCGCCTCCAGGGCACCGGGGCCAGAGACCAGGCCCCAGACCGCCCAAGGCGTGCAGCCTGAAAGGGCACGAGCCGCAGAGAGCTGGGACTCCCCGGGGCGCCGTCTGCAGAGTCAAGGGAATGAGACAGAAACCAAACCTCCTCCCCCACTAACTAGAAGGAAAGTGTCTTGTTAAAAGCCATGGCGCTGGGCAAAGAAGAAAAACTCTAATGAGAATCTATAAGTCAGGTCTTTTGTGATGTTTAAACTGAAGTTGCACTCAGATAAACCTAAATTCAACTTTGTGTTTGTGGATCATCCAAAAGATTTCTAGATGATAGCTTAAAATGATTTGGAGTGTGTCATGCCCAGATGCTTGTTTAGTAGAGATACTACAAATCCTCTCCAGGCCTCCAGGGATTCCCACACATAAAATGCCCCCAATAAGAGCTCCCTGTAAAACAAAACACACACACACACCCAGCAAAAAGGTACCCTCAGCATGAGGCAACATAATGAGATCAGTAAGGACTTCAGATATTGAATGTGTCAGACACAGAATATAAAATACAGTAATTATTTCGAGTTAAATAAAAGAGGAAATTAGAAATATGAGTAAGGAGCAAAAGACTATTAAAGTGAGCAAGTAAATATGAACCAAATAAAGAGAAACCAAATAAAAAGAGAACCAAATAAAGCTTATGTATATTGGAAAAATAAATTGTTGAAATTTTAAAATTATGAGTGGCTTTAGTGCCACACAAAATAACCAAAAATGTAACACAGGAAAACAAAGGACTAGAAATACAGGAGAGAGGTGAAGAGAGATGAAGGAAAAAGTAGGTCTGGCATGCAGCTACTTAGAGGTCCAGAGGGAGAGGAGGAGACCTGGGTCTGGGTAATATTTGAAGAGAGAATGGATGAAATAGAACTGCTTAAAGATGCAGTGCGGTTTATAAGGTGCTGGCAAGTCCTACAGTGTGAGACGTCCTTTGAACTTGCTTAATCCAGTGTCTTTAATACCAGTTTGCCCACGGGACCCCTTTTGATGGAATAGCTATTACCACACTGGAGACCGAGCCTCTCTTTGGGAAGCTGCATCGAGCCTTTGTTGGAGAGATGGCCTCGGCAGCTGGCTCGGCTCAGTCCTCCCCCCGGCCCCCCGCCCCGATTCCTACAGAATTACGGGCCCAGATGAGGAGATTTGAGGAGCTTCTGCCCCAGGCGTGTTGGCTGGTGATGGAGAATTTCAGGGAGCACCACTGGAAAAAATGCTGCGCCTCCACCAAAGATATCCGAAGACAGTTCTTGAATCACCAGGAACAGCTGGAGAAAAGGAAGGTGGGGCCCCGGGATCACCCTGGGATTCAGACATAGAGGCAGGGCATCAGCAGAACTGAGTCCCAGGAAGGAGCTGGGCCAGGCCTGGGGTTGTTGGGTGGGGGTGAGGGGCAGTAGGCACTTAAGAGCCGAGCCAGCTCGGCTGCTGGGTTCAGCACGTTCCTCGTTGGATATAACAGGTAGGTTGGCTGGTTCTGTGGGGCTGTGGACCCTGAGGTCAACAGTGATTGTCCACTTGGTCCTTGGAACCAGGGGACGTTCATGCTGTTGATTTTATTGGACTGAATCCCGTTTGTTCCAGGGAAGATGCTCAGCTCTCCCACTTCCTAACCCTCGGAGTTGGCTCCAGCCGTGCCTCAGTCTTGCGTACCCTGCCACTCCTCTGCCTGTCCACAGCCCTTCACACACACACGGGTCAATGCACACATCAGTGTAGCCGTGGCCATAATTGGCAGAGGACATAGGCCAGTGACGTCTTAATCCTGACCTCAAGACCGGGTCAAACAACCCACTGATCTCTGGATTGTCTGAAGGATGAAAATGCCCAGAAGCTCCACCCGAATCTCGGACACCCTGCGCAGCTCCAGGATATGGAGTCTCTCTGTCAAGTGGAAGAGGAGAGGCAGGGAGATCTGGACAGCTTGATTGTGGTAACCAAGGAGAAGCTGGAGGTCAGTAGTGCCTTCTGCTCCCAGGTTTGGGTGCTGAGGGCTGCCCTGCCCTCCCGAGGTCGCCCCAGCTGACAGCCCACCAACAGCAGCGCTGAGCCCGGCCCTATGCTGGCACCCTGGCCAAAGCAGCACGTGAAAGTGGGCAGGTTTTATAGTGAGGTGGTCTTTATTGGCTGTTTTAGCTTGCCTTTTAGAATTTCTAAATTAATTAATTAGTAATGAGAAATTTTTTTCTCCCAAGATCCATGTCAAGTTGTCTTTCGTCTTTGGTAAATTGTGTGTATGCCTTGGCCATTGCAGATTCATATCCTGTCTTCAAGTCACTCTCAGGAGAAGCCTCCTGGAGAAGACCAGACGCCCGTTAACTTGGACACAGTCGACTCATGGCCCTGGTTTTGTCTCACGCATAGCTCTCCAAACCCATCTTCGGCCTGCCTTTGGAGGCAGGGTCCTCTCCTTATAACACCGTGCTCCCCGTGTCTCCTCCAGGAATGCACACGGAAGTACGCCCGGTTTTTCATAGCCAGCTTGGCCACCTTCACCGAGAAGTTCCTGCTGCAGTTGGATGAGGTGGTCACCATTGACGATGTCCAGGTTGCAAGTATGCACCCCGCTGGCCTTGTGCCCTGGCTCCAGGGGGTT